>NC_139354.1:87592783-88233617 GCF_055883805.1 Amblyomma maculatum
GGCGGAGCTCAGCAAAAGGGAATCGTACCCGGCTGCTCCACAATGCCGCGTGCCTCACGAAACCGAGGACAAAGACGAAGCAATGTCGCGTGCCTCTCGAAACCGGGAGAGAAGAGGACGAAGCTGAGTGCATGAGACTGATCCGTTCAGGGGTTCTCGCCTTGTACTCGTTACAATATGAAGGTACTTATTACCAGGAGATATTACATAGAGGAAAAAAATTGGTATGTACCAGGTTAAAGGGGCTTGTATCAGGTTAAAGCAAAGCAGTTTTTTCTATAACGCAACGAAACAAGACACAGTTACTCATGAGTTGCTGCTTCGATACAGGAGTATGAGGTGAATAGAAAAGCCAATAAGTGTGCGGTAGCACCATATAGCGCTTTTTGCACCTTTCCCATCTTTCCACAAAGAAATATATTGTATGATATACAAGGTTTATTTTATGCAGAATCACTTACGGATCCAAGACGTGCATTTTGAGCATACGTGTAGCAAAAGAACGAGTACCAACAGCTCTTAAGTTAGGATGCGGATACGTATTTGTATCCCAGAATTCTAGGCAGAGGCTGAAATCTTACCTTTCAGGACAAGTGCAGCGGCAATAAAGCAAATATTCATCTCTGGAAAAAAGAAGTTGCAAATCATGTTTTGGGACGTCATGCTTTGTTGATAAACAATATAATACAGTACAATACGTCATTATTTTTTTTAGAACGAACTGATACTATACTTGGGATAAAAGGCTACCAAAACATTTGACTAAGCCCAAGAGACCATTTACTGGCAGCCGCATCATGGAAGCAATGGAACTCTCACTAATGTCGATATTAAACGCAAGATTATGATAGATACGAGTAATGTTCATTTCACATATTTCAACCAGCAATCAATTAAAATAAACGCGTTACAGAACAATGAAAATCGTATACGACGCAAGATAAGCAAAATACATAAATCATAAGTGGACAAGTAGGAATTGTAATTCTTTACTGTTATGCCCTCTGTATGACCGTATTTGTTAAGTTGTTAGTAGGTTATGGATTAGTGACTGGTGTATTTATAAAATTTGCACAAATCAGGAATAGGCCAAGCATCAGCATTTTTTTTTCGTTCCTTCGTTAATAATTCATTGCTCTAAATATGCCAGAGATGTTAATAGGTTTATGACTTCACTTAAAGAACAATAAATTGATTGTAATAAATGACATTCGTATAGCTTGCCAACATGTAATATTGTAGCATGCGCTGACGATCAAGACGAAGAATAAATTATTTATACGCGTTTTTTCTGTATTTTTTTCACGCGTTCAATGTCTGCAATGTATTGCATAATTTATTTATCTCTGTATGACAGACGATTTACTTAAATTAGTCTTGGGGGTCTTCACGAAACGAGACTGCAATACCTGAGATAAGAGTTAAATAAAGCATGGTATATTTCTAGCTTTATCAATGGTGGATGTATTCTATGACAGTGGGATATTAGGCGCGAGGACATACCATGACGCCACCTCTCGGTAGCGCCCACCGAGAGGTGGCGCTACCGTAAGTGGAATAACGCACGTTGAACTGCTCCTGTGGGATACTTTCCTAGGCAGTTCAGTTGCGCATGAGCATTACGTTCATTTATTTATTTAATATACACCTCCGTCTGCGCCTGTATAAGAGCTTACTTGGAGGTATAAGACCCACACATCATTTACTTGCGTCATCAAGACCACAGGCACGAAGTTGAAATGAAGCGAATCGCAGTGATTGCAAAAAGTAGAGGCACTCTGATGCACGCGATTGAGGAGGGGTGTTGTAGACCATGGTGGACAAACATGAGTGTCTATACTCCGTCTATTAAACTGATGAACAAAACATTGAATTCTTGTCCAGAGGAGTATCAATAAGTTCTGTTTTGTCACATCAAGATGTAGCACAAAGGGATCTTTTTTTCGACCCTACTTATCTTGTCACTCCCTTAAACACAGGTGTCCTTCTTTCATTTATGTGGGTCTCTTTTTGTGCTGACGTTACTCTAGCAATAGCTGACGTTATTTCTGTATCAAAACATTGCTCTTTGCTACAAGTTAATCAGCACCTAACGATTGTTGCAACATTATATGCGAATCATAACATGCTGCTCTCGGTTAGACCGCTCTCTTTTTAGCGCTGCTGAAATTTGTCGCATTGATGGAATAGGACCGTCTAGCCTTCGCCTTATTTTATCTGAAGTTATGAGAACTCGACGCCTTCGGCGGAATTGGTGGCTCATACAAGCACCTTTCACATAGCGTATACCAGTGGGGCCATGATGTGCCTATCTGGGCAACATTGGCGACACTTTGAAGCGGCCATTAGGCGAGAAGTAAAAACTTTAATTGAAGATGCCTTGACATCTGATATGACCTAATATGGCACAGAAAACGTTGTAAGCATAAATGGTCACCAACCTTCCAGAAACATACTTTGTGTCTGTCGGAATAAAAGTATTTAATCGCTTTTCAAAAATACCCAGATAGCGTCATCAGTTTTCGTTATGCGAAAATCACTTATTTCGGTTGCCCATTAAACAGACGACACAGATTTTTGCTCAGTTCTGATCGAACCAGGGGAGTGCATTATCCAGACGGAAAATGATTGACGCTAACGTACAATCTGAGTGCCATATTTCAGCGCTATTAATTGCACAGTTTTTCCCAGTGGCAGCCTTTTACGCCTCTAGTTTTAAATAACAAAGCGTGGTTGTAGGCTTGTTGGTAAACCACCATAAGGGACAAAACGGCACTGCGCCCTATTCAGTCTCATATTTTCAGATCATATAGGCTCCTTTTGTCTTCTCTACCACCGCCCCGCTTGTAATCACTTTTGTTCAGTACGATCGCGCGACTAGCGTTGAAACAGTCGTCATATCACACAAAATTATAACGCGGAAATTTCTATACCTAAATCACGAAACAATTTACTGATACAATACCCAATTCTGAATAGAAAATAAATATTATTCAACATTTAAGGCAAGCGTTTCGTGATGCCGAAGAGCGCAAAGCTTGAAGAGGTTTGCTATTGGTTCATAACGAGTGTGGTTGTTATGCCAGAGGTCCTCGCCAAATATTACCAAGTTCTAAGTGAGGCGGCGTCTCCAAGGGCCGTGAACCCAGTTCAGGGTTGTTGAAAGTCACATTTTTTGTTGTGTTTTTCTACCTAAAACTAAATTTCTGCAACAATAAATAGCTTTTTAATTATCGCCCTGAGCAAAAAATCGTGAATGCTTAAGTTGTGGAACACCTCGGAAAACGTGGGTTTCGGCAAACTAGGGTTTATGCACATCATTTTGTTTCGCCTACAGTAAGCAATAATTCCCGCAAATAAATAGTCTTCCATATCACAGGGGCCACATTCCAAAGGCTCAAGGCACGTCTCGGATAACAATTTCCTGTTTCTTCCCAGTTCTGTCTCCGATGAAGGTTTATTGGTGCAGTGGGCAAGGTGATCACATAAGAGCTTTCTTCGAAGGCCACTTCATAAAGTTATGTACACTGTGGCTTCGATGGTAAGAACGCAGCAAGCCGTTTTTTGAGATACACAACTTATGCAATCAAGCCAATAAATAAAATTTTGCAACTTAGTTTTATCGAGATAATTAACATTGGCAAACGACAGAACAGTGCCAACAAAGGTAGGCGAGTCTTGATAGCTTTCATTCCAGTTCACTAGAGCTCAGGTACACAGCATGTTAAACCTTTGGTAAGTAATAACATAGGACAAAGCAACTCAACTGAAACAATCACATGTTAGCAAAGGGTCCTAGAATTGGCCGAAAGTATAATAAAATCCCAAATACATGTCCACATGTAACTTCACGGAGTACATAGTTCTCTTTAGACTAAGGAAGAACTTGGGACGCCTGATAATTCATTTTGAAAAGGGCGCAAGTAAAATCTCAATTTTGTTATAACTCTGATCCTTACTAAAATTGACAGAGTAATTGACATTAATTCGTCATGCAGCATCCTACGTTAGGTAAGTGATGGTCGCGTTCAGAAATGGAAGCCTCTTTACCGGCGGGTAACCTTATATTTCAACACAATTCGCATCAATATTAATTTTGTGTGTTGCGGAGATGGTTTCAGCAGCTAGGTAAAAAACGTCAATGTAATGGTCCCAGTTATAAATCAGATGTGTTAAGGAGTAGCTAAGTCTGGTTATTATTATTTCCATAAGAAGCGTGTCTTTTGTGCCCGCTTAAGACGCACAACTCTTTGCAGACATAGCCACCTACGAATGTCACGAGTTTTGTTAGGTAATGCTTTATCCCATACTATATCACTGTTCTGACATCATTCTGTAGACCTACGAAATTAGCACACAACCCTGATATTCAGCAGTACGCAATACTCTGCTTGCATGATTATTTTATGAAGAGTTTCTCCTTTCTCCCCTTAAATGATCGCTTCTAAGTTTTTGAAATGTAATTTCCAAGCAGAAGTATGTTCGGATTTTTTTACTTGCAAAAAAGCCATTTATGTTTCTCACGGTAAACACAAACGGCTGGCAGCTGCGTATCTAACCTAATTAGGGTGCCCAATAACATGGCGGACAAAAATGAAACAATTGAGAGAAACATCTGCAGATCGCACATTGCCTTCGGTACAAAGTCTTTTGCCATCTCATTTCACCTAAGAACTTCCGACTTATCTTAGGTCTTTTCCAATATGTATGCTATTTCGTAAAAGTTTCATTGCAATGTTAGGCTGCTTTACTGCAACAGTAGTTCTGGCACACTTGGAGATTCACCTTCTTGCGTCACTGTGGAAAAGTAAAATGAAGAAAGTTGCGCTTTAAGCAGTTTTACTTTACCTGTTCACTATGTACTACGTGCTGTTCCAGGCGCGGAAACTGTTGCTGAATACTCACTTTAGTTTCCAAATAGTGTGCTTTTTGTAGACCCTTCCTTGAGCACAAGAAGACTGCAGAGACGAATATGTATATATACCACTTTTTAAGCAACGGAACAGTAAAGAATTCGGCAAAATGTCTACGTCAACGTATGTGGAGCCGGCAGTAAGCACACCAAGCAAAGGATCTACATGAATGCACCAGGATCGGGGCAGTTACAGCTTTTGTGAACAAGCCTACGTCTACGCCCATTATACTGGCATGAAATTGAATTTGACACTCTAATGCCTCCACACTATATCTAAATTATACCTAGAGCAGATCAGTGAGCGTTTTCAACACGAAGATGAATCGGTCTGACTCGCAGCTGGAGTATCCTGAAGATTTTTGAAAACAAAGCAAATCACAAAATGCATGTATCTTTCACTACCGATCATCTCACTAAAACCAAAAGATGCTGCTACCGCATTAATAATAACGAAATGTAGTCGTGACGGTTCTTGTCACAATAGGACAACATGCAGACACCTGCGCTATGGTAGTTATAATAAATCACACACGCTGCTCAAACGCTGTGACGTCACTGACTACCCTTACTCCGGTCATTACTGCATACATACCTAAAACAGCCTCCCTCGAACTAAAATACCCTCAGCCGAGTTAAAGGTTTCCTAACAAGAAATTCCGAAGGATTGAAATACGTCTTTATTAAGTGTCATTCACGTCCCTTTTTTATTTTTGGAGCATCCGTGTGAATGTTTGACTGCATCGCGTTTGCGGCTTTCATGACGCATTGTAATTTGGTCGCCGCCGGCACGCCATCCTATAAGGTGTGTTGCTCGAGCTCTCCGCAATAAATTCCTCGATGTTTGGCAAAGGAGGAGACATGGTCGTGCGGTCATGCATTCCTCGAAGTCCTATGAACTTCTTTGTGTAAAACTCACAGCATTACTGGAACTCTTATTATATTTAGAAAGCGCCCTATTGTCTCTTAGCTCCCAGCTTAACTTAGGTTGTAAAACCAGGAAGCGTTCAGTGCTATATGTCAGGTTGTGGACCAGAATATGTGCGCCGCTCAATTGCTTCTTTGAATACGGCGAAAATACGACGCGATGCTTTTGCTACGTCAGTATGTGATGCGTTTGCAGCGTTGCTTCTTGGAGAGTTTGTTCATGACAGGGTTGCAAACCGAGCAGAGTCGTGCGCCTGTTTAGATGATGTGTGCGTTTGGTTCTGTTGCCATCTTCGATATTTCTGCTTTCGACTCGCTCCTCTGCCTAGTTTTTTCACTCGGTGCATGCTAGTGGAGGTGTCCACATAATAGTCCGAATAACATAGAATTCCATCTTAAATTTGGGACAGTGGTGCTAAGCGTAGCATTACTGCATTCGCATTCTCCGGGCAATCCGAACCAGATACCGCGATTGTCCCTAAGAACCATAGGGTGACACTGCCCTGTATAATATTCTCAAACTGACGCGAACTGCAACGTTCATGTAATGACGCATATAGAATTGCCCTTATTTCAGCCAATTCTTTTGCGTGAAGCGAACCGTTTTTTGTGTGCTATATTTTCGTGATATATAATATGCTCGAATGCTCAGTATTCTCTGTGAAGCGGATTCTTGGCGCTTTTAATTCAGTCCAGCTGTGAGATGCCGAAATAATTCCATGCATGCGTTATGACAAATGTGTATATGTGACGACCTGCTCAAATAATTTCGTTCCACATTTTCTTCTTTCTAAACATCCGAATGGAACTATAGCGAAAAAAAAATAAAGTTAGAATTTTCGCAATAGACTGCACTGAACGTTAAAAAATTTTGTCTGTGAACGCATCTAAAAACAGCCCACATAAAACATGAAAACATCCAGAGAACAGGACAGACCGTCCGCCCTGTTCTCTCTTTATAGAAAGGAAAACAATGCAACAGACAAACGCCAAAGCAGAGAACCACAAGAAGAGCGCTCACTCACAGCTTAAAGTTTACTCAATGCAGGAACACAATATATCGAAAGGTGACCACCTTATCAACAAGAGTAGAACCCATAAACACGTATTGCTACTTAGGATTAAGGCGTGCAAAATCCCTTTCATGCAGAAAAATGGCCGGTTTGCTAACCCACAACCTTGTTTTTTTTATTCATGTTGTATACCTCCATTATCTCACGTGTTAAACGGGCCGGGTGCTTGTGCAGGATATCACAAAAGTGCAAGGAAGGGTAACAAGATTCGCAGTCACGAACGTGGTCAACTCGATTAGTAGACTTGATAGCGTCCAAGATATTCGCATCCTCTTTCAAACGTGTATTAATGCACCACCCCGTCTGCCCGATGTACACTTGTCCACATGATATTGGGATTTTATATACCATAGTTTCAGCGCATGACACGTACTTTCATGCTTAACTATACCTTTTTAGGTGCTCAGCCTTTATTTCCAAAATAGCTCAAACCCTTTTAGGCTTATAGGTGCACAAAAAACAACCCCTGTGACATACTTTTTTGCCACATTTTTAAGAGTGTGTGATATAGCCCATCCGGTATACGTATGAAACGCTGCTTAACTGAGCCGTAAGAATTCTTCTTCAACTCTTAGCAGAAGCAGCCACATCTCGTGATCTCAAAGCCCCGGTGGGCTGCATTCCCATTTTAAAAGTGGTTGCCAAGTTCGCTGTTACTACCAACTGGCCACGTCATGTAGTCCTGTGACGTCAAACAAAGCACCAGCCAATCAGTACACTGTCATGTCTTCTGCCAACCACCATTTGCAATACTAGGAGGGGTTGTACACTTGCGAAATAAATGATTGAAAAACGGGGCCAACTTGGAGTGTATGATTTTCCCGCTACATATCTGCTTGCTTGCATTACAACAGCAACTTGGCTCAAAGGCTGTCGTATTAGCAAAAAAAAAATATCTTTAAATTATATTCAAGGACTTGTCCTTAAATACCAACCGTCTTGTGGCAGTAGACTACTGGAACGCAAGGATCGGTGTATTAAGGTTAGATAGCTTATTGTTACGGGTTCAAAGACGACGCAGCTGGCAGCAGCCAGGGATGGTTCGCGTACCTGGCCCACCACAACTAAAACTATATTTCATCATAGTATCATGTCGGCCTCTTTTCTCAGTTTTGCACCGCATTTCACCCTGTTGAAGGGAAGCCCAACCTTTTGACTCCTGCCATGAAGAATTGGCGCTATTCATTCCCCTGGGTCAAGCCGAGTGCCCTTGAATATCTGCCTTCGGCTAAGCCGGCCAAGCCTAACCTGATCTGACTTGCTTACCCCTTCCCTTGCACCGTTCCCAGCTCGACCCCTACGACGAAACGATGTGACGATGACACGATCACGACGAAGAGGCCGCAGAACGTCAGGAAGAATCATTGGCGTAACTACACCAAGTCAACAAGACGCAAGACAGTGCCCTCTCAACCACGATGTAAGAGGAACTTCAAATGAACGAACGCACCGTGTCAACCACACAGTAACAAAGTTGAAACTTTGTTACTGTCACTTTGTTTGTTAAGAATCATTGGCGTAACTATACCAAGTCAACAAGACGCAAGACAGTGCCCTCTTAACCACGCTGTAAGAGAAACTTGAAATGAACGAACGCACCGTGTCCACCACACAGTAACAAAGTTGAAACTTTGTACCCTTTTCTTTCCCACGCCTCTACGGCCAATACAGGCCAGGAAGCTTTACAGCCACGAAACATTTTCCAGTCTTCAAGTAGAAAGTTCTGCTGTCGACACCGTGCATGCAACGTGCTTTTTTCGCGCTAGCTAAGTGCCTTTTTACTTTGATCTGTTTATCACAATTTTTTGTTATGTGCTGATGCTTAATCTGGCAAGGGATGTCTACTTCGGTCGTGTAGAAAAAGTAGTCCTTAATGCAAAAGAACCTGAAAATCTGCTAACCTAAAACCTAAAAAATAAAATAGATTCCATAACAGAAGCCCACATCTATACAGACTCCTTAGCCGCCATAAAACAACTGAAGAATGTGACAAAGACTCTATGTGGAACCCAGGAAATCCACGCACTCAATATAGAAAAACAAAGATACGCATCCAGATACATTGGACACAAGACGATGCTGAGAACGCTGAGCAGGGAAAAGTTGACCACCTCACACACGAATATCCAAACACTAATGCGCCCCCACCAGGCTCCCTTTTGATGCCCGCT
The DNA here is from genome assembly GCF_055883805.1 of Amblyomma maculatum. Classification (NCBI taxonomy): domain Eukaryota; kingdom Metazoa; phylum Arthropoda; class Arachnida; order Ixodida; family Ixodidae; genus Amblyomma; species Amblyomma maculatum. Next base: position 87,601,867 of record NC_139354.1, read on the forward strand.
ACGCTGTTCCCATCTTAGCATCGTCTTACAGGAAACGTACACGTACCCTTATTCCCCCGTGTAGGAGGTCTCGTTTAGAAAGATAAGAGCTGGAGCGGCCCTTACCCCTTCGGTAACATGCCGATGGGAATCGCAAGCAGACATCGGACCAACCACATGCCCGAAGGGTTCCACACCAGCTGCAGAAGTGGATGTTCGCCACCTGCTGTGTATTTGTGCAGGGACACCGGCATCAAGGACACAGATTCTCCACGAAGTGGGACTAACCACAACAAGGGAAGAAGACGTCTCTAACTGGCTCACCGACAGCGACAAGAGTGGCATCCTGCTCCGGTTCCTTACCGAAAATAATTTACAAGGGTTTCTATAATATGCCTTATGGCAAGCTTGCGTAAAAAAAAAAGCATCCAAACAACTCACTCGGAATACCAGACATGTGATGCTAAAATGTCTCCTTTGTGGCTGCAAAAGAAGAGAATCGCTTGGAGTTACGGCATCACGCGATTACATATAAAACCATCACCTTAAAAGCGATAGACTATGCCTGTTAAACCCTATTAAATTACATAACTAAGACTTGGGATGCAGTTTATTAAGCACGTGTTCTCGTTCGTTCGCCGCGCAGAGCGGCCCATGAAATAGAGGAAGTTTTACTCTGTCCTCCTCTTTACTGCTGAGGACGAATGTCGTCCTCTACATAAGGACTACCTTTAACTAGTTTGTTTAACTAACAAGAACCAAAAGTGTTAAATCCGACTTTATTTCTTTAGACGGTGTATTTTCGCATAGCACCGCAGTGGAACATTCAGTGCAGGTCAAACATTCAGTCGAAAAATGCCAAACGCATTACTCTTAGGCACGGCGTCGCAGTGTTCACGTACGTCGCATTCACTGTATTCCTTGTTGTAAAGGAGTGAGCTTTTTGTTATCCAGTGACAGTCAATTTTTTGAGTTTCATATTAAGGGATGGTTGGAAATGAGACTAGCGAAAAGGAAGTTGAAGTGCTGTCGGGCATAAATGCCACAAAACTTTAGCAACATCTAAAAGCGCAGCCACATAACAAAAAGGTTATATTACATTCACTAGTGAAGCCTAACAATAGAAAGCCAGATCTCTCGTTTTGAACGCATTTTTTAATATCAAAATAAAGAGCGCTCTTTGAATTTTAAGGCAAGAACTGATAGCATCGGATGGTTTTGAGAACTTACTTCTTTAAACATCCTCAATGCCGGCAAACCAATTTTTTCTTCAGATCTTAAACTACTTTTCCTGTATTCTTCCTTCTCTCTCTGTATTCTGCCTCAGAACGTGAAGCTTATTCTCGTTATTTTTTTAAATCAAAATTGTACTTTTATTCACAGAACAAATCGTTGTATTCAATACCTCCCGCTATTGGCGGAAGAATAACAAAGAGAAATAGAGGGGAAATGAGGGTACTCATTATAATACATGAAGGAAAGAGCCAACAGTCGGCGAGGCCAAGGAAAGCATTGGGGATTGTACATTATCTTTATTTTTTATTTTTGACTTTGATAATCGCATAAATTAGTAATGTAGTCTGTTTAGGGGAAAGGTAATTAAACACAAAGTAGAAGGAAAAACAACGGGCCGATGGTAGGAACCAAACCCACGACCTGCGAATATCGCGTCCGGTGCTCTTCCAACTGAGCTACATCGGCCGCTGTCCCCCCTGCTACTTTCTTGAGTATTAATGTTGTCTGCATACGAACCTTGAGAGTGTTCACCAGCACCACCCTCAACCATAGCGGTGGACGTGGAACGTCTTGTGTTACGGCCAGCGTCACGCAGAACGTGATCAAAAGCAAGGGCGAAAGCTGTGCTAGAACCCTCTTACGCTACCTATGGCTTAAAGACTGCCAGAGCCGAGACCCCGTATGCTACAAGCAGATAAATGAAGGGGAAATGAGGGTAAAGTAGAGTTCTGGGCTAGTTGGTAATACATGATAAGTGGGAAGCTTAGCGCGGAACAGACAAGGACAAGAGAGGCACACAGGACGAGCGCTCGTCCTGTGTGCCTCTCTTGTCCTTGTCTGTTCCGCGCTAAGCCTCCCACTTATCATTAAATGAGGGTACTCGTTATGATACATGAAGGAAAGAAGCCAACAGTCGGCGAGGCCAAGGAAAGCATGGGGATTGTACTTTGTCTTTTTTTTAAATTTTTACTTCGATAATCACATAAATTAGTAATGTAATCTGTTTAGGAGAAAGATAAAAAAACACAAAGTAGAAGAAAAAACAACGTGCCGATGGTGGGAACCGAACCCACGACCTCCGAATAACGCGTCCGGTGCTCTTCCGACTGAGCTATATCGGCTGCTGTCCTCCCCGCTACTTGCTGGTGGGACAGCGGCCGATGTAGCTCAGTTGGAAGAGCCCCGGAAGCGATATTCGGAGGTCGTGGGTTCGGTTCCCACCATCGGCACGTTGTTTTTTCTTCTACTTTGTGTTTTTTTATTTTTCCCCTAAACAGATTACATTATTAATTTATGTGATTATCAAAGTAAAAATTAAAAAAAAAGACAAAGTACAATCCCCAATGCTTTCCTTGGCCTCCCGACTGTTGGCTTCTTTCCTTCAGGAGCAATAGAGTAGAATGTGAGATAACTTTCTGAAACTGCATACATGCTGTAATGAACATAGCTTTAAATAAGGAATAATGCCGCCAACCCAAGGCTCTTTATAGGGCTCTTTATATTGCACTGGCATTGAGCAGCTCACTGGCGTCGTTTGCATTTTCGGTTCAGTCCAAATGCCGCGCCAACCCCATCGTTCAATCCAAAAACGTTTAGCTAAACAGCCAAATATATATCCACTAACTCACATCAGTGGAAAAGAAAATGGGAGAGCAAATTTAATTTCGTATCACACAAGAATAGCTAAAGCATTGGCTGTGGTTTAGCTCTGGTTAAACCTGGTTGTGTTGCGGAAGCAAAGGGCTGCTTGGCTACGCTTATAATCCGCTTTGTGGTAGCTTGGCTGTGCTTCGGTTTATCGACGTAGACAGGCAAAGTATAGCTTATGTAGCTTGTTTATTAATCTCAATGAATACGCTCGTGTGGTCGGTAGAGTAGTGTGACTTTTGTCTCTACTTCGTCGATTTTGCATGTTGTCTCTGGTGTAGATCTTTCTAGCACCACATCCAAGCCAACATTCATGTTTGGTAGGTCTATGCTCTGCAGAAGAGGACTCACTAGTCAATATTCACCACGCTTCGGAATATTCCTAATGTGGTATATTACAGACTTTTTATTCAAGTACGTATATCTTTAATAATGCTGTCTTATTAGTAACCCTCGCTGAAAGCTCCCATTTATATTTGGCCGCAGCTCTTAAAATGCTGCTTGGACAAGCACTGGTGTTTTAGGAACATTAGCCTAACATGCCTGATATATTCTTGCTTTGTTCAAAGTTCGATTACTTCTCAAGCCTGCACTCAGCTTACTCAGCTTACTTGTGCATTCATTAATCCGCCTGTGGTTACTTTTACAAACACATTTTATATAATTTGATCGGTTTGTTTTATCTAGCCGTGCACCGCTAAGACCACCTAGAACAAACTGAGAGGCGTACACAAGCTTCCCCACACAGTGGCTGCCGTCTGCTATGCTCTCTACATATACCCGGGTATTCTCTTGACCCTCGCCTGCGACCGATAAGGACTCAATTATGACGGATAGAAAGAGTTACTAACGAGCAGGTGAGCAGCTGTTTGTTTTGGAGTTACGCGCGTCGGCTTTTTCGCTGCTGACAAGTGCGTTGCGTTTGGTTCATTGATGCCAAACCTCCAGCAGTAATGTATAAATTGCTGTCGTCGGCCCGGAATTTCTTTGTAGCTCCCGGCGAGCAATAAAAAAGCTTCCAATTATCCTGCATAGCTACAGGTTGGAGTCCGTAGAGCATGCAGTTAGTTTGAACCAGAGGACATTAGAGAGGTGATAGTCAAAGTCACCGCAGATGCCACTACGTTTAAACGGATTGAAATATGTGCACAGGCATGAACATGAAAATGAACCCAGACGCACGTGTTTATATGAGAGATGCTAACAGCGTCTCTATTAAAAGCAACAAAAAGAAAGAAATTTTTTATTCCCTATTTTCATTGTATCGAAAATATTCCTGGCTTGCATAATTTGTTCTTTGTTTTGAACCCTATGAGCGAACTTTCGGCGCATGCTAAAGAACCATGGCAGCAATTTAACTGTGTTTAACTTCATTTAGTGGGATATACCTCAGTACAGAGTGCTTTGCTGGATCACCTTCTCTGTCTCGTTCCCGGTTCACTCTGAGCGTATACCTCTTTCCTTCTTTCGGTGTTTCTCCAACTCATATCGATTGCCGTCTTTCTCATTTCTTGACCAATTCTTCTCCCCGATGAGCTTTGTCCGCTTGATCCGATTCTTTTTCTTCTTTTGCGATACCTCCGGCTTGCAAGATTTGTCTGACGGCCCCGTTTCCTCCTGGAGAAGCAACGCTCAGCTGCATCTTTCATCAAACAATTCAAATCATAATAAACTGGCCTGACTTAGTTGTAAACGGTTGGCAGTGGGACCAGCTGCTTGAATTTTGCATTGAGTAGATAACACAGGAATTTAACCACGAACCACGCTTTCTCAACTCTGGCTTGAAAATACGAATAGTATAGCTCACACCGTCCTTCTTAGAAATTATTCCTTGTTATACTCACGTTAATACAGGTCGTTCTACGTCTGCCACTAAGTACAAGGATGGCGTTAGAGAATACTGTCAAGCTTCAGTTGCACGACACACAAGCTTGGTGCAATGTATAAAATTGGGCAGCCGCCACTTTGAACCATTTCCAAAGCACTTTCGCGTAATTCTGAGGCTGCGGGTTCGGACCTCGCTAATACTATAATGCGGTATTTTTTACATTTTAATAAAAACCTGTGAGTCACAAAACAAATACAGTAGTAATGCCCCGCAGAAAAAATAAATTATTACAAAAATTGAACCATTTCCTAACCCTCCTCTTGCTTTCGCTGACTGCTGGCTTCTGTCATATTGCCACACCGCTGCCTAGAATACCGCTGCCCATCTTCTGGCGCCACCAAGTGGCCGAATGGCTTGGCGCGTGGCTGAGCGTTGTCGTCGTCTATCTCGGGCTTCGCTTCATTAAAAAGGGCCAGCTCGGTTGTTCTTCTGTTTGCTACGTGTGTTGGTTACATTTGGTGGATTGTGCAGGATAAGATCCCAGGTACGTTGCCCCCAAAGACGTCAGTGACGCTGCCCATCGACGCTCGGATGCCAATTCCGTCCATAAAGAGAGCCGTTGCCTCCGAGGCCTAGAACTTGCGTTCGAACCACTAACCACACCGCTACCAGCCATGACACCTAGGACGGGCAGTCAGAAAAGTCAGCATTCCAGCAACGCCCCACCGTATGTCCGTGCACCTCGATCACCGCCATCATTCCACGGTAATCGGTTCGAGGTTGTCGAAGACTGGTTGACCAGTTCTGACCATGTGGCCACATTCAACCAATGGGACGACAAGCGGAAGCTACTGAATGTGTACTCCGCGCTGCAAGACTCGGCCAAGACGTGGTTTGAGAACCACGAGGCATCGTTTGTCAACTGGGCAGTCTTTCGCCGTGAGTTGTTCACAGCATTCAGCTCGATTGCGCGCAAAGAAAACGCACAGTTTGCAATTTGTTCGAGGTCTCAGCAGTCAAATGAGAGCGTGGCTTTTTGTCGAGGATATGACGCGACTTTTCAATCGGGCCGACCCTACCATGTCCGAGGCAACAAACGTACGGTACCATGTGCGCGGGGTGAAGGAAAAGTTGTTCGCTGGCCTCATTCGCGACCCTCCAAGAACTGTCTCAGATTTCGCGAGAGAAGCTAACAGGAACGTTCCACCCAAAAAGGCCCTCAGACAAGAGTAGCGGCCACACCCTACTGCGCGTCCGTGCCAGCAGCCAGGGACGAGGCATTGCGGGAGCTTGTTAGGAGCATTGTCTGCGAAGAGCTGCAGAACCTCCACTTGGATGCGCCACCTGCAAGGAATTATTCTACTGGGGACGTCTTTCGTGATGAAATCTGGCGAAAAGTGCAGCCACAACCAGCACCACAACTGGAATCATGCATTATGACGTATAGTGATGTTCTACGCCGACCTACCCCCGAGCCACATTCATTCCATCCCGTTGCCGGACCACCGCCTCGCTGCCTCCACCCCGTCGAGCAGCAACAAGATCTGCGGCCTGTCGAGCCGCAGCAAGACCAGCGTCCCGCTATCAGCAAGGCGCAGGTGTGGCGCACGATCAACAGACGGCCGCTCTGTATCACTGCGGCGCGCCTGGCCACATTCTTCGCGATTGCCCATACCGGACACTAAGTTTTAGATGATTGCCACCGAACGCGCCTCGACCTCGCAATGGCGAAAGACCGCAGGAGATTGAGGAATACCTGGCTGCTAACGAGATGCACCCGACTTTATCGCAACGGCAGTCGCGATCGTCATCCCCGAGGCATTTTGCGACACCCAGGATACTCCTCCTCTGGGCAATTCAGATGCTTGTCCCTTCAGCGATAAAACTAAACAGGGCGACCTCCGGGGGGGGGGGGGGGGGGAGGCCGCCGCTACGTCTGAGATTAAACAGCCTCCACCCGACGATCTGACGCGACGGTCCGAGCGGCGACGACCCGATTCGACGAACTTACCGATGTGCTGCGAACGCATTGTTTCCAGAAAAATGTTTGTAATCGCCGACAGTTCTGATGTGACCGCACTTGTGGTTACCGGCGCCGGAGTTTCCCTCGTGAGCAGCTACCTAGCCACGGCACTCCGTAAGGTTCTGACAGACCTTCGGGAGCAGCTCATGATTTCGCTTTCAACCAAGCGAGCCGTTGATAGTAGCACGGACTTACGGAAAACGATGTTGCGCGTCTCTGAGGACCACATAACAATCCCTCCTCGGGCGAGCAAGTTCGTCATAGTCGAATGTGATCACAGCACCCACACGCGTGGCATTATCGAAGCTAACATGTCACTGCGTCTCACTCGACATGTTTGTGTAGCTTGGGGCCTTGTCGAACTTGTCCGTGGGCAAGCCGAAGTGCTAGTGACTAACTTCACGTGTAAACCCCAACAATTGACAACGAAGACGACGGTCGCTTATCTTGAAGAACTTGGAAAATGTACAAGCCAGTACGCTTTATCGAACACGTCAGACCTCGACATTGCGACGTCTACAGCCATTCAGATCGATGTGAACCCACACCTCTTACCTAGATAGAAACGCTTCATAGAGAATCTTGTCAATTTGTTCCGCGATTGTTTTGCATCAACATCAAAGGTCCGACAGACACATCTGATGAAGCATCGAATTATAGTTGCTGACGACCAATGTCCACTATGTCAGCGTTCATACCGGGTGTCTTCTGTATAACGTGACGCCATCCGCCGCCAAATAACAGAAATGCTCCAAGATGACGTTATCCAACCGTCGACGAGCCCCTGGGCTTCGCCTGTTGTCCTCGTCGCGAAGAAGAATGGAATCTTGAGCTTCTGCGTGAATTATAGACACCTCAACAATGTCACAAAAAAAGAATGCCTACCCCCTGCCGCGCATAGCGGACTCCCTCGATCGCCTTCGCCATGCCGCTTACTTTTCGGCACTTGACCTCCGCAGTGGATATTGGCAAATAGAGGTTGATAAGCGAGACCGTGAGAATACCGCTTTTATTACGTTGGACGGCTTGTATGAAATTAAAGTGCTCCCGTTTGGGCTGTGCTCGGCCCCTGCCACATTTCAAAGAATCATGGACGCCGTACTCTCTGGCCTGAAGTCGAAGTCATTCCTCGTATACCTCGGCAACGTTGTGATTTTCTCGGACACGTTCGCCGAGCACCTGAAACGTGTGCGCGCTGTTTTCTAGGCCATCGGTTCTGCCGTTCTCTCCCTAAAACCCGAAAATTGCCACTTTGCTTTTAATGAGCTAAACTTTTTCGGCCACATTGTCAGCGCTCGAGCTGTTAGCCAAGACCCAGAAAAGACGGCCGCTGTCGCTTCATTCTCCAAACCAGATGATAAACAAAGCTTGCGTCGATTTCTCGGCCTCTGCGCGTACTCTCGTCGCTTTGTTCCCAATTTCTTAAAGATCGCTGAGCCTCTGACCAGCCTAACAAAAGACGCCAAACCGTTCGTTTGGGGCTCGACCAGGAAAAAGCCTTCACGGAACACAAGTCCCGTCTCCAATGTACGCCTATACTTGGCCACTTCGACGAAGAGGTCGATACGGAACTGCACACGGATGCCAGTAACGTTGGCCTCAGTGCGGTCCTTGTTCAGTGGCAGGACGGTGCAGAACGCGTCATTGCTTAATCCAGTCGCTCTTTGTCCTGTTCCGAAGTTATTCAACTACGGAAAAGGAGTGCCTCGCTGTTGTGTGGGAAATCATGAAATTTCGTCCGTACTTGTGCGGTCGTCCGTTTCGTGTCGTGAGCGACCATCACTCACTGTGTTGGCTCGCAAACCTGAAAAAAGCCTCGAAAAAGCCTTCGGTCGCAAGAATTTGAAGTTACTATCGTGCACAAGTCTGGCAAGAAACACAGTGATGCTGACTGTCTGTCCCGCGCCCCTGCTCCCTGCCACACGGACGGCTCCGACGACGATTCCGCTTTCGTCGATGTCGTCACGACGTTCACCTTAGGCCAAAAGCATTGGACCGATTCTGAACTTTTGCCGCTCATCGAATACCTTGAAGGAACCGTGTTATCTACTCCTCAGCTCTTGAGGCGCGGACTGTCGTCATTTTGCTTGCGCGATGGTGTGCTCTACAAGAAGAACTACGGTCCGTCAGAAACGGTTTATCTGCTTGTAGTACCCACAACGCTTCATGGCGAAGTTTTTCGTGCGTGCCACAACGACCTTCCTTCCGGCCATCTCGACTTTTCTCGCACATTGGCACGGATATGCCGAAAGTGCTACTGGCCTAGGCTAGCTGCCGTTGCGTACCGCTACGTCCGTACTTCCCGTGTTTGCCAACGCCGGAAGACATCGCCAGTTATTCCAGCTGGGCTCCTGCAGCCTATTGATCCCCCGAAATTCTCATTTCAGCAGGTCGGCATTGACTTATTGGGCCAATTCCCGAAGTCCTCCATAGGTAACAGGCATATAGCGGTTGCCACTGACCACCTCAGCCGCTACTGTGAGACCAAGGTACCGCAAAGGAAGTTGCGCATTTCTTCATACACAAGATTGTACTCCGTCACGGTGCCCCAACAGTCGTCTTAACTGACAGGGGAACCTCGTTTAAGTTGGCACTCACGAGCGAGCTCCTTCGACTCAGTGGCGCCATCCACCGCAAGACAACTGCCTATCATCCTCAAACTAATGGACTAACTGAGCGGCTTAACAGGACAATTGCCGATATGATTTCTATGTATGTAGACGACGATCCGGGAAACTGGGACCGAATTCTGCCGTACATCACATTCGCATACAACACTGCGCTCCAGGAAACTACACGCTTCACTCCATTTCATTTGGTTGAAGGACGCGAACCTTTGACTATGCTGGATGCCATGCTTCTTCCGGATTCTGCTCCCTCCACTGTCGTGGGGGCTGACCAATTTATTCGTGACAACAAAACACACGTGAGCTTGGTTGAGAGCAAATTAAAATAATATTGCATTGTCATATCTCTTGGGTGAAACAATTATTCAACCAATATATAGTACGACCCACAGAAGAGGCTCCCGCTAGCTGCATCATTAATTGTGCAAGTCTCGTAAAGAAACACACTTATGTAAAGACTGGACACTCAAGCCGTTTCGCGGTTGTGGTGATGAAACGGCCGAGCACACTTGAGCATTCGGCGGCTGAGAGCGAGCGAAATCCGCAAGAAATCCCGGCGGAAAGCCAGTTCGGTCCGAGATCGAATCTCGCCAATTTCCATCAGGCAATACGATATAGCGAGGAAGTTGAGCCGGAGTAGCCCGCAGCGTCAACCGGTAGCGTCCCTCAGGGGCAAACATGGCCACGGCGTACTCGCAATTGGCAACTGTAACGGCAACAGCCTAAATGTTTATCGACGCCGTGACGCTATGCCGTGTGCTGTAAGACAAGCGTCACTCCGAACACAAAAACAATCTGTTGAAGAATGACATTTGTAATCACGTCGACGCTGCCCTTGGTATGAGCGGTAAGTATGCCCCTTTTGTTTACTATGTCTGTAAATAACACTTTGAAGCCATCTTGTCATAATACGTGGATCAGATGTGCCATGATTTAGTTAAGAATCAAATCATAATTCGGTTTCTCTTCTGAACTTATCGTAGCTGTTTAGCTGTATGTTTTTCATGGCGTACGTAGCTCCACTCGAGCGATCAGTTGAGTGTGAACGGGAGCTCGCCGTCGGAGCAGCGACGGCGGCAGTGTGTGTTCGCTCCTAAGTGTGAACGAAGGAGCGTATCGGCGGCAGCGGATTTCTCTCGCTCGCGCCGCCATATGCTCAAGTGTGAACGAGCCAGAATCTGATGAGCCGCTGGCAGCATAGCCATGTGTACTCCCATTTCAGCGCTTACTATTATAATATTTGTTTTCTGCTGCGAACTGCCGCAGACGTAAGGCCTTATCATGGTGCTTCTAAAGCGCAGAATTATCTAGGCGATGAACTGAGACTTTCGTGTTATCTCCGCGCAGTGTTCAAGCCACCGGGCGCGCAATTATCATTTTCTCCGTCGCTTATAGTGCCAGGATCTCATCTACGAGTTGCAGGCTTTACCCTAATTTCTTGTTGCTGTATGTAATATAATGCATTTTATTATTATAATCCAGTACTCTTTTTTGTGCACCTCAATCTGTTAGTAACTGATTAAAAGCTTTGTGTATCGAACCACTGCCTCTCATTCTGTGCAAATGAGAAACGCCGCTGAATAACGACGACAATTACGATGGAAACCGCTTTGATCGCGTTATTTCAACTTGCATGAATTCACACCGCCCCTCGAAAAGCTTGGCGGTGTAAGCCATAAAAAGTTGTAATCCGCGGTTTTATTGTGTCTGTATGATATATGCATGCTAAGAAATGAAGCATTAAAACTCATGAGCTCCACTATATGGACAAAGCTGCTAAATATTTGAATAGCCAAAGGTAAATAGGTTTCAAAAGAATTGCTATTGAAACGGAAACAGAGTAAAGCACGGGCATAAAATCTCTGGGGACGAAATTAGCAGTCTGACCAGCCGCATAGGGTGCTTGCGTTAGTGCAGTAGATCGGTTGCAGGACCCTATGGGAGCGTCCGCTCTTTCGTGAAGTACAGGGGTGGTCAAAAATTCCCAGGCCGCAAGGTCTGCTTCTGAGCAGTGTAGTCAGGAAGCTACGACGGCGCCAAATCTCAAAATACATGTGGAGGGTAGAAGAAGCATTATACTAACCTCTGAGATAATTTATAGCTTTAATGGGATCTCAGGTGTAAGAATATGCCGACCAGAAGCAAATCCTTCGGCCTGGGAACTTTTGACCCCCCCCCCCTGTATGTTTTGATATGCCAGCATGAGCAGAACACCGGCGATGGTCATGCAACGATTCTGCGGCTGCTGCTATTGTCAAATTCGCGTTATTTGGCACGGAGCGGCGAGACATAGCCGATGAAAGGACAGCCATCCGCACAGCGGGCTTGGCGTGGAGGTTCCATTTCCCATCATCACGGCGCTCTGTGAGAGAAGGTGGCGGCGCCGTGAAATTTTGCTTCGCTCCTCCCCGCTTCGAAGATCTTGCCCTATTTTTGCTGCGGATTGCAAGGTCGGTGACCGATAGTGCAGTACATATCTAGCGAATTAAAGCTAAAAAGTATTTGTAAAATAACAGAGATACTGAATGCGGAATAGAGCAGAAGAGAGTTGCAACCTACCTTTGAGCAAACCAGCATCAACACTGAGAGCCAAAGAGAAGAGCCTTAAGCGTCATCGCGTAATAACCTCAAAGGCGGAGCTGAGGGGCCCTTCCCCTCTATTTAGTGGCTAAGGAGCAGTAAAACCGACGTACGTGGTAACGCCCTCCTACAATCTAAAGAATACGCGAAAGGAGCATTCGGAATCCTGCCCAGCTAAATCCTTCTTTCTCTTCCTGGGCTACTTCTTTTTGCTCAGTTCGAAACGATATGCAATTATGCGCTTTTTTATCTTCTGCAGAGAGCGCTGATCTGCCTGCTAACAACAAATATACACTACACCGAAAGTACGCCTTTGGCGCCAGCCCTGACTTTTTTTTTTTTTTATTTGCGGTTAGCTTTGAACTGAACGTTTATTTCCGGGCTGCCTATAGCGTCTTCTCTCGACTGGGCCCAAAGTAGCCAATCGTTCCTTTATTTCTTTATTGTAGACTTCTATAAGGGCTTCCTGGGGTCCACGCTGAATGGTTGAATATACTTTCGACTGAAAGTCTTCCCAGACACGCTCTGCCAGGCCTTGGTCTTTCAAAAAATTATCGAATCTTGATTCTGAAACAGGCTTGAATTCCTTGAAGCTAGGGAATGCAGTGGCAATCAACTCGAAAGCACTGACAGTAACTTCAAAGCGTAGTTTGCCTGAAAATCAACAAAAATAAGGTCAAACATTTTCGCATATATAAGCCGGCACTATGAATGCAACATATTTTTTTCAAGACAAAATTGCTCATTGGCATCCACTACGGTTTGACCGGGTTGAGTAAGCTTTAATATTTGTTCTTATATGATAAGTGCTTTCCCAATATACTAGCACTAAATTACTGGAGAAGACATGCACACAAGACCTTACTTGTGATGTCTGGATACCCTAAGGCAAGTTTGTGTAAAAGAATTCAATGTCGTGCCAGCGCAGCATGGACTATAAAAGTCAGCATTTCCCGCTGTCTGTGAAGCAGACTCTAAGAGAGATTGCCAGACATAATACTCTCGGACATACGAAATACTGCTTTAAAACAGCTGTTTCCTCATTCATAGCATAGGCTTAGAAATATTTGTTGCCAGAAATTCCTCATACTGGACCAACAATGGATGCCGTACGCCCATACCGTAGAGCTAATTTTCGGTTGTTTAAAGTTTTCCTCCCGGTCTAAACAGCCTTCGTCCCATAACGACCTTTGAACGTATCCTCTTACTTGTACAGTTAAAGTATTGATTTCCTTTTGCAATTCTACAATAATGGGGGCAACAGAACAGTAAATTCCAAAATATTCCCTGACCACTATCGCTCAAAACACCCTCGAGATTAGTGACAACGTGTTCACCAGGAGTGCTAAAATCTACCTTCTAAACATTATCGGGGACATTTTAGCTCCGCCTGTAACGTTATGACGTGATAGCGACGGCTACCACCCCACATATAAAGCCCCACTTAAAAATAGCTGTATAAGTGTGCCCGTGTAGCCTACGCGTAAAGTGTATGCACTGGTCCTGGCAGGTTGATTCCTCTATCTCCCTTCCATATTTCATTATATCTCCTTTATGAAATAAAAGAGAAGCCAGAATTTTCAGCTCCTGCCATATGTATTGTCAGGAAGCCCTACGTCCATTTAGTTCATCGACCCTGTCAGGTGCCAGCTGCCGCCTGCCTGGGCCATGCTCACGATATTTTTCTCACAACACCATACCCGGCGCCGACGCCAGATTTTCATTGAAATGTGGCCCTTAATGCTCTGGTGTAAATAACAATGCGCACCAGAGTACGTTAAACAAGGAGTGGACAGCTCGGCAATCTCTTTATGTAAGTGCGGTCCCATCAGTCCTACTTTGCTGTAGAGACCTGTTTAGATGGAGCACGCGAGAAAGTGCAGGCAAGAATACGCTGAGGTGCGGCCAACGCAAGAACTTTTCGGATTGATGCTGGCTACATTAGTGTATCTAAACCGCCAAACAATACAACCATAAAAATTCACTAGGATAATTTATAGGCTGGAGAAGTGCACCGTAACCAAAATGTTTTCACAAAAAGCTGGGGGGGGGACACTTTATGCTTGTCTCTGAAAGTACGGCAGCGTGGACGAAATCAAACCTTCCAGGGTCTTAGTATCCCGAATCAGACATGCGACGTCTAGGTCATACAGGCACATTAATGTGGATTGCCTAAACGTGGCTTTATGTATGTGCAGGTGGTCTTACACATATATTCTGCCTTCTGCTCTCTCCTAAGGACTAGAATAAGTTTGAGAAAATTGAGACCCAAAATAAGGGTTTAGTAAATAAGCGTGTGGAAAAGTTCATGTGCATGAACGGAGAAACGTAAGGGCTTCTAAGAACAGCAGCCAATGACGCTACCTTTCCATGACTAGCTTAAAGAAGAGTCTAAGTGAATTTCCCCTCCTCGGCTGTGGGTCGCTTTAGTAGCACATCCCCCATTTTTATTTAATAACTTCCAAACAAAAACTTTTGTCTCATTGACCTAATCCTTTATATTTCGGATTGCGGAACTTTCTCTCCCGCGATACATTAGTAGTGCGGGCGGAGTCTGACTTTGGACTCTATCTTACCTTGTCCCCCCCCCCCCCCCCGCCCCGAATTTTTGCCTTAATCATTCTTGTGCGCTTCATAGATGTTATCCCATGCAGCTTCAGCCAAGGTTTCAAAACCGAAATGCACTTCAGACGCGAATGACACCGGATGCATGATGTTCACAGAACCGTAGAGTTACGATTATTATTGACAGGTTTTTGAATACGTTACACGGCTCTGTGAATCGCACACGCAGTTAGCACGCGATACTTTAAGCGTTAGCAATTGAATACAATCACTCCGGGAGTTACAAAAGAGCTTCAAATAACTACAAATAGCCTGAATAACTTTAGGCTATAGGCGTGTGTCAACAAAATGCATCCGGTTGGCTTATCGTTCCCACTGCCTTTCTGTTTTGAAACCTCGGGTCAAGTTACGTGGAACAACTTTGCCATCCTTCTCAGCGAAAGCCAAAATACTCCTGAACGTTTTTTGTCCAATTACACAGTAGTTGGCAAGCACAAAGACCAGCAGCTAGAAAATTAAAATAGGTGACCTGAGAACTCATACCAATCCATGCAGGGGAACACAACGGGCTTTAACTTTGAGCTTGCAATCACGAGAAAGTCCGCTCGCGTGACTACGTGTAAATACTACTGCACATGCGGATTCTATAATTGTTTCCCTCACTATGCCATTTCATTTTTAAACGCCATTTAAACCCGCTGTTTTATTACAGAATAGAATTACAGCAGAAAGGGAGCCAACAATGCATTCCGCAACTAAAAAGGAGCATCGGTGACTGAATATATTTCTTTATAGAATTATCACTGCCTGAATCAGATCTGCATAGTAGCATGCCTACATATTTCCAACTTCCTGCAATTGCGTCTCAGCCACTGAACCAAAAAATTTTGAAAAGTTCCATCGTTAATCAGAACCAGCGTACTTATTATGACCCAGGAAAAATATTTTCCTGTATAACCTTGAGGTAGTATTACAACAAGAAACCGGTTTTATTCAGGTCCCTGTAAAAATCCAGTAGTTGCAATAAAAATTACAAGGCTCTTTAGCGACTAAAGCAGTAAAAGACGAAAGCCTGAATGCCGCATGCTGCTACGCAACTAGCACTAGTCAATGAAATAATCAAATAATTAACTGAATAATAATTACGTAGGCAAACATTTACTCAAGCAATTGTTTAATCAATAATTGGTTAATATAATTTACTTAATTAGTTGTCAATTTGATAATAAATAATTAGTTAATTTGCTATTGAATATTGATTGACATATTATCATATAAGACACATATTCGCGCATTCCGTGATGATACTCTGTGATTGGCCGAGACCTCTGTGACATCATTCCGCCTCGGCCAATCAGAACGCCAAAAAGGCGGGACACATTTTACCCGCGACAGCATGAGCCATTAAAGGCTTGCTGCCTAAAATAGCTGTCCTTAGTTCTTCTGCATCTGCTGTTTGCAAGGTGAGCTAATTCTTATGTAAAAGCAATGTATTCATGCTGTTTTTTATTCATCGGAACTACTTGTGATTTTCAAAGCAGTGTAGTCATTCTGTACTAAAACTTCAGCAGAAAAGCTTAGTACCGTTCCTGTGTATGAAAACAAAGGCTTATTCGAACAGTGCACCACCACGCGACCAGTAGCGAGATACATTCTGTACACATTCTGCTTCTCTGACTGCGCCCTTAATTCCCTCTCCTCCTAATCTGACAACGGCCATTGCTCTAGGTCACGTGCTCGTCATTGTTCCAAAAAGCGCTTCGGTGGCTCAACCATGGTCGGCGTCACAGTTGTCATTGCAGCCATGGAGTCTAGACGGCATTTTATTGCCACTGGCTGCGGAAACTTACTGCTCATGGCAATCATTAGCCATGTAGGGCTTTAGTGTTAATATTTGCAATGAGTACAGTACCTTCATATATACTAGCTGAAAGCCGCGTAAAGTGAGATGATTATATCGCTGCTTACAAGCATCTCTGTCTTTTTGATACAACGCATGTTCTGTCATCCCACTTGAGTAATAGAGATTTTCTGCATGAAAACTGCCTAAATTAAAAGTATTGTATTAACGCATATACGTATCCTACACTTGTTGGCCTTGCATCCTGTTTCGTCCTGAAAGAACACCTGGAGTAGGCAAGGATGTCTTCCGAACGAATGGGGCTTGATTTCGGCGGTGAGGTTGAAGTTCTGGGCGAGTTTTGCACCGGAGTACAAGGACGCTTCGTACGTGGCCGCCATTCCCGTGAGATCAAAGAAGCACGAGACATACAGGTAACTTGGCATCCTTCTCCCCAACCGAACAACTTCAACCCTGCAGCACTGCGTAAAAGTGGATAATATTAACTGAGCGCCTCCAAGTTGTTCATGCCTATTTCTCTAACATGCAGAAAAGCAAAGTATAAAGTCCTGGAGGTTATTGGCGCAATCAATGTGTATGTGCTTTGGCAGCGGAACCCAATTTTGGCTATCACCATGGCGCCGGTAAGCAGGTAGACGAATTCGTAGATTTTAGTTTAGGGCACTGGCTCCAAATCAAAAGTTTCCGACTCGCAAAGTAGCCTTGGCTCTCAACACCAAGCTTTGCCCACGCCATACGAGAAAACACTCTAACAATGGTGCCCACCAGGTGCTCGGACAATTATCTATTCCAGGCGAGCGCAGCCTTGAAACACCGCTATACAATGCCGCATACGGTGGCAGGGTGCCAACATTTGTGGTGGGTGACGAAATAATCTTCTGTTTGTGAAGTGTTATAAGTAGCGTCAGAACACCACAAAGCTGAAAAGAATTTTTTCATCAGGACTCGAAGAAGATGTAGAAACGGGAATTTGATGTCAGTGCAGTGTTCATTGCATATTGCTGACTACATACCAACACAGTGTCTCCTCCTGGCGGCCGTAATTTCTTTATATTTGTGGCCTGAACGCATGCGCCAGAGTAGTGCATCAGTGGTTACGGGGCTCGGCTGGTGAAACTAGCACTCGGGAAAAAAATCCCGGCCGCGGCACCGTGCCTGTGTTCGACCCCGACCACGGAGCACGTGGTTTCAAAGGAGGGGAGACACAAGCGTATCCGTACGATGTGAGTGCACGTTAACGATCTCAAGGCAGTCGAAATTATTCTCAAATCTTCCACTACGGCATCCCTCATAGCCCATGTCGTTTTAAGATGCTAAAAGCTTTTACCGAGCCGATACCTCTCGGCAAATATGCTGAATTTCCGCGTAGTTTGAAGTTTATGGTGGCACTGTGCGCATAACAATAGCCTAGTAGCTGCGCTTATTGATATGTCACTTTATTTGAAACCTGACTAGGTAGCACCTTGAGCACTGTACACAGTAAAAGTAGGCAGTCGGATAGTTAAAGAGGATGCCGGTAAATTATCTAAGGCTACGAAAAATTTGTTAACAAACGCCAAAGTATGAAAGCTTTCAGTCCGAAAGACAGGATACAAATGGCAGAGATATCAACGCTAATCAATAAGCGTAAAGTGACCGATATACGGAAGTATAGAATGCCGAAAATTGAACACGCTCTAAAGAACGGGGGCAGCCCTAAAGCGGTGAATTGGAAATTAGGCATGGGCGAAAATCAGATTTATGCGCTAAAGGACAAGGTGGGCAATGTCAATGTCAATGGAATAATCCTAACATTAGCATAATTCATAAGAAAGGGACGCTAAGGACTTGAAAAATTACAGACCAATCAGCTTATTATCTCATACATATAAGATGTTTGCTGAGGTAATCGGTAACCGACTCAGGAATATCTTCAGTCAAGCAAAAAATACTATTCATAGCTTGCTTATAGGAAGGTTTTAGAGAATTGGAATGGGAGCAGTTAGGGATAAGGGTTGCTGGAGAATACCTCAGTAATCTGCGATTCGCTGATGGCATTGCCTTGCTAATTAATTCTGGGGATGGACTGCAAAGACTTATTGATGACCTAGACATCAAAAACAGAAAGGTAGGTTCGAAAATCAACATGCAGAAGACTAAGGTAATGTTCAGCAGCCTCGGGAATGAAAAGCAGTCCATAACAGGTAGCGAAGCACTGGAAGTGGTAGGCGAATGTGTCTATTAGGACAGGTTGTAACCGCGGATCCATAATATGAAATGGAAATAACTACAACAATTATATTGCGATGGAGCGCATTTTGCAAGTATTCATAGATAATGACTAGAAGCTTACCGATATCTCTCAAGAGCAAAGTATACAACAGTTGCATCTTACCTGTACTCACCTATGGAGCTATAACGTGGAGCCTAACGAAAAGGGTTCTACTTAAGTTGAGGACTACGCAGAAGGCTATGCAACACAAAATGAAAGGTGCAACGTTAAGAGGTGAGGAGCGTACAGAGTAAGTCAGAGAAATAACTTCAGTTAATGGCATTTCAGTGGAAATCAAGAGGAAATGCGCATAGGCAGGGCATATAGTGCGAAGAGGTGACAACCTTTTGATGCGTATAGGCTAGCACATTGGATTCCAATGGAAGGAAAGCGTGCCAGTGGTCGGCAAAAGCGGGTTAATTGGAGGAATATGAGAGAGGCCTTCGGCCTACAATGGGTATTGTCCGGCTGATACGAGGTGACCTGAAATAAGCGGCCTTCATCCTATTGGGTGGCAATTAACAATCTGCTCTTCAGGACAGTTCTTCCGGAAACCCATACTAAGAGACCTGAACGCTACTCGCTGGGAGTTTGGCAGCAATAAAAGTAAACATTGCCGGCACGATTATCACAGGGCGCTGCTTTGTCGGTAAGGAGAATGCCCCGAACATGTAAGTGCGAACTTAGTACAGAAGAAGCGAACTAACATTCAACTGAGCGAGCACCGGTAGGTGATGTACCGGTTACAAGTGAAGTCCCTTAGACTGCACAACTCGCTCGGAACGGAATCGCTCGATAAAAGCATTTAACGAGTTTAGCACGCACGTATACTTGCTATGACAGATATGAACAGCGCGAGAACAAAGGGAAGAGCTAGGCAGGCGCTGTGTCGTCTTTCATTGATTAGTGCGAGGTAATATTGTTGTTTACACTTGCTTAGAGGACAACTATGTGAAGTGTGCTGAAACAAGCCGATTTCTGGCGCTTGTTATAAGCAAACCAGCCGTGCCATGCAAGCGTGTGCACGCGCTTTCATGGCACACTAAGACAAACTACTAAGGAACAGCCCATATGACACAGTGACGCACTATGGACGCAGCAGAACTCGAGGTGAGCACGATGCCGAACAACAACCAAGCAGTGTGGTCAAGGGTCGGGGACCACGGTTTTCTGCTATTGATCAAATGTTTTCTGCGGCGTCTCGAGTGCCCCCCACCTCACCTTTTTAATCGTGCTACGTGCCCAATGGCACACAGCATTGTTTGCGGCAGGGAGAGCTGCAACCGTTTAGGTAAACAGCACGCAGTTTCATAGGAGATTGTTTTTGTAGCCTCTGATAAGAATATACGCAGTGTTTCGTCCCTTTCTTCTTAGAGGGCGAGACGTTTAGAGTATTCCTATGCAGGCGGTGAAATTAAAGGTGCAAGCATGGGTTGAAAGTAACAAGATACTCGGAGAACTTCAGAACGGCTTTAGAAATGGTAGGCGCTTAGATGATAGCCTGTTCGTGCTTACCCAATGCATCGAAATATCTAGAGTGGAAAATAGACCTTTGTATTTGGCCTTCCTGGATATAAACGGGGCGTACGACAACGTAAGCAGGGAACTCCTGTGGAACATATTAAAAGAAGAAGGTATCGGTTATGAGATAATAGAGTTCCTACAGGAAATATACCGGGATAACAAAGTAGAAATTACGTGGGAAGGGATAAGAAGTACGGAGGATGTCAAAGTATGCAAAGGATTAAGGCAAGGCTGTCCTCTATCACCGGTGCTGTTCATGCTTTATATGATAAACCTGGAACGGAGGCTACAAGACAGTAACCTAGGTTTTAACCTGTCATATAGATTAGGTGGAAAGGCGGTAGAGCAGCGCCTCCCCGGTTTGATGTATGCAGACGATATTGTGCTGCTAGCTGAGAGTCTGGAAGAATTGCAAACTCTAGTTAAGTATTGCGGAGACGAAGGGGACGCTATAGGCTTCAGTTTCAGCGCAGTTAAGTCGGGTCTGATTTTCAACGGCTCAACTGAACAGGGTCTTAAAATGCAAGGCCTTGAAATAC
The DNA here is from genome assembly GCF_055883805.1 of Amblyomma maculatum. Lineage (NCBI taxonomy): Eukaryota > Metazoa > Arthropoda > Arachnida > Ixodida > Ixodidae > Amblyomma > Amblyomma maculatum. The sequence goes on from NC_139354.1 coordinate 87,622,527, forward strand.
CTAGAGTAGCAGAATATAAATATTTGGGGGTATGGGTAAACGAAGGATTGGCATACATTGGAAAGCATGAGCAATCACTTAAGGCCAAAGGGCGAAGGAATGCCGGGATAATGAAGGATACGGCATTGTGGGGATACAATAGGTGTGAGGTATTGGGGGATATTTGGAAAGGAATTATGGTGCCCGGACTTACTTTCGGAAATGCGGTTTTATGCCTAAAATCAGAACTACAGTCGACATTAGAAACAAATCAGAGATCCGTTGGACTATTAGCACTAGGTGCCCACGGCAAAACTACAAATGAGGCGGTACAGGGAGATATGGGCTGGGCATCTTTCGAAGTACGGGAAGCTCAGAGTAAAATATTATATGAGGAACGCCTGAGGAAATTGGACAGTAACAGATGGGCAGCCAAGGTATTTAAATACCTGTACCTAAAAAGCGTTGACTCACAATGGAGGAAAAGAACTAGGGAACTAACTAGTAAGTATGCTAGTAACAAGGACGGAGAAATAAAGAGCATAAAGCAACAGGTGAAAATCACAGAAGGTAAAAATTGGATAAATTCGATGGAAAAGAAACATAGTGTGGAATTATACCGTAAGTGGAAAATGCAGATCAGGAAGGAAGATTTCTTTGATAACTCAAGAGGCAGTGGCCTACTTTTCGAAGCTAGATCAGGGTGCCTTAGAACACGCAGCTACAAAAAGAAATTTAACAATGGAGATGACACATGTGCTGTATGTGGAAACTCCAGTGAAACAATTGACCATATTATACTCGAATGCAATGGTATCCATCCGGAAGTTGATGCAGGCGCAATCACTGTTCCCGAAGCTCTGGGGTTTAGAGATAACAGTGGCCGGGTGAATAAACCGGCGGTGGAAACTAGCAAAAAACGGCTGGAAGATTGGTGGCTTAAAAGCAGAGAAGTGACATAATGTTAGTAATGTAGGAGCAAAATTTAATAAATAGAATGTATGGTTTAGTTAACCATTCTAAATCAATAATTACGATATATGGAGAAAATTGAGCATGATAGCTACTGCTACCACCCCGTTTCAAAGGGGACGCTCCTATATTCCATCCATTCCATCCATCCCATCCATCCCCTTTTTAGTGACTAGCCATGGTGCCCTGTCTAAGGTACACTTAAGGGGCCCTGGAAAAGTTATTTACGAGTTATTTACCGCGCTCATGTGTTCGGCCGCCACGGATATCCACTGCCTCTACAAACATAAAGATATAAACAAAGTAGGGAGCCTCGTTGACCAACTCGCCTTCAACATTTTCCATTAGCTTCTTATTTTTACGGGTCATTGTATAGAACATTCGTCTTAAATGACTTTTTTCTGCCTTTCCTATCATTTATCAGAGAGAGCGGTGACCGCTTCGTTCGGTGCAAACAGCCTGACGCACTTTCAGATTGATGGTGAAAGCAGCGTCAGCGTCTCACTTTGACAAGGTCAGTTCACACGTTTTGTTGGTTCGAAACAAAGAGCGCTAAGACGGGGAGAGAGAGACTCTTTAATGGAAAAACAGATAATTTTGCCGGCGTTTAGATTTCGCTGGCATGCACTCTGTGTAGGAGTGCATGCCAGCATGCTTCCTATAAATAACAAAAAGTAAACATGTCCTTAGCAAGCTGATATAAAACACTGAGTTATGTGCTTCTTAACCCCTTGTATAAGCTGATCCCGCTGAACCTTCAAACAGATATTTTCAGTTTTGCATATTCTTGCATAAAAAAAAAAGTTTAGTCAAAAGTTAAAGACCCTGTAGAGAGGCGCAATATATTAATACTTTCAGGCATCTACAGGGTACTAGAGTGTACTGCCTTGTGCGGCATACAAAGAATAAATAAGTTTCAGTATTTACACTGATTACGAAAAAGCATTTGACTCAGTTGAAACCTCGGCGGTGATGCAGGCATTTCGAAATCAGGGGGTAGACGAGCCGTACGTGAAAGTGCTGGAAGATATCTATAGTGGCTGCACAGCAACCATACTTCTGCATAAAGAAAGCAGCAAAATTCCCATAAAGAAAGGTGTTAGGCAAGGAGACACAATCTCCCCAGTACTATTCACAGCTTGTTTAGAGGAAGTATTCAGAGACTTCGAATGGGAGCAGTTAGGGATAAGGGTAGATGGAGAATACCTCAGTAATCTGCGATTTGCTGATGACATTGCCTTGCTAAGCAACTCGGGGGATGAACTGCAAATAATGATTGATGATCTAGACAGAAAAAGTAGAAAGGTAGGGTTGAAAATCAATATGCAGAAGACTAAGGTAATGTTCAACAGCCTCGGGAAGGAACAGCAGTTTACATTAGGTAGCGAATTACTGGAAGTAGTAGGCGAATATCTCTACTTAGGGCAGGTAGTAACCGCAGATCCGGACCATGAAAAGGAAATAACAAGAAGAATAAGATTGGGATGGAGCGCATTTGGCAAGCACTCGCAGATTATGAATAGCAGCTTACCGGTATCGCTCAAGAGGAAAGTATACAACAGTTGCATCTTGCCTGTATTCACCTATGAGGCTGAAACGTGGAGGCTAACCAAGAGAGTTCTACTCAAGTTGAGGACAACCCAGAGGGCTATGGAACGAAAAATGGTGGGGGTAACATTAAGAGATAGAAAGCGTGCAGAGTGGGTCAGAGAAATAACTCAAGTTACCGACATTCTAGTGGAAATTAAGAAGAAGAAATGGACATGGGCAGGACATGTAGTGCGAAGAGAGGATAACCGATGGTCGCTGAGGGTAACAAACTGGATTCCAAGGGAAGGAAAGCGTAGCAGGGGGTGGCAGAAAGTTAGGTGGGCGGATGAGATTAAGAAGTTCGCAGGGGTCAAGTGGATGCAGCTAGCACCGAACCGGGTTAAGTGGAGAAATATGGGAGAGGCCTTCGCCCTGCAGTGGGTATAATCAGGCTGATGATGATGATGATGATTTACACTGAACACTGCATGGAAGTAAAACTAGCTCTATTTTTCGGTATAACCTCAGAAGCCCATGAAAAAGGGGACATTCATTTGCAATATAAACAACCTACCTGAAAACCTAACATCTCTGTACATGGGCACAACCTACCTATAAGGCCAGATTTAAGGCTGTGCAGGCTTGTTACTATTACCCTTTTTTCGAATAGTGAAAAACCTGCCCAATTCTGATAGAATCGACCGAATTTCAATATTTCCAATTGCTTATCAGTTGTTTCACAATTAAACAAGCTGCGCTGCTTTTCAGATGAAAACAAACATACAAAAATTGTGCACCAGTCATTACTCACTTGATTTATATCTACGTTCGCATATTCCAACTTACGCTTTGTTGATACCCTTAGCAAAAAACAGGCACACTAAAAATGTACTTCAAACGCATTGTATTTATTTCGTATTAATTTCGCATTTTTTTGTCCCAATGCCATACAAATATGTTATAAATATGCTAGGAGTACAACACTGCATTTCTTAATATAAATATGTTTAAAATATGCTTTTTGCCTATTGAGCATATTTCTAACATACTGAAAATGTACTTTCTTCATCTTGGCAGGGTTCACAAAATCTTCCACCAATAGACTGACAATGTACTTTGAAAGTATTACTAATGAACTTGACCTATTTTTCATGCTGGCAGAAAGTACCCTTGGCATGGATTAAAAATATATGAAGAATAGGATGCGATTATATTTTTTGGAGCATTACAAATATGTTGCAGTTATATTTTCCAAACCAAGAAAAATATACTAATAATATACTAAAAGCATACATTTCTACCATTCTCGGAATGCACTAAATATACATGAAAAATGTGATGCGCTCATATTTTTGATGCATTACAAAAATGTTGCAAAAATGCACCAAAAATATAGCTGCCAAATGCTGAAAATACGTCCGACATTTCGAAAACTAGCTACCGAGAAACATAAATGAAGGGCAATACCGACAAACACCTCAATGGGACATTTGTGTCCATTGTCATGACCCTTTTTCATGCTCCTTGGTTGGCAGTTTTCAAAAGTCAATGTTACTTAAGCTAACTTACCGTTATTTCCGTCCGTGTATTTTACCCACCCAGTCTGAATATATGTGACACAACTTCCTTTATATCTTTATTTGAAGCATTTGAGTACAATGACCCACCGTGGTGGTGCTATGGTTAGGGTGCAAGACTTCTGTGCCCGAGGATGTGGGATCGAATCCCGGCCGCAGCAGCAACTTTTCGATGGAGGTGGAAAGCAAGGCGCCTGAGTGCTGTGCAATGTCAGTGCACATTAAAGAACCCCAGGTGGTCGAAATTTCCAAAGCCCTCCACTATGGGGTCTTTCAGAGTACTCGCAGCAAACAATTTCGGCCATACCATATCACACATTAAATCACAATACAGTCCATGGAAAGGAAATACGCCTATGCCACTCAATATCTATTTACAGAGTTTAATTTTCAAGAAGCAGTGCTACAATACACCAATATATAGAGTAACAAAACACTGATCTCGTGCTAAACGAAAGCAAGTAGAAAGTCCGGACCGCAGATCTGGATAGGTTCCAAACTTTGGACGCAACGTGGACTGAAAAGGAAGAAAACAAGACACAAATTAAAGTAGACTTTTTAACATTCCAATTAACAATCATATACTGCTACAAGAACTAGCTTTAGAAACCAGATGGTTTGTTCCTTCTCAACATGGTTATGAATGATGACAAAACAAAAGTAAAAAAGCTGAGCTGGAGTTGGAAACCGCAATGTCTGAAACGCCGGATTTGAAATGTAGACTATAGCAGAGCCACCAAACTGTAATGGAAACCACAATGGGGCATTCTGTTTTTTTATCTTATCCTGACATGAATATAATAGTTCCATTTTTCAGAATAAAGGAGTGCGGGTTAGAATCTTGGAAGCATATTTTTTTTTATCAGAGAATGAGAAATGAAACATACTTCCCGTTTATGCATGAAGTTCCATATCGTGCATCAAAGAAAGGACCGAACACGAGCGCTCGTGTTCTGTCCCTTCTTTAATGTGCGCTATGGAACCTCATGTAGATTACCCACTAGCCCGAACCCTGACCCTTCCTGTTTATGATTCTTTACTTGCTTTCTTCAATGCACTCGCTGCATTATTGAATTTGTGACGCAAAAAACTCTGGACCATAGAGTAAGGTAGGTGGGGAAATTTTGACATCGCATGAACTGAAGAGGAAGGAAACAAGACACAAATTAAAGCCCTCTTTTTGACATTTAGAACAATCAAATACTGTAACAAAATAATAAATACTGTAAGCTGTAACAAATATGGCAGCCCCTATTAACGCAAAATAAGGGAATAAAATTCTCAAATGCAGCCCGAATCTAGCCAGGTTAGATATACCAGTACCGCCCTTCTAAAAGCCGGTGTCATGATCACAGCTGACCGCATGCTTTCGTTGATTTATAAATGCAAGAGTGGACAACTCTCGCAAAAAAAATATAAATGTGCCGCTTCTTAACATTCGCATCCACCATAGCTTATGCTACTCCGCACGTTCAGACGACAAGGACGGTCGACTCTGGCAAAAAAACAAGAAAAAAAAAAACATCTGCCGCTTCTTAACGTCCGCCTTAATCCATCCTAATTTACAACGAAATTTTGTTTTTACACTGCAGCATTTATATATATAAAAAAAACACTTATATTACGAACTTCGCTGCATGAACAGTTTGTCTTTTAGCGGTGTAGAAAATACAAAACCCAAGTTTTCGAACCCTTCCCTTTCCGCTTAATCTTGAATGCATGCATTTGTAACTATAATACAAGCGAATTTGGAAGAAACAGCAAACGAAACAAGTAAAGCTTTGGTAACATACAATTGCATACCTCAAAATATTAGTACAGTTGAAATTTTCTGTGGAGCCAAGCTGCTCCAAACAGGCGCTCTACCATTAATTTTACCCACAGAAAACCTTTTGACCAAACTTGGGACATCTCAATTAAAATCCTGACTGACGGCTGGAGGTACAAACATTGCCATCAAAAATTATCATGAGCTTCATGTGTTGATACAACTGCCATGAAATAGGTGCTCCCACTCAATACGAAACCAATTGGCGCTGTGAATGTTTTAACGGTGCCTGAAAACCTCCAACTGCATTGCAGGTATAATAGGAATGGGATGTGCAAACTGAAAGTCTCAGCAATATAGACCACCAAGTTCAGTTTGATTCTTGTACTGTAAGTTCTCAATGGTTTTCTCACATGAATGCAAACTAGCGCCTATATTGTAAACGTGCCTCGACTCGACGCTCTACCACCAGTGCTTGGAGTGGAGAAAACAGCCATTCCTCCACTTCAGAGCCAATTAGGATTCATGAATCCAACTCGGCATTTCCTCTGACAAGTTCTCTCTCCACTCGAAGCAGCGCAAATGGCATATGGGGATGAAATTAAGGCGTACTTTTGGCCCGAAAACTGTGTGCTAAAGTAGCACGCTTAGTTTTTCATGTTGAGTCTTCAACAACCTTCGCAAGCAAGTTCGATGTTAAGAGCATAGTGGAACTTGTTTTGCGGGCTAGATGAAAAGGGTGGCTGTGAAAAACGACCAAAAATGCTTTTGCGCCTGGCAACAGTCGCTGCTGGTGACTCAGTACATGACATATGCTTTGAGAAACGGTGTGAATACTTCAGTTTATTTGTTTGGTGTGAGATGTTCTCGCCCTTTGCTGCTTTGCCTTTTTTTATTGCCATGCTTTGACAGACATCAAAATACATTTGAAAAAAAAAGTAAAAGCTGGCACTTTCTATGAACATGGCTTTGGCCTTCAGAGGGCTCGGGGGCAAAGGGTGAAAACCTGCATGTTGCTTCACAGTGCGTTTCAGCGAATACACACTGCATTCGGAGCCCTAACTGAAAATGTGCTTGAAGAGAATGCCTTCGCTGGCAGCGAATATCCTTCCGTAGGACAAGCACACCAATGCACTCCCTCGACAGTGCCGCGCGTCCGAAGATGCACTACGTACCCTCCGGTGACAGGCAAGCCATTGATGCGTGGGGTGCAGCACAGATGTCCGCACAGCCCCACCGCGCCTTCGGTGCACCCCAGCTTACTGCATGTGACATGCTGTTCCCCCACGACAAGTTTGCCGCCGTTCATCAGACAAGGCGTGCTATGGAAGGAGTGCGCCTCCCCCACAGCTCGAGTCCACCTGCAAGCAAGCGCACCATTAACCGTGAAATGCGCGCCTCAACTCTGCACTCAGTAGGCTCCGAAAAGTTGTTCACTTCATCGGCGACGACTTGAAATGTACCCACACCACAGACGCATAATGCGATAATCAATTACAGTACTGGTACCGGCGGCTGATCACAGTTATAAAAGCTCGGCACGGGCAGCAAGAGGCTACGGCCACACCTGTAAAACGATAACGTGCCAGATGTCCTGGGTCGCTGTCACTTTCAGCCAGTGCTTTAGAGAAAGGTTTGGTGCATCCTCGTCATATCCACTTTCGTGAAGTTTGGTATACCGGTAGAACAAAGTCCACACAGCGAGCAAATGATGTGATGTCCTCAGTGTTTACAAGTGGAGTGGTCGAGGAGCGGCGCCAAGGCAGCGGCACTGCGGACTAGAGATTCTTGAGAAAACTAGAGCTCTCTGCCTCTGTGGGAGTTATTCGAGTGAAGGTTGTTTTCTGAAACGAAAAACGGGCCTCGGGGGCCGCCTGGAGTAGAAGTTAGAGTGAAGGCGCAGTCGTGAATATGGCGGTAAGACTAACTGCCACATTCACGACATGCCTTCACTGCAACTTCTACTCCAGGCCGCTTGGAGCGGCAGATCTGTTTTTTTTCTTGCTTTTTTTTTGCCAGAGTCGACCATCCTTATAGTCTGAACGTGCGGCGTAGCATAAGCTTTGATAACTCTGATCAGCTGCCGGTACCAGTACTGTAATTGATCATCGCATTACACTTTTGTGGCATGGGCACATTTCAAGTCGTCACTGGTAAGCGAAAGTTTCGTGGCTTGCCCTGCGCGATGGCTTCCTCAGACGACGATGAACTTGCAGGGGAGCAGTGTGTTACATGCAGTAAATTGGGGGAACTGGAGGTGCGGAGAAGCTGTGCGGACATCTGTGCTGCACCCCACGCATCAGTGCCTTGCCCATCGCAGTCGAGGAAGCGCATTCATTTGCTCATCCTACAGAGCGATATTTGCAGTCAGCAAAGTTCATGGCTTTTCAAGCAGGTTTTCAATTATGGCTCCAAACTTGTCCGAAAGAGACTGGGCAATCAATGAACAGAAGGGTAAATGAACATCGGGCAGACACAGGCAAAAACCTCCCAAAAGCTGCTTCCCAGCATTTCAATCAGATGGGCCGTAAGGTTATTGAAATTTATTTATTTATTCTCCATGTTGGGCTTTAAATCTTCAAGGGACACAAAATATAGGGTGGCATATCTAATCCATAAATTTAGAAGATTGGAACCAACAGGAGCAAATATTGTTACGTGGAAACTCTATGTATTTACAATATATTTACAACAGCCTCTACAAGCATAGCCGCTAGCAGCAACATGGAACCAGGCCCACTTTGTTGTCATCTCCTTGTCCCTTCCAAGAGGCAAGTGAAGGAAACACTTCGTTGTCGTTATCTTGCAACAATATCTTGAAAGAAGCATTAGTATTCCTTAAATATATTTCCTCTCTGCCACAACTAGCCATGACAACAATCCCATAAAGTGTAAATAGTACACTTGATTCATAGCATATGTACATACTCTGTATCCCCGCCCCCCTCCTGTAATAGCAAAAGCTCCAAGTGTTTTTTCAAACATGTTCGTTTCTCATTACTTCTTACTTTGGTTCCCCCTTGAATCGTTTCAGATAATTCCATGCTTGGCAGGTATAGTATACTCTGATTTGTTGTTATTTTAATTTTTTTCTCCTTTTCTCCCCTTTCCAAAACCTCTTGATAGCTGTTCCCATGCAGCTAGCTGTATTGCTCATCAGGTCCCTTTGTAATGCTTGTCCCTTTAAATGTATGAAGGAGCACTGAACAAATGTAAAAGGGGTACAAGAATGCTGAATTGGGTGAGTTGGTGCGTTTGCATTTGTCCTTGTCTTCTTTGCGCTACGTTTCCTAAAATGTAAAAGGGGTACATCTCAGTTTGCAGGTCGAGCCAACGTTTCGACAAGTGGACTTGTCTTCGTCTGGGCAAAGCGATCATCAGTGGCAGGGGTTTAAATACGCTTTTGCTTCCAAAGAAGAAAAGCTGTGGAGGGGAAAGTGGGTGAGAATAAAGTAGGTGAAGGAGTGGGGAGGGGAGGATCGGTGAGAAGATCAGAAGAAAGTAAGTCATGGAGTGAACAAAAAAAAAACATCTTCAGTATGTATTTCTCAGCCTGGAACCAGGGATCCTGTGGCCAGCAAAAGAAGTAAAAGCAGCATACCAGGAAAAACTACAATACCGGGTAGATGATTAGTCACCACTTAAGAGAATCCCTTAAGTATATTTCCTATGCAACATAACTATTCGGGGAAACAATCCCACATAGCGTTAATTGTACAGTTTATTCACAACGCATGTACACTCTATTCCCTTCTGCAATAGCATAAGCTGTACATGCTTCTCCAAACACATTTCCCCCTTATCACTTGTTGCTTGAGTTTGTCCTCAAACTTTTTCTTTTGCATGTCATTTGTGGTTCACTGTGCAGTTATTATCCTGTGACTTTGTACTGACCTCCCCCCCTTCCCCCCCCCCCACCACCACCACCACCAGCTTTGCAGAAAGATTTAAGAATTGGCTCCCTTAGATATATTCCTTATCAGGGCACTTTGCAAAGCCTGTCCCTTTGTAAGGTGTATCTGCACCAAACCCTCTTAAGTGGTGACAAATCATCTACCCGGTATTGTAGTCTTTTCTGGTATGCTGCTTTTACTTCTTTTGCAGGCCACCACAAGATCCCTGGTTCCAGGCTGAGAAATACATACTGAAGATTTACTATTTATTTTTTCACTGCATGACCTACTTCCTTCTCACCCATCCTCCCCTCCACACTCCTTCACCTACTTTCTTCTCACTCACTTTCCCCTCCTAAACTTTTCTTCTTCGGAAGCAAAAGCATATTTAAACCCTTGCCAGTGATAATCACTTTGCCCAGACGAAAACAAGTCCACTTGTCGAAACGTTGGCTCGACCTGTGAACTGAGGCGTACCCCTTTTACCCTTGTTCAGTACTTCTTCATACCGGGTAAACCATCTTCCTTTCGTTCTATCTGTCCCCTTTCAAGAAACACGTGTCAGCATCGAATCTGCTTTAGGTGCTTTTCTTGATTTTCTTGCTGCTGCTGCGTTTCTTTTTTTTTTTTCGTGTGATGATGAAAGCACTGGTTCCATGCTCATAGAAATTCATACCCAAGGAAACATTCTTTCACTTCTCGCTCTGCTTCTTTCTCCCCCCCCCCCCCCTCCCTAGCTTTTCTTTTTCGGAAGCAAAACCGTATTTAAAACCTCCACCAGTAATTGTGCTGCCCAGACGAAGACAAGTCCCCTTGTCGAAATGTTGGCTCGGCTTGCTAACTGAGGCTCCCCCTCTACACTTGTTCAGTGCTCTTTCATCCTACAAGCGAATTCCCTACTTTGATCTAATAGATGTGCCACCTTCATGGTCCCAACAGCGCAACAAACATTGTTTAGACTTGATGTTAAACTCTTCTGGTTATAGTAAAACTGAAGGTGTATCTGGGACGATTAGATTTCTTACTGCTTAGACTGTGCAGCTCTGTCAGGTCAATTTTCAGTGCCCCAATGAGGCATTTACACTACCCAACTTGACACACAGTACTTTCTGAGAGAATCATGCTTAGCAACGGGTATAAAAAAATAATGCAGAATAGGTGCCTCTTATAAAGGGCTACAGGTTAACTTAATTTTCATTGCAAAAGTTGATCAACACTTACAGGAGAGCCAAAACACGCAGTACCTCCAGTATTTCCTGCTGCTGCACCAGCCATCCCAGAAGTATTGAAGACGTCAACAAGTTCTGGCAACTCTATAAAACAACAGAACATTGCAGAAAGAAAACATGAGCAACACTGCACATCGGAGCTTCAGATGGGTGAAGTTTAAATTTCCCAAACTTATTTAGCTACCGACAGCACAGAGCAACACAAAGATGCTACTCAGCTAGAAATCATTTGCACTATGTCGTGCAGCAACCAACAATGCTACTGAGTAAAACTTATTTGCCTTTGTCTGGGCCTTAGAAAATAACCTTTTTTTTTTCATTTGCTCCTGCACAAGGTCTGCAGACATAATCAGAAAGATATCACTTGCAGAGTTTAGAAATCGTCCTTGAGGTGGCACCACAAAAGGCAGCTATGTATTGTACAACCAACGCCGATTGAGCTACCACTGCACAGCACCAACTATAAGATTGGAATGCAAGGAGACAGTGTCCATATCCCAGTGTACATAAAGCAATACCTACAGGAAGAGGGTGTGCCTACATACCCACCCGCCAGCTGCTCGGTTAAATGGACTCACTTGCTCAAAATAATGCGCAATGGTCTCAACTGCCTCAGATGAAACAGACAAAGCAAGCACTCAGATTAAAATATTCAAGGTGCATTCTGAATGAGTGAGCCCAAGAAAATTTGCACTTTTCTTTCTAGATGCAAGATTTCTGGTTCCCAATTCAACGAAAATGTTTGTACTCTAAAAAAGTAGTCGCATACAGTGCTAAGTCTGAACGACAAGCACTGTATCGCAACAGTGCTCAGGTAACAACATTTTAGCGCACATTATTTGGATTACATAACTGGTATCAAAGCCTCCCTTGACCTTCACCCACCGGAAATTCCGACGGAAAATTGCACAACTTTGTCCTCATTGACCAAATTTGCTCTTAGAGTTGCCACTAGGCACTTCTCGTTGCCATTATAATTCAATGAGCGTTCAGCGTCTTCATGGTCACACTGATGCTTTCAACAGGTCCTTTTTTCCTAGACCAATTGCAGCATGGAATAAATTATCCGAATCAATAGCCTCCAGGCATGACATTTAAATTTACGACTATACTTGCTGCCGATCTAAACGAACAACTACAATGGTTTCCTTTTTGTGCAATTTTTATTCTTTCGAGTTTATGTGATTGTGGTCTTAGTTGCATTTGTTTTTGCTCTTATACTGCCATAGTCTGTTTTAGGAGTTTTTGAATTGTGCTCAGGTACAATTTATGGTATTCTTGTATTGCTGTTGTATTACTGCATTGTAGTGCCTGTTCTCGTTTTTCATTTCCTGACCGCTGATACTATGTTATCGATCCCCCCACCCTCTTCCCAATGTAATACCCCACTTCGGGCCTTTAAGGGATAGAAAAGGATGATGATAATGATGATGAGACAGACTATTTGGCTGGCAGAAAATGTCTGCTCCTTTCCAGCTCTTCAACACAGTAAAGGTTATGTGAACGCATAACTTTTTCTATCACGCAAACAAGACAGGCAGTCTTGCGCTTGTGACAATAACTTTGGCATGTAAGTATGCGACATAGTACAGCTAGAAGCAATATAAGAGAGAACACAGGAGCACGTGGCCTCCACACTTTGCAAAGTGCTGCCACCGACATGTGATCAGAATCAGCAGTAAAGGCGCACGCAAAGTAAGCTTGGACGGCTCCTCTTTCCGGGGATGCCCTTTACATTATTTCTTTAAACAAAGAAATAAGTGGTCAGAGGTACCATATACTCATGGATTGACCCATAATTTGATGAAGATTGGACACAGACATGGCATCCGGATTGTGTCCTGCGACATAAAACAGAGCCAAAGGCAAGTTTGCTAGAGTGAATAACCAGGAGTTTAAGTCTAGATGCCAAACTGCGCACCGGACAAGGTACTCCGATTGTATCCAGGGGATTGTCTACCAGACTCCCTTACATTGTGGGAAGCACTACATTGATTAAAACTTCCTGCTGGGCGAGTTGGTAGTTCATCTTGATGTAGGGGTTTTTTTTAGCGCAAACGTCTCGCCTTTCTTGTCTTTGTTTTTGTTCGCGCAAAAAAAAACCTACATCAAGCAGTACATTGGACAAACAGGAAGATTCATTAATGAGAAAATTAGAGAGCACGCTGCAGCAATATCGGAGACGTCAGACACCAACCTCGCAGTGCACTGCAGAGGCTGCTTTATTTGTATTTGCAAAGACCAAAAATGTGCAGCTGACCTTCACAATGTGAAGGTTTTGAGAAGGAATAAGGACAGGTTAACAAGGGAAATTTTCGAAGCACGTGCAATCAGGAGCTCGGAAGACCAGTGTGTTACCACGCCTTCAGTGGTACTGTTGAAAAAGGAATTAGATTACGCTTGTTGGCAGGATGTTAAAGATAAGGAATAAGCTAGCTGCAGATGTAAAGTGAAGGGAGAAAAGATGCGCGGGTTCAGATCAATATAGTTGTCAGTGCAGCGTTGTCCTTGTGTCTGTGTGCGCTTCTTCGGTTTTGTTCCCCTGCTCTGCTGCCTCCTTCCAAGATGTTACACCAACTAGCTCAACGTTCTACTCTATTATTGTTCAACTGAGTGATTTCATGTGAAACCCAAAACCTTGAATGTACACGGCATTGCGTTCCACTGTTTAGTGCATTTAAAAGGCAATAGATGAGAAATGTATGTGACAGTCAAGCACAGCAAAACTGAACATGCCGCGCCTACATTTCTTGCCATCACTCTCTTGTGTTTCGCCCTGCAGCTCGGAAATTTCTTTCTTTCCCTACTTCTTGCTACGCTTTTCCGCTCTTTTACTTCTGAGTGAACTGCACCACCTTCCTTCCATATTCATAGCCAACTTTACTTTTTTATCCTATGCACTGCATTCTTTCCTTCACGGTTCTAAGGCTTATGTAAAGTTAGCTCCTTAGTGTTGGTGAGCCTGATGGTAAAGCCTTTAAAAAAGCAGTTTTGCGTTTTTTGTTTTTTTTTTTATATCTGCCCTTCGATTCTAAGTAGTGCGTGTGCAGTGGTGTAATTTCAAGGGAAGTACATCCCCGTGGCCAGGTGCACTTTACAACTGATTGTTACCAAAAATGTTTTTACCATTTAGGCAAAAGATGTCACTTATGGAAGAGGAACTGGGACTTCAGTTTCATTTTACTATATCCGAGTTTACTATAGTGGGGTTCCACTGTATTAGCACTGCGCTGCGTGTTCGTTTATTGTTAGTTTCGCTGAGCTAAGACAATGCACTCTTAGACAGGCCATCCAATGGTTAACCGGCTTCAAGACATAGCAATAAATGAACCAGCTGTGAATGGACCCCTTTCTAAGTCAAGCCAGAGCTTTGAAATCAATACTGGGTTGCAGGCAGTCACAAATTTGCAGTGATGGCAGATAGGACTGGGACAGGCATTGAAAAACGTTCCTCATCATATGTCTAGTTCTGCACATGCACCATGCCAATCATTTGATGTGCCAGAGAGTGCCATGTAATGATTGATCACAGGCCTTTAATTGTGACACTCAATTGTACCGTGAAAATCCTTCCCCATTTACAAAAGTAATCATTAGCTGTAACATGACTTGTAGAAATTGACACAGAGAGCTGAGGCTGTGTGCTCACTACATGCATAATATGATGCTGCATTCCCAGCCATTAAAATTGCAAACAAGCCATTCCTTTCTCCAGTAGACACAATATGAAAAATTTTAACTCTTATTTATGTGGAGGATCATAATATTGCAAAAGTGTATTTAAATTGCCAATGACAATTTTTTATTCAATATGAGTTATGCATAGATAAGCTTTCTAACTACTTCAACATAGCCAAAAACATGTAGTTGCTTACCTTTTGATCTAATTCCAGCCTAAGATGCTGTCTCCCCCTTTCGTTTTCCTGGCTTCTATTATACAAAAAAGAAACACCCTAATTTTTTTTTTCAAAAATGAGGTTTAACTGCTTAAACACAAACAATTTAGAACTGATTCCTAGCTTTTAACAAGCAGCAGTCATTCATCAATTAGAGGCCCGGAGGAATGTAAGAGACTAATGGTATAATGAAGAATGCAATTTGAACATTATTTTCAATAGCAAACTGTGGTACTTAAGAGAATAGTGAAAGCTTAGCATCAACACTAAGGCAACAGGTGATGCCACCAAGCTGCCCATTAAGGCTCAGAAAAATAATTTCTTTTGCCAATGTACTGCATGTTAAACTCGCTGAAATTGGTGTGCCAGACTTACTGAATAACATAAAAAGCTTTCTGATGAATAATTTGACAATCTACCAGCTCCAAGATGCTGTGGAGCTGGCCAATACACATGGGGTTCACGACCACCCTGTACAGGATTTCTGGCTCAAACAGGCTTCTGCAGCACACTGCTATCTCGAATAAGGAAGTTGCTACATGATGATCTTAAAACATATCTTAATGGCCTGCAGATCTATTTAATTTCTGACTCTGTCTCAGGGATTACATTGCAAACGTAAGCATTTTATGCTGTTGTCAAAGAAGGAAAACAATACATTTTTACAGAAATCTAAAAAGCAATACAAAACATTTTCTCATTATGGCCTATAACACACGAATGGAAGGTACAGAAGACAGAAACCGTGCTGGTCTTCAGTCGATGGGCATCACCATATCCCTCCTGTTCCTCAAGCATTGTATTCAGTAATATTTCCAGATTGCTGCGCGCAGCTAGGAAGAAGAAAACCTATTAGCAGACATTCTCATACCCGTCTTTGCTTCACCCTATATTATGGCTTGTGAATGACATCACTTGCCTTAACATACAAATGGCACAGTTCAAAATTGAGCTCTTGCTCTGAAAAAGCAATGACTACGTTCATATTTGTTTTTACATATCGAACACCCTGGGTGGGGACACTTATATCCCCACCCACGATGTCCGATATGCAAGAACAAAAATGTTGAAGCCGACATTCACCACTTGCTGTGGGACTGCCCAGCACTGAAATTGACACGAATCCGACACTTGGCGATAGCTAGCCTACCAGCAAACAATCCTGCCTCGTATATCACCTGGACGGAGGGACATCATTTCTCACTCCTTGACATCATAAAATCACCCAACCTTTTTCAATTAATTTAATCATTTCTTCATTCTTCATCTCATACCCTACTGATGCCCTTAGGCAGTAAATATCGTTAAAAAAAAACAGACGGCACAGCAGGCAATGTACTTTCCGGTTCTAACAAAAAAACATTGATAAACATTCGCCAGTAAAAAAATTACGGCATCTGAAAAACCCAATAATGCCGGTTTTTGGTATCTAGGACCAGTTCTTGACGAAAAACTTTCCTCTTCCGTCCCTTTAGAGTACAGAAACAAGCACAAAGTATTTTAACCATGGCTCCACTTGTTTACGTCACTGCAAAATCCGGACACTGCGATATGTACCAAAAGTCTTTCTGTGGCGTGACATCGTATATTTTTCTCCCTTAATACCAACGTTGGGGAAAAATTACTGCACTGTCGACATGTTGAGTACTACGTGCATGCCCCTTCTCCCCAAGGAGGGCCGTAAATATAAATAACCAAAGAACCTGGGAGACCCTGCACAGCTCTGACCCTGAGACCCAGCTGGGCGCGATCAACCTGACCGAAGAACAACGCGCACCAGCCAGCATCCGAGGCGAAGCGCCAGACGCGGGTGGAGGAGATACGCGAAGTCTATTCCTCCTTCTTGATAAACATGCATGCATACCGCCACAGCGAAATAGTAGCGCTATCTGGCTCAATGCAAGGGCTCCAGTTCTACATCTGCAAAAAATACAATAACAGTCTGTATACTTACGGCTGAACTTGACAGCTTGCGCGACGAGCAGCTTTGATGAGCCAGTTGCCCGCCGTTTTTTATCCTCTCGGGCCAGGCAACGTTTATCCGATTGACCTTCTGTGAAGGGCCGCTGAACGTCGGCAAGGTTTTTGAGTTACGTTAGACGACTGCGTCGTGCCCCTGAATTACATTAACATACTCTACAGCAAAAGACTCATCGGGAAATTGGAACAGCGCGAACTTGAACAAGGTGTCACATGTCACCAATGGATCCCAAAATGGCCTAATCGCACGTGTGTCGCACCCGCCACCTATAGGGAGTAAATAATGTTTCTGTCTCTTCTTTTAGTAGTAACTCACACCATTTAGCCCCATATCTAGCCCTTGTTATTCTATTTTAACAATCTTTTTCCTCAGTTATTTTTTTTTTCACTTATGACATCTTTTTACCATGTTTACAAGCATGGCCTCCGAGATCACCAAACGCGCGCGTTTGGTGATCTCGGAGGCTGTAATACAAGCAACTCTTTTTATATATTTATTTTTCAAATTTTATAGGTCTACACGACACATTTTTGCCTCGCTTGACATTGACACACACAATGTTCTTACACAGCTCTTTCTGCATCTGCTTTTGTGTCTGCTTAGGTTTTGTAACGCACCATAATGTGTACAGCTTCATATACAAAGGCGTAGCAATTTCATTATCAACTCCATTCTTATTTTATTTTGATTTTTTTTGTCAATTAGCGGTCGCCGTCGTCAGACAAGTCGTACTGCATGTTGCTCCCTTTGCCCAGACGTTAACGAAGAACTCGTCCGCAGCGTTATGAGGACGATTGTTCGAAAGGATAACAATTCGGCTTTCTCGCTGTCTCGGCATCATTTCACTAGAACTGCTAGCTGAGAGGCGCACACGAC
Organism: Amblyomma maculatum; assembly: GCF_055883805.1. Lineage (NCBI taxonomy): Eukaryota > Metazoa > Arthropoda > Arachnida > Ixodida > Ixodidae > Amblyomma > Amblyomma maculatum. Next base: position 87,640,228 of record NC_139354.1, read on the forward strand.
CACAAAACATCAGTCATGATGTATGTGCACCCCTCGAATGTATTCAGGAAAACAAAAGGGACGCAGGAGGTTTAGGAGGTATGATCTAGTCCTGAAAGTGGTATACGTGAGTCCCTCTTAATCACTTGAGTAAGAGACAGAGAAGATCAGCATCGTGGCCATCGTGGCCACGGACGTTCCGCCACGCTACGCTCTGTGGCCATTTCAACGTGTTAGCAAACACATCGCAAGACATCGTCGCTGCCGTATTCAGCTGATTGTAGTACATATGTGAAAGAGCATATGTGTGATTCGTACGAAGCTCGCCATACGTGTTTGACACGACGTCCCGTATATTTGCTTGTGTTATATACGTGATCGGGATTTGGGCAGGGGGTTGGTAGAACACTGCACGGGAACGGGCCGCGGGCCGGGGCTTTCTGTGTATACAGCTTCTTTCGGAAATGAAGGAAACCTGCCGCTGAATTTGGTCCAGTGATTTATTTGACGCCGAATAAAAGAAAGCGTATTGTAGACAGAGGAGTAAAATGTCTTCCCAAAACTCTCTTGACAAAACCTTTGCTTCTACAGATACTACTGCCCTTAATTCTCTCTTGAGAAGAATATTATTGTAAGTTTCTTTTTTTTTTTGTCTCATCTTGGCTTATTTTTATGTACTGGCGGTAAGCAGTACATTTTTAAGGCGTCTGCGCATGCAGACTTTGTCGGGCCTGGGGCGGGCCTAGTGGAAACGCGGGCCAGGTACGCGCCTAGCTGGTTCATGTGTGCATGGGCCAGGGCCAGTCCCGGGCTTGGAGTTATGGGCCCGGGCTGGGCTGGGCCTTTAAACGGTGGGCATGGGCCGGGCCCGGACCGGAAAATCAGGTGCAGTGCTCTAGTCATGGGGTCGAGCGCGTGTTAATGCTGGAAGCACGTAGAGCATGAAAGCTTGCAGCGCGAACCCAAGACCCTTATTGCAAGAAATTTCTATAAGCCAGCCAGATATATCAACTGGGAATTAAGTTCTATAAACAATTAGACCATGCAATTTACCATGGGCAGTATCAAATAACTATATATGGTCCTTGAAGAAAAAAACTATGGCAATTAGAACATAATCGTTCAGCGGTTCAATTGTGCAAGTGCGTTACTGCAGGAAAGCCAAATTCAATTTCGAGCGACCCGGGAATTAATCTTGTGCCCTGAATGTCCCTTTCAACTTGGATACCGCGGCTGCGCTCATGTACCCATGCATTTTCAACGGACAGTCTTTCACGCTCTTCAGCGTTGGAATTTTTATCCCGAGAATGAAAACGAGTGAATTAAAACGATGTAGGCCAAGGATTCTGTGGCTTAAGGGCTGCTGTTGCAAGGTAGTTTTCACAAAATACAAAAAGCAGGTGGCGCATAGTACCACTTAATTTCAGTGGTATGTACATTTACGTTCATGATCTACACTATTTGCCAGATATGTGGCAGTTATCTATTTAATCACCACACCAACCACACCAAACCATAGATCCATAGAGTTAATCGACAAACACACCGCTTTGCCAAGGGAAGGCCTAGGCCTAGCTGTAAAGGCAGGACGATTTCTGGACACGTTTTATTGGACTGATTCGTCGATGTGCTTTCTGTGACAAAAGGGGGACTGTGGAACCTGTGGAACGACGCGCGCTATGACTTTAAGGTGCAAACGCCACCTTGAGCAAGATATGTGCTCATGCACAGAAAAACGGAAAATCAGCGGTTCAGAATGCACATGGCTGCCGAGACCTCTCATGCCTCTTCGAGCGGTGGAACTTCTGACTTCGACGCCCCCAGTTTGGCGAGATCTACGACGACGACAATTCTACCGAGAACTCTGCAGTAGTACAAGGCGGCCGGAGAGGTAAATATATACGTTCGAACTCGGTTGGCTAAAGACGCGCGGACAGACTTTACTCAAATCTGGGCTTGCTGTTCAATCTCTAACCAGTGAAGATCATGGTGTTAATTCATTTTATTTGAAAACATAGAGCCGAGTCTAATAATTGTTCTGGGGTCGGAAAGCGCGGTCTTTGAGGAGCGTCTCATTTGCATAAGTGTGTGCGCAGTCGAAATCCCGTTCAAAAAAAAGTGTGCGGGGGGTTATAAGTACGCCAAACATCTCGGAAGTTGCTACTTTGAATCTCTCACTGCCTGGGGGCTGGACATTACACTGACGCCATGTTTACTGACCTTTTACAGTAACTGGCACGGTATTACGTACAGCACCTTCTTAGACTAAGTGTCATCTTAAATAAGCTCTCTGCTCCCAGTGGGCTGCAACCTATGAGAGTAGGAGGGGGGGAGGGGGGGGAAGGGACTTTGTTTTAAGCTGCATCATATATGCAATCACAAATAATGGAACTTCCAGCAATAGGCATTTAGAGAGAAAACCAGAACGAGGAGACGGGGTCCCCGCATAATCTTTGTTTAGCTGTTGAGAGACATTGTCGAGATGCAAAAACAGGATTTCTAGGAGGTCCCTTTTTGTGAGGTGATCTGCACTTGCTTAGTGACTGGAAAAGTGATTTTAATGGTTTACTGTGAATCTCACAGTCCTGTGGTGATAGACAACATTGAAAAAATGGAACTGCACAATAAATGAGATAATGAGGAAAATATTTTCTGCCACCACCATCACAATTACCCTACATCTCTCAAATAGTTCCATCAATGTTTTTCTGCCGCTTTGGAGGAGGAAAACAGGCCATAAGTGTGAGTCCAGGACTAGTCTTTTATGCATTACCTCCACGTCTGATTGGTAAATAGCTTGTGCTTGGATTCTGTGAGCTGAAAAACTAATGCATCACCCTTGCCCTAACTCTACTATTTTAGTTCCATGCAGTTAACACATGAACCAGGATATATTATTTACATTATTAGATATATACCATAGTAGGAAGGGCCACTGTGTGTGTGTGTATGTGTGTGTGTAAGGGGCGGGGGTACATGCTCTTCAGCATGTTGCATAGAGCTCTGTATTCAAAGCTTTACTTGAATGTATGTTAACGGTGTGCCCGATGTTTCATGAAAGTCGGCTGATTTATTGTCTAACATCTATGCTGTTTGTTATCAGGTTACACAGAGCATTGATGGAGACAAGGATAGAGAGGTGCCCCTGGATTGATGCCAGGTATGAAAAAGGCTTTTGGCAGAGAAAGAGAATGCTCATGGCACAAAGTTGTCAGTGTTTAATTATATATTTGTTTCAGTTGCCCCCACTACAAGGAACTTTATATTCGCACAGTACGAAGTTTCTCGATTTATAATCTGGTATCTAATTTTCAGCACAGTTCAAACTAAGCACAGTTAGCATAGTTTACACATGACATATCGCACTGCATTCTTTCCTTGATGTTCTTTATTTTGAGATGTTTCAAAATACATTTTATTTCTCTGTTGAGAAACTTGGTATCCTATTAGGGCTGCCACTAAAAAGTAATAAACGTGATAACCAATAACCCTGCCTTTCTTGCACCAGGCCAAAGCAAGATATTGCTTGCCAGTAGGCACAGATGTGCATGACAGTCTCCTGAAGCAGCCGGCAACAGCGCAGGTAAAATTGTGTAACATTTTAGTTTGGCCTGTCCCAGAATTTGTTATGGAAACGTTACAGTAGCTCTTGTGCTTGCTTTTTTTTGTAACCTATTGTGCTGCAAGTAGAAAAAAAAAGAAGATTGAGGTCTAAAGAGTCAAACTAAAACTGCAACCAGGGTCCAAGATTTCAATTTTTTTGTCAAGTTTCAAGTTTATTGCACTTCATATATGATAGCATTACACACATAATAAATAAATACAAAAGGAGTCCCATAGTGAAATGTACTGTACTGGGACCTCCTCAGCTAATTAAAACGAGTTATGAAAGGGAGCAGTGGTAACAGCAAATGTACAAAGTAAAAATATAGTATGTTATAACAATAATAATTTTTTCTCCCTTGCCTCTATAACAAATAAATGTTATAGAGGCAAGGAAGAAAAATTCATTCTTAAATTATAGAATACCCCACATAGAAGTAACCGTAGACACGGCAAGTAGTATCATATCATAAAAAAATGAAAGGAAGAACAGCAGCATAGCGTAAAGTAATACAAGAAAATACAAGCATCCATTATTCAAATATTAATACAAACAAGTGAACATGTGCAAAAAAAGTTTTAAAAGTAACTTTTTATGAAGTGTGTATGAAGTATTTCATTAGTTGGTGGCACTGAATGATTGAAGAATTGAAGAACGAAATGAGCGCCATTAAACAAATGTAGCAAAAGACTTGATTTGATGTCCGGAGGTATGTTATTCCATGCTTTGACTGATGTGAATCCAACTACGGTAATTAGTGCTCACTCTTGGCAGGAGAAAATTACTTCTTGATGAAAATCTAGTGGTATTAGGGTCAGTAAGATCTTGACGAACTAGAGAAGATTGCTGTCACTAACAAAACAATATGTGAAAGTGCCTAAGTTATACGTCAGTAAGGCAGAGATGGGAAGAATGTTAAGTTGCTGCAAAAACTTGGGAATATTGGCACGGTATGGGCTGAATGTAAATATACGTAAAGCTTGGTTTTGTACGTGTTGTAGTGGTGTGATGTCACGTGTGAAGGATATGTGAAATCCCAAGTCGTAATGCAGTAATTAAGATGACTATGTATGAAAGCGTAGTATTATGTTCAAATTCATGGAGAAAGGACCGAGCAGGTTTGAAATCCGTTTATCGCTCTGAACGCTGATAGCCTCAGCGCCAGTTGGCTGTCGGCAATAAACAGGAATTAGTGGCTGAGTTGCTGCTAAAGCAAGGAAATGGCTTGACGAAAGCTGAAAAATGAGAGCACCTGTAGGAGGACAGGGTTTAAAATGTCACTAAGTTGCAGTTTCCAAAATACACAGTGTTATCAAGTGTGTTTACCATGCTTAGGGGACACCCTATCTGAGGTTGGTCATCAATAAATATAAAGTCACTCACTAAAGCCTGTTAATTTGCTTCTGTCAAGCTTTATTGATGACTTTAAGATCATAATTTTAATGCCAATGACACCTATAGTTGTATGGATTTACTGAAAAGTCAGTGGCTCTTCAGATAATTTTTATTTTTTTTCTTTCCCACCTTTTAATACCTGACCCATATCACAAAACAGCACTTTAAGCCCTGGTCACATTGTTGCATAAACAAGGATGTGGCTTTGATATGCACCACGCTGAAGGTTTTTTAGTTTTCTTTCAGCTTGAGTGTTACTCGCGCTACCAAGAGTGAGATTCTGTGATCAGTAATGTCTGCGATAATTATGCAAAAACCAGTTCAGTGACTTAGAGAGGTATGTCACGTGCATCTTCATGTTTTTGCTGCAACAAGAGCACGCCATAATTACCCCCCGCTGCACACAATTACTCGTGTCTGCCATAGGATGCCACAATGTTAGGAGACTCAGGTTATCATAAAAGACATAAACGATGAGTGCTTGACCTATGGCAATGTAGTCGCTTAAGATTTACATTTTTCCAATGTACATTTAGATATTTAAATGTTTAGTTCTTGAGAATTGCTGATTTTAACTTTAATGCCGCCAAGACTACTAAAAAAGGAGCTCTTCCTGGCTGAATATCGTTCCAGATACTGAAATTACGAACACTTTTTGGCTTGCAGTTGGCAAGCGGCCATGTAGCAAACATGTAGCATTTCTCCTTTTCCTTCCATTGATACCCCTTAACATCCAAAGTGTTTACATATACGGCTTTAGGTGGGCGTTTTAATCAATTTCAGTCATAACAGTTGCTTTTAAAATTATAATAGCCATATGACCGCTTAAGCCTGTTTTACATGCAAGTGAAAACTCCAGCAATTTCTGCCGGAGTAACTAAAAAACTTATTTTGAGCTGTTACGGCACTCGAGCTCTCCAGTTCCAACCTGTTGGAAATTTTTTGCTGTGTCGATGCCGCTCACCACTGAGCTCACTCAATTGCTTGCATGTGAACCAGCCTTTATGTGAAGATTTAAAAAGTAATTGAACAAATTTTAGTTAAATAGGAAACTAGCAGGGATAGCTATTGTCTCTTTAAACGTTTATCGAGCCTCATAAACTGATTATAAAAATGAATTGCATGTAGTGGCCATCCTCTCCTTTTTTAAAGAATTGGATCTGTTGTGTCCACTTTTCTGCTCCCCCTCCTTGGTTTAATGAAACTGCCATGCAACATTGATTAATATGCTACTGTCATTTAATAGTTGTAAGTGGCGTGCAGTGCTGTTCATGAAGCTTACCATGATATAAATATTTTAAGCTTCAATAATTTCAGAAAGGAAAGCTGGGCTAAGGTCTTATTGAGTGAGGCAAGATTTTCTCCTCTGGACTCACAACATTTTTTTTTTATCAAAGCAGGAAGAAGTGCCAGTACCTTATCCTGTGCCAAATGATGCAGACAGCTCAGGTTCTGATGAAGACTGAGGTCCTCAAGTGAGCATGTTTTTTTTTCTGAAATGCTGAAGATTTAAACGCCATATAAAACATAAGTTAGAAGGATGCAACTTTCAGTATACATTAATTGTAGTTCAAAATTGAGTTTATTATGTGTATATAATTCTAAAGGATAATTCCATCTTGACACCAAAAGCTTTGAATGAAGTGCAAATGTTAAGCATTTTGGGCAGATAACCTTTCTCTGGCTTGCATGTTCAGTACATGCTCACCTTTATGCTGACCCTAACAAATGTAAAAAAATGGAATTTATCATGCAAGGAACCATATCGCACTGTTTGTCAGTAAAATACACCTGTCATTGTATCAGTTAGACTCTGTTATTTGGCACTTATGTATAAGTGGACTGTAGGAAAATTTGATGTGAACTAACATTTTCCTCCAATTAATATTTGTGGAATATCTCATTTATTTTAAGATGCTGACTGCAGAGCTCAACAAAGTACTTTGCAAGTTGCTGATGAGAGGACACAAGTTGCAGCCCTTCTCATGTCCTATGTGATGCGCCATAAAGTCAGCGACCAGGGGGATGACAGACCCGCTGGACCTGCTGAATATCATCTAGTACCCAGGAAAAGCTCCAAAAAGTGAAATATACTTGCTTTTCAAAGCTTTGGGTGTACACATTCCTGAAGCTGAGAACCACTTCTATTGTCTTGATTGTACCAGGTACTTGGGTAGTACAGCTCAGATTAAGATTCACTGCGAGAACTGTGAATGGGATATCGACATAGCCTTTTGCTCTTCCTTCCTTGTAATTCCTTTGAAAGAGCAGCTTCAACGAATTCTTGGGCAGCAAAACTTGAAGTTTCTTCCACAAAGAATCAGAGGAAGTGTGATGACGTAGTGGATGGCATAGAGCATGCCAGGCATGTCGGCTGATTTTTCAACTCACAATATTTCACTATTGTGGAATACAGATAGAATTAATGTGTTTTAAAAATTAACTTTTGACATCTGGCCAGTTCAGTGTGATATTCTTGAGCTGGACCTTGCAGTCTGAAAGCAGAACATGCTTATGCCTGCTATTTGTTTTGGTTTTTCAAAGCCAAACATGACCACTCTTTTTACACCCTTTGCAAAGGAGCTACAGAAGCTTTCCTTAGGATTTCCATTAGTTAAACATGGAGAACAGGTCCAAATAAGGGTATTTGCAGCTGCGTATTCAGTGGATGCCATTCGTTCAGCAGTCAGAAACGATAAACAATTTAATGGTTTTTATGGGTGTGGCTGGTGTTACTACCCCGGGGGCTCGTCATATGAATATTGAGATCCTGCTCCAGTGTGCAGGACTGCTGTGAAGCATATTGAAGTGGCTAGAAAAGGCACACCTTAAGTGCCTATTTATTAATAGAGTCAAGGGACCTTGCCTTGCCGTGACCTCGTTTTGATGTGGTGGATGGTTTCATCCCTGATTACCAACATTGTGCCTGCTTTGGTGTCATGTGACAGTTACTCAAACTGTGGCTAGAAAGCGAGTATGACTGCCCTTGGTAGAGAAGAAACAAATTGACTCAGCTAAATAGCCTGGTGTTGACCATCTCACCTCCGATAGAGATCACCTGCACCCCAATGAGGTTTGAAGATTGAGCTAGGTAATTGGAAGGTGTCAGACCCCCTGCAGACCCCCTACCATGCTCTGTAGAGAGAAGGGCTCCTGTTTCTTTGTCGAGCAAATAGTTACTTTGGGCATACCACTTCTTTCTTTTTATTATTATTTCTTTTATTTTCTATTATTATTATTTTTTGCTGGAGGTGCTGCGATGTGCAGGTCTGACTTACTCCTTTAGACTGAACCAGCTCTGCTAGATGCTTTAACAATAGTTACATGAGTTGTGTCGATACATTTCATAACTCCTCTGTGGTGCACTGTTATTCACTGAGGCTTTTTTGTGAGCTCCAGAAGCCTGCAGTATTGGTGCAATAGGCATTACCTTTAGTAAGTGTCTGTTTCCTCTTTCACTCCTTGTTTCCACTTGTGCAGCTTTATGTATTTTGGAAGTTTTCCAGTCATGGATGCTTACTGAGTTTTTTATTGCCTTTACTTTTACATTTGTCATTTTTGCTAATTCTTTTTCCAATTGTATATATATATATATATATATATGTACATTTTACTTCTCCCTGCTAAGTTTTTTGCCATTGTTACAAGTAAGCTTGTTTTTTTTTTTCTTTTCACGTGGCTTCTATGAGGTATGTATTTATAGTTGCGCTTCATTTACCCTTTCATACATCTTTCCCAATTTTGCCTGCTTGGCGAGTATTTGGGTACAGTTCAAATCTGATGTAGTGAAGGATGTGTTCTCTGTGCATCTTCTTTTTCCCATTATTTTTTGTCTCTATGTTTGTTTGTTTTTTTTCACTTTCTGGCCTTTTTCATTTTTTTTCTTTTGCACCTCTTACAATTGTAGTCTAATGGGCCTGAAGGAAAGTGGTGGCACATGGAGCACTGAACAAATTGCTCCACTTGGGAAGAAAGAGATAAATGAAATAAAAGTTGTTCCTCCTCCTAAATCTGCTACTAATATATCTTTGTCAGTTAATGAGAGTGGGCACGTTCCAGATATCTTGTTTTTTGTGAAGTGAATTCCTCGCTGCTGGCTTACTCAGGCACATTGACAAGATCTTGCCTTTATAAGAAAAAGTTGCTTGCCAAACTGCACTATAAGCACTTGGTTCCACTGTGATCAGCTTTTGAATTGGTAATGAAGGCTTGGAGCATCATGTTTTGAAAGGGTGATATAAAACGGGAGAGAGTGGGGCAAGTGATCTGAAAAGGCAAGCTGTTGGGTATACTTATGATCATCTTGACATCTATTCATTAATAGCTTTCTGTTGCCATTGAAAGTCACAATCAAGGAGTCCAGCGAGGCCATATAACATTCACTGCTCTTGTGAATGCTTGAGGCAGCGAGGCTTGCCGATTCTGAAAGTCGACAGTTGGAACTTGCATGTTCTGGGCAGGGTCGGTACCAGAGTTGGCTAGAGCTGTTGTGTCAGTGACAGAGTGGCAGGGTCAGTTGGTGGCAATATCAGTAAGAATATTGTAGATGATTTCGTCTTCATAACAAAATTGTTCAGCGATTACTAACCCAGCGGCTTCCTCCCATTTGTTGAGTGTTATGGCAGCAGTAATGGGGCAAAGGGGGCAGGTGGGCATCAGCTTCTTAGGCTTTGACTGTCTAGGCTTTTGGCAAATATGGTCAGCTACGAATGGGCAGGATGCTTTGAAGTTAGTGTCTTTTATTGTGCCTTATGTGAGCATGAATGTATTTACCACTAATCCAGCGGTTCAGGGCATAGCCAAATTGTCTAATGCTTGTGTGTCTGCTTGTAGTGCTTTCACACTAAAAAGAAACAATGGGGACATAGTGGATTCAAACCCAGGAATTACTCATGGGAAGCAAGTATGAAGTGCTGTAGCTATAACTGCAGTGGGTCCCCCCATGTGCAGACTGCAACACACTCTTGCACTGTCACTGGATGTCCGCATCTCCATCAACTGCCACCTGTGCACAAAAGCTTTCGACGTCCTACTCGATTTAACTGTGTTAAATTTTTTTTTGATGCTCAAACAACTGGGTTACAGGCAACTACACAGAATAGCTAAAACAAAGGCTCATAACGCAAGATGAACATGTGGTTGTCTCTGGCTTCGTGAATGGGCTAAGCTTATTGTTTTGACTCCATTGCTCTTCGGGTGTCACTTGCTGATTCTAATGGATGGCTCGTATTCTCACTAATTTCATTTTGTAGAACAGGTGCTGTTATATTTTTATTCTGTTATTTTCTTTGTGCAGTCACCATTCTTTGTTGGTTTAAAATGTGTAATAAATTTTTTGAATGTCGCAACCTTCGTGATTATTGTCCTACGATGATACATACGTCACTGAGAGCAGCTCATAAGTTGCAAAGGGACACATGAGTCATGATTTGTGCTTCCATATATCCGTAAAGTTTCAACACATTGTTTAAATATGATTTCAGTCATGCCTACCTGATGAAGCAGCCAGAGTAGAGCTCGAAACTTCATAGCTTTTTGCAGATTCATTAAAATAAAGATGCCAGATAAAAGATTTTCTTTTTTTTTTTTGCACAGAAAGGAACAACTATAGATTGCAACAAACACTTGTTTGGAAAGTTAGAGGGCATAAAGAAAAGCTGTTTTCTTTTACCATGATGAAAATAACCACATTTTGCTCAGCGTGACTGGATTTTGAGCGTTAATTTTCTAATGTCTTTTGCAGAGTTAAAAATAGCCCTGGGCTAAAGCACTTACATAAACACACCCCCCCCCCCCCCTTTTTTTTGTCCTTACTCACTTTTATCCTATACTTCTGCAATATGCCCCATTTTATTCTATCTATATTAAACTTAAGAAGAACAAGATGTGATTATTGCGATTAGCGCGAGAGTGATGCATTAGTTTGGCACCACACAGAACAGAAGCAAAGCCATTAACAGTCAGACATGACTAGTCCGGCACTCACTCTGATACAGCCCATTTTCCTCCCCTAAAGAAGCAGAAAAGAACAGACAGAACTATTTGAGAGATGAAGGGCGATAGCGATAGGAATGAAGGTGGCGGTGTAAAAAAAAATTACTTGCATCAGTTCTTTCAATTACATTTTTTTCATGTAGTCGACAGGATGGAAGCCCGTTATACTTTGTGGCACGGGCAGAGGCTCTTTATTTTTCTTTCCTTTTGCATGCCTCAACATAATATATGTCACAGGATGGAGGGGAATCTATTAAAACTTCTGTGATAATATAAGCAGGTGCAGATCACCTCACATGAAAGGGGCCTCCGAGAATGGTGGGGAATCCCTGCTTTTGCAGCTCGACAGGGTCTCCCCTGCTGCTAAACAAATCAGTCGGATTAAGCAGGGACCCCGTCTCATTCTTAGTTTTCCTCTTCATACCTGTTGCTCATAAGTTACGTTATTTGCTGTCCTATATATGAAGCAGGTTAGAATAAATTGGCCCTCTCCTCCTAACTTCGGAGATAAGATCCTGGGCCGCAGCCTCCTTAGCCCACATCTTAATTCAGCGCTGCTTGGCCACCAGCTCATTAATGGCCAGAGATTAAGACCCGCAGTAGCAAGAAATCCCTTTTAAATGAAAACATATTGGGAAATATGGTCAGTTTGATGAATGTAGCTCAGTTTGACATTATCAATATTTAAAACCATGCAAAAGGTGGAAAAAACGTGTGTTCCAGAATGAGTAAAAAGTGCAAAATAGTTATTTTATGCAAGCCCGACCTGCTCGGTCTCACTTTGTGCAAGAACTTTTTGGCAGTTTCTTGGAACATGAGCTTGTGGGTAAATGCAACGTTGAATGGAAGGAAGGAACAGCTCAAACGGACCGGACGTAGGAAGGCGAGACAGGCACATGAGTAGCTGTCACCCGTTAATAATTAGAGGTTAGGTCATCTGAAGTTTCTGTTGCAGGAACACGCTGATCCACAACCTCATTCTGGCTGCTGGAGCCAGTTTCTACAGTACTTGTGGCTGTCAATGTATCGCTTGGTTCGCTGTACTTTCTTATATAAGGAAAGGTAACCTCCGGAGGCTCGGTAATACCTTTTAAATGCCGAACCTCAGCCAGCTTTTTGAGAAGGATATCTCTCTCTTTTAAGAATTCTTTTTCTTTTTCTGCCTGCCTCCTGAGCCATTCTTTCTCTCTCTCTGCTCGTTTCCTGAGCCATTCTTTTTCTCTTTCGGCTCTCTTCCTGAGCCATTCTTTTTCTCTTTCTTCGTCTTGTCTCTTTGCCTCTGCTTGTTTCCTCAGCCATTCTCTCTCTCGTTCTTCTCTTTGCCTCTCTCTTTCTTTCTCAGCTTCTTCTAGAACCCCCCTTTCTTTTCGGTCCACCCATTCTCGCAGTTCAGCTCCTTTAAGACCTTCCTCTAGGCCCAACGCAATAATCTCTTTGAGATTCATCTTCGATCTGAACTGCTTAATGCTAATACATAGCACTATCAATGGACCTTACACAACCACTTCAGCGCGGTACCTCTAGCTATCGCTCTGCTGCCACTCTGTTTACGATCTCTTCGTAAACTCTTCCAACTCTTTCTCCGTCCTCTGAGTTTGAGTGCACCAAACGTCCTGTCGCGGACGCCAGATTAATTGTCACCCGTTAATAATTAGAGGTTATTATTAACGATGCGCCCTTAACGGTGCGCACAGTCCCAGACACCCTTTGAGTGAGTGGGGGTAGCTGTTCCGGTCGCAAAGGAGATGCCCTCGACCTGCGTGGCAAGCTCAGCCGGAATTCAACTACCTTGTGGTGACAGAAGGGGGTGGTCGTTTGGTGCCCAGCGGTCGCCGGTTCAAACCAGAGAAAGGATCGGAGTCAGAAGTAACAAACAAAACACAATTTATGCACAGCAAGAGACGATACAAAGGAATACACAATATCACTTGAAATACATAGACGAGAGGTTCACAGAATACAAACGCTAAGCATGCAACTACAGTATGATTCAATAACTCAGAGTCTTTACAATAGATCAAACACGAGAGAGTTACATAAACAAACACCAAATTATTCACCGGGCACTGTTGCAGTCCGACGCCTCAAGAGTCACGATGTGGCCGCCATACGAGACGAGCGCCGCTCCCTTGAAAGTCCGTGGGATTGCCAGCAGCGGGTGATCCCCGGGAGTCCAGCCGAAGCACAGGCGAATACGTCGCAAAACACTGACGAACTGACTGACTGACTGCCTGACTGACTCAACAAGCGGCGCGGTCGCTTTAAATAGGGCGCGCCGCGTCTGTTTGTTAACATGCGCCAAAGCTAGCGCGCACACACACATAGCTTCGCTGGTTATAGCTCCCTCTTCTCTTCCCGTCGAGCCGCGCGTCGTCATTGGCTAGGTCCCATAGAAGATGCTGGAATTTTCTGGCTGATTCCAGTCCGATGAACCACCGTCCTCCCCGGGCAATGGGAAAGAGGGTGACGTCAACGCGTACAATGCTACGCGCTCTCCCGCGCGGGGAAGGGGGCTTTTCTCTCCATGCCTTCCACGCGACGCCGTGCGGGCCTCGCGCCGTACCGGCTTGATGAAAATGGGCGCCGATTTCGTGACAGTAGCTCATGTGTCTGTCTCGCCTTCCTACACGTCCCGTCCGTTTGAGTTTTTCCTTCCTTCCATTCAACATGAACCAACCAGCCCGACAAAGCCCTCTTCTTGAAATGCAACATTATGTCTTTTGCTTGTCACCATGCATTGCAATAGCGCATGTGTGTGTCAATTTTTCTGCTGGATTAAAATTTCAGAAATTGTTGAGCACTCTTTCTGTGAAAGCTTTGTTGCACATGCAAAAAAAAAATATTTTTATTACCTCTGAAAAAAATCCACAGAAAGAATTAAGGGTTGAGCAATGAATATAGGTTCTGCACACTATTCGAAGCACTGTTTTATGTGTTTAAAAAAGCTCGCGCGGTAATAGGTAGTGTAATGTCTGTGATATTGTTAGTGGCCCCAAGTCCACCAGGAGCCAGAGACAGCTTGAACACACATGGCAATGTAGTGGACCCACGGACGGCAATGAAAATGACAGGAAAACAATAAAAGAAAAAGAGCATCCTACATGAACGGCATTGTTTAATGCCAGTGGCTGGCAGCGAGGTGTGGGACAGCAGCCTGCGTCGCCTGCATGTGGCTTGGAGCGCTGAGCCCTTGCATCAGATAACATACGGGCTGGCGGCTGGCAGGGTACCATGATGCGTTGCCAAATGCCAGTCTCACGCAGCCACGTTACCTGACCGTTCCAGCTAACGGCCTCACTGTTCGGATGCGCACGTGTGGCCAGTCCGCACGAGCTGTCATCAACATCATTACAATGCATTTTTATTTGCACAAGGTTTAATGATAATTAAATTTAGTCCCCAGTGTCCGTTTATTAAAATTGTACTTTTTACAAATTAAATACACATTTGCAGAAATACATTTTTAGTTCATTGCCAATATGCTGCCCCAAATATGATTTTGAGCACTGCTCTTTGAAGGCAGCTTGAAGTGTGCTTCAAATATATTTTCAAGTACTATCCATTTTCATAATTGAAGTATACTTTAGGAGCATTGCTTTCACATTTACAAAAGTACATTTTAAATTCATTTTCAAGATGCTGCCCCAAATATGATTTTAAGCATGGTTCTTCTACGGATGCTTGAAGGGTGCTGCAAATATATCTTCAAGGGCCACCCATTTACTATACCTGAAGTGTACTTCAGACAAATTTATTTCATATTTGCAAAAGTACATATGTAATTCATTTTAAGTATGTAAAAAATGCCTACATATTTTTTCACCGATTTGAACTATACTCGAAATGTACTTTCAGATACGATATTTTTGACACATTTTAAAAATACATTTTGAATATTCAGCAAGGAATTTGATGAACATATTTCAGACATATTTTGAGCACATTCGTGAATACGAATTACATTTAAAATGCGTAAAAATATGCCACTGTGTATTCCAAACGTACTTCTTTTTGCTAAGGGGTCCCACGCCTGAATGCTGCGTAATCGGCTGCTCCTTCTGTCGGATGCAATGTCAAGCATAGGGCAATCCTAAATTGGTGCACAAGGAAGAATAGCTAGGGAATATTTGGTTTCGGAGGCGGTAATGTACACAACAAGTATGTTTACAAGCAGCTTGTCTACGACTGCTTTTTAACGGAATGTTTACCCGGGAAAAACGTTTTTCAGCTCTTAGCCAAATTTAACCTCGCGGGGTGATAACCTAGGGCTCGCATTTGCTGTGAAAGCAATGGAGTTACCACGTTCATAAGCTGAGGAGTAAAGGAGGCTTCCGCTTTGCCTGCCTCTTATTCGTTTCTTCTAATTTCGCAGTGTAGACTTCGGAAGATAGCTCCAAGACTTCAAAATATTGACAGAAAATAAACATTGTTTAGGGACATAATAATGGAGGTTTTCATTCTATGCACTCAAGCTAGAAGCAGGCGTGTGCATAAAATAAGCTCGTTAGACGTAGGCACGCAATGATTGCATGCGACACACGCTCCGATGATCATGCATGTTGGCCATTGAAGCATGGCTTAAAAAGTGATGTTCTTGGTATTATAATGCTGCCGTACCCACGAGGTGGTGTTGTCATTATATGGGATCATTTTTCTGTTGTTTCATGCTTAGTCTTTCTGGAGCTGTGGAAGAAAATACGGGACCACTGACATTTTGAGATGTGGAAGGAATCGCTTCAGAGTCATAAGGCAATTTTATCTAAACATATAGCGTTCCAAGAGAAACAAGAATCCTAGACAAATAGAATCGACTGTACGCTATCGAAACTAGAGTACATACAGCTAATGAAACCCGTATCAGAGTAAAAACCTTGAAACCAGCATTACAGCTGCAGTGCTGTGAGTTTTGGTTAGCTCGAAATTATCGACGAATTGGGCAACCGTTCCAGTCCAAATAATATTATTAAGGGAATCGCAAAGGAAGATGAGGAGCATCAGGCATCCCTAATGAGTAAGCTAGAGGATTAGATATTTGACTCTACTTTACGAGTGAATATGAATTGTATAGAAAGTCATCGCAGATTAGGTAAGAAATTTGGTGGAACTCGCCCAGTCATCCTGAAGGTTGGAGACGGTAGGAAAAAAATAAAAAAGCTTTGAAAAACTCAACCTTAAAATGTCCATAAACGTAGAAGAGAGGCTTTGTTTGAAAGACTGGAGAGAATAAGGAAAAGCTGTGGAACTCGGCGATTGAACAACAGCAAGAACTAATGTGAAGCTTAATGCATTCTTTACTGTAGTACGAAACGCGAAGAATGGAAGAAAGAGTGACGATAAATTACGTATGGAGGGAGACCATCTGAGCTTCAATATAATAAATATAAATGCGGCAACTCTAGCTAAATAAGACGCACATGCTAGAAGCTCTAGTTATAGATCGGGAACCTGACATTGCAGCCATTACTGAAATTTGGTTGTATAAAAATGTACTCGATAATGAAATAGTACCACCTGGCTACGTGTTAGGAAATATTGAGTTGGAAGAGGCGGAGGTGATGCCCTTATGGTCAAGCTTAACGTTGGTGTGTTTCATTTAGATGGCCCAGACAAAATAGAGGTTGTTCGGATTAGAACAAAACTAAACAATCACACCGTCAACATAGGGGTACATAATCCCTCGTAGAATACATCACAAAGCTGGTATGATGTATGGAAAAGAATATGAATGAACAAGATAGCATATTGCTATTAGGTAACTTTAACCTTCCGGCTACTGATTGCGACTCCTTTGGGCCTGGAGATGCGGATAGTATTTGTTCTGAGGCGTTCCTGCAAGTGATATTTCTTTTTATATGTAACACAACTAGTCCATGATTTTACGAGGTTATGTGCAACTATGTCTCCAGCACTTGATCTCGATCTATTATCCAGTGCACTTACGATGTGCTTGAATGAATCATTCCTGATCATGGTCATTTTGTGTATGAAAATTTCCCCTTAAAGCTTGCGCCAGAGGTCAACTACACATGCATGAAAAATTCTAAGGTACTGATGATGTTAGGCTTTTGAATTATCATGAGAGGTGGTTTGATTACTTCTTGCCTCCCTTTGAGTAAAATGGTAGCGCTGATCAGTGCACTTTCTTTACCAAAACGACAATACATTCTATTACGGTGTTTATACTGAATGTGTACAATATAAACCGAAAAACACCTCGGACTGGCAGAGAAATAATTCATCTCGTACGGAGGATCAGTATGAAAGCAAATGCATCTTCTAGAGATCTATATGCCAAAAACCTGACAGCACTTCAAACTATGTGATGGGAATTAAATTGTCATATGAAGAAATTAAAGCGCAGATTAGTTAATGTGAGACTGAAAAAATTTTATGAAGCACCAAACTAAAACTGAAGGTTTGTAATCCTACAAGTAAAAGCGAAATTAAATGATGTGTGAGCACTGTGTGGCGCTTCATCTTCCACACGGCTGAACGTGCTGCTTCATCTTCATCCTGCTCCCTCTTGTAGATACCCATCGTCATCGCGGAGTGTGTTTGGCTGCAGTGTGCGACCAAGGCCTCAGGTTTGCAATAAAGCCTGATCCCCGAAGTCCGACCTTCGCGTTACCTTACACGTGGTGGAGGTGCGCCTTGATTTCCCCGCTGCTTCGTCACCTGCATCCACCTGGAGCTTCGTTCTGGGCGCCGTTTGACCCCGACCACCATCGTCATGACTCAAGAGGGCCACTCCGCTACTTCGGCTTCTACCAACTCGACTCCAGCTCCCCTTGCCACTTGGACTGTCAGCAGCCGTCAGCGCGACCCGCAGATGTTCGCCGGTCTCCGCGGCGACGACGCTGATGACTGGCTCGACAGCTACGACCGGGTCAGTGCTTTCAACCGGTGGGACGATTCGCTTAAACTAATTAATGTGTCCTTTTATTTGACGGATGTAGCCAAAACGTGGTTCCTAAATCATGAATCGACGATTCCGGACTGGGCTACCTTTAAACAAAAGTTACGGCAGATTTTCTGCGCTCCTACTGTTCGGACGGAGTCCGCCAAGAAGAAGCTAGAAGCCCGACTTCAGCGGCCCAATGAGACCTACACCTCTTATATAGAAGATGTACTTTCACTTTGTCGGCGCATCAATGACACCATGCCAGAGGCCGAGCGGGTTCGGCACGTCCTTAAAGGTATTGGGCCACTTGCCTACAACGCCCTGGCCCTGCAGAACCCTACCACAATCGACGCCATCATATCGACTTGTCAACGCCTTGACGAACTACAGTCAATACGCCTGCAGCCTGATCCCACTTCATGTGGTTTCACTGCCAACGCTGACCTCCGTGCGCTTATTCGCGAATTAATTCGTGAAGAGCTCTCGGCTCAAGCTAATTTGTGCCGCCCTGCATCTGAGCCACATCCTTCAAGTGCCGGCCTGCGTAGCATTGTCAAAGAAGAGCTGGCCTCAATGACCTATTCGCCCCCAACATCGGTCGCTCCTACCATCTTTCAGGTACCAACGTACGCCCAGGTCACGTCCTTACCGCCTGCAGTTGGAGCGCCTACGCCACCGGCGCCTACCACTGCTCATGTCGCTGCTTTGGCACCACCTGCCGCGGCGCCGACATACTACCCCAACTGGCGCCCAGCCCGCCCTGTTTGTTATTACTGCGGGTACCGAGGCCATATTTCCCGCTTCTGTCGTCGCAGGCTCCAGAATGAACGCCGCGGCTACGACACATTTGAAGCAGATTACCCTCCTCGCTTTTCCGGCTCTAACCCCCGTTCATTCCCTGATTATCCGCAACGTTCATCACCCCCGCCAGAAAGCCCCGCTCCGCCTGCTGGTTACAGGCCTTCAAGACGCCGTTCTCCTTCGCCTTTTCGCCGCTCAACCTCGCCTCTCCGTCAAGCTTCTCTGACGACCCCCCGCCTATCGGAAAACTGACCACTGCAGTTTTAGGAGGGAAAACTGCACTCTTCGGCCATCCCAAAAATCCTCCGGAGCGTCCCTGGAACATTATTTTAGTGTGGGTTGAAGGTTTATCTGTTGAGGCTTTGGTGGACACGGGCGCCGCTATTTCTGTGATACACACTGACTTGTGCTCCCGCTTAAGAAAAGTGAAAACGCCTTATGATGGACCTGAACTCCGTGGAGCTAATGGGGCAATAATTCGGCCTTTTGCTAAGTGTACTGTGCGAGTTTTTGTTGATGGTGTCCGCCACCATGTACAATTTGCCGTGATGTCGCCATGCGCTTACCCAATTATTTTAGGCTGGGATTTTCTGTCTGCCGCATCAGCCAGCATTTCGTGTCGCGACAGGGTCATCTACATGAACGAGAGCGATCCGTCTTCTGAACCTCCCGTGCCCCGTCATCGCCTGCTTGCCGCTACTAACTCAGTGTTGCCCCCTGGATGCGAACAACTTGTCGCGCTTACTTCTACGGACATTGATAACGGAGATGTGCTAATCGTGCCTTCTGATCGCCATCTGACCCGTGGAATCGCGCTACCACCAAGTCTTGTTCGGTTTGAGCATGGCACAGCGTTCGTCGCTGCTTCGAACACTTCCCCAGAGCCCATTGTGCTGACTAAAGGGACATGTTTTCCTTGTACCCTGGACATTCACCCGGTGTCCCTCACCACCCTTACCGCCCCCTCTTCCTCACCAGCAGCTTCTTCCGATGCTTCTCTCTCTGTTCTCTTTGGCACCATCAATCCTGACCTTCCTGCGACTCACCGCCAAGCTTTGCAGGATTTACTTCGAAAACACCAAGCCTCCTTTGATGCCACTTCTCCGACCTTGGGCCGAACGTCTTCTGCACAGCACCGCATTATTACAGAAGGTACTTCTATTGTTAGCCGCCGCCCTTACCGTGTTTCCTTATCAGAACGTAAAATCATAGAAGATAATGTGAATGATATGCTCCGACGAGACATTATTCGGCCCTCAGCTAGCCCCTGGTCATCTCCGGTTGTCTTGGTCAAAAAAAAGGATGGGTCCGTGCGTTTTTGCGTTGATTACCGCGCACTTAACAAAGTCACTCGCAAAGATGTTTACCCTATGCCACGAATTGACGACTCCCTCGACTGTCTTCAGGGCGCCGAATATTTCTCCACTTTGGATTTGCGTTCCGGTTACTGGCAGATACCGATGCACGAAGCCGACAAAGAAAAAACCGCATTCGCTACTCCCGATGGGCTTTACGAATTCAATGTCATGCCTTTTGGACTTTGTAATGCCCCCGCTACGTTTGAGCGCATGATTGACACTGTTCTTAGAGGACTTAAGTGGAAAACATGCTTGTGCTACCTGGATGACATAGTTATCTTCTCTGCGACTTTCTCTGATCATTTACACCGCCTTGATCAAGTATTAACGTGCCTGGCATCCGCCGGTCTCCAGCTGAACACAAAAAAGTGTAATTTCGCCAAGAAAGAAATCAAGATCCTGGGCCACCTCGTCAGCCGCGATGGCATTCGACCCGACCCTGACAAGCTTGCTGCAGTTTTGAACTTTGCACGCCCTCAGCGGACTAAGGAACTACGCAGTTTCCTTGGCCTGTCTTCGTACTTTCGCCGTTTCATTCGCAATTTCGCTACCATTGCTGCACCGCTCCACCGCCTCCTTACAGACCGTACTACTTTCAATTGGTCCGAAGAATGCGAAAAAGCTTTCCAAACCCTAAAGAATGCCCTCACTTCGGACCCTGTTCTCGCTCACTTCGACGACACTGCTGCTACCATTCTCCACACCGATGCCAGCAGCCTTGGTATCGGCGCCGTGCTTCTGCAACGTGACACCGCTTCTCGGGAAAAAGTAATTGCGTTTGCCAGTCGAACTCTAACACCAGCGGAACGCAACTACACCATCACAGAGCAAGAGTGCCTCGCCGTCGTTTGGGCAGTTCAGAAATTCCGCCCCTACCTCTACGGCCGACATTTCACGATCGTTACCGATCACCACGCTTTGTGCTGGTTATCAACCCTCAAAAATTTGACTGGACGCCTGGGCCGTTGGATTCTGCGTTTGCAGGAATACCACTTCGATGTCATATTCAAATCGGGTCGCAAACATCGAGATGCCGATGCTCTTTCCCGCTGCCCGCTCCCAGAATCACCACCTAGTGCTTCTTCGCGCCTTCCTGCGTGCACCCTCGGCGTCCCGATGTCGTCCAGAGCTCCAAACATCCCCTGTGCTACTCCTGCCGCTGCTCCAGATCGCTACGCCATTATTTCATACCAGCAAGCCGATCCCTACTGTATTTCCCTAATCAACCTTCTCACCGGTGCTTCTCACCCTCCTACCGCTAGGATGCGCAGACAACTCCAAAATTTCAAACTTGACAACGGCGTGCTGTCCCGTTATATTTATTGCTCTGAAGGCACCCGTTGGGTCCCCGTTATTCCGAGAGCGCTTCGCACCCGTATCCTGGCGGCTTTCCACGATGATGCTACAGCCGGTCACTTAGGCTTTCATAAAACTTACCACCGCGTGAAAACCCGTTTCTTCTGGCCAGGCCTCGCCTCAAGTGTGGCAAAATACGTCGCCTCTTGTCTGCCATGTCAGCGCCGCAAACGGCCCACTTCTCCTCCTGCTGGCCTACTACAGCCGCTACCTTGCCCAGCTACTCCTTTTGCCGTTGTTGGCATAGACTTATACGGGCCACTTCCATTGTCCGCACGAGGTAATCGCTTTATCGTCACCGCCGTCGACCACCTAACACGCTACGCTGAGACCGCTGCCCTGCCTAATGGCTCAGCACATGAGGTCGCGACCTTCTTTTTGGAATCGCTCGTACTGCGCCATGGGGCCCCTCAAGTGCTTCTCAGCGATCGTGGTCGGACATTTCTGTCGACGATTGTAGCCGAAGTTATTGAGGCCTCAACCACACATCACAAATTGACCTCCAGCTATCACCCGCAGACCAATGGGTTGACTGAGCGGTTCCACCGCACGCTTTCTGACATGTTGTCTATGTACGTCGACCAGGACCACCGAAACTGGGACGTAATACTTCCTTTTGTTACGTTCGCCTACAATACGGCTGTACAGCGGACCACAGGTTACACCCCGTTTTTCCTCGTTTACGGCCGTTCTCCCGCTACCTTTCTTGACGCCGCTTTCCTTTCTACACATGCCAGTTCCTCACCCTCTCTTCCTGACCAGTTCCTTTCCCGAGTGGCCAAATCTCGCCGGCTTGCTCGCGTCAACACGGAAGCCAGCCAGGAAGACCGCAAGTGCCGCTATGATGCAACCCATCGCCAAGTTTCGTTCCGTCCCGGCGACGAGGTGTTACTTTGGACCCCATTACGCACTCCTGGCCTTTCTGACAAGTTACAGCACGGTCCTTACACAGTTCTTGCAAAAACCTCCCCGGTCAACTATCGCGTCTCCCCTGTTTACCCTCCTCCGGACAGTCGTTACCGTGGCACTGAAGTTGTCCACGTTTCACGTATGAAACCTTTTATTCGGCGCAATCCTGCGGACTAACTGCGGCCAGGCTGGCCGCTTTAACTGCGCGGGCGAAATAGTGTGAGCACTGTGTGGCGCTTCATCTTCCACACGGCTGAACGTGCTGCTTCATCTTCATCCTGCTCCCTCTTGTAGATACCCATCGTCATCGCGGAGTGTGTTTGGCTGCAGTGTGCGACCAAGGCCTCAGGTTTGCAATAAAGCCTGATCCCCGAAGTCCGACCTTCGCGTTACCTTACAGATGAAATACTTAGTCAAAACTGTGCGCAAAAATTTAATTCTTTTTTTCTCCGCTGCTTTCACCAAAGGTGTTGGCACATTTTCCCGTTTTTACAGCTACTCACAGCGCACTTGAGCAACGGACGTAGCGATCAATGAGGAAGGAGCCTGGAATATTATCTTGAACATAACTTTAAGAAATCCCTTGATCGAGATAGCATATCAAATTTGTTGCCTAATAGGTATGCAGAGTGGGTCGCTGAATTTCTCACCATAATATTTAAATCGTCACTTACGCAATGCAAATTTCCTAGTCTGGAAACTAGCCCCAAATTTCCAGTTTTCAAAAACGGCAGAACCTCAGTCGTAACTATACACCCATATTTCTCATTACCACAAGCTCCAACCTGCAACACAAGCACACACTCTGCAAATATATTTCACATTATCTTGAAATTTGCCGCTTATTGTTAACAGCGAACATAAGTTTCGTAAGGGCTTGTCGACAGTAACGCAGCTTGTTCTAAAGATTCGTCATCTTTCACAAATAATAAGTTGCCTAGGTGATTCAATTTTTTAGACTTCGCGGAAGCATTTGATTAGCTAGCGCATTCCAAACTCTTACAGAGAATCAATGAAACAAATGAAAATACTATTATCAATAATAGGTTTAAATCATACCGCGACCCTGGCGAGCAGTATGTTTAAATAGGTGAAGGTAAGTCCAGTTGCGAGCCATTTCTGTCCGAGTACCACAATTAGGTTTATTGAGGCCTGTTTTATTTATTGTTGATTTTTCGAGTGATACTGCCATTCCTTTAATGTTATTTGCTGATGACCTTGTTATATATAACATAATTTAAACTCTATGTGAAACAGTTATGAAAGGGTGTACTAAATGACTAATGAAGTTAAACCATGTGAAAGCGACCTGCACGACTATATCAAGAAAGGTTATAATCCTGAATTTATAAATATTTTATTGCTGAATATGAAGTCAAGAGGGTAAGAAAAGTAAGTATTTAGTTTAAATATTTACAGGAGACCTGGAGTGGTACGCGCATATTAATTAGGTGAGCAGTAGGGCAAATAAAATTCTATGCGGCCTCAGGAGAGGACCGTATTGTACGACCCCTTAAATTAAAAGACTGCATAATAAATGCTAGTAATACCAACTTTTTGTATATGTAAAAATAATATTGGACCCTTACACTGCAACTGATCCTCATAAATTTGACTGAGTTCTGCGGCCGGCTTTTAGATACATATTTAGCAAATACCAGCATGTGCATTCTCCAAGTGAATTATGCCATCGTGCAAACCTAACCACTCTAGAACTACGCTCCACACAGAATGAAACTCTTCATTCTGATTATCCACGCCCAGGATGAAGAATGCATGGACACACTATCGAGTACCGCCGGATCCACGCTACAGACATAGGCACAGTTATATATACAGCCAACGGTTGCTCGCAATGATGCATTGAAATGCAGCTTTTCACCACGAGTATTTAATGAGTGGAATGCCCTACAGAGTCTGCCGTGAAGTGTTTCTGCATAAGCTGCTTTGCAGAGTGGTTGGAAACTCACCTTTTCTAAAGAGCCAGAATCCAAATATTTCTTGTTTTCTCTCTTTGTGAAATGCATCGAGCAAGTGTTCTGCAGCGCATGCAATTTTTTTTTTGCGTATAAACCATAGGATGGTCTCTATTCGTCGCACGTTTATTTGACAGCACCATTTTGTATGTTTATGCCCATCCACTCCAGTATTGACCCTGCTCAGTTCTTACGGCATAACAAAGGAACTAAAAGCAAACAAACACAAACAAATGAATTTTGAAACAAACGAATTCCAATTTTAAACGCTCCTCCCCCCCCCCCCCCCTCCCCGAAGAGCTCTATATGGATCTTGATTTTCACGCCACGCCATACTGCAGGAACAGTTTTGACCGCAAAAGTTCTGGTGAAATGACAAAATGGCGCTTTACTTCTCTTGATCGAGCTTGTCCTATTGGGGACGATTTATTAGCCTTAAAACCATAGTTTGGGTTAACACTCATGGTATGCACTGAAGAACCGAGCATGATACCGGCTGAAAGTTTCTATTTTCTACAGGACCAGTCGCTACCACAAACCATTGTAGAGATGAAACAGAAACAAATGGAGTTTGAAACAAACGAATCCCAATTTGAAACGCTCTCTCCACCCACCGAAGAGCTTTACATGGATCTTGCTTTTCACGCCACACAAACTGCAGGAACAGCTTTGACAGCATAAATGATAATGAAGTGACAAAATAGCGCATTACTTCTCTTGATCCAGCTTGTCCTATTGGAGACGATTTATTAGCCTTAAAATCACAGTTTGGGTTCACACTCTTGGTATGCACTGAAGAACCGAGCACGATACCGGCTGAAATTTTCTATTCTCTCCAGGACCAGTCGCTACCTCAAACCATTGTAAATATGTATGCGGCAGTCAAACTTAACGAGGCAATGTTCACGTTGTACGAAAATTAGACGTCGGCAGCCGTCCGCCGGCTTTGGAGTTGTGATCGAATAACCACGGGCATGACACCGGCAGGCGGTAGCTGGTCGCTGACATGGTGGAACACTAATTAGTGGATATAAGGGTTGCCTGACATTATGTTTGGCAAGAGCCGCCAACTTGTGAACTTTCTTTCTTTCACATGGAAAGATGGCATGATAGTCAGTCTTACAGAACCCTCGCATTCACATTACCGCGAGTCCAAGTAGAAAAGTTCCAACGGCTTAGTTAGAGGGGGTCTTTATTGCGGGCTTGTAGCGTATGCAATCGCGTCATATGCTTAAAAGCGGAGATTAACTGTCCCCGTAATTTCTTAACGTACTTTATTTCCTCTGTTTTATGCGACTTCTAGTGCTATTTGGCACATATTGAGCTGGTCTCCAATGTCCTACGGTTCCCCTGTTACATAAAAAATATATCTTTTTTCTTTTAACCTAACTTGTCCTTTCTGTCGCTAACATTTATGATTTCCTCTCCCTCTGCTTACAATCCCTTTAATTCCATCGCCCCAGTTTAGGTTGCCTATGATGAATAGATAGCAGATACTAGGACTGGCAAACACCTTTTTACTTCAGTTTTTGTTTTATCTGAATAAAAACCCACTTACTACGACTAGTACTTCAAAAGGTCACATGTAATTTTTATGATGATGGCGTTAAAATGCAGTTCGTGTTCAGATTTAATAAAAAAGGGCTTTTAAAATTTAGCTGCACATTAAATGCATCCCCCTTAATTGCGTAGCGCATTCTGTTCAGTCTTACAGACGAGGTTATTCGTGGCATGCATTGTCCTAGTGTTCCGTTACAATCATGCTGACAGCATTCGTCTAGGCGCAGAAAAGATTCTTAATCCGGGTGCAAAGGTGGCTAACTGGCAGTTACGTTTACTGAGATAGTGGAAGTAAGACAATTCAAATTCAAAAAAGAAGTGAGCGCAGCAAGAAAACACAGCAAAAACATTTGCGAAGCTTTGTGATGTGATGCGTCTATACGATCGGAGCTTGAGAAGTGATGTCTTGGGCAAAGTAGGTGGGGGGGCCTCTGTGGTCAAGTGAATCATCATAACTCTGCCTGTACACTTTGAGGTAGATTTTAAAGTGTTGAAATGTACGGAGTGTATATGATATGTGTATGGTTGCTGATATTGTGGGTGATTGGTAGACAGACCGATTAGGCGGTAGAGATTGGTAATTTGTTAATGAAACTTCCGTGTTGTAGACAAACAATGTCTTGCGTGTGGTCTTCAATACTAAAATATGTAATGACCTGCCATGCTGTTGTGGCGCAGTGGCTACGGTGCTTAACTGTTGTGACCAAGGGTGTGAGATCAAATCCTGGCCACGGCTGTCGATTTTACGATGCAAAGAAACGCAAGGCTCCCACGTGCTGCGTGATATCAGTACACGTTAAGAGCCCAAAGTGGTCTAAATTTGTGCAGCTATCTGCTAATAATTCTCTAATAGCCTGAGACGATCTAAGAATTTAAACTTCATCACAAAAACTAGATCACTCTTTTAAGACCATTGGCTAGTACTAGTCAGACAGCGTATATTTGACATTTTCCCAGGTGCGTATAATAGTTGGACCATCTTTTGAGGATGTTACTTGTCGCTATGGTGGTCCCCAACGATCATGCAGAATTCATGAGACGGGTGCCCGAACGGTGCAGTACAACGTTCGGTATAATGTTATTATGCGGTTGAAGCGAAGTCTGTAAGCCGTAGTGCGAATGTTAGAAACTGAAGTGGCGCCTTCAGTGGGCGGAACGCTGGGCTGAACCTCAGCCATTCCATAAAGCCGAAGATCTTCAGCCAAACATCAATGTCTTATACAAATCATCAAAGAAGCAGGTATGATCAATGTAGCACTAGAGTAACAAAAACTGAGGCAATAAATGAGCGCACTTTCTCGTCTCTTTCGGAATATTTGTAGCGTCGAAAATTGAGCAAGGTGCCTGTGTTCACTGCAGAGCTAGATCGAAGAGGTTGTATACTGTGGAAAAAAGATAATTGGTTATTAAAGCGTCCGGTGAGAGAAGAACTGTTACAGGTCTGTACACCCCAAGCATTAGAACGCGCCAGATTTGGATGGCTTCAGTCGAGGGAATTGCGGTTACTGTGCCACTAAATCGCGACTCTCGAGTATAGAATGCAGTCAGTGCAACGGATCCATACGAGTTGCTAGCAACAGTGAGCGACGCCACCCGGTGGGGCTATGAATGTAACGCAGCCTGCGCTGCACCGATCGATGTATTTTAACAGTCGACAAGCCCACATCACCTGCGTGATATTTTTTAAATGCGCAATAAATCGCCGAAATTGTTTAGGCCGCCGCGAAAGGGCGTTCACGTTTGACAATATATTAAGGGTGATACGACAGTCGTTATCAGCCAGATGTAAATATCCAACGGATGAAGCCATGCATTTCTTTACTTTCATTGGCTCTTCATTTTTTGTTATTCTTCAACACTGCTATAAATTATTTAAACGTTGTCTTGAAGCACTAGAGAACTTAGTAAATATATAGTCGTTTATTCATGAGTCATCTAATGTCCAGGACTGAGCGCTATTTATTGAAGTAATTTTGTAGTTTCAAGACTGCCTAGTACGTTTATTGAAACAACAATCAGCATCAGTGTACTGCGAATCCATGTTACAGTTTGCGGAACATACATAAACGGAAACAGACATGCAAACAGTACGTGCCAGCAAATCATACAACGCTTCCAATGCAGGACCTGCGTGATGAGCACATCCTCCGCAACGCTTCAAGAATATCAGCATCGATTAGTGGAGGTGTACAAGCATGGGCTGCGTGTCGCCGCGGTCGTGTCGGGGCTGCAGGCACCGGCACTGCTGAGGCCATCACACCGGCGTCTGCAAGACCTAGCTGGTACACCGTGCAGAGTGCCTGGAGCCTCTTCCAGATGTCCGAAGCGCAATTTTTCTACGCTCGCTTTGCCTACTATCATTGCGCCTTTTTAGATGGAGCAGTATTGAATGAGGTTGTCAAGGCAAATGATGATTTTTCTACAGCGTTCCAGTGTCCACGCAGCAAGCAAATTGACAATCAAGACGACTGCCTTAATGTTATTGCCCGAATCGTGATTTCAGAATGATGTAAATAGGCCGCTTCATATGTGCTTCCCTCGTTTTTAGTTCTCCCACGTTTTTGGTGGGGCCATTTACGTTATTGTGTGCATGTTTTTGGACATGCGTTTCCTGTACTTTACTTTCTTTGAATGGAGCTTGGGCAATCAGATACATCGACACATATTATTTTGGTACTTTTTTTCCTTTCTTACGCGGTGGTACCCTTATATTAGCTTTTACAACCAATAGCAAGAGTTTACATTTTGGATTATGTACTCTGTTTTCTAACAACAGTATATATATTGTCACAAGGGTATTGGTTGCACAAGATTGGTGACAACGTGCTTTTATTTAAGGAGTATAACTCTAGTGTAGAATGAAAGGCTGAATAATTCTGCGATTATAAATTTAGAGCAGAAAAAAAACGGAACTTATCTTGTGTCATTTATAGAGCAGAGTATACAGTATCTATGCTTCAGCGAAGGAATTTGGTATAAAGCTACCAATTTGTAGATTGCCAGCCTACAAGATGTTGACTTGAGATTAATGTTTATTGGGCTGAGCGCAGAGGTGTCGGGCGTCTGGGCACACCAATAAAATTGCTCCCTACTCGTGCAATATGCTTCATTATGGCTAGCTATTCATCATCGTTGAAATCGCAAACCATGGTGGCGTTCCTGCATGTTCAAGAACTGAGATTATACTTCGTAATCTCAGGTATGGCTATAAAGAAATGCCCCGTTAGTATGGAACATATGGTTCCAAAGAATAACTGGCCACATAGCAAGTTGTTTTTTTTCTGTACATTTAAAGACGAAAGCGCTTATAAAATACGATTGGGATCAATGACAGAAAAGCTGTACGTGGCGACGAAAGATGCAAATTAACGAAAAGGTGGGAAAGATGGAACAGCGAACTCCAAGGACGGGCCCAACAGAAGGCCCAAATTCGGGACCAAGTCCATTTGCAGGAAGCCATCGACATATCGGTCTGGGACGGGGCCCACGGATCAGGAGTTTCCCAGCCTGCCATCCAAGGAGGACCCGCGACTACAGAAGGCGGGATCCGAGAAATCTAAGCTTTGCGAGCGAGGTCTTCTAGTCTAGCCCAGAAGCACTAGCGCTGAGGAATGAAAATCTAGAGTTGAAAGCGAAGGAAAACAAGAGGCAGAACTGAAAAGGCAAGGAACGGAAATTGCGGAGTTGAGAAAGATGATAGCATAATTAGCAAACAAGCCGAGGCTGGTAGTGCCTCCTGCGCAAGCGGTAGCACAAAACCCACCCGAGGCAAAACCGGTGATAGAAGATGCAGAAGATGAGAAAATGGACATGGAGGTGGTTGACCTCCTTCGATGAAACAAAAGCCAGGCGAGGCCAACCCCCCTGTGACGCTGAAAAGGAAGTTAACGAGGCTTTATATTTTGCTTCCGGAAAACCTGGAAACGCAGGTGCAGGAAGCGAATGCAAGGTTACAAGCTCTAGGAGACATTAAGGGTTCAATGGACCAGATTCTAGCGGCTATAAACAGCCTCACAGAAAGGATAGCGAAATTGAAGCGCGTAGTTTTTGGTGATAATGGACAGGAATCAAAATTAGAAAGAGAACGCCGCCATTTGGCAATGGAATTGCCGTGGGTACCGACAGAAACGAGTGCTATTACAGCAGCACTTGGTACATGTAGAATACAGACCAATTGCTATAACGCTGCAAAAAAATGGAGGAAACCAGGCCAAACTGGCCGGCTACCAATGCTTCTGTAGCAATAGGGGTGAAAAATGCACAGTGGCCACGCTGGTCAAAAATAATATAACAACCCTTAGCACGACGTGAGCACTGCAGACTTAGAAGCGGTTATGATAGAAGTGATTACGGGACCATAGAAAGCAAAAAGCATATTTCTGCTTAATATCTACAGCATCCCGAAGCAGAGGAAAATGAAATTCAGAACGATGTTTCGAAAAGCCATCGAAGTGGCTGGGCCAAGCGCGTTGGTGATAGTGGGGGACAGCGAAAATGCAGTGAAGAACTTTGGGAAATGAAAATTCTAGGAAGAGGACAAAAGCGTTCTATCGGCCTCGCTTCGAGGCCTGTACAACGTAACATGGAGATAATATGGATTCGAGCGCTCGAGTCTATTTCAGGAATTGAGGCTGCAAACGAGCGTGCCCGAGCTCTCTATCGCCGGGTGGCCGTAGAGCAGCCTTCTCGCATCGGCATGAAAGATAGCTTGATTTCATACAACGAGATCACAGAACATTATAAGGTGAGCAGAAGGGCTATCCGCCGCCCGAGCGCTCCCTCGGACACGAGGGGGCAATTGCATGAAGATTACAAGGGGGAAATTATATAAGCCCCTTCTAGGTATACATGGCAATCTCTAAATAGGAGAAAGACCAATATTGCATAAAGTGCGGGGGGAGGGGCACTCTTGACCACGTAATTTGGGAATGTGCTGACAGCCTGAGTGCCGAGCAAAAGATAAAAGATAGAGAGGCCTGAAGACCTTGCTGCGGAGCCAGATCCCTGCTCAACAGCAACAAGCCATCCGCCTGGCGGCTGAGGCCGTGAAGCGACAATGTATCCTCGCCAGATTTAAGTTCGCGAGGCTCCTGAGTAGGGCTCCTTTAGGCTTGCGTGCCGGGGGGTCCAAAAAGGACTTTCATTTCTGCGAAAATAAAACGTTTTGATGGTGATGATGATGACCTTCTTAGACTATGTGGTGCTGTTCATGTGTCAAAATAACGCATGACGGATACTGCACATTTCCGTTGCTGTAAACCAATTATTTATAATGAATTATGAAAAAACCGGAATTGAAAACGGGGCGTTACAAAGGTTTAACAAGGTTGTTTGCAAGGCTAGTTTGTATAGCATCATAACGTTTTTAAGCGCTCAGGCGTACACACGCTAGGGAAGTGGACCGGACAAAATGAGAAGCGGACTGGACAAACCCGGACGGGACAAAGTGTTTTTCCCGTCCACTTCTCTCGAGTCTGTATGCCTCGGCGCATCCAAAATTTGTGGTGTTACAAAGGCTATCGCTGCTTACACTGGAAGTTTTCGCTCAATCGCTATGTTGCCGCCACGCTTAAATGCTCACAAATATCGACCCAAAAGCAGTCGTCGACGGCATAACCCTCAATTACGAGCAGAGAAGATATTTGCAGGTATAAAACCGGTTTGCAAGGGTAATATTGGGATCATTTTACATAATAGATTTGGATTTTTTAGATACTTGCGTCAGTCGTCCATCGCTAGTGGTGTCCAGAATGAGTTGTATTTTGTTAGGCAGCTCCTTGCCACCCGTTGCTGCGTTTCACGGCGTCGCCGTGGGCGTGGCCCTTCGTAACCAGTTGCATAAATAAGTAAATAAATCGTGCCTCTACCGCGAATCAAACCTGCATACCTTGGATCTCTAGTAAAGCGCCTTAACCAACAACACCATACCCGAGATTGTGAAATTAATATCGTAATTGTCCTTGTCTATTGTGAGGATCACAGTAGCGATGACAATATCGCTGCAATTTGTGATAATGATGATGAGGGTATCATAAATGATAAAAACGGAGCATTTATTGATAATGATAATGAGAGCAAACTTGATGCACCATGTGCGTCATTAACGCTTGCGTTCTCGCATTTCTGCAATGTAAATTTCACAGTGCTCTCGGAATTTTAAAGTGCAGCTCTTTGGCGCCCGTTCCTGCGTTTCGCAATATCGCCGTCGGCGTCCCCGTTGTCCTTCGTAACCAGCTCCGGAGCCGGAGGGTTTCGCGTGGTCCTGCCCTGTGGGTGCTGTAAATGAGGACTAAGTTGGTACAGCGGAAAGAGAATGGTACTATGTTAAGATGTGAACGTGACAAGATGGTGGATGTGATTTAATTTTGTAATCAAGTAGTGCCAATAACAATAATTGGTTTGTAGAAAAGGATAGGTGCACTGTATGTTAAGCCTGTTCTGTCCTAAGCAGCATATGACTATAGTTCATTTTAGGACCTGAGAGACCAAAATCGGTCTCTTGAAGACCCCGCATTTTCATTGTACTCCCAGCCTTGGCTTAGCCATCTTTAGATGTTGGCGTCATTGGACCAATGCCCCAGATGTGTTCTCAGCTTTGGCTCAGCCATGTTTAGAAATGGGCTGCATTGGACCATGTTATCCAATGTTCTTGCATCCTTGCATAAGCCAGTTTTAGAGGATGCCGTTACTGGACCAGTGTATCGAGTGTACCCTCTGTCCTGTCTCTGTCAGTTTTAGAAGATGGCCATATTGGACCAGTTTTTCGGACAATCTCTCTCCGTTGGATCTGATATTTTTTGAAGTAGGCAATAGTGGATCAGTTTCTGAAATGTTTTCCCTGCCTTTGATTACCAATTTTCATAAGACGCCGTTTTTGGACCAGTTTATCGAATGTGCCTCCTGTCTTGGTGCTGCCATTTTCAGAATATGGCAATAATGAACCAGTTTCAGGGACATTCTGCTTGCCTTGGGTCTGCCATTTTTTGAAGTTGGCAATAGTGGACCATTTTTTTTTTTCAAATGTTTTCCCTGCCTTGATTTAGCCATTTTTAGAAGATGGCATTTTGGACCAATTTATTGGATCTAATTCCTGCCATGACGCTGCATTTTTAGAACATGGCAATAATGGACCCGTTCTGCGAACATTCTCCCTGCTTTGAGTCTGCAATTTTTTTTTTAAGTTGGCAATAGTAGACCAGTTTCTGGAATGTTTTCCCTGCACTGACTGTGCCATTTTTGGACGATGAATGTACTATTCAAGTTTCTACAAGCGCTGTGCGAAGTAGGCCGCGCCACGTTAAAATGTTTACTACAGTGGAAGATCGCTTGTGGTCTTTCGACTTTTTTTTACTCTGCGAGATAGGCGCGGTATTAATTTTCATGTCATACGCAAGAGACTGCAACTAGTAGGATATATACCTGTATATCTACAGCGTTAAGTGCCGTAATTATCCATAAAAAGGATACGTCGATCCGTACCTATTCGATACTCGGCAAAAGTAGGCGGACGTCACCACAAGGTAATGCAGCTGAAGTAACGTATGTCCTCATTCCGATTCTTATCTCGTCGCTTAATTCCCGCGCATACCTGACGCCCAGTCTTCGATACTGTATCGTAGGAGAGTTGTGCACGGAGAGCACTGCTGTTATGTACGCGCGCGCTGGCGGTAAGCGAAGCGAACTGCGCATACCAGCAGAGACAAGCATCACATTCTTGAGCCATTCGAAATAAAGTGTCACCTCAATCTGCTGCACTGTACGTCAAAGACCGAGCGGCGGCACAACACAGAAAGTTGTGATCTGTGTATAACATACGGTAATTCTTTATGTGCAGACTTAAGAATTAGATGCCGCTTATTTAATCTTTTAGATTCTATCCTAACGCCATAGAAAAAGGAACGCCAAATCTCCTAGAGGAGTTCGGCGATGACCAGCAGGGGGTGGTGCAAAACATTTATATCAGATACAATTACAGGAGGTTACGCACGAGCTGACCCTGAGCAGGCCTTCGAGGCCTGTCGAGGCGAAGACGCGCTGCATCGTAATGCATTCAATTGTACAGCCGTTAGCGCGAATGATCGATCTGTGTTCCATACGAACAGCAGTTTTTCTAAATAAGACTTGAAATTTCTCCAACCAACACTTTTATTTTATAAAACCCGACGTTTCGGAGCCGGCTCGGCTCCTTCTTCAGGGGTGCATGACGCGGGGCTGCGTGCAGCTATAAGTAAAGGAATGGTCGAGGGGGAGAAGAAGGTGGGGGGGGGGAGAATGGGGAGGGGGTGGAATGTGTGTGAAAGGAATGAGAAGGAAGGAGGGGGGTTTAGACGAGTGAGGGTGCCGCAGGTGCAGGTGTGCTCGCTGGCGACTTTTTTCTTTTCTTCTGTGAAGTGGCCAGGAGAGAGCGAAGACCTTGCAAGTATACAGCAGGGAGGTTGCCTGTTGTCCGGTTGATGTTATTTGCGGTAGACTGTATGTGCCATGACTCGAGGAGGCGTCTTTTGCGGTAATTGGTCTCGGTCTCCAAGATGAACGTTTCTTCGAAATTTATTCTGTGGTCGGAATCTTCTGAATGTTCAGCTATGGGGTTGCGTTCTCTTGAAAAATTTCGTACATCGTTCTTGTGTTGCCGAATTCTTTCTTTTAGGTTTTTTGTTTCGTCAATGTAGCTAGCATCACAGTCGGCGCAGGGAATTTTGTAGACAATGCCTTGGGCTCTTTCTCTTGGTGGTCGATCTTTGGGGAAGGGTAGCAGGCTCCCCAAAGTGTTTGAAGGCTTGTGCGCCACTCGAATTCCCTCTTTTCTTAGAATACGGGCGATGGTTTCGCTGGCGCCTCGGACATAGGGGACAGTGACGTACTTTTGAGATGTAGTTGTTTGCTGCTGGTTATTTTCTTCCCGGGGCCTGTCGTTGCGTTTTTGGCGGCGAATGATTTTCCGGATAAATTTTTTTGGGTAGCCGTTCATGGTTAGTTCCTTGAATATTAAGCGTTTTTCGTTTGCTTTGTCGGGCTCTGTGGTGCAATGTGTTTCCACTCTTTGTAATAAGGTCTTCACAACTGACGCTTTATGGCTTGTCGGGTGGTTCGAAGTGAAATGCAGATATCGCCCTGTGTGGGTGGGTTTTCGGTATACGGAGAATCGCAGGCGGTTGTTTTTTCGGGTCACCAGAACGTCCAAAAACGGCAGGGCGCCTCGCTTCTCCATTTCTAGGGTGAACTGAATCTCCGGTTGAATGGAATTTAGATGAGAGAGGAAATTTTGGACTTCAAAGTCCAAAATTCCAGCGAGCACACCTGCACCTGCGGCACCCTCACTCGTCTAAACCCCCCTCCTTCCTTCTCATTCCTTTCACACACATTCCACCCCCTCCCCATTCTCCCCCCCCCCCCACCTTCTTCTCCCCCTCGACCAGTCCTTTACTTATAGCTGCACGCAGCCCCGCGTCATGCACCCCTGAAGAAGGAGCCGAGCCGGCTCCGAAACGTCGGGTTTTATAAAATAAAAGTGTTGGTTGGAGAAATTTCAAGTCTTATTTAGTTATCAACCCAACCAGACAGGCAAATCTGTCGAAATGTTTAGCTTTCAGCAGTTTTTCTGTGTGACATTTTTGCTTACAACGATAAGCTTAAACGCTCTTTGGTTCAACGTAGCACGAATCGATCAAACGGCGCCACACAGCCGTCGTCAAACTTCGGTAAATCATATGTTTGCATATGAATAGCCAGGCGTAAATGCTACAGTGCAACGCTGTTGTCCAGTGACCTGTGCAAAGCAGTGCATACAAACAGAAGACACACTGTATTTCATGCTAGTGCACAGCCCAGACTGACAATTGGTAGCACACTCGAAGATAGAAGTATTCGCGCTTCGGACACCAATCATCCCATTCCGCGCAGTCTGTAAACACAAGAAAAATAGTGGCTAGATTTAGCCACCGTGCAACTCACCTTTGAGCGGTAGTGTCAACTTGGATTTGCCCTAGTTAGGACCAGTAGTGGATTGAAGCACATTAGTGCAGCATCGTATCTGTCGTACCGAATCTATGCGAAAGCCTGAATTGATATGTCAGATACGCCAAACTTTAAAAACTGACGTACTCAGGGAAAACCATTATGCCGGTGCAACGTATTTTTAATCACAGCACCAAAATACAGCGGTATCTGAAAAAAATGAACCGGATCCTTGCGATGTGCCTGTACCCATAATCTCTTTTAACATAGTTTTTTTCAGTAGAAATGCACACAGTTGCATCGCACGCATGCGAGTACCTCCTTTTGATTGCTTCTTATTCGTTCCTTTAAGAAATCTGCACTCATGCAATTATTGAAGCGAATGTGATATGTAACTGATCAGCAGTCACACAAGAATAATTTGCAT
Organism: Amblyomma maculatum; assembly: GCF_055883805.1. Taxonomy (NCBI): domain Eukaryota; kingdom Metazoa; phylum Arthropoda; class Arachnida; order Ixodida; family Ixodidae; genus Amblyomma; species Amblyomma maculatum. Next base: position 87,676,442 of record NC_139354.1, read on the forward strand.
GCAGGCTTGATAGAACTTCGCCAAACTGTCTAAATTTCATTTTCAACAAATTCAGTCAGATATATGTCTACAAATTAATTGCCTCCACAACTGATTTTCTGGTTCAAATTTAAATAACTAGGTATAAAAACATGTTATAAAAGTGACTAAATTATGCCTTTAAATTTGCTGTTTGGTCGTGTACTTAGGGATCGCCAATTGTGGTACTTGGGCGTTTTTGTGAGTAGTTCTATGAAATTAACAAAACTGCACAAGAAAACATAACTTCGGTGCCAAGATGACATAGTTAAGGCGTGTCGAAATTAGAAAGGGGTTAACGCTATGCATTACATAATTTGTACTAATTGCTCCTTGATGCAACAGCTGACCACAACCTTATACAAGAAAAGAGACATTAGCTTATGACGAAGCAAAACCAAATTAAGTGGCCATTCCGCCACACTTTCGTAGCTCTTGCGAAAGCTAACTAATGTGCTACACCTTCTTTGCTATCATGTAATGCTTAAATCTGCTCTTTTAGACGAGTAAGAATGGAAGTTCTAAGTTATTTAGGGTAACTAACTTCCCATTGAATAATCAAAAGGAAAACGTCTCTATAGATGTGTCATTTATTGCTCCCACGTTGCAATGCTCATAACACGATTAAGACTACACAAAATGAAAAGTCCGCAAGTGATGTAGCATTGCCATTGTATTCTTCTAGCTTTGAGGTTGCAATATTGAATGTAAACAACATCATTTCAGAAGTGGCAGGAGGAGCTAGAACGTAGATTTGAATACCAGGTGACTTCCACCAACATGTGCAGCTGAGGAAAGAATATTATAAATATTTCTTTGGGATTCACATTCTTGTTCCTATCACGTGCAAGCAGAAAAGCGAACAAGAACCTGCAATATGCCACATACAAATAATGTTTTCAAGGTACAGATCACAATATTTTCACCACAGAACAGTTCACTTCATCTGAAACTGGTAACTTGCAGTCATTAACTTGTGGTTTATTCGTTGCGGCGCAGGAAATTGTACTAGGTGCACAATCAATTTGCCTACCTATGGCATTGACAGATACATCAAAGCAGCCAATAAAGTGCGTTATAAAATTAAAATATATATGCTTCCCATAAAATTGCTTGCTCCCAACTCCTATGCCGAGATACATACGGGGTACTTCGCTTGATATTCGTCAGCATTAAGCACGTAGAACCCCTTGTTGCTAAAAAAAAAAGAATGGATACTAATTTGAAAAGTGTACAGTCGCTGCACGCTATACAGCAGTTTAATTGTATTCACTTTATCCGTCAGATCTGATGGAACAAGGCACTTTAGAAAGCTTACAACACAACTGCGCCAATGAATGTTTACCAAGCTGTATTATATTATAAGGCGCGTTCATGTATCTAATTCGAATCAAGTAAGTTAGGTATAGACTAACTTGACAAAAGTGTATAGGGGCATATACTTGTCATTTTTGTAATGAGTGTGAGTTTTCACTTCAGATGATAAATGTTTCGCTGCAATTAGCCCATGAACACCTATCAATGTTTTCATTTTCATTCTAACACTGTTGTCTTGGTAGGAAAATATATCCACAGAAGAGACTGAATGTCTCTGTTCCTTCGTTGAAATAGGTTTATGAAATTTGAATTTCTCTTACTGCGAGGGTAATTAAATGTACTGCATACTTTTATTTAAAATTCGCTTTCACCATACAACAAATTTCAGACTGAATTGCTAATTATGATAGCCTGAACCAAATGATAGTTGTGAAATATTATAAGCACCACTGGCTCATGGCAAGTATAGAATTTGTGACCATTCACTTCCGCAAAAAGGCAATATGGTGATTACATGGACTAACAGCCACAGAAATAAATAAAAGGAAGTTAGTGTGGACATACATCTGCAAAGTGACACGCAGAGGCTTATTGAAACACCTGTTGCTGTCAACAGATCCTCACTGACATTCAGGGACCAACAGTGACAGAATAATGAAACAGGGGGTCCTAGGCTAAAGAGGATGTAACCCCCTTTCTCCCGTGTTGGCCCTTCCTTACTACCATACTACACTTCTGCAATATACCTCGTTTCATTCTAACTGCCCGAACATAAAAAACAAAATGTGATCACTGTGATTAGTGAAAAAGTGGTGCGTTCGCAGCACAGAATACAAGCGCCATAATCAACATTCAGGCATAGCAGTAACAAATACCATTTTATTCTATTCTGGGACTCCCTCTGGACACTGATTATTTTCCTCCTCTAGAGTTGCAGAAAAGATCGCAAGGAGCTTCGTGAGACATATGTTGTGCAATAGAAATGGTGGCGGTGGAGATTTTCCTTATTGGCTCTCTTATCCCAACTGCATATTTTTTTTTGTTTTCCACCACCACAGGATAGAGGAATCGACAGGACACAGTCTCCAATACTATAAACAATTGGTTCAGATCATCATCATTATCATCATCATCAGCCTGACTATACCCACTGCAGGGCGAAGGCCTCTTCCATATTTCTCCACTTAACCCGGTTCTGTGCTAGCTGCATCCGCTTGACCCCTGCGAACTTCTTAATCTCATCCGCCCACCTAACTTTCTGCCGCCGCCTGCTCTGCTTTCCTTCCCTTGGAATCCAGTTTGTTACCCTAAGCGACCATCGGTTATCCTCTCTTCGCACTACATGTCGTGCCCATGTTCATTTCTTCTTAATGTCCACTAGAATGTCGGTAACTTGAGTTATTTCTCTGACCCACATCACGTGAAAGGAACTAGCTTCGAGAGTGGTGGGGAATTCATATTTTTCAGCTCAACGTGATCTCACCAACTGATAAATTATTAAGGCCCATTAGGTGTGGGCTCTATCTCCTCATTCTGGCTTTTCTCATCTCCAAAACCTGTTGCTTATAAGTTTCATTGCTTGTTGGCTCTATATATGGAGCAGGTAAGAATGGGCCCCCTCCTCCTACCCTTGCAGATGAGGCCCTGGGCTGCAGCCTCTACCTTAATCGAACGCAGCTGACCAACACAGTTATGAGGCATCTTTTCCTATAATTATGGATATTATATTTAAATAACTTTATCACATGGTCAGGTAATGATACCAACAAGTGGGCAAGTTGCCCAGACATAGTAGCAACCGAGGCAGCATAACAGCACAAGGCCTAGAAGACATTTTCAGTACAGAGTTCGTCTTCTAATATCCTCTAGGCTCCTGATATTGCGCTGCTTCACTTGAAACTAGTCAGGTAATGAAATGAGATGTGGAATGATGCAAGAACACAGTAGCAATGGATACCCCAAGACTATGCCAATTGCGTAACACCAAGAGTCTATGCCCCTGCAGTTTGCATAAGCAGCCCAGGAATGGTGCCAATAATAAATTGCATTATATAAACTATACTGTTTTCCAATTAGATCATCATGTTCAAACGCATGTCTTAAGCTTTATTGTGTACTAATGTTTGCACCTCTGCACTCATATATAATATTATTTCCATTCGCAGTTGCTCACTTCAGGGTATTGCACTAAAATGCAACCTTACATGAGATATTTAAGTCATTTCATTTTTAATAAAAGATTGCCATACAAAAGCACTTGCAAAAATATGCTGTTAATATAATATTTTATGCATTAATTGAGTCGATATTCATTGCAGCATCTTTCACGAAATCGATAACCTTGAAGATATCATATCTCGTATCGTGGGTTCCGTACCAATATGCTAAAACGTTCACAAAGAACGCTTAGCTTTAAAGCACGTTTTACATGCAAGGCCAGCGCACTTTCTCGCGCAGGCCAGAAATTTCAGCAAGCTAAAGATTGGCCGGTCATTTTTAGCTTGTATTATATATTGGTATTTATTGCAGTTGTGTAACTCCTCTTGATCTCCTCTTGTAACTTCTCTTATGTGTAGCTGTGAGATTTCAATTGGTGTCCTGAAGAAACCGCTGCAATCTGGCAAGATGCAAGTCTTGAGATTCTCTTTACTCACGTCAACAATGAAAACAGCACTATGAAAAAGCAGCCACCCACTTTCACATGCTGCTCAACTTTTGCAAATGTCCATGTGCACTGCCTTGCTTCTGACATCCTGCGGCTAAGCTGTGTCAGTTGTTTATTGGTAGTTCTGAGCATTTTCTTAATCTTTCCTAAGTAACCATCGAAAGGCAAAGGCACTGCATTCGTCTACAGGCCCATGCTCAAGACATTGATCTGCCAAGTGCACCAAACTGTGTACATTGTACACCAGCTGCTTCATCCCAAGAAGCTTAACAAACTAAAGAACAAAATATATTAGCAGATCTCGGGCAAAGCTGTTCAGAACTACTTTATATTCAGGTGCAGCCAGTATTTGCAAATCCACATGTAGGTGTAGGAATTGTTCTTACCTCTCTTTGGGCAGGGGAGATTGGAGAACTACATGCCCTAGGTAGAGCAGAAATGTTGTGAAATCAGTGCCTTGCCAACGGTCCATTTCCTCTGTTCTTCTGGGTGTTTGCTGAAAGAATTTTTGAAAAGTTTAAGCCGTGTCTCGCAACCTGTTGTTCAGCTTATTCCGCTCATCTATGCTCAGTCGTGCAGCGTGCCCTTGAGTGACCCAATTTTTTAGCAGCTGCCGCATCGCTATCAGGCAGGCAATGTGCATGTATTCTGTAGGAAAGAATGCTACCATGTCAATGTTCAACTTCGTGAAAGGGGAAACACCAGTGTAGTGCCGCTTATCTTCCTGCGAACGAAATGATGCATCACTTTTCTGTGATGAATGGAGGTCTTGAAATGCTAGTCTGTTCTCCATATAGCAGTCCTTTTGGTTGAATCTTTCACAAGCATGGCAGCCTCCGTGTACTATAATTGCATTTACAAAGCTCCTTGCTGGAACATCGCAGATCACAGCTGTCAGTGGTACAGTAGTACTAGTCCCTTTCAGAAATAAAGCACTGCTGCTCAGGCTGTACACTTCTAGAAATGGGGCCAGAAATTTCTCCAGACAAGGTGTCTTCCCTGCTCAACAGTAAACACTAACTCTGGCAAATTATTGGCCAAAAACCAATCTGGCTGCTTGCACGCCAAATCCGGCCATCTATTTTGGCATGCAACCTGATGTTCTCGGGCACAGGTCTTTTCCCAATAGCTTGCGGGATACCTTTGGCAGGGCTGAAATGAACAAAGCTGTCATTCTGCTCCAGCTATGCTCTCCATTGCATCCCCAACACGTTTCTTGCATCGTTTGGGATCTCCAGAATCCCGCGACGACCGAAGGCAAAAGTCGAGCATATCATTGAGCAAAGCGTGCGTGATGTTGTGCTTGCTAGTTATGACAACCGACTCCTGAGTCGCTGCGAGACTATAAAATTTTTTTCATCACGCTGACCATATTCTCAGCCGATGGATTGCTAAACGGCAGATTCTCATCACTTCACTCTGTGGAGCTTGTGGCATGATCATTCCTTGAATGTTCTTCAATATATAAATCATCCATAGAGAGATCTGAGCTTGAAGCATCATCACTTCGCCTGCTGACTGTGCACGAAGTGCTGCTCCCTGATGATTATCAGACTCGCACAGAAATGGTGCTGGTGGATCTGCAGGTGGCACGGTTCTACTAGCTCAAGCGTCGGTGGCACGCTTTTACTAGTGGAAGCGTCGTTGGCGCAGACTCCAATTCTCCGATGCGTTGTTGATTCGGGCGCTAACAGGGGGGGGGGGGGGGCAGGATGCTAACATCGAGTCACAATGCTTCCCTCTGTGGTAGTTTCCTGTCCCCATGTTCTGAACTTGACAACACAGATTCGACCGCCTGCCGCGGAATTCCGAGCTCTTGCAAGATCACCCGGTATTTTTTGTTGACGATGCGGTACCTGAGCCTTTTTGCGCTCATGACGAAACGCGAAGCTCAGCGGTGAGGGACAAGGATCGAAAGAGGTGCACAAAAGGACAACAGCATGCATGAAGAAGACAGAGTCGGCCACCTCTTAAAAGGAATAGCGGAAGATGTTTACAGTTTCCCGATTAGCAAAGAGAGCCTTAGCACCACCGCCGACATTATAAAATACTGCAGGACATTTGAAGCTCTCAAGCTGCGTCGATTCACCCCTAAATTCCGAAGACTGGCCAATATAACCTCTGTAGTCAGTGTTGAAGCATGTTCTCAACTTCCAATGGCTGATATAATACGAGAAATTGATCGTGAGGAACTGTCCAGGTGCAGGGACACCATCTGCCGTTAAGAATATCTGCGGCACAGTAGTGCTCCGCAGACAGATGTCGCCGCCTTTTCCACTCCGTGGTACAACCTAGAGGCACTTCGGATATGGACGATCGTAACAACTCTGCATAAAGTTAGGTCCATCGGCCGACAGTAAGGAGGTCCATCTACCCTAGAGATGTGGTTTGTCAGCAGCGAGAGCCTGGCTAGAACCAACGTCGCGACTTTGTTAGTCAGGACTCTTATGCTGATTTCTGGCGCCCTCAACCTGTGTGTTACAGGTGTGGCATTTAAGGGCACCTCGCTAGATATTGCCGCCGCCGCTTCACTGCTCAAGACTACCGACCACCGGCGAACATTCACGGACGACTGCACACTTAACAGCAGCGATCCCCGATTATGTCCGCTTGGGACACCTACCATTCGACTTATTTGCGAAGTTCCTCACCTGCATCTGATCGCAGTGTGACGCCGCCACCCCTGCGCCACCGGCGGTCACCTTCCCCGCGACGTCGTTCTTCCCCTCCGTCTTCGGGAAACTAAGAGGCGCGGCCCATGGAGGTGAAGCCGCCGACGAGTCGATGACGTGCATACCGGTGTTTGTGCTAAAGAACAAAATGGAAGTGTTTATTGATGGTGTGAGAACAATGGCTCGTGTGGGCACTGGAGCTACAGTATTTGTTATTAGTTTGAGTTTTAAGAACTGTTTAGGCAGGAAAGTAATGTTTATTGGTGACCGTGCAGCGTCATTCCGTGGCGTTGGCGGTGAATCATTGCTGCATTTTTAGTGCGTGCTGTGCGAAAGTTGCGATTGGTGGCCTAGGGTTTCGAACTGAATTCACAGTGTTGCCTTGCCTCGTTCCATGTATGAAGTAATTCTAGGTATAGACTTTTTGTAACAGTGTGGTGCAGCGATAGACTGCCGTAGTGGACAGATCTGGCTGAATACTGCGCTGATGTCATCGCCTGTAGAAACCTCGTCACTCGATTTAGGAGCGTTTTCTGTGTCTCAAGATACAGTTGTACCTGCGGTGTCCGAAGAATTCATTCAAGTTATGTTATCCACAAATTTGTGCAAGGATTCCGACCCCGTAGTGGAACATACAACACTTGCCTGTGAAAAGAGGAGTGTCTTGGTGCCCCGTTGATTAGTTCCAGTAACCAGAGGCCACACCTTGCTGTGTACTGAAAACTATTCAGACGAGCCAGCCATGTTGCCTCGTGGCATGAGGCTCGCTCATTACGAGGAAAGTGTGTCGATTTCTGTGGCGGCACTAAGTAACTATGCACCTGAAAAGAAAACATCTCATTTGGCAGATACTCGAATCCAGGTAATGATAAATACATCTTTGGGAGCACAGGAGCACCGATTTTGGACTGACCTGCTTTTTAAGCATGTTACGATGTTCAATTTCGCCACAGATCATCAGCCACCGATTCCAAATTCTCGTATCCATCATTCGATTGATACTGGTATCTCTCGCCCGATCAGACAGAAGCCCTATCGAGTGTCTCCGACCGAACGTCTGCTTATTGACGAACAAGTTCCTTACATGCTCTAACTTGACGTTATGCAGGAATCTTCAAGTCATTGGGCGACTGCAGTTATCCTTGTTAGAAAGACAACACATGGCGTTTCTGTGTGGACTGTCGTCACCTTAACGCCGTAATCAAAAAAGATGTATATCCGCTTCCAGTGTATTGACTATGCAATTGACTGTCTTCATTCGACGTCATACTTCTCCTTTATAAACTTGAGATCTGGACACTGGCAGACACCGATGAACCCAAGCGACAAAGAAAAGACGGCATTTGTGGGACCCGGTGATCTCTATGAGTTCAACGTAATGCCCTTTTGATTGTGCAATGCGCCTGCCACGTTCGAACGATTCATGGATACCGTTCTGCGCTGACTCAAATGTAAAATTTGTTAGTGCTATTTGGATGACGTTGTGATCTTCGGCAAGACCTTTCATGCCATACACCATACACAATAGTCGCCTCGCCATCGTTCTTGACTGAATTGAGAGAGCAGGCCTCGTCCTCAATTCTAAGAAGTGCCACTTCGGCGGACGTCAAACAATTGTTCTTGGTCACTTGGTCGATAAGGATAGTGTTCGGCCTGATCCCCTAAGATTTCGGCTGCAGCCAGCTTTACAGCACCGAAATGAATGAAGCAGCTTCGAAGCTTTTTAGGATTGTGTTCCTATTTTCGTCGATTTGTGCCCAGATTCGCTGACATCGCGTACCCATTCACGTGCCTTTTGCACAACGATACACCATTAAAGTGGACTGCTGACTGCGATTCTGCCTTCCGCCACATCAAATTCTTTCTGACATCAGGAGCTATCTTATGTCACTTCTGTCCTACTGCCCCCATCGAAATTCACACCGACGCTAGCGGCGTGGGCGTTGGCGCTGTGCTCATCCAGCGTCATGGCACCGACCAGCACGTGATAGCTTACGCTAGTCGTTCGTTGAGCAAGGCGGAATGTAACTACACCGTTACTGAACAAGAGTGCCTCGCAGTGGCTTTTCCGGTGCAACGATTTAGTTCCGACCTATATGGCAATGTTTTTACCATCGTCACCGTCCACCCTTCCCTCTGCTGGCTCGTAAATCTTCGTAACCTTTGCAGCCGGCTCGCTCGATGGGCATTGCGGTTGCAAGAGTTTAACTTTACTGTGGGATACAAAAGCCGCCGTCAACATGCTGACGCTGACTGTCTGTTACGCTTGCCGCTTTCGTCAACTGGTAGTGATGATGACAACTTTGATGACTACCTGGCGCCTATCTAGGCAATGTTTCCGGACCCTCAACTGTCCCAGACAGAACAACACAACGATTAGACTTTGGCACCGCTCTTCTCTGCCGTTCGTGATTCAACAGATGCGCGTTATTGCGTTCATGCCGGACTGCTTTACAAGAAGAATTTCAACCCCTGAGGTGCACGCTTTCTTCTGGTCGTGCCGGAAAACCTCCGTATTCCCGTTCTTGAAATGATGCACCACGATGCCACCTAGGGCCACTTTGGTGTCGCCCGGACCATTCATCGCACACAGGAACGATTTTACCGGCCGAAAAGGCCTCAAGCCATTCATCGCTATGTAGCCAGTTGTGTCAAATTCCCGTGGTACAAGCTCCCTACTTCTCGTCCAGCGGGACCACTGCACCCTACTGCGCCACCTACCGCACCCTTTTAGCAGGTGGGCATCGATCTCTTGGGTCCTTTTCCACGGTCTTCGAGCGGTAACCGGTGGATAGCGGTATGTGTTGACCATCTAACTCGATATTCAGGAACAGCCGCAATACCCTCAGCCACTGCTTATGAAGTATCCCAATTTCTTCTACAATTTCTCGTCCTGTGCCATGGCCCTCCTCGAGTTCTGATCAGTGAGCTTGGGCCCCAATTTACAACTGAAGTTATCGAAGAACTCCTTTGTCAATGCGCCTGAGATTACCGTCATTCAACACCGTATCACCCGCAATGGAATAGACTTGTTGAACGAACCAACCGCACTCTGACCACTACGTTGGCGATGTACGTGGACTCTGATCACAAGAACTGGGATGACAACCTCCCTTTAATTACATACGCGTATAACACTGCACAGCATGAGACGACTGGCTACAGTTTGTTTTACCTCCTTTATTCTCGCATTCCCCGCAGCTGCCTTGATCCCATCCTTCCTTTCTTCCTCCACAACGAGCCTTCTATCGCCGCTGCTTTATGTCGAGCCGAAGAAGCTCGCCGCGTTGCCTGCCTCCATATCCTAGACTCACAGGAACATTAGAAGGAGCGTTATGACAACCGACGCCCACATGTCTCTGATGTGCCCGGTTATTTAGTGTTGCCGTGGACGCCGCTGCCCAAGCGTGGTTTAGACCAGAAGCTGCTGTTTCGCTATAGCGGCCCTTTTGTCGTTGTGGAGCGCCTTAGTGACGTGAACTATGTGACTTCCCGCCGCGCCGAAAGTGGCCGACGCTCACGCCGGACACAGGTGGTGCATGCGGCTCGGCTAAAAAGGTTCCATCCCAGCCACCTTCAATAAACTGTGTGAAGAACCTGTGTGAGATAAACTAAAGAAAGACGAAGAAGAAGAAAAGAAAACCTAGTTTGAAGAAAACAAGAAAGATTAGAATGTGGAGGGTGGCTCGAGGAGCGCGAGACACGAGGAGAGGAGAAAAGGCGAGCAAGGGACCCGATCTGTTGTCCACGGAGCTCGGAGCGGTCCTTGAAGCCCGAATACCACCATTGTTAGCTAGATTACAATTCTTGACTGTCCAGACGTATCTATAAATATATGAATCAATTCCACCGCTCCCTATCAATTTTTTGTTGCGAGCCGGACTCCTTTTTTGGAATCGGATGGCCTCGGTTTCATACCACGCAGGTAATTCTAGTGCAAAATCTGTTACAACCTTTGCACGTAGTCCTTTCTAACATCCTTCCAACAAAAGTAAGTGCATCTTCGGTTCAAATTGTCTATGATGACATTTTCCCAAATAATACAAAACACTTTTCACCTCACATTTTAAATGGATTCTTAGAAGATCATTTACAAAGTCTTCCCGTTAGCATAATGATAGTAACTGATGCCTCTCAATGTAATGAAAAAGCCGGCGTTTGAATATACTGTCTGCTTTTAGACTGGGCTTTTTCAGCCCGTCTTCCGGATTTTACTCCAATTTTCCAGGCGGAGTTGCTGGTGGTGGTGCTTGCTCTGCGCAAACTAGACCCACCATACTCAACGATGGCTGTAATTAGAGACTCTTATTCCTTGTGCTTGTCGCTTTCTTCGAATATGGATTCGCCAATTTTAAACACCTTTCTTTCATTGCTCCCCTCACATTTTAGCCCCATACATATAGTGTGGGCACCAGGCCACAGTAATGTGACAGCCAATGAGATTGCTGATAGATTAGCTAAAGAATCTCTGAAAAGCCCTGTGCTGCCCATCCTCCCGGCAACAGCGAACATAACAGCAGCACGATTTCGGAGGCGTGCCTTATTAAGTACGCAGAATGGATCTGTTTTATCGTCTAAATTTCTATATGCCCAGGTATGGTTTGGCGCTTTCTCCTGTCTGCGCATTCTGCGGGGAACCGGAAACAAAAGATCATTTCTTGATATTTTGCCGCCTTTTTACCATGATGAGAAAACGGTAATTAGAGAAGCCGTTACAACAGCTGGGTCTTAATTTGAGCAGCCAAATTGTATTATCGTTCGGCAGAAATTTGAAGAGCAAGATACTCACCTGCCTCAAGATTCCATAGTAGTGTACGTGGATGGAAGCCAGCAAGGCTGTAAAGCCTAAACGACAATCCACTGTTCACTGAGACTGTCCACGGAGACCTAGCCTGAATCAGACCACTACGTTTCAGCTTTCGGAACCACTTACATCTTTCTGCGCTGAGCTCGTGGCAGTTCAGGAGGCACTCTGCTGCGTGGCGTCCATACCCATGCTCCCTACAGCCCACGTTTTCATCCGCACCGACGCACTTCAAGCATTACGTCTGCTCCGACGTGTCAGCCGCTGCCCTAAAATTTGCAAATACATCCACCAGCTTGAGGCGCGCATCCCACAGTCAATACGCATTGAGTGGGTCCCACGGGATCTGCTGCCTTCCCAAACTCAAGCTGATTTAGCAAACCGCCTCGTGAACCAAGGCGCATCAATCAAACGGCTTCACGAAGTGGACGACGCTACCCTCCTTATAAGGTGACGTGAATGATGTGATGTCACGAAACCTGAAGTTGAGCCAAAAAATGACATACGAAGGAATTGGCGCGCAATTCGAAAGTACCAAAGACTAAAGTAGTTAATTATAAGGCAGTCAATTAGGTTTACTTAAAGGATGTGGCGTCACGCAACCGGAAGTAGAGCCGAAAAAGGGCATAGGAAGGAATTGGCGCTTAATTTGAATGTGCGAAAAATAAAATAAACAAGAATCGGTCTCTCACACCTTAGTGTAGAGACTGGAGAAAATTAGAAACAAACAGATTCTTTCCAACTCATCTATTTGGGGAGGGGGAGGAATCTACAAAGTTATATACCAAATGCGGGATAATAGCCAATCAGAATAATCTCAATTGGGGATGCGCTAACTCTACCGAGCATATTAATGGAATCAGAGAGAAAGAAACCTGGGATGCCCTCCTCTGGAGCCGTGCTTCGAATTATCAGGCTCGAGTGTTCCATCTGGCACGCGACACTGCGAAAGACGTGCCCCTGCGGGGTTCCCTCTTCCTTGGAGGCTCCCAGGGTCTTCCTGAGGGAGCGGAGGGGCATCTAAATATACGGCAATAAAGTTATCTTGAACTTTAAGTAAACATTAAGTGAAAGAATGTGATGTAGAGGATGTGAGATCACGCAACGGGAAGTAGAGCCGAAAAAGAGGATAGGAAGGGAATGGCGCGCAATTTGACAGTACCAAAGAATAAAAAGGGTAAGCAAGAAGCGAATTAAGCAACTAAAAGCCACCAGAAGCAACCAACACTGGCATCGGTGCTTTCGCATTACTTCAATGCAGATTCTGCAGTGTTCTTTATTTTTTTCTACAGCTCCATGTTAAAAGTGAATTTTCTCTTATTATTATTTACAACAAATTTGTTACATGAAAGCCAGCTTCTGAAAGTTTATAATGCTAGGTTTGTAATGTTTTTCTATTCATTTGTAGATTCATGATCACATAAACGGGCCGCGTCATGACCGTACATGGAAAGAGAAAAGTGATTGCTCATTGCAGCAAATCTTTGATACGCAGATACAATAAAATCGGACCTAGGAATGAGCCTTGAGGCAGGGCCACAGCGACTGGTTAAAAAACCGGTTCTTAGACCGGTAAATTAGGCCATTAGGCGGCTGCTGTATATGTAACTTCTAAAGAATGCTGCCACTTCCAAATTTATATTGAACTATTTTTCTGACTAAGCTATCGGGATTTATAATGTTCGAAGATTTTGTAATGTGCGAAAATATTCTAAGCACTATTTTATTATTGTTTAATGCGGTTGAGTAAGCGCCGTCACAGGGCTGCAGACAACAGGGGAACCGGGAAGCACGTCCCCGATAATGGACAGAAAACTTGGAAGCTTTCTGGGGAAGACGCTTGGTGCATCACGCTACGGTCATATTACCACTGTGGCACTCTCTAACTGCCTTTAGTGCAATTATATCCACCTGCTTCTTCTTTGCCTCGAAAAAGGTCTCAATACTGATACGTACAAACAGGGCATACTCACCACAAATCTCGAAACGCAGAGAGATTTTCACGAGCTGATGACAAGATCATACTTATGCGTCCGAACAGGGCATACTCACTGCAAATCCTGAAAGGCAGAGAGATTTTCACGACCTGGTGACAAGATCGATTACAAGAAATTGTATCTGAGAGTGCTCTAAAGAAACTGTATTCGGCTGACTCACACTAGCAAAAAAACTAAGCGATTCGGCATAGGCGATAACAGCAAACGTGGTCGCTGAATGTCGAACAGAGAATGCCCGTCTCATTCGCAAGCGCTCAACGTAAAACCACGGTGAAGAAGCATCTAGAGAAAACCGCCAACGCTGGTAAGGACAACCTTCATGAGGTGCATCTTCTGACCTTTGGTCGGGAGGGGAAATACATCTCGGACGTCTGCTAACTTGTCGTGGAAACTAATCGTCTTGCCTTTGTTGACATGTCAGTGTTCGCCAGTGAAGTTCATTACCAAAACCTGACCTTGTCCATTTCTGGAAAGGGCGATATCTCTAGCGATGCCCATTGCTTGAGCCAGCAGCAAATGGGTGTTGCTCTCGTTGAGGCCTTGGGTGATTTAGGCATCCCCGGCACCAACGGATACTACGAAGTTTTATCGGAGTGGTAGGTTCGATTCTTCGTTAATGATGTTCAGAGTACGAGATGCGTCGTTGTTACCGTACCAGATCTGGCGTTGTGCGCCGAATGCTTGATCAGCTTTCTGCGAATGTCCATGAGCGTCAAACGTTCATTCAGAAATTCTATGCCCAAAATTAACTCACAAGAACACTGGTGCAGGACCGCAGGAATGGTAGGATAAGTGCACCGATTCACATTTACTATTGCGGTGCATCGTCCTAACGGCGTAATAAGGCTGCCCGCAACGGTGCGGAACAGCGGGCAATCCGAAGTGGTCATACCCTTTTTTCCCTTTGAGGCTAACGTTCTACTGATGACTGAATAGCCGGCTTCGGTGTTAACTTGGTGTGTTGCTGTACGACCGTACGTCATCGCATTGTACGCCCTCGCATTGGGCGTACGCTTTGGAGTCCGACATCGGCTCCATCGTGTACTGAAATCGCGACTGGGGCACACATTATCATTTCGTTGGTCGGCTAATTAGTTTAAAGTCTGGTCGCGTCGTCATCGCTGGTGTCGTCTGCAGCGGCGGTGTAAATGTGGATATTTTTTTAGTTTGCTGCATAGCAACCTCAACTCTCAGAGTTGCTGCATTTACTTTCCCTTGCACGAAACTGCGGCCTGGTGACGCATATCGGAGCAGTACAGACGGCGTGCTGACTTTGCCCTGCGCAGGTCTGCCAAATGTCATCAAAAGCTCCGCCATGAATGTCTCCTAATCTTCAACACAAGTCCGATAATTGTTTTAAGATTCAGGCAAACTCCTGAAGAGCAAAGTGGACTTGCCACAGTTACGTAGCGTCGTTTCAGCCATAAATTCCTTTCAGACGGTTGAAGAGGTCCATCCACTGAATTCTTCCGCGTCTTGACTCGGCAGTCCTTGAAATATGGGCGCTCGCGGGGATGCCCCAATAAATAGAGGTGGTTTTTGTTCCTCAGGCATCTTCGAGGGTATCCCACTTTGACGGCATTCAGTACCTCCGACAGATGTTGCGTGCAAACAGAAGGCCGATGAGAAGAAATGAAGTCTGGGAGTACACTAAAAAAACTCTCTATTGTGCTGACTTGCGGCCACAAAAGAAATAAGTGATTGAAGTGACCGTTGTACTCATTAGCGCTTAATTCAAAGGCGGCGAAGAAAAATCTAGGTAAAAGCTCAGTGACTGGCATAACCTGCAGCATTGTAGAAACGCACGCGCGAGGCTCAAATCCTTTGAGATACATCTCGAATCATCTTCCGCACAAAGGAAATGATAAAGGTGCATCTCTAGACAACAAGCATGACAAAACAAAACGGAGTACATAATCGATCCCAGTGCACCATCACTGAGTTCAGGTCACATGGCAGAGGCTGTTATAAACACAAAAAAACGATATTCGAATGGTTGGCAGAAATACTCAGCACCTGTAATGCGTTTGCCCAACACCACCTAGAAGACTTAAGGCTCCCGCGCCGCCTCCTCGACCAAGCGCCTACGTCACCAAACTCAGATCGCCGCTCGGACGGACGGTGACAGCCTCTCCGAAAGTCCGCGTGGCGAGGGTAGGGAGCGAGGGGGCAACATGGACAAGCCGGACAAGAACTGCTATGAATGGCTCGCATTGGCTTCAGCGGTGACTTTCGCTACAACCAAAACAAATCATTTTTTTAGTTTTTGGTATAATTAGAGCACAAATAATACCAAAGGCCGCAGTACTGAGCTATTCGGTTTTCATTCGATAGCTATATTCTTAAAGAATGGCACATAGCATCGTTTGGCGAAGTTAGACAGCCACATTTTCATGCGCCTCTAGCGGATTTTGTTTCACTTGTGCTGGCCACAGTGATCAGAGCTGCTTGCAGTCGTTTGCATCGGATGCCGCCAGTTCGGATAGCAGGCAGGATTGTGCGTCGTTTTTACGTCTGCAAGCTGCATATTTTTCATTTTGTGCTGTGGTTGTGCTCGTGAACAAATTGCTAGAATGCCGGGCTGCTGTTGCGCTCCCAATTACAAGTCCAACTATGCTGGAGAGTCGCGTGTGCGTGTGCACGTGTTTCCTTGTGACCCTGTGCGGCGAGCGGCATGGACAAGAGCGGTTCCCCGGAAGGATTTTACTCTTACGAAAAACAAAGTGGTAAGCTTTGGCTTATGAGTCGATTCGCGGCATTTTTATTAAAGCAATGTGCGTTTTTCCGGCTGAATGTATTCAGCAACAGCCGAATCGGGTTGCTTGCGTTGTCGGAGCCTGAAACGTGCTCATTGTTTTTGTAGTATCGAAAGCCGAACCGAGCCGTTTATTTTTCTGGTGGCATGAAACGTATTTGTACAGAATGTCTTTTTTTTACATTTCAGCTTTGCGAGAAGCATTTTGTGGCAAGCGATTACGTCAAAACATCTAAGTACACAGATGTGAAGACGGGAAACTTTATTGAAGTGCCGCTGAAAGTCTCCAGGTTGAAGCCGGATGCTTTACCAAGTGTGTTCCCGAATTGTCCCCAGTACCTTTCACGCCAACATGCGTGCACTCGGGAGGCTCCGGAGGATAAAAGAAAACGTTTTGAGGACGAATCACTCCGCATTGCCATGGAAAAATCTCTGTAAGAAAAACAACAAGAAGACAAGCATAACAAAGTAACAAGCTTTTCTGAATTTCTTCATGCTCTGCCAAGCTTCATCACCTCGCCGTTTTGGTCTGTGATCACAATGGAGTCCAAAGTTCTATTCCTGGATTTGACTGTTGATCAGGGCGCCTCTGTACGTTCATCAGTGGTAGTTTGTGACATGTGTGTAGAAGTGTATTACGGGGAAACACGCATAGTGGACCTTCATGGTGTCAGTGTGCCTGCAGTGTTGCAGGACTTAAGACAACTAAGTGACATCCTTCAGCATGTTGAGTCTCTGCGTAGTGCTCATTCTCCCAACAATGACCAGCGGGCTCGCCATCTGCTTGCAAATGTGGAGGAGCTGTTGGAAGAGTTAATATGCAATCATCAGCCCCAGTTACAAGAATGGCACCTCGAAGTCGTGAAGTTTATAAAATCCCAAGTAGACCTAATCCTCAACAACGCTGCACGATACTCGTCGGACCTGCTCGTATTTGCAAGCCTCCTTTACACCATTTCACCGCATGCATACAAATTCCTCAGAGGTTCACTGAAGGTAAAGTTGCCCCATCCAGAGACAATAAGACGTCTCTGCTCTGCTCAGCAAGTAAGCCCGGTCATAGAACAGCAAGGCTCCTGTTTCCTGTCATATGCTAAGAAAGTTGCTACCACATTGAAAGAGCATGAAAACACAGTAACTTTAATGATGGATGAAATCCATATTCAGTCATACTTTGATTTTAAAGCTGGGTCAGTTGCCAGTGCAGCAGCCAATACTGCAAGCCCGGCAAAAACAGCGTTTGTCTTTATGACTCAGAGTCTGCTTTCAAATAACAAATATGTGCATATTTTGCCAGTGGCTACAATTGATGCAAAATGTTTGCGTGATTTTCTGCGAATGCTAGTCATGAAGCTTAAAGATACAGAATTTGAGGTAATTGCCATGATCTCTGACAATAATTTCATCAACAGAAAGACAATGTCATTGTTTTCAGACCCTCCGAGACTAAAGATAGTTTATCAGCATCCAGCTGAGAAATCACGACCTTTGTTTTTTGTCATAGACCCGGTCCACGTGCTGAAATGTGTCAGAAATAACTGGTTAAATCAACGCAATGCAGGAAGGTGCATGTACTTCCCAGATCCAAAAAGTACAGACCCCAAACCCAAAATCTTGGCAGCATCATTTAACACTTTATGTGAGCTGCATGAATCCGAACAAAATGAGTTTTTGAAGATTGCTCCAACATTGTCATTGAAGGCATTGAATCCTTCAAACATGGAGAGGCAAAATGTAAAGTTAGCACTGAGAACATTCAATTCATCAACTGTGGCAGCACTTCATAATAGCAACATTCAGCATGCTGATGGTACGGCTCAGTATATCAGCATGGTGCTAACATGGTGGAATGTTGTCAACGTTAAAACTCCCCGAAAGGGCCAGCGGCTTTCAGACGACTTGCAAAAACCCATAACATCGACATCTTATCCCCAGTTAGAGTTTTTGGGAAAAATGATGCAGTGGCTCGACTACTGGGAAAGTTTGAGGCACGATGCAGGACATTTAACAAAAGAAACTCACTCAGCTTTATGTCACACAACTCATGCGCTCCATGAGGTCGCTATCTACTGCCTTGAAGAACTTGGTATGCACTATGTTTTGCTAGGCAAATTTCAGACAGATTCCCTTGAGGATCGCTTTGGTCGGTACCGTCAGTTGTCTGGTGCCAACTATCATGTGTCAATTAGGCAGATTTACGAGTCCGAGACAAAGCTGCGGCTACAGAAAGTGCTCGAATTACCAGACGTTGATATGGTGTGCGATGTTCCTCTCATTACCTCCAACTCATTGCTGAGCCAGTTTGATGTCGCAGTTTGGGACAGCGATTTTGAGAAGAAAGTGGCAAGGCTACCAGCTGTGACATATGTTGCCAATTACTGTGCTCATGCAGCTGTAAAGAAACTGTTGTGCCAGTCATGTAAAGAAAACCTGATAATGGATGATACAGAGATAGACATTGCTAGAAGTGTCCTTATTACCAGCATGACAAGAGGCGGGCTGAAGTTCCCACGGGAACTTGTTGTGAATGCTGTCCTTACCACAGAAATAGTGCTGGACAAGCTTAGGAGTCCACGCTTTGCAAAACAGTTCTTTGCACTTCCTAAGCAGAAAGAAGTGCTAGTGGCCCTTTTGCATGGCATCATCAATAATGATGACCTGGATGTTTGTGTGAATGGCCATACTCCTCAATAAGTCAAGCATTACATTTTGAGTGCAGCAGCAAACACTTTTTTGAACAACTTGTGCAAAGCAGCAAATAACAAGTTAGCAAGCGACAAGTTGTCTGCCACAAGGGCAAAGCGAAAACTTACAACTGTTAAAAGTTGAGGTGTCATTTGTGCAGTTTTGCGTCCACAATATTGTTTGTAAAAAAATAACCTTTTCTCTCATCAATGTCAAATAAAATGTCCTTCATCCTACCTTCATTCTTAAGAAGCCTTCTGATGTTGTAATCTCTGTCTGTTCTGTGTCACGGAAACTCGTGCATGCCTGGATTTCTTTACTTGAAGCAATACTGTGTGCCAAAGCAGTAACGTGTATTCGCAGAAAATTTACTCTACCAACTTTTTTTTCCTGGCACTGACATGCATCGCATTTATGTGCACTTTTACCAAGAATGTGTTCTTGTACAAAGACGAGACTGTCAAGCTTTGTATTTTTATTTATGTTCGACGAATTCTATAATAAATGATCCTGTATTGCTGCTAAGCAAAAATGAGTTTGTGCATTTTATGAGTGTTGATTTATTCCACTTTGAACTATTGACATTTTACTTTCATGTAATGTCAATTTTTTGCCATTTTTGTAACTTGCCTGATAGGGCTTTTGAAAGTAAAAAAAAAAAAAGCCCCGAAGTGGTAAATATATGTAATATAATCATGGCGGTAGCTTGAAACGTGAATAGCTTATTACTAGATCAAATAGAGTTTATGCACCACAGTGATGATAAAATTTTACATCATTCGCTTCCAATCAGTCAGAAAACGGTTCTTATCTGTGTAAGCATGCAAACCGCCTCCTTAAGGCGCGAGGCTACAAACTGTGGTGAGAATTCCCGGCCAAGGTTCGTAAATAACTATAGACGCAGCATATTAGTTCCTACTGATAACACGAGCGAGCGAATCTAATTTATTTCACGCCAACGTGCAGCTTATAGGGGGAGAGCGAGTGTAGTGAAGTCCACTTCCAGGACGATCTGACTTGCGTGATGTCACGCCGCCGTGTGGGGGCCTTCCTGCCACTGAAGCCGAGCCTGGCCAAAAAACCTGGCGCAAACAAATCTGCAACCAACCAATCCGGGTTGATATACCGCTCGGGCGGAGGGAGCTGGCTTTTCTCGACTTCATTTGATTGACAACTTTGCTCCCATTGGTTTTCCACTCTTTTTCGCCAAAAGATACCTCCTTAATAATAATAATAATAATAATAATAATAATAATAATAATAATTGGTTCACAGGAAGGAAAATGCGCAGTTTCTGTCATACTTGTATCTGTGGACACCTAAGCCGCGCCGTAAGGGAATTGAGGAAGGTGAGAGAGAACGTAGATAGAGAAAAAGTGGAGCTGTAGTGGAGGGCTACGGAGTAGTTTCGACCACCTCTAGTTCTTTAACGTTGCGCTGACATCGCACAGCACACAGAAGCCTCTTCGTCTCGCCTCCATCGAGACGCAGCCACCGCCGTCGGGCTCGAACACGGGTACTCCGGCACAGTAGACGGGCATTTTATCACTGCACTACCCCGGCGGGGCAAGATATCTCCTTTTAGCCTTACATTTATAAAAAAACGTATCTGAAACACACGGCAGATCGGCATCGGGGAACGTACGGGTGAAAGGATGTCTAAGAGAAGGGGGCGCTGGCATCACGCATGCGCACGCACTCCTCGTGGCCTAATGCACGAAGAAGAGAACAATGGCTGAGATGCAACCTCGGAACATCAGCGACAACCCACTTTCGCCTCTGGGCAGCGGTCGCCCGACGACGCGGAGTCCAGTTTTGCGGAGAAAGCTGCTCACGGTGGGAACCTGCTTTGGCTGCGCGTGTGGCGTCTCCTTGACAGCGGTCATCGGTGCCATGGTCTGGTTTGCTGTACACCACTCTATAAGGCGGGACAACCCGAGCGACACAAATTTGTCGTTCTGCTGTCCAAAAGAGGCAGCGAAGCTATTCGCTGTCATCGACAAAAACGAGCCGCCCTGCACAAATTTCTACGGGTACGTCTGCAAGAAAGCCGTCGAGCAAGGCTTCGTCAAGCTCGACGTGATGAGCGACGTGATGGTGAGCAATCATTGCGCAGATAAAGTAATTTTACGTTCAGAAAGTGGTCAACTATAGACAGCATGAAACATGGCGGCCACGCCACTTATAGCGAAGTTTTTAACTACATCGGCAGTCGAGCCGGCAGTCGTCAGTTCGCCGTCAGTTCTATGCAGTCTCGTCATGAGTGCGTTTTCCAACGCCGTTTACATCGTCGCACAGACAGCATCATCCTCATCATCAGTCTGACTATAGCCACTTCAGGGCGAAGGCCTCTCCCATATTCCTCCAATTAACCCGGTCCTTTGCTAGCTGGATCCACTTGACCATCTCATCCAACAACCTAACTTTCTGCCGCACCCTGCTACGATTTCCCCCTCTTCGAATACAGTTTGTTACCCTAAACGACCATGGTTATCCTTTCTTTTCACTACGTGTCCTGCCCAGGGCCATTTCTTCTTGATTTTTAGCTATAATGTCGGATCCATACTGTACGCTTCGCATCCCGTAACATTACCCTTGTCATTTATCGTTCCGTGGCCTCCTGCGTTGTCCTTAACCTAAATAGAACCCTCTGTGTTAGCCTCAACGTTTCAGCCTCATAGTTGAGTTCAGGTAAGATGCAACTGTTGTATACTTTCCTCTTTGACGATACCGGTGAGCTCTTCGTCAAAATATGCGAGGGCTTGCCAAATGTGCTCTATCACAATCTTATTCTCCTTGTCATTTCTATTTCATGGTCAGAATCTGCTGTTACTACCTGTCCTAAGCAAACATATTCGCCTACTTTTCCCGCGCTTCGCTGCCTAACGTAAACTACTCTTCCTTCCCGAGGCTGCCGAACATTACCTTAGTGGTTATGGTTTGTGGGATGTAATGTCCCAAAGTGACTCAGGTTATGAGAGACGCCGTTGTGGAGGACTACAGAAATTTCAACCACCTGGGGTTCTTTAACGCGCACTGACAACGCACAGCACATGAGCGCCTTGCTTTTCGCCTCCATCGAAAAGCGGCTGCCGAGGCCGGGATTCGATCCCGCTTCCTTGGGGACAGTAGTCGAGCGCTGTAACCACTGCGCCACTCCGGCGGGGTCGAACATTATATTAGTCTTCTGCATATTGGTTTTCAAGCCTACCTTTCTATTTTTACTGATGACATAGACAGGAAAAGTGGAAAGGTAGGCTTGAATATCAATATGCAGAACATTACCTTAGTCTTCGGCATATTGATTTTCAAGTCTACCTTTCTACTTTTTCTGTCTAGGTCATCAGTCAATTTTTGCAGTTCATCTCCTGAGTTACTTAGAAAGGCAATGCCATCAGTAAATCGCAGATTATTGAGATATTCTCTATCTACACGTATTCCTAACTGCTCCCATTCCAAGTGTCTGAATACTTCCTGTAAGCAAGCTGTGAACAGCACAGAGGAGATCGTGTCTCCTTGCCGAACACCTTTCTTTATCGGAATTTGATACATTCTTTATGCAGAATTATAGATGCTATAGACAAAACGTCCGCTATAATGTCACTGCGATACAAACTTTTGGGTATCTCCAATAATAAGTTTTGTCGTGGTAAATGTTCAAAATAATAGAAGACGCTCTGGAAATTGTATTTACTTGTCCCAGCTTATCGAGCAAAAAGACTGTAGCGCACTTATCTAGCTATTAAGCATTAAAAAGTTGCGTTTTATTCCATACTATTATTTCGGTATGGGAACATGTGAAAATATGTAGGGGCGTGATACTGATATTCTAACTCCTGTCACCACTCGCGATGAGGTAGAAGCAACACATTAAGTAGGTTACCGTGTCATCTTGTAATAGTTCATCGGTGTAGTAGTTCATGAATATTATTGCACCGCAGAATATTTAGTAATTTCATAGACGAAGTAAAGCTGGATATGTAAAGCGTGAGATATGAAATTTGAAGAAAAAAATCAAGGTGCTTTAAGGGTATATTTTACATGCACCTAATCGCCTATACGCGGTGCATGTTGTTAGTCGTGTCTGTAAATAATTTTAGGCTTACGCCGAAGCACTTCAGCTTTACGAGAGGCAGACTATACGAAGGATATAGGTGCTCGCCTTATCATGTTTTACATATAAAACTGCACACGTTGTAAAACGCGCCATGGTCATAATTTCATCTATCATTGCCGCTAATCCTATCAGGGGGCCGCTCGAACAATAACAGCGCTTAATTAGGCATTGTCTATGCAAATCAGGACGCGATTGCACTGTCCGGTGTGGTTCGCATTCCGTAAACAGTGGGTCGACCTTTACTCAGAATGAATCAGTGAGCCTTCATGGTTTATGCACAGCAGGTCTCTCTCTAGGCCCTTATGTCCTGCTTTCGAAATCCACCCCACTCAAACCAAAATGAATAGTAATTTATGCTGAGTTGTTTACTTTCGTTTGAGAAAATTTAATGAAATCTTCAGTATGATGGCAAATTCCAAAGGAATTTGATGTCATTCCGGGCATTTTGGCCTCTTTGTGAATTTATATGTTCCATCGCAATTTTTTTCTCCCTGCCGACAAAGACGATGACACTGCAAAATATTCTGCGACGCGGGAGCCTTGACGATAAGTTTTAAAAGTGGTGTGAATTCAGCCGATGAAGTGATATTTAATCAACGGATAATAGCATGAATTTACGAGCGGCGCACACTGTCTGACTGGGACGAGGCGCGCCAGTTTGCCCTCATGAAATGTGCGCAAAAAGCAAAGGCAGATAATTAAAAACACAAAAACAAGAACAACTGCAAATTCATCTTTTGAAATAATTAATCACCCGGCGAAGCATACCCACAGTCAAGCTGGGCTCGAAGTTGCAGCTGGTCATTAGGTCTGGTTTGTAGGGGGCGCCTGAGGCGTGCAATCATTTAACGTCTCACAAACAGCGTCATCAGTTTGGTTTGGTTTGTGTAGTTTAACGTCCCAAAGCGACTCAGGCTACGAGAGACACCGTAGTGGCGCACTCCGGAATTTGTGACTACCAGGTATTCTTTAACTCGCTCTAAGATCGCGCAGTACAAGGGCGTCTTGCTTTTTGACCCCAATCGAAAAGCGGCAGCTGAGGCCGGGATTCGATCCCGCAGGCTAAGGCACAGTACTCGAGCGCCGCAACAATCGCGCCATTCCTGCGGGGATGCGACACCTGTGTTTTAAGGCGAAAATGTTTCCAGGCTCATGGAACAAAATCCCGTGCACGAGACCTGTGTGCAAGATTTGTGCGCCTGATCTTTGCGCGAGATCTGTCAGATTCTCCGAGATTCCGCGACATGTGTTCTTGTCTAGCGTTCGTGCTATCTGCAATCCCACATCTGGCTCGCCAAGTTATGCTACGCCATAGGCGCGATGGTGTACCATTCAAACTCGTACTCGCCGGAGAAAGTGTGCCATCAGATACTTCGCCTTTTCTTTCTTTTAAAAGTTAAATTGGTTCACAGGAAGGGAAAGGCGCAGTAACTGTCACACTTGCTCTGTGGACACCCGAACCGCGCCGTAAGGGAAGGGAGGAAGGTGGGAATGAAAGTGGAAAGAGAGAAGGAGGAGCCGTAGTGGAGGGCTACGGAGTAATTTCGACCACCTGGGGATCTTTAACGTGCTCTGACATCGCACAGCACACGGACGCCACTTCGTTTCGCCTCCATCGAAACGCAGCCGCCGCGGTCGGGTTCGAACCCGGGAGCTCCGGCACAGTAGTCGGGCGTCTTACCACTGCACCACCAATTATAATTATATGTAGCACTGCAAAGAAAGCCGATAAAAGCCAACGATGAGAAGCAAATGATAGGAAAATAAGGGTAGGCTTTCGCCGTTCTTCTCTTAACAGACATCTAAGAGAATCTCTAATTTTGAGCTTCAATACTAAGGATTACGTTATATTTATCCACCGTAGAAGAGCAGAAAAAATCTCCGCCGTCAACGTTTGCAATTCTTGCAGCTTCGGGGACGCCGCAGCGACCCGTATACCGAAAGTACTTCCAAAAACGTCCCCTAGGTGGCTGTGAGTGGCGCTCCAATAGGACGCGGCATGCCAAAGGGTGGTGTTCTATCACCCTTACTTTTCAATATTGCATTAATAAAACTCTAAGCACAGGTAAATCAGGTATCGCATCTGCGGTACGTCTTCTAAGCGGATGACATCACTATTTGCACCACGGCCTATTCCACCGCGGAAATCGAGGGCTGCCTTCAAGAGGCAGTAACCATCGTGAAAGCCTGCGCCGCTAATTGCAGCCTCGCGCCCCCGGAAAGTCGGAGTTGCTGGTACTACACATTGAACGAGAACATTTTGGGCGCTAAGCCACTTGGTTGGATTCTTGAAACAAACGTTTGAGAAATACCATCACCAAAAACATATTAATTAAAACCGGCGTTTCAAGACTAACTCGGTCCCTTCCTTAGAGGCGATTGAAGTGCGAGGCCAGCAGTAGCAAGCAGCGGCCTTTGCTTCCCCTTTCAAACGCGTGGTGGAGTCCAGTTGTGTACGGAGAGGGTAGCATCCCCTGTTTCCTATTCATTGCTGTTGCTCTAAGCCGGATGAATCAAGACTGGGCGTGCCGTCTTTTAAAAGGATTGGTTTCCGCGGCAAGGACGCTCACCTCCTCAAATGCGATTTTGTGGTCGACGCAAAGTGGCTTGCTTTCTGAGTTCATTTGCCGGCCCTGGCTTTGTTTACAAATTCTCGTGCTCCAAGTGCTCGGCCTCATATATCGGCAAAGGAAAAAAAAAACCTTTGTCATCCCAAATTGCAACATAAAAATGATCTCCAGCAAATGAAATCAGAAAGTAGCTCCCTCTCCGAGCACTGCGAACGCGCCGACCACAAAATCGCCTTTGAGGAGGTGAGCGTCGTTGCCGTATCTACTCGAGTAGACGACGCATGTGTCTGCGTTCGGAAACGAAATGATTTGGACAGTAAGTGGCATGAAATTTTCTAACGGCGTCTCGATAGTCGTTGCCCGTCGTTAAAACAAATATAAAGTAGGCAGGCATATTTGTATTTTGCAGAGTTGTACTGCTGAAAGAGACCACAGCTGCTAGTCATAATGTGTAAGCACCTTCCAAATGCGCTTCACCCCATTCTTATCCTCTTATTTCCATTTCATGGTCTGAATCAGTGGTTACTACCTGTTCTTAGTTTCCATATTTAGAACATTACCTTGTTCTGTTATATATTAATCTTTACACCTGCCTCTCTGCTTCTCCTGCCTAGACCAACAATCGTTACTTGCAACTGCTACCCTGAATTATTTAAGAAGGCAATGTAATCAGCGAATTGCAGATTACTCAGATATTCTCCGTCGACCCTGATGCCTAACTGCTCCAATTCCATGTCTTTCAATACACCCTCTCCGCAAGCTGTAAATAGTACTGGGGAGATTGTGCCTCCTTGCCTTATGGTTTACTTAATTGAAATTTTATAAGTTTCTTTAACCAGAACTGTGGTTATTGTGGAGCTACGTTTAGTCTGCTGTCGTCTTACCGCTTCCAGGACACGACTTTTGTTGCTCTTGCAACGAAAGACGCCTCCACAAAGAGGAAGCATCTGTGTCTTCTCGCGCCCATTTTTACAGTGTCACGTTCGCTGAAGATGGGGCTGAGTCCTTTCTTTTTCGATATGGAGAAAACCTGCAGCGACAATTCAGGCGACCGCTTTCTTGGTAGCTGCGGAACGCTGAACTTGTCGCTTTTGTGAGGAGGGACAGAGGAAGCAACCATGTCTCCCCCCGGACATTCCTCACGTATTCCCTGCGTGAGATACGGAATTCAACCGCTTTTTTTCTCTCACAGTGGCAACAAACAAATTAGACATGATTATCCGATTGCTCACATTAAGTGGGGCGTGAGGCGCCCTCCTGAGCCGTTTGAGGCAGACAGGCTACCCCCTTCACACATGAAATAGAAAAACAAAAACTTTACAATGCCATCTTTCGTCTGTGCGTGTCTGGTATCCCCTTTTATTGTAAAGGAATTTCACAAGAGACAGGAGTGTGTAGGGGGCAAAGAAATGTGGCATGGAAGTGGGAAGGACACTCATAACACTATAGGGATAGGGTGAGGGCCCTCTAAGTGGAGAGAGTAAGGATTCTTTTTATTTTTAATGGCTTTGTCTTGTCAGAGGGGCACTGGGTCCGGGCTGAGCCCAACCCATAATGTAGTGCCCGCCTTGCTTGAACTTTCTTGATTGGTTAACTCCCACAATGGGGCGGCCAACAAACATGACCACCCCTATCTGTCTATCAATGAATTCAAAACGAAGGTGTCGGAATAGATGCTAGTCTATGTGGAGGCTCCGCGCTGAGCACGTAAGTCTACAAGTTCCTAGTCTTTAACTGAAACGCTCAGTCGATAAGTAAAGTACTGTAGGGAGTATCTCTGTGTGAGATAGTTTGTTTTTCGGTTACAGTTCCGTTTGTTTGGCGTTGCATCTCGAATTTGCAGTTTACCGTGGTATTTTTGTAAATGTTGTTAATATATTTCTTCTTCTGCATCGTCGCCCCTTGCTTCAATACCGCCGAATCACCACAGTTGAAGAGGCCTGAACCCCTCTCCAAAGAGAAAGACCATACCCTTTGAAACTTACTGGCATGATAGATAACTTCCAGCACTTTCACATATGGCTCACCCACACCCTTATCCCGGAAAGCCTGCCAGACAGCTGAGGTTTTGACTACGTCAAATGCTTTCTCATAGTAAATGAATGCAATGTTGTCACGTAGGGGTGACAAGGACGACGATACAAATAAAGGGTCGTTGATTCCACTGAAGAAACTCTTTATTGAGCTGACTTGCGTCCGCAAAAGAACTAAGCAACCCGCGGCGGCGATAGCAACAAACGTGCTCGTCGATCGTCGAACAAAGAATGCTCGTCACACTCGTCAACGCTCAATTTAAAGGCAGAACAATCTAGATAACGTCGCAAACAGCTACCAGCACGGGCTGGAACATTGTGGAAAGACACCCGAGTGGCCGGAACATTCGAGACAGATCTCGGTGCATCTTGCGCTACAACAAAACTGATAAAGGTGTGACTCGCGATATCGAGCATTAACAAACAAAGATTACGGAACTGATACGCGGTCCAGAATCAGAGTGATAAGCCTGTATGCCGGCGGCAGTTAAAAAACAACAAATACTGTTTTGAAAGTTTCGCGGCATTACTCCCCCCTTAAAAAAAACGTCGCCTCGATGTTCCAAAACAAAGCAACTTAAACAAAAACACTGCGAAGTTTAAACACCACAGATTCTTTAACGCGCGTAATATGGCTTCAGTCGTACAACATGTACAATTTCTGGGCGTGTGCGTCGCCGCTGTGATCCTGAAGTTCCGTCGGGTATGACTTCAAAGTCCAGTGGTCCGACGCGGCCAATCATTTTGTACTCCACAAAGTATCGACGCAACAAAGATCCACTGATGACTGAATAGTCAGCTCCGGTGTCTACAAGGACAGTGACTCTGCGACCGTCGATATCAACTTCAAGGTCACTTGTTCGTGTCCTCGCATTGCACGTGGGCCTTAGTGTCCGATCTCGGCTCCGTCGTTTCTTCAAGTCATGGCCGGGGCATACCGTTTTTACTTCGCTGGGCGGCGGTGTCTGCTTGCAAACTGGTCGCGTTGTCGTCGATGTCGTCGTGTGGAGCGGCGATGAAATGGTTGCGTCGTCGTTAGTGGTCGTCGGCGGCGGAGGATCTTCGTCTTTTAGGCGTTGAACAACCTCACCTCCAAAGGTTGCTTCCTTTAGTTTCCCCTAGGGGCTCGGAGATCGTCGTTGCACGTAACCGCGGCCCGACGACGCAAATCGGGCATTGTACGGTGATGGGGAGCGTGATAGACGCCTTGGCGACGAGTGCTCTCCGCTGCGCAAGAAGTCGTTGATTTCCTGTGGTCGCTCGCCAGGACGGGGTCGTGGGGCGTCGACAGCAAAACCACGGAGGCCGATCCGCCTGTACGGGCAGTGACGGAGGATGTGTCTTGCCTCACCACAATGGAAGCAGAGCGGTCGGTTGTTTGCTGTCTTCCAGGCGTCAGATTTCTTGAGGCTTGAAGATCGTTGGTAGACTTGGCGAGCGGGGGCCAAGGGGCGGCTTTCGGAAGCAGGATGGTAGCGACGAGGGCTTGGGAGGTCGCGTCGGGGTGCAGGACGACATAATGCAGCTGCATAGTCCATGGCTGCTGATTCATGCTATGGAGCCGTCGGAGTCGTCGCTTTAGAAACGTCCAGCGCCTGCTGAACTTCTTCACGGATGACGTCCGCGAGCGTCACCACCTGGGGTTGTTGCGATGATGGTAGCAATCGGCGGAGCTCCTCTCACACGATCTCCCGGATGAGGTCCCGAAGGTTCTCTCCGCTTGCAGATGCGTTGGGGTAGCGGGTTGAGCAGTCCGGCTGAAGTGGTCGCTCGTAGTGGCGCATCCGGGTGGCCAACGTTTTCTCGATAGTAGACGCCTCCTTTTCAAATTCCGCCACGGTTTTTGGCGGATTTCGGACAGGACTTGCAAAAAGCGATTCTTTGACGCATCGCATTAAAAATTTGACTCTCTCACCTTCGCTCATGTTAGGGTGGGCGCGGCGAAAGAGGCGCTTCATCTCCTCAACGTATGCCAGTACAGGCTCGTCGTAAGTTGAAGTCTTGACTGAAGGAGGGACTGGGCTCTTTCCTTTTAGACGTTGCTTGTAAAGGCAGCCGAAAACGCTTCCTTGAAAATCTCCCAATCCTTCATAGCTGCCTCATGATTTTCGAACCAAACTCGCGCATGTCCTGGAAGAGCAAAGTAGACCTGCCTGAGTTTCGCAGCGTCGTTCCAGCTGTTGAATTCTGCCACACGGTCGAAAAGGTCCATCCAGTCTCCAGCATCTTCATCCGGTCGTCCGTGCAAGCAGGGGGGCTCTCGGGGTTGGACGAAAACAACCGGTGCTGTAGTAGGCTGGGCCATTGTCAGCGTCGATGCCTTCCGAGATTGAATGGGGTTCCGAGATCGAAAAGGGAAACAGACAGTGTTCGGGTTGCAGGCCTTGAAGTCGGCGGCTGTCTCGGCGACCTGTAGGCGGGTCTTCCAGGGCGACAGGAACACGGCTTGGGTCTTCGCTTGAAGGATCAAAGGCAGCACCTCTACCAGATGTCACGTAGGGGTGACAAGGACGACGATACAAATAAAGGGTCGATGATTGCACTGAAGAAACTCTTTATTAAGCTGACTTGCGCCCGCAAAAGAACTAAGCAACTCCGCGGCGGCGATAGCAACAAACGTGCTCGTCGATCGTCGAACAAAGAATGCCCGTCATACTCGTCAACGCTCAATTTAAAGGCAGAACAATCTAGATAACGTCGCAAACAGCTACCAGCACGGGCTGAAACATTGTGGAAAGACACCTGAGTGGCCGGAAGCTTCGAGACAGATCTCGCTGCATCTTGCGCTTCAACAATACTGATAAAGGTGTGACTCGCGACATCGAGCATTGACAAACAAAAATTACGGAACTAATACGCGGTCCAGAATCAGAGTGATAAGCCTGTATGCCGGCGGCAGTTAAAGAACAACCAATACTGTTTTGAAGGTTTCGCGGCAATATATAGAAGCTGTTTATATTCTGAGCATGTTTCGTTTTCCTGGGGCATAAAATTTAAAGCGCCGAGAATTTGCTTATATCACAAAATGTGTCATGACTGCTGGGCAAAATTTCATTTCGATAGCATAAATCCCCCTTTTTGGAAAATGCGCGTTGCGCTAAGTTGGAGTCGTAAGAAACATTACAAGCCTAGCGCTGGTGGCGGTTGTTAGGGAGGACAATGGCCGGACACTGGTGTGTTGAATGTTGTGGTTTGTCACGACAGCATATAATGTAGACGAGATGGTAGAAGTTACCAAATCTGTTAGCTAGCTATACCTGCGAACTCTAAATTTACCGTGTCTGACACGTGATTTAAGTGTCCCGGTGGCCTCAATCCTGCCCATTTTTTTAAATGGGTAGGATTGAGGCCACCGGGACCCTTAAATCACGTGCCAGACACGGTGCATTTAGAGTTCGCAGGTATAGCTGTAGAGCTTTGCCAAAGCAGGGCTTCACAACTGTGCCTGGTGGCGCATCACTGATAATATGAAAGAACAAAGCTCTGTGCTGAAAAGTATCTCAAAAATAAAACAATTAGGGACAAAGTTTAAGGAATTCGCGAGCAAAATGTGTGGAAGCGGATGACGATATGTAGGGGATCACCAGGCCGAAGCGTTTATATGTATCGCGCCACACCCTAAAGTAAGGACTTATTCTGCTAATACTTTTTGCTGCGTAATGCATTTCTTGAGCCCATTCTGATCCTTAAACTACGGTGCTAGGAAAGCAGGAGCATAAGTACATTGTACTTCGTCTCTTTTATCGACTTGCAAATATAACGAACTGAAATAGCTCTCGCATCTAACCTGCAGCGACGCTGGAGAGTTTTGTACGCTATATGTACAGGGGTGGTCAAAAGTTCCAAGGCCGCAAGGTCTGCCTCTGAGCAGTATAGCCAGTTAGCTACGACGACCCCAAATCTCAAAATACATGTGGAGGGTAGAAGAAGCATTATTCTAACCTCTGAGATAATTTATAGCTTTAATGGGATCTCGCGTGTAAGAATATGGTTACCAGAATCAAAACCTTCGGCCTGGGAACTTTTGACCCCCTGTACCTTTGTTTGTTTCAGTTGATCTCTTTTCTCTCACTGCATTGCTCATGTACTATTTTGTTTTCAGTCGGATATCGCTGGCGACATCATCAAAGGAACCAACAACTATGGGAGTGAGGCTGCATCAGCACTGCACGCTCTTTACACGTCGTGCATTCGGGAGATATGGCAGCAAGATACGTTGATAAGGGACGTCACGGCAGCTGTGCTGGAAATCGCGAATGTTACACGTCGCATGAGCGGTGCAGACCTTCTCCGTTTGGCAGTCACTGTCAACAGGCGATACGGCCTGACGTTCGCCTTTGAGATACGTACGTCCGCCAGCGTTGCAACGCAACTCACGTTCATAAGAAGAAATTACCGGCCCCGTGACTACTGGGAGTCCTGTGATGCTTCTTGTTATATCCATGCTTTCTCCATCCTAAACGGGCATTTCGGCACCAACTACACTAAACAGGACATCGAAAATTGGGAAGAAAGATTTCTCGTAACTCATTCGAGTTATTCACCCGTGTCATGGACAGAGATAAGAGAAGTATTCGGGGGTCTGGAAGCCGCGCAGCTCAAAGCAATATTTCTGGAATTATTTATTGACGTGGACAGCATCAAAACACTAAACGTGGTGTCTAAAGCCAGCTTTTTGAGAGATATTCGGCGCTTGACTAACGAAAGCAACCAGCCTCTATCGGTGTTCTACATGGTCGCCCTTCTTGTTCTGGATGCTATGCGCTACATTCAAGGGGGCAAACGTCTGAATTCGCCAACACTCAGTAGCGAGATGATCTGCAACGATCACGTGTACTATAGAGCCCAGCTATGGCGCGTTGCGTACGTGGCAGCTCTCGCAACTCCCACCAAGGACGACCAACTGCACAATATCTTCGAGGCCACGCGAAAGATTATTTCGAACTATGCCCTCTACAGGAAGCTGATGGCGGCCGGAAACGACACGGAACACTTCCTGGCCGCGATGAAAAACTTCTCCCTCATGCTGCCTGGAGATTTGATATTCCGTGAGCCAGCCGTGCCGCTGATGTCTAAACAGGGTTTCGTCCGGAACTTGTTCTTGGCACTGAACTACGAGTTTGACTCTGAAATGCAGAAAGCACGCAGAGGCATGCCCCCGCTGCGAGACGATGCCAAGGTCGAAATGAAGCAGCGCATGTTTTTTATAAACGAAACGACTCTTTACGTGTCATCACTTGGATATGGTTGGCTGAGTTCTGGAACTACAGACCCAATGCTTACTGATGCAACAGTGTTCGTGCCTAGCTTGGCTGTGCTGATATCGGAAAACATTCTCAACAGGAATGTCTGGTCTAAAAGGACGAAGATGGCACTGAATTATTACAGGTAAAGAGCAATGTAAAGAAATTTGCCTTCCGCGTCTGAATTTTCCGCTAGCTGCTACTTTTTTCTGTCAGATGAAATGTAAAGCATAGGTCCATCCTAAGATGATGCACAATCAATAATGACTGGCGATTATATGGTATCGGAGGCGATAAATTCATCAGCCCCTATCTGCTCAGGCTGCTTTTGAATGATTGTTTATGACGCAATTGCTCAACTAGGGAAAATATTATTGTAGTTCTTGCATCTTTGAAGCATGTTTAGCCACAGGCTATTGTAGTATACGGTAATCTATTGCTGCGAAGGCAATCGAGTGCCCTCCGTCATGAGCTGTCGACTAAAAGACGTTTTGCTGAGCCTGTTCTGTTATTTTTGTGTAATTTCGCAGCACAATCTCCAGGAGATTGTTGATTGGCATTAAAGAGTTTCTCCTATAGCGACAAAAAATCGATGTTCGTATTCCATGCCAGGAAACTACAAAAAGCGAGTGCATAAATAAACTTGTTAGACAACGTATTGATTCTACCCCACACAGCTTAAAGGTCGCTCACTAGGGTTCGGCTGCATGTCGCAAGAGTTGTACTGTCTTGTGTGTGGGCATCTCATCCTTAGTGCCCCAAAACATAAATACAAAGCATGTTGTTCAAGCCGCAAAAGTGTGCCTTATATCTGTTTGATAGCAATTATCACGCATATTAGGATTTTCGCGCGCCTCCTTGCAACAAGCGTAAGAGAATTTGTGCATACCCTGACGAAAAGCGATTGTTTTCTATGCCTTTATTGGTATTTGTGTTTCTTTTGCAATCTCTTGAAAGAGTTCAAATGTATGAGGTACATGTGCTATATGTAGTGTTGGCTGACCGTGGTGAGTCATTGGTTGACAGATTGTTTAGAAAGTATGATTAGTTATTGAAACGGGCGTAGTGTAGAGAAGTAACCACTTGCGTGTATTCTTGAATATGAACATTTGTAATAACCTGCCTCTTCATGGTGGCCCAGTGGTTGTGGTGCTCAAAATCTGTGACCAATGATCTGGGATCTTGCGGCGGCCGTGTTTCAAGGAGGCGAAAAGAAAGGCGCCCGTGGGATGCGTGTTCTCAGCTCACATTAAAAATACCGAAGTGGTCAAAGTTTCTGAAGCTCCCCACTACGTCGTCTAACCTGAGTTGCTGTGGCAATTTAAACACCATGGACAAGATCACACCAACGTGAAATGACTTGCGGTGGATACTAGTCCGACAACGTCGTCTGCTATTTTTCTACATGCATAAAATAGGGGGGGGGGGCATTTTTTTATTTGTTTTGGTTTGGTTTGTGGGGTTTAACATCCCAAAGCGACTCAGGCTATGAGAGACGCCGTAGCGAAGGACTCCGGAAATTTCGCCCACCTGGGGTTCTTTACCGTGCACTGATGTCGCAAGCACATGGGCACCTTCCTTTTCGCCTCCATCGAAAAGCGGCCGCGAGGCCGGGATGGAGGGTAGATGGAGAGCACCTCAGTAATCTGCGATTTGCTGATGACATTGCCTTGCTAAGCAACTCGGGGGATGAACTGCAAATAATGATTGATGACCTAGACAGGAAAAGTAGAAAGGTAGGCTTGAAAATCAATATGCAGAAGACTAAGGTAATGTTCAACAGCCTCGGGAAGGAACAGCAGTTTACATTAGGTAGCGAAATACTGGAAGTAGTAGGCGAATATGTCTACTTAGGACAGGTAGTAACCGCAGATCCGGACCACGAAAAGAAAATAAGAAGAAGAATACGGTTGGGATGGATCGCATTTGGCAAGCACTCGCAGATTATGACTAGCAGCTTACCGGTATCGCTCAAGAGGAAAGTATACAACAGTTGCATCTTGCCTGTACTCACCTATGGGGCTGAAACGTGGAGGCTAACCAAGAGAGTTCTACTTAAGTTGAGGACAACCCAGAGGGCTATGGAACGAAAAATGGTAGGGGTAACATTAAGAGATAGAAAGCGTGCAGAGTGGGTCAGAGAAATAACTCAAGTTACCGACATTCTAGTAGAAATTAAGAAGAAGAAATGGACATGGGCAGGACATGTAGTGCGAAGACAGGATAACCGATGGTCGCTGAGGGTAACAAACCGGATTACAAGGGAAGGAAAGCGTAGCAGGGGGCGGCAGAAAGTTAGGTGGGCGGATGAGATTAAGAATTTCGCAGGGGTCAAGTGGATGCAGCTAGCACAGAACCGGGTTAAGTGGAGAAATATGGGAGAGGCCTTCGCCCTGCAGTGGGTATAATCAGGCTGATGATGATGATGATGATGATGAGGCCGGGATTCAATCCCGCATCCTTGGGAATAGTAGTCGATCGTCGTAACCATTGCGCCACCCCGGCGGGGTAATAAATTAATAAACTTTCACTTCACCGGGAATCGAACCTCCATCCCTTTGCTCTCAGCCTAGCGCTTTACCAACTGCGCCACGGGTTGCGTCTTTTCGCTATGATGGTGCCCGACGATCAGGAAGAATTCGTAGGACAAATGCCTGCAAAGCGGATAATAACGCTTGGTATAACGTTACTATACGGTTCAAGCAAAGTCTGAAAGCCATATTGCGAACGCTAGAAAGGGAAGTGGCACCTTAAATGTGCAGAGGAAGCGAGAAGTGCTATGTCATCAGGTGCCGAGAGTTGTAAATATGGGCTGGGCTTGAGTTGTTCCATAAAGCCAAAGAAAAATAATTAAACATCAGTGTTGTTTAATAATAAGCAAAGAAGCAGATGTGAATAATGCAGAACTAGTGAGGAACAAGTCAAGAAATGAGTGCGCACACTATCTCGTGTACTTTCGAATATTTGTATGGTCGAATAAACAGCAATGTGGCTAAGTTCAATGCAGAACGTAAATAGATGACGTTATACACTAAGGAAAAGGAAGATGTTTGGCTATAAAAGGCTCCGGTGAGAGCAGGAATATTATGGCCTGGTGCTCTCAAGGCGTCAAAGCACCAGTCGAAGATTTTCAATTGAGGGAAATTCAGTTGATGTGTCAGTACACCGTAACACTCGGGTATATAAGTGCTGTCAATTCCACGCATCGACTGGAGTTGCCAGCGGTAGTGTGCGACGACCCCTTGATGGGGCAATGAATCTATAGCTGCCGGCGCTGCCCCGAGTGACGCGTTTCATGAGTCTACAGGCACCCCTCGCGAGCGTCTGAATTTCAAACGTGCCTTAAATCGCCGAAATCGTTTAAGCCATAGTGCAAAGGGGATATGCGTGCATTATTTTCTTTTGATATGGTTTGAAGTTTCATTTGGTTTGTGGGGTTTAACGTAACAAAGCAACTCAGGCTATGAGAGACGCCGTGGTGGAGGGCTCCGGAAATGTCGACCACCAGGGGTTCCTTAACGAGCACGGACATCGTACAGCAAATAGGCGCCTTGCATTTCGCCGCTATCGATAAGCGGCCACTGAGGCCGGGATTTGATCCCACGTCCTTGGGAATATTAGTCGAGCGCCGTAACCACTGCGCCACCCCGGTGGG
Organism: Amblyomma maculatum; assembly: GCF_055883805.1. Classification (NCBI taxonomy): domain Eukaryota; kingdom Metazoa; phylum Arthropoda; class Arachnida; order Ixodida; family Ixodidae; genus Amblyomma; species Amblyomma maculatum. The sequence goes on from NC_139354.1 coordinate 87,712,973, forward strand.
GCCTTTTTGTTTTTTTAATGGTGATGTGACAGTCATCTACCAGCCGCAAAATTCTAATGGAGTACTCCATGCATCTGTAACTGTAAAAAAATATTTCTTAAATCTTTATCCATGAGTTGCTCCGATGCCATCCTTTACTTTTCTTCTGGTATTCGTCAAAACTGCCATAACTCATATATAAGTTGTCTTGAAACGAAAAAGAACTTAATATAAAATATTGGTCTCATCACTGAAAAGCTTCGATTCAGCACTGAACGCTATTTAGTGAAGTAATTTTCAGATTTCAAGTCTGATTTCAAGTTCGTGTACTGCAACATCAATCCGCAATAATGTATTACGAGTCCATTTTGAAATAAGCGCATCATACATAACAATGACGCAGGCATGCTAACAGTACGTGCCAGCTACTTACACAACACGTCTGATGCAGGAAGTGCCTGACAATCACATCTGGCTCAACAATCTATGACTTCCCGCTTCCAGTAGTGGATGCGTACAAGCACGGACTGCGAGTCGCCGCTCTTGTCGGGTCTGCAGGCACCGGCCCTTCTGAGACCAACACACCAGCGTCTGCGAGACCCAGCTGGTACACAGTGCAGGACGCCTGGAGCCTCTTCCGGATGTCTGAAGCGCAATTTTTCTACGCTCGCGTCGCCTACTACCACTGCGACTCTTTTCACGATGTATTTTTGAACGAGCTCTTCAAGGACAATGCTGATTTTTCTACAGCATTCCAGTGCCCTCGCACCAATGACATGGCGGGAAAAGACTGCACTAACTTTATTGCTCAAAATATTGATTTAAGCATTATGTAAATAAGCCGTTGTATAAGTGCTCCACTCGTTTTTTGGTTGTTCCATTTTTAATAGTGCCTTGTACGTTGTCTTGTGAATGTTCTGGGCATTCGTCTCGAGCACATTACTTTCTAGGAGGGGAACTTGGACAACCAGATACCTATAAACATAAATTATTGTATTCGCCGATGGTTCCCGAATATTAATTTTCCCAACATATAGCAAGAGTTTACTTTTGAATTGTCTGTCCCTATTTTCTAACAAAAGTATATTTCTTGTCGCAAGCTTATTGGTCACGGCAGATTATGTAAAAAGTTTTCTTTTATTGTACGCAACCTGACTCTGGTGTAGAATGTAAGGTTGAGGAATGCTGCGGTTATAAAACATGGACAGAAAAGACGGAATTTAACGTTGTGTGACTAATAGAGCAGCTTATAAAGCATCAATGCTTCAGCGAACAAATTTGGCATGACGCTAGCACTATATAAAAATCTTGCCTCCAAGATACCTCTTTGAAACCGATGTTTGGTCTGCGGCGTGCTAAGGTATCGCGCGTCTTTTCCCGCCAGTAACATTGCCTATTACACGGGCAATAAACTTAAAGCCAACCCTCGTCCTTCGTTGAAGGCGCAAGTCATGCTGATGTTCCTGCTGCTTCTAGAACTGCGCTTCCACTTCATAATGTCAGTTAAGACTGCCTAGAAGTGCCTCCTTACTACTGAGCATTTGGTTCTGAAGAACAATTGTCCATGTAGTGAGTAGTTTGTTATTGTGAATCATGAACGAAGAAAATGGTGAGAAAACCTAAGTGGGATGATTTGTCCGCCTTTCTGCGTAGTGTCTGCCGTGCAATACAAGTGTGAATAAAACTCCATGATCGAATGCTGTGCTGGCATGTCTGCTATTAAAAGATTTCCTTTGCACGACGCAAGACTGAATAACATTGCTCTGCCGACTGACAGCTGCTGATTACGGCTTTCAGTATAGCCAGGGCGCAAATAATTTTCTGAGCAGCTATGGCTTTCTGAGCAGGCGGCCCACCAGGGCCGCCTCCGCCAGCGGCCCTGATGGTGTACCTACCTTTGTTTTAAAATCATGTGCTAAAGAAATTGCTCATTATTTAGTCACCTTGTTCCAAACATCGCTTAACTCGGCATGTTTGCCAAATGACTGGAAAAATGCTAATGTGGTCCCAGTGCATAAAAGCGGTTCGAAAATGTCTGCTGTTAATTACCGACCCATTTCTCTGACTAGCGTGTGTTGTAAAACATTGGAACATATAATTTACACTGCAGTCATGAAACACCTTGACTCTCATGACTTCATTACGCCAGTTCAGCATGGCTATAGAGAATGGGTTTTTCCTGTACCACCCAGTTACTTGAGTTCAGTAATGACCTGTTTTCCTCTTTTGACCACGGATATCAAATTGATTGTGTATTTCTGGATTTTAAAAAAGCCTTTGATTCTGTACCTCATGTGCTATTATTACATAAGTTACGTTGTCTTGGTCTGCATCCCAATATCCTCAACTGGCTTCATTCATATCTCCAGGACCGCATGCAGCGTGTTATAATTAACGGTTGTCACTCCGATTCCGTAAACGTCTCCTCAGGTGTGCCCCAGGGGTCTGTCCTTGGACCCCTCCTTTTTCTCATTTTTAAATAATGATATTGTTCTTGACCTCACCTGCCAAGTTCGGCTATATGCTGACGACTGTGTGCTTTACCATGTTGTGGAAAGTTCTTCTGACGCATTAAAACTTCAGCGAGGCTTAAATTTTATCCAGTACTGGTTCTCAAAATGGCAAATGTCTTTGAACATTTCAAAATGCAAACTTTTCTCGTTCACTCGTAAGCGTTGCCCTTTACCGACCTGCTACTCAATAAATAATGTTCCCCTGCAAAAAGTTTCTGAATACAAGTATCTCTGCGTATATTTCACCTCTAACCTTAAGTGGACGAGACAAGTTGAGCATATTACATCGAAAGCCTGCAGAATGTTTAATTTTTTAAAGCGTAATTCCAGCAAAGCGCAGTCAAATGTCAAGCAGCGCCTGTATTTCACTTACATAAGGCCAATTCTTGAATATGCATGCCCTGTAGGGATCCCCAGTTTATTTACTTATCAGACATGCTCGAAGGCGTACAAAATAATGCTGCCAGATTTGTTTCTAACAATTATAATTTTTCATCTAGTGTCATGTCTATTAAACATCATCTTGGTTGGGAATCTTTAGCTCACCGCAGAAAACATTTCCGACTGCAGATCATGTATGGCATTTATTTTGGAAAGTTCAGCATTGAAAAAGACCGGTACCTGCTTCAACCTCACTTTTTGTCTAGACGACTTGATCATCAGTGGAAGACCCACGAAATAAAATGCCGGACAGATGTGTATAAAACCTCGTTTTTTCCACTAACGATCAATGAGTGGAACCGGCTGCCAGCTGGCATCACTGAGTGTTGCACTGAAAATTTATTTCGGGCTTTTTTATCGGATGTGTGACGTGGCGCCCAATTCTCTTGCGTGTGTTTCCTTCACTACTTTGTTTTTGAGTGTTTTCATCACTTTGTTCGTCGCGCAGTTGCCCCCTTTAGGTGCATGTTTATCATTCTGCATTATCACTTGTGTCGTGTTATTTTCTTCATTTTTATGTATTTTATCACTGGCGTTCCCAGCAAGATTACTTGTCATCTCCCCCCCCTGCAATAATGCCTTCGGGCTCTGCAGGAACTTGTAATAAATAAATAAATTAATATTCCTGCTATGCCTGAATTTGCACATGGTCAGGGGCCAAGCACTGGGCCATTTCGTTTTTTTAAAGTACAAGAATATACATCATTTTTTTATTAGCCATTTGCTGTGCTATTACAGGGAAGAAACATACTGAAGCCGTGATAGGGCTTCTCGCTGCGGTGCCTGCATTACCGATGCAAAATAATTTGGACCAAGAGAGCTTTATGTCTTTAAAGCGATAGGAAAGGAATTCAGTTCATTTCAGTCATTTAGTCGTGTCCGACTCTTCTTGACCCTATGGAAAATATCACGCCGAGCTTTCCGGTTTCTATCTTCCTAACATCACATAAATTCATTTGCAGCGCCTCAAGGAAGCCATCTAACAATCACGTTCGCTGCCTACCCCTTCTCCGGTGACCCTCAACCTTTCCCAACATCAAATCTTTCTCCAGCGACTCTTCTCTTCTCATCAGATGACCAAAGTAGCTGAGCTTTAACTTTAGAATTTGACCCTCCAATGAGCAGTCAGGGTTTATGGTCGACAATATCGACTGATTTGATCTTCTGGCAGTCCAAGGAACTCTCAAGAGCCTCCGTCAGCACCACAATTCAAACGCATCAATTCTTCGGCGGTCAGCCTTCTTCACAGTTTCTCTCGCATCCATACATCACAACTGGAAAGACCATAGCACGAGTTATACGGATCTTGGTTGGCAGTCTAATCTCTGCTCTTTACTAGGCGGTCAAGGCTAACCATTGCTCTCTTTCCCAGAAGCAGGCGTCTCCTAATTTCATGGCTGCAGTCTCCTTCCGGGGTAATCTTGGAGCCCAAGAAGAGAAAATCTGTCACAGCTTCCACTTATTGTCCCTTGATGCTTCACGACTTGATAGGGCAAGACGCCATGATCTTTGTCTTTTTAATACTCAGTTTAAGCCCAAACTTCTCACTCTCTTCTTCTACACGCATCAGAAGTCTCTTAAGTTTCACTTCACTTTCTGCCTTTAAAGTGGTATCACCCGCATATCTAAGGTTGTTGACACGTTTTCCAGCAATATTCACTCCAGAAGAAGACTCGTCCAGACCGGCCTTCCTCATGATGCACTCAGTATATAGGTTAAACAGGCAGGACGACAGTATGCAGCCTTGTCTCACTCTTTTCTCAATCGGAAACCAATCAGTAAGACCATGCACAGTTCTGACTGTGGCCTCTTGCCCTTCATACAGGTTCCTGAGGAGACAGATGAGGTGAATTGGAACTCCCATCTCTTGGAGAGCTTGCCACAATCTGCCGTGATCTGCGCAGTCAAATGCTTTCGCATAATCAATAAAGCAGAAGTAGATGGGTTTCTGGAACTCTCTTGCTTTTTCCATCATCCAATGAAGGTTGGCAATCTGGTCTTTACTTCCTCTGCCATTGCGAAACTCCGCTTGCACGTCCGAAGCTCCCGATTCACATACTGCTGCAGCCTACCTTGTAGGGTTTTCAACATCACCTTGCTAGCATGCGAAATAAGCGCGATCGTGTGGTAGTTGGAACAATCTTTAGCACTGCGTTTCTTTGGAATGGGGATGTAAGCTGACCTCCTCCAATCCTGTGACCACTGCATCCTTTTCCTTAAAAATAAACTTTTGTTCAATCTTCGCCTTCATAGTTGATGCGATTACACCTTTAATATTGTCTCTTCATTCAGACAATTTGGAATAGAAAGCTTCGCTACACGAGGTAGAGTCGCAATTTGAGTGCGTAACTTTACCTTAAAATGAATTCAATAAATATAGCGCCTTCCCTTTCTTGTAAACCAATTTAGTGGTTTGGTTTGGTTTGTGGGGTTTAACGTCCCAAAGCGACTCAGGCTATGAGAGACGCCGTAGTGGAGGACTCCGGAAATTTCGACCACCTGGGGTTCTTTAACGTGCACTGACATCGCACAGCACACGGGCGCCTGGCTTTTCGCCTCCATCGAAAAGCGATATAAACGAAAGCTGTACTACGCAAGGCAGGGTCCAGCTTCGAGTGACCTTGACAGATAAGGCGCCTTTTCTTTCTCATCACCTAGTTTACAAATGCGAAAGCCCCACTACGCTAGGTAGAGCCGGTCCTAATCAAAATGTTGGTGGCTTAGCTCGGCTATGGCTGGATGTACGTACCGAGAGGTACGTATATCCTGGCATAGTATGTTTATGTTTAAACATAGGTATGTTTATGTGGCGGCCCTTATTGTGATCATTGCATCTTTAGTAATAAAGAATCTAATAAACGGACACCGAATCGAGCTGGATAGAATCAACAAGAGTTTATTGGAAGAATGCCGCTGCTTAAATAGCTACGGCGAACGCCATCTGGTGATAACAAACACAGGCACAAAAACCTGGCGTGTGCTCTATAGAAACACACCGATGACACAGGGCGTGCGCGCGCGCACACACACACACACAAACACACGCACAAACGCACACACACACGCACAGAGTCTATACAGTATACCATACCCCTTCCCTCTTAGTCTTTGATGCCGTATCGTCGCACATGACGACGTTACCGAAAGGAACGCCGGAGCAGCTGCGATGTTTCTGGCTCAGGAGGTCCCTGGACGTGGCGTGACGCATCCGGCAGAACAAACGAGGGGTTCTGAATCCCTGGTCTGTGACCTGGGATTCAGAACACCTCGCTATGCGAATGTTGTTCCTGTGACGTCGGTGCACTGCTCCGTCTGCAGTCTGCGGTTAGTACTTGACGTGTCCTATCCGTCGCACAACGCGAGCCGGCCACTACCCCGGCCCTGGCCGGAATGCCCGCATGTACACATAGTCATCCGACTGGAAACAACGTGGTGGTGGCTGGAATAAGCATTGTGAGTCTCTCTCATCCCGGTGAAGGTTTCATAAGGCGGTCTTGAAATTTCGGACAAGCATTACTTCAGCTGGCGATTTACCGGTCTAGGAGTTCGGCGTAGAGTGCTGTTTGAGCAGAAACCGAGAAACCTTGTATAACACGCTGCCCTGTTTCTGTTTTCGTAATGCACACTTCAGTTCACGGACCATACGCTCCGCCCTTCCATTGCTTGCCGGCTGGTAAGGAGCTGTATACACGTACCGTATACCATTTAGTTTCAGGAAAGACTGCATTTCTCAACTTGCAAAAGATGTGCCATTATCCGACACGACTAAGTCTGGTAGTCCATACGCAGCAAGCATTTTTCGCAACTTCTCGATTACAGTACACGACTGAAGTGACGGCATCACTTCGAGTTCCACCCAGTTCGAAAGGGCGCCTACCACTACCGAGAAAAACACGCCCTAAATCGGGCCTGCAAAATCTACGTGGATTCCACGGTCGTTCAGGTTTCGTCGAGAAAAGCGTTGCCGACTTTGGTTCAGTCTGCCTGTTTTTCTGGCATGGTGTGCAGTGCCTGACAATCTCAACAATCCCTTCTTCCTGCTTCGGCCACCACACGTACGACTTAGTGATTGCCCTCGTGGCCATAATTCGCGGACGGCTAGCGTGCATAAGACTTAGAACCTTCGCCTGCAATGCCCCTGGAATCACTACCCGGCTTCCCCATAGTACGCAAATATTTTATAAGTACAACTCATTTTTTTCTTATCCAATACGTTACCCGATTAAGGGCACCTGATCTCGTGGCCAGCCCTCAAGGATCCCTTGCTTCACCTGTGATAGCTGGAGGTCACGCCGGGTGCATGTGGCCACTTTCATTGCATCTCACAGAAGGGTACTAGACAGCTTCGAGCAGGAGTATGTTTCCTGGCCCTTCTGTCTCTTGTTAGGTTAAAGGCCTCGGTAGCCTGCTTAGGCAAGAATAACACGTGAATAACACATATCGGGCTAGTTGGTTGATCATCAGAAGGTGAAACAGCTCAAAACCACACACAGGACGCAGAAAGGTGAGACGAACACAGGCGCTGACTGACAATTAACGGTGTATTGTTCTCACACCTCAGTAGATGTACAGCCGGAATCAAAAACAAGAAACAGAACACAGCCACATCGCAAACAGAGATCAAGCAGGAGCGCTATGATCGCCCAGCTCTGGTAGGAAAAGCAGCTCCTTATCTAGAAGGGCTATGGAAGGAATGCTCACACAGCGATTTTGCAAGCTCGCAATACGCTGTGCCTCGACAATTTCGCGCGTGAATGTGTCGCCACACCTGCGCAGGACACTTGTGTTACTCAAGTCGAGAGTGCATAGGGTGTGCATAGACTTGCATGTAGCTGTAAAATTCCAGAATGCGAGTAACATTTCGTCTGCCGGCTTCCTCGAACGTCTACTTATTTATCAACCTTAGCAGAGTGGAATGGTTCGTTTTTAGTCAGAAGAATGCTGTATGTATAGGTTCGTCTATTGCTCCGGTTCTCAGGGACCTTTATTTGACCATGAAATATAGGGTGTTAAACAGGCCTTTTCAAGGCAGCAGTGAGAAGCAGATCTTTAGGTTTGTTGATGATTACCTTGGGATCCTGGATTGCGAACCTGAGGCCCTCCCGTCCGAAGCGTTCAAAGTTCTTTGTAATTTTTCACGCGTCCTGTACCCTTTGGTTATCACCCACGAACTGCCTATCAATGGCTTCATCAGGATTTTAGAATTAAGATTGTATTTTGGCTCCAATCGTACTGGGCTTTTGAACCTTGAGCCAACAAACCGCTTCTTCCCTTAGATTCTGCGCACTCGAAGTTAGCTAGGCGCAGCATTATTAATTCATGCTTCATCAATTCACTCAGTAAATCGTGCGACCACAGGCTGCATGATAGGTTTCGAAACCAGACGCGCCGACGCATGCAGGCTGGATACCCGCAGATCATCTGTGGCCGAGAACTTGCTAAGAAGAGAAAACGAGACACAAATAAGAGATGAGTATAGGAAGATCGTTGTCATCCCTTACGCACATGGAATTTCTCACACTCTAAGAAAAATAGGAAGAGCTGATATTAATGTTCTTTTTTCCGCTCCGCATCGCTTGATCAGCCTGTGCAAGCGTGTGGATGAATTGGGCCGAACAAGGATTGGTTGCAACGTAAAACATCGCGATTGGTTCGCTACTTCTACTGAGGGCGCAGTTTACTCGATTCTGTTGTCTTGTGGCCGTGCCTATGCAAACTGGTAGATCTGTCTTAATAAAAGATTATTAGAGCATAACTATAATGCGACAGAGCGGATATCAGGCCATCTTGGCATTCACGGCCTGGATCGTAAAGCATCACCCGGCTTGAGTAATACAAGGGTCCTGCGCAGTTGTGGCGACAAAATCACGCCAGAAATGATCGAGGCCCAGAATATTGCGAGCCTGCACAATCGCTGTGTAAGCATTCCTTCCATAGCCCTTCTAGATAAGTGGCTGCTTTTCCTATAGGGACATGGGCGATCATAGCGCTCCTGCTTGATCTCAGTTTATGATCTGGCTGTATTCTTTTTCTTTTTTGTGATGCTGACTGTATATATACTGAGGTATGAGAACAATAAACCGTTAATTGTCAGTCAGCTCCTGTGTTCGTTTCACCTTTCTGCGTACTGAGTGTAGTTTTGCGCTGTCTTACCTCGTGCTGCATAGGCAGTATGCGTTTCCATGAGCCTTGGGTTTCCTGTACTCAAGCACGTAGTCGTAGGCTGACAGCATTAGCGTCCACCGTAACATTCGGGGAGAAATGACCTCCGGAGTTTGCTTTTTCCACAGAAACATTCCTAGCAGGGGCTCGTGATCCGTGAGAATAAAAAATTTCCGCCCATAAAAGTACTGGTGGAAATGTCGAATTCCAAAAACCATGGCAAGAGCCTCACAGTACATTTGAGCATAATTTCGCTCCGCCTTGGATAGTGATCTTGACGCTGCTCATTTCCAGGCTGCTCATTTCCTTTGCTGTCGCGATGGGCCAGAACTGCTCCCAAACCTACAGGTGATGAGTCGCATGACAACACAAACGGAGAATCTGTCTTTAAATGCACCAGCAACGAGTTAGATGTTAACGTAAGACTTGCAAACCCTTCCGTATGCTCTGCACCCAGTTCTGGGCAAGATACTTCGAAAAGAATTTTCGATACCGATAATCCACACCCCGAACAAATTTCATTTCCGATGCCGATACAAGATACAGGCTCGAAATCGAGTTTCCATACAGATACTCGGTACTGTATCGCCGATACTTCGATACATCCCTGAAATCCTAACATAATAAAGGTGGTAATACGATTAGCGGCATTAGTTAATTTTACTCTGCTTTCTGCGATTTTTAGCACATTCCTATAGCGTAATTTTTCTGAAAGGGCCCAACGAATACGCCAGCAAGGAGTTATTGTTTAGGCAGCTGTCCTTGTCAGACCTTCACCTTGAATTGAAGCCATGGTTTCACACGATTTCTTCCGCAAGAAGCTAGCGAAATATTTCTTTAAACTAACGCTCTTCATGCAAACCGACCTGTGAGCACTTGGCTATACATACAAGTATACAGTCGTGCAACCTGCGTGCGTTTAGAGAACTGAGCAGTTGTATTGCCATTAGTGCTAGAAAATTTTTAAATTGTCAAAATCTAGAAGGAAAACAAGAAAAATAAAATGGGTGAACGTTATTCAGTCCGGCACGAGCGCGATGTGGGCGTGCTAATAGCTACAGAAATGAGAAAAGCCTCTCTACATACGCACACGAGCCCACCGTAGTGTTGTATTAGATGAAGATGATTTTATCAGAGTGTAAGAGTGAACCATAGCCGCGTTGACTCAAGCATCCTGGAGGTAGTTAGGTAGAGGTTCTTATTTAGGTAGTTAGGAGGTAGAGGAAGTCTGTTCCCTGTGCAGTTACAAAGAACGGGTTTGCTATCTGTGAAACGTCGTAACTGCCGGAACGGGGTTAGCCAAGTGCAGCGTTGTGGACTGAGGTCTTAAATGCTTGTGTTCTCACCGCCAAGCAGAGCCGGCACGCGGAACCCAGAGGTATTGGGTTGTGCATAAGTTACGTCAATCGACAGCACACTGCTTGACGAGAATCAAACGCCTCAGAGACGGGGGGCAGATGGAAAAGAGTGGGAAAAGTGGATACAGCAGTGTGCGTGATTTCTACTGCGTGCTCGCCTCGCGTTTCTACTTTGCTCATATCTCTCTGTGTTTTTTAACAAAAGGACAAAGCGCTAACGACACATTCACAAGAAATAATACACGTGTATTCTTTCTTGTGAATGTGTCGTTAGCGCTTTGTCCTTTTGTTAAAAAATGCTGCACCAACTAGCCCAACAAAAAGTCCTTCTTCACTCTGTGTGTCTGTTAAAGGCTTAGCAGCCTCATGCTTAAAAGTAAAGCACCGCGTGAGCACCTACTTACCACTGCCTCCTTCAGTTTTAAAGAAAGGTAATCTGGAAATGTAGTTGATGCTGAGGGGCCTGGCATTTGCAGGGATCTCAGGCGGCACTACAAGCCGAGCTGTCTCAGTGCCTGTACTACCACCGTAACAGCGAGCACCGTCAACGCAGTCTCACAGCGGTTTCAATAATTGAAGTTTTCTTTAGAATCGAGCATCTTCAAAATACATGATACTTTAAAAATGTATTTTAAGCAAACGATACCTAATACCGATATACAAAATGTATCTAAGGACAGTATCGAAGATACATGTATCTTCATACTGCCCATGACTGTCTGCACCCATGCCATATTGTTATCAGCAAACAATACAGCTTTTCCACCACCTCTGTCCTGTCCTTCAAAAAAACGATTATAGAAATTGATCATACCCGAAAAAGCTTACAGTTCCTTGTTGTTCTTGGGCGCCGGAGCTTGGTGGATGGCGTCGACCTTGACCTTCGAAGGGTAGATGCCTTTAGAGTCAATCCAATGCTCCAAAAAATCAAGGCTCTCTGAAAAACTCCCACTTCCCGGCTTGAACTTTGAACCCCGTTTTGGACAGGCGGCTGAAGACTTCGACCAATATTCTTTCATGTTCTTCAATAGACTCGCTGGCGATCAAGATGTCATGTAGATATGCAGCGACCTACGGAATTCCGGCCAACACCCTGTCGGTGGTTCTTTGAAAAACCCCTGGGGCCACGGAGACGTCGAACGGCAACCGACAAACTTTGTACAGTTACCGCACGGTGGTAATTGTGATTGAATAAAACTTTAATTTCCACCGATTTTGGAGGACCCCTACTCCCCGCTCCTGGCACGCAGGCCTGAGGAACGGAGGCTGGAACCTACGCGACTAAAGACTGGCGAATATACATTGCTTACTCGCGGCCTCAGCCGCCAGGCGGACGGATTTTTGCTGGTCCGCAGGACGTGGCTTCGCAACAGGGTTACCCGGGCTTCTCTACATTTAATGTTGCCCCTAGCGCCCGGAGATTTAGGGCATTCCCAAAGTATATGGTCCAGGGTCCCTCTCGCTTTGCAGGCTTTATATGTATCATTTTTTCTCTCATCTATCTGGGTGTGAAACAACCAGAGACAGGGCTTGGGAAGTTTCCGACTTGTAATCGCCGCCAGGCTATGACCTCTTTATTATTTAAGCTAGGATCTGGTGGCAGCGTGAGACGTCTTCCTAATCTATAATTTTCGATTATTTCATTATAGGCTTGCAAACGTTCGTCCATCGCCTGGTAGTCGGGCGGCTCCGCGTTCCCAAGGGAGTAGAGAGCTCGGGCTAAATCATGGGCCGCCTCGTTGCTGGGGGCGGACTTGTGGGCTGGGACCCAAATTAGGGTGATTTAGCGATCGATTTTATCTGGAGCTGTTAGAATTCGGGTGGCTTCTTGCAAGACCCTGCCTTTTCCAATATTCCAGAGAGTAGTTTTACTGTCGCTAAAAATCAATCTAGCCTTCGTTCCGACGCAAGCGAGCGCTATTGCGACATCTTAAGCCGTGACTATGTTTTTGCTACCGATGGTGGCGGGATGACTGCTGCGCCGCTACCATCGGCTATCACGGCGACTGCCGCCCCTGATCGGCCGCTTGCAGCGTCTACGTAGGCAACTTCTTTTACTCTGAATTCTTTTGCTCTTTTAACCAGTGCTTCTCCTCTCTTCTTCCGTCTCTCCTTGTGGTATTCTGGGTTCATGTTGGGGGTGGAGAGGACGGACAATGATGTTCTCGCGACATTGTGGCGGTAGAGCAACCTTGTTTGCTGTGCCCCTATCTATGTTTTCGACCCACCCATTCTAAGATGGTTCGACCTGTGCTCGACCTACTTAATATCTCATGTTGGGCGATTCTCACCGTTTCAGCAAGTTCCTTCCAGCTATTATGCGCTCACATTTCTATCATGCGTTCCGTAGAAGAGGAGATGGGTAGATCCAGCGCCCTCTTGACGCAACGCCTGATGAGTGCGTCTATGTTATCTTTTTCGTTGGTCCTGATGTTGAGGAACGGTGTGGCATAGCATATTCGGCTTATTATAATGTATATGCCTGCATCAGTCTCAAGTGGCTTCTCTCTTTGAGGCCTCTGCCTTTGAATGCAATACTCCTGAATATCCCTGTTACTTGCGTCGCGTAGGTAGTGAGGTTTTTTATCGTTCCGTCATTATACCCGTCCTATTGAATAAAATGTCCGAGGATTCTGATTTGCTGCATTTTTGGTACGGTTTTGCAGTCGATCTTAATTTCTATGTTAAAGTCGCCCTTGCACCTCATTGATTTTGGATTATATATGAAAATTTTGGACTTTTGCGGAGAGCACGCAAGACCCCTTTCGGCCGCGTGGGACAAAATAGAGTCCGGCGCCGCCTGTAGGCGTTCCTCTATACTGCCGTCGCTGCCATTGTTCATCCAGATATTAACGTCGCCCGCGTAAATGCTGAACTTTAGATCGGCGGGAAGGCCTCTCATTACCACGTTAGAGAGAAAGGGGGAGAGCACCGAGCCTTGTGGCGTTCCTTTACATCCCAGGTGGACAGTGGGGGATTCTAGGTCCTGAAACGGTACTTCCAACGTCCTGTTTGTCAGGAAATTCATTACGTAATTATATGTCCTCTCGCTGACTCCGTATTCCTGCAGACCCGCGAGAATCGCCTGGTGTTTTACGTTGTCTAATGCTTTTGTTAGATCTACTGCTAGAATTACCTTCGTGTCTTTGGATTTCGAGTCAGTTCGGAGCATAACGTCCTGTGTGCACATGCCCGGTCGGAACCCGACAGTCTCGTGCCGCCACAGGTCGTTTTTCTCCATGAAATTAGTAAGCCTTGTTTGGATTACGCGTTCCAAAAGCTTTCCAATGCGTGAGGTTAGAGAAATAGGTCTGAGGTTTTCCAATTTCGGTGGTTTGCCAGGTTTTGGAATTAGCACAACGTTTGCATTTTTGCACTGCTGGGGAAGACGACCGCTACTGCCTACTTCTTGAATGTAATTGGTGAGTGCCGTTACGGAAGCGTCGTCTAGGTTTCACTCCGCCGTTGCGTCATCGGCCCACAGTTGCTGAAAGGCTTGTGTCAGATCCAGCTTAGAGAAAGAACGCCCCCTTCTTAACCTAGCAAAACTTTCTGCATGTGGCAAGTGGGTGCACATTACTTTTGATGGCCTGGTTCACAGTGCTTCTATAATCCCCGCGTATTCTGAGGGAGCTGTTTTTGTTCCGCACCACGACGATTGGCGTTGCCCAGTCAGAATATTGTATGGGTTACAGAATTCCCAGTTCCATCAAGAGATTTAACTCTGTCACGACTTCATCCCTTATGACAAACGGAACGCTACGACAATTCAGGAACTTCGCTTGTGCGCTTGTGCGCTCTGCAGTTTTCAATATGTATTCGGGGTATGGCAGTGCGGGGCAGCATCTCACTAAACTAATAGGGAAATTTTTCCAATTTTTTTTTTGGTCTGACGTGGACGCTGTGAAGACCAGTTAGATTGATTTCCAACGGCTGGAACCAATCCCGGCCTAGCAAAGTGTTTCCATCATTCTTCAGTACAAGTAGCAGCAGCTAAATTCTCTGCCTTTGAATTTCACGTAGTTTGGCATCCCACATATCTTTTTGGCATTCCCTTTTTGGCGTCCTACGTTTTACTCTGTTAATGCTAAACAACTCATTGTATTCGCTATTCAACAACTCTTCCATATAGTCCAGCTGCAATTGGACTTCCGCTTCATTTTTTGGGATACTTTTGCTAAGTGTCCTTTTCTACCGCAGCTGAAGCGTACAGAATCTTTGAATGTGCAACGCCATTCTGCATGAGCTCCACCACATCGGAAACAACGCCGCTGCCTTTCTGGTTGCCTGTACTCGGGCTGCTTTTCCTACTTTCGCCGACAACTTCTGCTGGAATTCAAGTATGTGGCTAGATCTCCTAGCCACCATAATTCAGGCTCCTGTGCATAGCTCCTCGTTACGTTTTGCTGCTTCGGAGCCGTATCCGCCGTTTGTGCTAGCTCGCACGCCCTTCGAACGTCAGATTTGTTCTGCTAACAGCCGTTGTTGAATAATATTCTCAGCAATTGCAAAAATCAAACGGTCGCGCAACATTTCCTCCAATTGAAAGTTCGTGTCGCCAAATACGCCGTTCTCTGATAACTTGCGCAAAACAGTGACATAGCCACGCCCTCGCCGTCTTACTGGTCTCGCTTCGAAACGACGTACCTTGCGTATAGTTCAGACTGCTTCGGGTTGATATGCTGCTTCACTGCGTCGACGATGATTTGGTAATTCACGTTGGGTGGTCGCGAAGACTTGACGAGGGTTGCTACAAGAGAGTACGTCTCTGGCCCACAGCAACTGAGCAACAAAGCTCGCTTGCCCACATTCGTTGTGAGCTTGTTGGCTGCGCACGATAACTCAATGCGCTCGACATATTATAACCACGACCACTTGCCTTGTCAAATAGAAGGGAGGGTGCACAAGGTTCAGTCCTCCTGTGAGGGTACAAACCTCAACCAGCCACCATCATCATCCTGTGTCAACCCTAGGCCAGGCCTCGCGCACCACAGGGGTGAGGGTGGTTGTTTCGGGGAACGGGCTTTTCCCAGCCACGGGGCTCATGCAATATGGCTTGTTCCCACCGGGGCGGAGTCGCAGTGCCAGTGCACCACATCCGGGCCACCCTGACGGGTCAAAGCCTGACGCCAGCAAATCTTCTAACATCTGACTTCGATTCTTCCATTTTCTTCTTTAAAAATTATCATGGGAAGGCCCCATTTTTCATAGAACTTTTTTTTGCCGAGCTGACGTCTTTACCGTTCAAGGTGGAACCACATCTTCTTTCTAATTTTCTTCTTCACCTCGAGGAGACAGGGTGTTTTCGTGCTGTAGACTGCTCGGCCTCTAGCGATCCAGGTTTGATATTTATTTCAACGAGAGTCAAGACAAACTGCTTTTGGGCTTCGCAGGGTAGCGGGTTGAGATACCTGAAGGTGGCATATGATATTCGTGGCAGCTCAACCAGTTCTTTCAGGCGATCCAGGAGTGAGGCATGGAGAATACACACGAGAAAAATCTGTTCCGCAGTCTCCCGCACTCCACAGTAAGGAAATGCATCGATGGATGCAGACAATGTTGGCACAAAGGCTCGGCGGCGGATGGATAAAATGCTGCGAGCGTAGCGCCAGATGAATGACGCGCTGAGAACAGACTCCCAAATGCTACTTCTGAAGGCCATGCCGCGAGCCAGCTGACGTTTGCATGGGTCAGACCGTGCCTCGTCGCCGCTGTAATGAACGGACGCCGAGTCGAGCTGCACGGATTCAACAAGCGTTTAATGGAAGGAAGGTAGGACAAACATTATTTAGCCCTATATTACTTGGCGGGTTTTGGGACGTCTTCAGAGATGTCTCCTTGTTGAATCCACAAGAGTCTTCTCCGTCGATCTCGTCCACTTCTGCACAATGGTCGGTTGCCCTCAGTACAGGACTCCGCTGGGTACTGCCGCCCGTTGGGCTCGTTGTACCAGACCTTGCTGGTCTTCGCAGCGGTCGCTGGGCAGCAGAGTCTCTCATTGCTCCGCACTCGGGTTTTGGAATTTTGGGGACCACATCTATGTTTTGACAGGCCCATGCGATGTGATATAGTGTTTATTTTTCATCGCACCGCGGACATATGTCTGCGTGTATAGTAGGATGCATTTTGTTTAGTATGTGTAGGTTTGGGTATGAACCCGTCTGTAATTGTATCCGTATGACAGCTTCCTCTCTGGTGAGAGAACTGTGAGGTGGGAGATATCGCATTCTTCTTCCTCTATAGTTTTCTAGCATGGCTGAGTATGCCTTGGATGCTGGCAATAGTTCCGCGAACTCGTCGGATGCTCGGAAAGTAGTGTATGCTCGAGCTATCTTGTCGGCCCCTTAGTTCCTTGCCGCCCCCATGTGCCCCGGTACCCACATAAGTTTGTGTCTGGTCTTGTTTTCTTCGTGGTTTTTAATTTTGTCGCTCGCTTCAAGTAGTATACGGAGCGCGTGACGACAAATCCTACCATTCATGAAATTTAGACAGGCAGTTTAAAGTCCGTGAGTATCGTTAGCGACCGCCCAGTTCTATAGCTCTCCGCCACAGCTAGAGCAACGGCTACTTCCTCGGCCTCTGGTACTGTGCAGTGTCGGATAGAGGCGCTGGTCACTTCGTGTAGGGACGAATCGACCACCGTGGCCACTGCATTTTTGTTGTGTCCTCCTCCCGAGGACGCGTCTGCATGCACGGTCGTGCCTTGAGGAGCGTATGGTTTTTGAATAAAATCGGCCCTTGCTTCTCTTCTACCTTGGTGGAGGTTAGGGTCCTTGTATATCGGGATTGGATCTATTTTGAGGGACTTGCGAAGTTCGTCGGGGATCGTTTCCGTCCTCGCTATTTCTTGCATTTGCTCACGGTATCCGAGTCTCTGCAAGAGCGCGCTTCCAGTCGTTGTCTGCAGCAGCCTGAGGTTTGCGACTCAAGCGGCGCCTCGCGCACTTCTTCGAATGTGTTTTGGAATCCAAGCGCCATGAGCTTTTCTGTGGACGTGTTTGCGCGGTAATCGGAGTGCCGTCTTATAGGCTTTGCGTATCATATCAAGGCATCCGCTTGTTGTATTTCACTCTTGTTGAGGCACTGGTAGGACAGGCTGTACCTAATTCGGCTCACTACCAGGTTTCCAACTAGTTTTAGTGTGTCCTCTTCGCGAATGCCAAGCCGCCTGTTGGTGATGCGGGTGATCATGCGTGTCACTTGTAGCGTTGTTGTTTTGAGCATGATAAAAGTGTGACTACTGCATTGGTTCGATTGAACCCACATACTTAAAATTCTTATTATTGTCTTTTTCGGGATGGGCACTCCTTCGAGGTAGATGTTGAGTTTCAGGTCCTCACTGGTTGGGACGGTCCGGTTTTGTTTGCCTCTCCACACTCGAATTAGTTCCGATTTCACGGTCGAGCATGCGAGTCCTCTTTCTTTGAAATATTTCTGTACACTGGAGGCCGCTTCCTGTAGTTTTTCTTCCTCCTCCCCGAGGGAACCAGTCCTCGTCTAAACTATTATGTCGTCTCCAAACATGATGTGCCTGATGCCTTCGATCTCCTCTAGTTTTCGTGCTAGACCTATCATAGCTATATTGAAGAGGATAGGTGAGATGACTGATCCTTGCGGTGTTTCTTTGTTTGGCGCGTGAATTTTGTTCGATCGAAGGTCTTCCATGCCGATGGTGGAAGTTCTATCTGACAGGAAGGCTTTGACGTACCCGTGGATTCAGCGTCCGCAGTCTAGGTCGTCTAGGCCTCTAAAGGTCGCTTCGTATGCCGCTGAAATAGCTACAGCAAACGCCATCTGGTGATAACAAACTCGGCACAAACACCTGACGCATGCTCTCTTGAAACACACCGATCACACAGCGTGGGCACACACAGTCTACACAGTCTATCACAGGGACATTAGATATACACAACTTTATTCGCACCCGCCGGGGTGGCGTAGCAGTTAAGGCACTTGATTACTGTGCCCAAGGAAGCGGAATCGAATCCCGGCCTAGGCGGTTGCGTTTCGATGCAGGCGAAACGGAGTGGCGTCCGTGTGCTGTGCGATGTCAGTGCACGTAAAAAAAACCCCAGGTTGAAGAATTTCCGGAGTCCTCCACTATGCTATCTCTCATAGCCTGAGTCGCTTTGGGATGTTAAACCCCCAAAACCAGCCAAACCAACTTTAATTCATTTTTATTCACCGAGACAAAGACTGTCCGATGATATGTGAAGTTGCATGTAGCTGTTCGAGCCGCAAATGGACTTTCAAGAAGTATGATAGAGTGATCAGACATAGGACGAGGCTTCGATTCCTCTTCTGTTGGTTTCTTTTGACTGAAGACTTTCATAGGCTGCGGTCTCTGCTGCTCTCCTCGCCTTCGTACGCTCATTCTCTATTCGTTGAATAGCGAAGCACCAGGCGACAACATCCAGATCGGAATAGTTGCGGCGCTTTATCTCTGGCTGGACTCTCCATCTCTGCATCCGTGCTAGGAGGAGGAGGAAGAACATTTATTTCCGCCGAATATGGTGCAGCAGCCACCTACGAGTCCGCACGCAGGCGTCCGGGGAGGCAGTCTGTCACACCGCGGCCAGAGGACACCCGGCCTCGTCTAGGAGAAGAGGTCTTCAGCCTCGGCCGCCAGGCGGACGGCGAATCGCTGTGTTTTTTCGTCGGAGCTTCTTAGCGTGGCCTCCCATTCATCGCTAGTTTTAATCGCGTTGCGCCCTGGGGCACGAACGCATCTCCATATTATATGATCTAATGTTGCCACGTGGCCGCAAAATTTACAAATTTCGGTTTCTGCACCGTCCCTCTTCCGCCCTCTGGCACCCGTCCAACTCCTTCACAGGGGCGAAAAGAAATTTCGAGCTTGGAGTCTTCTCCAGTCGTACGATTCCTTTTTACTCAGGGATCTAACCGGTGGCGGATATATCCTCCGGTCTTTCTTCAAGTTGTCGGTTACATCCCTAAAGGTACCTATACATTCTTTGGTTTTAGATGTTGTGGAGGCGTCCGCAGCACCCCTAGGTAGCGAGGAGCGGGCGAGCATGTGGGCATCCTCGTTGCCGGCGAGACCGGCGTGTGCTGGGGTCCAGATTATGGTCACGCTTTCGGCGAGAGACGACTCGTTCAGATGTTTTGCAGCACGATTGCTGACTCTACCCTTGCTAAAATTTCTAACCGCCGCTTTGCTATCGCTGATGACGTGTTTCACGCCTGGTCGTGCAATGGCAATGGCTATTGCAATCTCCTCCGCCTCTACCGGCGGTAGATCTCGATTTCTTTCTATTCCTATGGCGATCCCAGTGTCCAATAGGGCGACCGAGGTTACGTCGCCTTCTTTCCCGATCGCTGCATCGGTGTAGGCGACCGATCCCGGCGGGAGTTTGTCCAATTTGTTAGCGAGGTGCTTAGTTCTGCTTTTCCTCCTCCCCTCGTCGTGTACGGGGTGCATGTTCTTCGGTATGGGCGCATTTTGATACAGCCGCATGTTTAATCTTCGCCTTTCTGTCAGCAGTGCTGCGCATGCGACGAGCGGTTAGAGTGACACTGCGGCGTGTGGCGAGGCGGCAACGAAGCACGCGGCACACCTGTGGGGTCTCTCTGATTACCATGGTATCGACGCATGCGCGCAACTTCTCATCCGCGTGATGGCACGTTCTGCTCCGATGATAGAGCGGGGGCGCGGCCTCGATGACATTGAAGCGCACGCAGCGCCTTCTTCTTCTCTCCATTTGCTGTGGTTACGGCGCATGTGCACAACTGTCCTCTCCCAGCCACCGCGAAATGCTTGACTGCTAGTCCAATGTAAGTAAGATTACAGTGTACAGTCGAGCGCGATTTGAAGGTTATCACGCGAGCATCGACCGGGAACATGAACAGCGCCATGGCCAGAATTCTCTGCCGAGGCGAGGGAGGTATAAAGCCAGCTTCCCTCACTCTTTTTGCTGTTCCTTCAGCAGCCGTCAGGCCCTGTTTGGACATCACTTCCTTTTTTTTCTTTTGGTTTTGCGAACAGGCAGTGACCGTTGTGCGCATGACGTATTTTTTCGGTATTATCTGAAATCGGACAATTTATCGCAACAAATGGAAAGCTTACAATAGAGAGAAAGGGTGGTGAGTTTGTCGCGGGGGTGATGGCTGTTGTATGGAACAGCGAACGAGGGAGAGAAGATTACGAAATCATGATTTTTTTCTGTTCCAAACCTGGCCGCCAGGTGCCAGGAGTGCTAGGCTGGTCGGCGCTCGCGCGATAACCTTCAAATCGCGCTCGACTGTACAGTGGCTGCCGGCGGCTGCGTTTCCCTGCAGGCGAAACGAGTAGGGGTGCGTGTGCTGTGTGATGTCAGCGTACATAAAAGATCCCTAGGTGGTTGAAATTACTCCCTAGCTCTGCACTATGGCTGTCTTTCTCTCTTCAAACTCTTACTCATCTTCCTGCCTTCAGGTGTGGCGCGAATAACGGGACCAGAGAAATACGTATGACAGATACAGCACCTTTCGCTTCGTGTTAAGGAATTTTTATTATTATTATTAACCCAGGAGCTCTCGCTACCAAAGTTCCGAGAGGACTGCAGAATCTCCAGTGGAGAACTTTGAAAGCCAGAGCGTTGCTGCTGCATACGGCGCATCGTGCGCCCCTTGTCCAACACAGTGTTCTTTTCGGCACACCAAATTTCTTCAGCGTTCTATAATTGGTTTGCAGGAAAGGGAAGGCATGGAATCAGTATCTGTAACATTTATGGTTTGTTTAAAGAAAAGGCAAGGGATTGGGAGTGCAAGTGTAAATAGAGAATGAGGAGCAATAATAAAGGATTTTTGAGTTATCTCGTACATCTTCGGATACGTACACTGATAACGCACAGCACCGGATGCCTCTCTGTTTCGCATCCATCGAAACGCAGCCGCCGGAGGTCAGCATCGAACCTGTATACTCCGGCACCACTAAACCGGTAGATCAACCCCGCTGTCCCAGCCCCGTAGGGCCAGGAACTGCCGCCCATCACCACCTCCCTCCTGCACTGACATCGGACAGCACACGGAGCTCACTTCGTTTCGCCTCCATCGAAAGGCGGCTGCTTTATCTGTGTATTTTAAGTGCTAGTGCGAATTCCTCTGTATCGTCTCTTTGTTGAGCAAAAAACCTGTTCTGGGTGTTATTGCTAACTCCGACCCTTACTCTCATTTGAACCGGCGAAAGCTGGGCACCAAATCGCTACCCCCTTCTGCCACAACGAGTAGTTGAATTCTAGGTAAGCTTGCCACGCACGCCGAGGGTATCTCCTTTGAGACAAGAACAGCTGCCCCAAATGAGTGTGCACAAAAATAGGGGTGAACGGGTGACACAGAAAGCACTTCAACTAGGGCTGAGGAAAAGATGGCAGCCGGGACATTGATTTCGGGAAGTCAATTTCATTCGTTTGCCGTAAAAGTTCAACATGATTGGGCGAAAACATTCGCGCGACAAGAAATCTCTACTTCTTGGGTGATCATTTCTAGCTGAAACATGGCGTGTGTTCTACAGGCCAATATTATTGGCGATTTCAGAGTCACCATTGTACACACTGCGGAAACATTTCAGTGTCAAGAACTTCTTCATTTGCTGTAGGGACAAACCTTAAGCTTCGTTATGCTAGTAATGAAGCGTGAAGCGCGGTTTTGAATGTGTTCTACTTTGTTGATCAGGTTGTGCGCGTGAAGGGGTTGAGGTTTTAACCTTCATCTAACGAAATTAAAAAAAAAGTGCGATGTTTGCGAGCCAAAGAGTCTATATGCTTGTTCGATGAGTATGTTCCGGACATGCTTGCTCCGAACGAGAAGTATAGGCCTAACTACTTGAAATTATCTACACGGTATCTTAACCACTGCCCCACCGCGGCGCCCTGGTGAATGAAAAGGCAGTGTTTGAGGCGGCATCGCATCTACTCTGACGGCGAAGCTTGAACATCACAATTTGTGTTTAAAAAATAGACCTGGTCCCCAATATACACATCCCGAGTGCTTAGAAGTGAGAGACTGCAGTCCACTGACCACTGCAAATACCAATAATGCTGGGTACAGAGAGCTCGACGGCCGGCAGTTGACAGCGAAGCCCTGGACGGCAGGGTATCGAACTGTGGGTTATAGGTGGATACGGTCGTCGGAGAACATTCCTAGGGATACAAGGAGACTTCACCGTGGACGCCCCATAACCTCTGTCAAAAAACAGCTTAGAGCCGGCTGAAGTTTTCCCCTTCCTTCCTTAAGACGGGTCTTTCCCGTCATCCCTTTAAAGGCACAAAGTCCTTTGGGTCTAAAGTATTTTGCGGCGGTAATACACACAACGCAGAGAGCACCACTAGTGCTGCTTCAGCCATGTTTTATTTCCTGTAATACAAGCGCAGTTTGCAAATCCAATTTTTTTTAATTCTTTGAAATGGCAAGGTGTTTAATACATATCAATTTGTCAATTAAAAAATTTTAATAATAGCTGCTCTGATAATTCTTCCCGGGCTTCCCCCGCCGAGTCTTATTCCGCAGCTGTAACACGATACCCCGCCGGGGTGGCGCAGTGGTTATGGCGCTCGACTACTGTTCCCAGGGACGCGGGATTGACTCCAGGCCTCGGAGGGCCGCTTTTCGCTGGAGGCGAAAAGACAGGCGCCCGTGTGCTGTGCATTGTCAGTGCACGTTAAAGAACCCCAGGTGGTCGAAATTTCCGGAGTCCTGCACTATGGCGTCTCATAGCCTGAGTCGCTTTGGGACGTTAAACCCCACAAACCAACCAAGCTGTAACTCGACTGAGCAAAGGTATTCAGGTGGGGATCGTGTGAAGAAAACATCGCAGTATCAGACACGCTACAATAGCATGGGCGGCCACACAGATTTATTGAAGATTGTCTACATTGCATGCGGCGACACTATGCAGATAGGTAGACACATCATCCAAGTGGAGTTTTCTCACCTCTTTTCCTTTATGATTCACGATAACAAACGACTAGCTATGCGGCAATTATTCGGAATCAAATGATGTATGCTAAAAACGCATGTCTTTGAAGACTCTCCTGAGATCGTGAAACGTAAGTTGAGTTCGTAAAGCAACAGGTAGACCCTCAAGACTCGCGACATCAACCAAGGTTGTGGGTTAGCCATATTTAAGTTTATTGCATGAGTAAGGAGCAACTTTATTGGCACGGATAGCCGCGCGACACCTCAAAAAGCCGCAAACCAAACAAAAATCTCAAGCGGACATCTTGTGAACGGATAATCAGCATATGGGTAGAATAAAATTGAATCTGTTCAATGAAGCATAAGTACTTCTGTACACACTGCCCAATAAATGGCACATTGTAAGCCCCGTTATTTTCTGCTCTGTGATATTCGCAGAGTTCGACCTTACATGCTACACGAGCGTTATATTCCCTACAATAAAATAAGCTGTTATCAACAATCTTATATGACCAATAAACTTTTGATGAGAAATATCCTGTTGTTGGTAGTGCAAGCTCCACTCCTTGAAGGTACGCCAAAACAAAGCAAAAAGTTCCAGTTATTAATCTCACAACTAAAACACCTTGACAGCAGCCTATTTGAAAAATGCCTAATAAACTATTTTTCGCTTTACATTCGTGCAGTCTTGTTCATCCATGTTCTCGGTGCGCGGGCAATGTAATGCTGTAGAGAAATCAGCGTTGACCTTGACAATATCGTTAATGAATCTATGCTCAAAAGTGTTGCAGTAGTAGTAGGCGAAGCGAGCGTAGAAAAATTGTGCTTCGGATATCCGGAAGAGGCTCCAGGCTCTCTGAACATTGTACCAGCTTGGTCTTGCAGATGCCGGTGTCATGGCCTCAGAATTGCCAGTGCCGCCAGTCCCGACAAGGGCAGCGATTCGCAGCCCATGCCTGTACATATCCACTACTGGACGCACGAACTCAGGAACCGCCGTGGTGGATGTGATCGTTACACAGTCCCTGCATCCGACTCTTTATCTGATTTGCTGGCCCGTACTATTTCCATGTCTGTGTTGAGGTTATGCATGTTCCACACACATTGAAAATCGTCGTAGTATATTTTTGCAGGTTGTTGTAGCAATAGAGCTACCGTTCACTCTCGAACGCGCAAGATTGCTCCACTACATAGTGCTGAGCCCTCAATAACAGTCGTTGTCAAGAAAGCACCCCTAATTTTCAAACAATAGTTTGTGTTCCAATACAACATAGAGATTAGAACGAAAGAAAGGGGATTTGGACGCAGTATGGAAGAGCAGTGAACAAGGATAGAGGGGCAGCTTCAGTTTGCAGGCCAAGCCAATGTTTCGACAAATGAACTTCATTTCGTCTAGGCAGCGCGACTGTTACTGCCGCTGGTGTAAATACGCTTTGGTTCCGGAGAAGGAGAAGCAAACCTAGGGAGCGAGGAGCGTGGGAAGAAACTTTTGTTATTAATATAAACAGCGCGAACACGAAGACGAAGGACAAGATAAACGTTTGACTCCACTCCCTCTAAGTTTGACAAGGTTAGGATTTTGTATCGCCACAAAGAGAAGATGACGAGATAGATTGTGGAATCATATTTTATTTTAACGCACAATAAGTGTGTCATAAGACTTCTCTTGTTATTTCAAGCAAAGAGGTGTCTTTTTTAAGTGACGTTTTGTGCAGCAGGTGAACCCAGGGGTTGTTTCATGGGATTGTTTCGTTTTCTTCATGTTTGTTTTTTTCTGGGCCTTGGAGTAAAGGGCTTAGGCATAGTTGGGAGTCAGCGCTTGTACTGTGGCTTTCTTTTATCTTGTCCTTTGTGTTCGTGTTCGCGCTGTTTATATTAATAATGAATAATTACCAACTCGCCCAACAAAGTATCTTGGTAAGGAACATTTGGTCAAGAAGTGAGAACCCATTCTTCCGGTTTGTTTTTCTCACCAAAAAACCGGCGATCTCGTGACTAGAAAAAAAAAAGCAGCAGCAGAAGAAAAATATGCAATGCTGGTTGAAGGACAAGTCACCATCTAAAGCAGGTTCGATGCTGACACCCTTTTGTTCAATGTAGACATGCATTCCAAAGGTTCCTGATAGCGAATAGCTTCAGGGGAACAGATGCCAAAATCGTTCCAGGTTACGGGGGCGAAGGACGAAGGAACAGAATTATAACCGATGAAGTTAACCACCACATGCCAGGTTCTGTAGAAAAGGGTTTTAACGTCAACCAAAGTGGGAAGTGAAAAGAAGAAAACATCCATGGAAAGACATATGCAACTTATCGCATTGCGGGGATATAGTGCACAAGTGCTGTGAACAAACTGTAAACTTAGCGCTATATGGGATTGTTTTCGTGACTAGTTATGGCACAAAGTGAATATATTTAAGAGATTATAATGTTCCTTTCGAGACATTTATTCCTGCTGGTTCCAATGTCTTATCTATATAGATTAGATAAGGCTCTCTATATTTGTTGTCTTTTGAAGATTTAAACCCTAACTGCAGATTGAATAACCTAATTTCTTAGACATTGTGGTTTTTCCGATTGAAATGATGGGAAGCTGCTTTCGGGAGCATTTTGCCTGTGTCTGCCAGAAGGCCGTTTAGCCCTATATTAATATATTGTCTCTTATCTCCGATGAACAGTTTATGACAGAAGAAGCACTCTAAAATATAGATGACATTTGAGAATCTGCAATTAAAGCCTGGTTTCATGTCAAAAGTGAAATTTTTTGAGTACTGATAACCATGGTCTCTTTCTGAAAATGATCGCGCGTCTTACATCTGAGTCGAGAACTAAAATGTGGCTGCTTTGGATGCTTGCTGTCAAGTGTAGCATGTAATTTAATATCTCCTTACCCGCCGGAGTGGTGCAGTGGTAAGACACTCGAATACTGCACCAAAGGATGCCGTATCGATTTCCGGTCTCAGTGGCCGCCTACAGTTGCAGGCGAAAAGCTAGGCGCCCATGTGGTGTGCGATATCAGCGCATGTTAAATAATCACAGGTCGTCGATATTTCAGCAGCCCTCAACTATGGCGTCTCTTATAGCCGTAGTCACTTTGGGACGTAAAACCCCACAAACCAGAATATATTCTAAGTTTGGATTCCGTTTGTGCGGTATCCTTGGCTCATCCGTGAATATTAGATTCAGCAGTTCATAACACGTTAGCATGGAGTGGTATTTTCGCAGAATATTGTTTATGTTTAGAAGTGCATGAGAGATTTCGTTACAAAAAGAAGACTGACGTTCTATGCTGGCTTTTGGTTGTTTTGTGAGCACATCTTTGCGTTTTGAAGTGGTTGTTTACACGAGGGTCCCATTAAGGAAGTTACCGGAATAGCTTCTTTTAATTACCAAAGTGTTGCTTTCAATGAATGTAGTCGGTTAGGTTCATCATTATCATCACTACATATTCTTCTAAGCCATGTCTCCTGTCCTACAAATATTGCTAGCTGGCAATGTATTGGATGATGACCTGTGAAATCTAGGCACTGTTGCTTATCAGCTGGCTCTCTGTCCAAAGGAATATAAATTTTTGCCATTTTCTACTGACATCGTGCTGTCGAGAGAGTGGACGTTGCATTGCGATAACTGAGAAATAATGTTAATGCTACTATGATGATTATTAAGATGAGACAAACAACTAGTGTTTCTGATTCATGTTAGCTATCATGAAGATATCAATATAACAATGGTATACGAGTTGTTTTCTGGAAAAGAATTCGTTTCTTTGGATTCTAGACCTCCCGCAAATATACTCGCGTAATTCCCGTAATACAGATTGCGTGCATCCGATGAGAGGCCTTCTTGAGAGAGGCTGTTCCTGAAGTGCCTTAAACTCAATGATACCGGTTCTAAATTAAGCAATAGAGTCTTTGGATCTCAGAATATATTCCTGAACACTGTTTTGGAAATCGGTGAAAAAGCTATAAATAACTGTTTTTAGACATGGCCTGTGTTAAACATGGCCTGTAAAAGAAACGAAACAATATATAAGAGACCTTTCGGCACTACATGAAAGCAGAAGGTGTGAAAATCCTGCAGAGACTGCCTCGTTTATTTTTTTGGATGAAACTGATCGAAAGAAATTTAACGTGTTACGCGAGAAGCGCCACTCTTTCCACCTCTAAGATTTCTGTCGGATGTTTTTTGCCTCTTCCATCTTCAAGTGGCAAAATACTTGCAAAACGTTTTGTTCCCATAGCCTGGTAGGCTATTAGCGGTACCAGTGTTTCCGTCTATCCGAAACAACTCCTCAAGCGGTTACATTGCAGTGGCACGAGAAAGAAAAATACCAATAAACGCATCACAAATACCGTTTTCAGTTACAATCTGCATGCGCTTTCTAAAGACTCCTGGAAGGAAGCTTGAGAGAAACGTAATGGACGTCACAATTATCATCAAGCAGGTATTACCCAATATTTAGCTTGAGCCGCATGCTTTCAGTTTATGTTTCGAGCACTCATATTCCCACACCCTAAACAGCTCTGCTCTTGAGACACGCAGTGCAACCGTAGGTAGTGAGCTTTACGCTTTATCGAATGGAACCATTCCGTGCCTACGTCTAGCGAGTTTATTTTATGCACAGGCCGGCGTCTAGCTTCCAGGCATGGAATGCAAACTTCGACTATTACGTACTTAAGTATGCTTGTTTTCTGTCAACTTTTTGAAAACTTGTAGCAATTTTCTGAGGTATAGGCTGCGAAATTAGAAAAAAAAAAAAAAGAATTAGAAACGGGCAATTTGGAAGGCTCTTTTCTTCCGCTGCTTAAGAAGGTCAGCGTACGATTGCATTCGCAGCACATAAAAGCCGTAGGTTATCATCCCGCGAGGATACATTAGCATCTAACTTGCAAGAACTAAAATAAAGTTTTTTCCCGGTTAAGCTTTTGATTCAAAAGCAGGCGTACAAAAGCAGCTCATGCAGGTAATTGTTGAGGTAAGTTAGCGCCTCCAAAACCAGGGCCCGCTTGCACAAAACAATCTTAAGACTGTCTTAGCTAAGTCCAGACTTAACTGGAGTCTAAAGAATAGGCCACTAGCATGGCCGCTTAAGACTGGAGTCAAGACTGGGCTTCAGTCCTGACTTGAATAAGTCGCTTGTACGATTACGACTCTAGTGCTGTCTTGGTTAAGACACAAGGACGCCAGGTGTCTAAGTAGAGAAATTAGGGAAATACAGGGATGCGCTGGCACTGTCCCTGCTGTAAGATGTACACATTCCGTCAATTTTGCGTTGTGTAAAATCCGTGCCATTGCTTTTTGCGGCTTAAGATTGTGTTACGAGGAAAAATGCCCCAAGTGGTTGCTGAGGCCGTTCTGGGAAGCCACTCTGGTGAACATGAACCCGAAGCGTTCGACGTTCTGAACGCGAGCCGTCTTAAATAAGCTTGGTCTTTCTAAAGACACCATTTAAGTCTGGACTTAGCTCGGACTTTATCGTGCAAGCCGGCCCAGGTATTCTCTTGTATCATCTTAGGAATGACCTGTGCTTGACATCGTGTCTGACAGAAGAAACAACAGGTTACACAACATTCAGGTGTGGGACCCTAATTCTTTACTCCGATAATTTTCATATGTAATTAACCTCGCTGTGGTCTATAAGTTACATGTAATATTGCAGCGCCTCCTTCGTCTTTTTAGACCAGGCATCGCTGTTGAAAATATTCACCGACAGCCGCACAGCCAAGCGAGTCGCAAACACAGCTGCGTCGGTAAGCATCGGATCGGTAGTACCAGCACTCAGCCAGCCGTACCCAAACGAGGGCACGTAGAGGGTCGTTTCGTTTATAAAAAAACCTGCGTTGCTTGATTTCGCCCTTGCCATCGTCTCGAAGGAGAGGCATACCTCTTCGCACCTTCTGCATTTTAGAATCAAATTCGTACTTCCGTGCCAAGAACAGGTTCCGGACAAAACCCTGCTTAGGAATAGAGGGCACGGCCGGCTCCCTGAAAATCAGGTCTGTAGGCAGCATGAGAGAGAAATTTTTCATCAGGGCCAGGAACTGTTCTGTGTCGTTTCCGGCCGCGACCAGATTCCGGAATGGGGCATAGTTCGAAACGGTTGTTCGAGCGGCCTCGAAGATATCGTGAAGCTGGCGATCTTCGGCGGGATTTGCGAGGGCTGCAACATACGTAACACGCCATAACTGGGCGCTATGGTACACGTGGTTGTTGCAGACCATTTCGCTAGTGACTATCGGTGAACCCAGAGGCTTGTCCTCTTGAATGTAGCGCATGACATCCAGAACAAGAAGTGCCATCTTGTAAAACACCGACATAGGCTGGTTGCGTGCATGGGTTACGGGCCGAATATCCTCCAGAAAGCTGGTCTTAGACATTACGTTTAGACTTTTGATGGTGTCAATGTCAATAAAGAATTCTTGGAAAATCGCTTTCAACTGCGAGGCTTCCAGATTGCCGAAGGCTTCTCTTAGATCTGTCCATGACATCGGTGACAAAATAAAATCGGTTGCGAAGAATGTCTCTTCCCAGTTTTTCAGGTCCCGTTCAGTGTAGTTGGTGCCGAAATAACCGTTCAGGATGGGAAGAGCATGTACGTAGCAAGAAGAATCACAAGACTCCCCGTAGTCATCGAGCAGGTAATTTTTGCAGAGGAACGTGAGTTTTGTTGCGGCGTCATCGGATGTACGTATCTCAAATAGGAAGGTCAAGCCGTAGCGCTTATTCACAGCGACTGCCAAATAGAGGAGGTCTGCGCCGCTCATGCGACTGGTAGCATTCGCGATTTCCAGCACAGCTGCCGAGGCATCCCGGATGATCTTTTTGTGTTGCCATATCTTCCGGATGCACGAGGTGTACAGGGCGTGCAGTGCTTCTGCAGCCTCACTCCTATAGTAGTTGGTTCCTTTCATAATGTTTCCGGTGATATCCGACTGAAAAAGAAAAAAATTGCCGACATTTACGTTACTATGGGAAATTTGAGCGCAGCTCATCAGTTGTTTCCCCCTTGTTGATAGATTGAGGGAAAGATTTCGAGCAAGGCATGCATGTACAATTACAGATGAGAATTTTATATTTCACGCATATTCCTCCAAGAAACACTCCACAAACAGTTCTTGACTGCCATGAAGGAATCTTTGTGATCGGAGGAATGAAGAGGGCAATTGAGTTATTTGAAGGTTGCGGGAGGCAGTGCGTGAGCACATAGGAACGTTGCGCGGCGAAGAGACTAATGTCCCTAGCTGCAGACGAGAAAAAAGAACCTCCGCGAATATCTTAACTGACTTAAAAACGCAGTAACCAAAGCTAGCAAGCGTCTCAGGGAGTTTTTAGGAGTATGTTTTAAAGGACAAGGGCGGGATAGATCCGGGCCAGGCCTTCCTCAGTCGGCTAGAGATCCGGACAATCAAACTAGCTGCATATACGCAAAGTACGTCAAAATATGATGTATTTCTCTGTGAGTGTGTGAATTATCGGTCACTGCACATGTTTGGTTTGGTTTGCGGGGTTTGTCCAGCCACCTCCCGCAGGGGTGGCGCAGTGGTTACGGAGCTCGACTACTGTTTCCAAGGATGCGGAATCGAATCCCCACCTCGGTGGCCACTTTTAAATGAAGGTGAAAAGCAAGGCGCCCGTGGGCTGTGCGATTTCAGTGTACGTTAAAGAATCCCAGGTGGTCGAAATTTCCGGAGTCCTCCACTACGGCGTCTCTCATAGTCTGAGCCGCTTTGGGGCGTTAAAACCCCACAAACTAAGCAATCTCAATCACCTCACTTAAAGACAAAACCTAATTTCAAAGCGCTTGCTTATTCGGCCATACAGTGCGGCCATGTGACGTCATACTACCCGACAAACAGTCAGGGCACTGCTATGTGCTCTAAAAACTGTTATCTGCAAAGTGAATGACTGCGATGTTTACGCTCAAAACGCTGATAGTTATTTTATTGTTATTTGCAGAACGAGATCTTTTAGCCATACTGCTTAAATGGGAATGAAATGGGGAATCGTGAGATTAAAGCATGAACACCTGAAAAAATAAATATCGAAATGGGGCGCCCTAAACCCTTGCAGACCAATAAAGTCACATGGTTGATATTTTGAATATAGTATCTTAACCATAAAATAAACGTCCGATCTGTTATCGCTCGTCCCTAATGGATTTTAATTTAACCTATTTTCTGTTCCTGCACACCGGTGCGGTCAGTTTCAGTGCTCCTACAGAGCAAATTCCTTCTTGACTAAACTTTCTCATACATAAAGCACATATATGTTTGCCAGACGTGTTTAAATACAATAGCTCATTAAAAGAACGGTGCCAAACTGTCTTCTTACGCTTTTTTTTAAGTTTTGCATTATTTGGTGTAAGATTATAAGACTCTATATTACGATATGTGCGGAGGCATTATAAATGTGCGCATTGCTTTGATGTTATTCTTAGTTGTGGCGTCTGCGAAGCAGTGGGAAAGATGCCAGGCATACCAGTGGCCCTACCCTTAGAAAGAGAGGTGCTGTACAGATCGCATGAATAATTTCCTGTAACCATTCTTCACTGACAGTTGCCTAGTGGTCATTTTTGAAAGTTATTCCGAGATACCCGTCGCTGCGAAAAGCGCAAATGTTCGTAGCAAGCTTCTGTGCTAAGCTGGGCGTGATAAAGGACAAACGAGGCAAGGACCTCACTGAAGCCTCAGAGATAAAGAAGAGGTGGCAGGAATACACAGAAGAACTGTACAAGAAGGACCCGGATGTGCAAACCCAACATAAGACGGTTGTCATTACTGATCTCGAGCCGGGCATCCTGAAGAGTGAAGTTGAAGGGGCCTTAGCCAGCCTTGCTAAGAACAAAGCTAGCGGAATTGATGGTATTCCAGCTAAGTTGCTTCAAAACCTCAACCGCGACGCTGTTAACACTCTGCATACATTATGTCAGAAGATTTGGACAAACCTGCAGTGGCCACAGGATCGGAGGAGGTCAGTTTACATCCCCATTCCAAAGAAAGGCAGTGGCAAAGATTGTTCCTACTACCGCACGATCGCGCTTATTGCGCATGCTAGCAAGGTGATGTTGAAAATCCTCCAAGGTAGGCTGCAGCAGTATGTGGATCGGGAGCTTCGGGACGTGCAAGCTGGGTTTCGCAAGGGCAGAGGAACTAGAGACCAAATTGGCAACGTTCGCTGGATCATGAAAAAAGCAAGAGAGTTCCAGAAACCCATTTACTTCTGCTTTATTGATTATGCGAAAGCGTTTGACTGCGTAGATCACAGGAGATTGTGGCAAGCTCCAAGAGATGGGAGTTTCAATTCACCTCATCTGTCTCCTCAGGAACTTGTATGAAGGGCAAGAGGCCACAGTCAGAACTGGGCATGGTCTTACTGATTGGTTTCCGATTGAGAAAGGGGTGAGGCAAGGTTGCATACTGTCGCCCTGCCTATTTAACCTATATGCAGAGTGGATCATAAGGAAGGCCGGTCTGGACGAGTCTTCAGCTGGAGTGAAGATTGCTGGAAAACGTATCAACAACCTTAGATATGCTGATGATACCACTTTAATGGCAGAAAGTGAAGTGGAACTCAAGAGACTTCTGATGCGCGTACAAGAAGAGAGTGAGAAGTTTGGGCTTAAACTGAACATTAAAAAACAAAGATCATGGCGTCTTGCCCTATCAAGTCCTGGAGCATCAATGGACAAGAAGTGGAAGCTGTGACAGATTTTCTGTTCTTGGGCTCCAAGATTACCTCGGAAGGAGACTGCAGCCATGAAATTAGGAGACGCTTGCTTCTGGGAAAGAGAGCAATGGTTAGCCTTGACCGTCTAGTAAGGAGCAGAGACATTAGTCTGCCAACCAAGATCCGTATAACTCGTGCTATGGTCTTTCCAGTTTTGATGTATGGATGCGAGAGTTGGACTGTGAAAAAGGCTGACCGCCGAAGAATTGACGCGTGTGAATTGTGGTGCTGGCGAAGACTCTTGAGAGTTCCTTGGACTGCCAGAAGATCAAATCAGTCGATATTGTCGACCATAAACCCTGACTGCTCATTGGAGGGTCAAATTCTAAAGTTAAAGCTCAGCTACTTTGGTCATCTGGTGAGAAGAGAGGAGTCGCTGGAGAAAGATTTGAAGTTGGGAAAGGTTGAGGGTCGCCGGAGAAGGGGTAGGCAGCGAACGCGATGGTTAGATGGCATCCTCGAGGCACTGCAGATGAAGTTATGTGATGTTAAGAAGATAGTGAGAGACCGGAAAGCGTGGTGTGACATGGTCCATAGGGTCACGAAGAGTCGGACTCGACTGAACGCCTGAACTGAACTGAACTGGGTTGGCCGCAAGCATAAAAAACTAGTATACTGCTTGTTTCATAAGTTAATGCATTGATGACGCTACAACCATCTGCGAAAACTTAACGTTTTTCTTGGCTCAGGTGCGCCCTAACAACCAGAGCGGAATGGCCAGCTGCAACTTCGAGCCCAGCTTCATTGTGGGTATTCTTCGCCGGGGGACAAATCATTTCAAGACAGATATTCGCTGCCCTCCTTCTTTTATGCTTTTTTTTCTTTAATTTACGCTGTCTGTTTTCCAAGCTCATATGTTACACACTCGAGCAATTCGACCGAATAAATTTTGTGCTGCCTGCCAATACATAGTGCTAGTGTAAGATTTTTATATATCGCTTCATCCGCTGAAATCACAGCATTATAACGCCTTCTCGTTAAGGGTCCCGCATTTAAAAAAAAAAACATCCGTCAGGCGTGAGAGAAAAATACCGATGAAACATTAAAATTCAGGAAGAGGTCGAAATGTTCGTATCGGCATTAAATTCCTCAAGAAATTAAGCATCAAAATGAACTTCTGCTTAAATTTTCTAAAACCAAGATAACGTAACTGAGTGTGAAACTTAGGTGAGTTTCAAGTGAATGTGGAAGTCAAAACCAGGACATGAGGTTGCGAGAGAGACACGTTCCTCATAGACCGCAGTGGATCGCTGCTTCAAGGATGGTACGGTTTAAAACGTGTACAGTAATAAATGGTGCAACACATTTAGGTGAGCGCTTGTATCTTTCGATGCATTCTGCCTGAACGTGGAAAGCTGGGCGAGTTGGTAAGTATTCATTGTAAACGAGTGCGAAAAGACGACCACAGCAGAGAAGACAGCACGACACAAGTCTCCATCAGCACGGCACAAGCGCTTTGTAGCTTGTGTTGCGTTTTCTCTGCCTTGTTCGTCTTTTCGCGCTCGTTTACCATGAATAAATAGTGCTTTTCTTAAAGTCAGCGTTTTAGTAAAAGCCCAAAAGTCTTTCCAGATACGGCTCTCATCAAGGACCTCGCGAAGGCCACTAAATTATTGTACATCATGCCATTGAAGCAACTTCATTCATTCCATAGACATTGTATCTGAAGCTATTGATACCTACTTTTACTTAGCACTCAAGATCTATAAGATACCTTCAAAAATGCAGTCCCACAATAATATCCATTCCCGTATTTATTAACCTACGTATTTTTTGTACTAGACCTGAAAGCCAATTGTGACGAAAGCTAGCATATTCATTATAAAGCGCCGGCATTGCTTCAAATACATTAACATCTCAACAATGGAAGATGTCTCTTAATGCTAAATGAGCTACGACGGTGCGCCTATAGCCTCGTTGATCGACGAGCTAGGACTAAATGCAATCTCCAGAGGTTTTGGTTTCTCTTTGAACATTTAATAAAAAAAAAATGTAGAGGGTTTCTTTGACGTCACTTAATAGAAGAATGGTGAAAGCCTACCCTCCCTCTCCCATCCTTTGTCTCTAAGCGTTTGCCTCTTATCGTCGTTCGCTGCAATGCTACATATAATTATAATTGCTCCACAGGAAAGGAAATGCGCACTATCGCTAACGCTTGCTTCGGAAAGTGTTTGGACGGTACACCACCGCTTCTGTAGGGAACGGGTGATGGGGCTGGGGCAGGTAGGTCACCGCCGCTGCTTCGGTGGTGGACGACGGCTATTGTTGCTGCGCGCATCTTTCTTTCCCTCTTCCTTTTCTTTCTTCACTATTTTCTCGAACCCGACCTCGGCGGCTCCGTTTCGATGGAGGCGAAACGGAGAGGCGTCCGTGTGCTGTGCGATCTCAGCGCACGGTAAAGATCCCCAGGTGGTTGAAAATACTCCGCAGCCCTCTACTACGGCTCCTCTTTCTCTCTTTCCACTTTCACTCCCACCTGCCTCACTTCAATTATGGCATGGTTGAGGTGTCCACAAAAAAAAGTGAGAAAGGTGTTGCGCCTTTCCCTTCCTATAAATCAATCAGTCTGTCTGCACGAGGCAGCGGAGGTGGCTCAGCTATAGAGCCAGTAGCAGGCCCGTACATTTTCTTTTCCGTCTTCCTACAGCCACAACAACAACCGCTCCTGTTGCGTGGCGTTTCTTCGCGCGAGTTCAAGTGTGCGATTGCAGATGGCAGAAACACATCTCACGAAATCTCGCGATATACGACAGATCTCGCGCACAAATCTTGCGCACCGGATTTCATTGCATGAGCTTAGAAGGCATCATCATCATCATCATCCTGATTATACCCACTGCAGGGCGAAGGCCTCTCCCATATTTCTCCACTTCACCCGGTTCTGTGCTAGCTGCATCCACTTGACCCCTGCGAACTTCTTAATCTCATCCGCCCACCTAACTTTCTGCCGCCCCCTGCTACGCTTTACTTCCCTTGGAATCCAGTTTGTTACCCTCAGCGACCATCGGTTATCCTCTCTTCGCACTACATGCCCTGAACATGTCCATTTCTTCTTAATTTCCACTAGAATGTCGGTAACTTGAGTTATTTCTCTGACCCACTCTGCACGCTTTCTATCTCTTAATGTTACCGCTACCATTTTTCGTTCCATAGCCCTCTGGGTTGTCCTCAACTTAAGTAGAACTCTCTTGGGTAGCCTGCACATTTCAGCTCCATAGGTGAGTACAGGCAAGATGCAACTGTTGTATACTTTCCTCTTGAGCGATACCGGTAAGCTGCTAGTCATAATCTGCGAGTGCTTGCCAAATGCGCTCCATCCCAATCTTATTCTTCTTGTTATTTCCTTTTCATGGTCCGGATTTGCGGATACTACCTGTCCTAAGTAGACATATTCGCCTACTACTTCCAGTATTTCGCTACCTAATGTAAACTGCTGTTCCTTCCTGAGGCTGTTGAACATTACCTTAGTCTTCTGCATATTGATTTTCAAGCCTACCTTTCTACTTTTTCTGTCTAGGTCATCAATCATTATTTGCAGTTCATCCCCCGAGTTGCTTAGCAAGGCAATGTCATCAGAAAATCGAAGATTACTGAGGTATTCTCCATCTAACCTTATCCCCAACCGCCCCCATTCCAAGTCTCTGAATACTTCCTCTAAACAAGCTGTGAATAGAACTGGGGAGATTGTGTCTCCTTGCCTAACACCTTTCTTTATGGGAATTTTGTTACTTTCTTTATGCAGAAGTATGGTTGCTGTGCAGGCACTATATATATCTTCCAGCACTTTCACGTACGGCTCGTGTACCCCCTGATTTCGCAATGCCTGCATCACCGCCGAGGTTTCCACTGAGTCAAATGCTTTTTCGTAATCAATGAATGCTATGTATAAGGGCTGCTTATATTCCGAGCATTTTTCTATCACCTGATTGATGGTATGGATATGATGGATAGTAGTAGAGTACCGTTTCCGAAACCCTGCTTGATCATTTGCTTGATTGCAGTCTGAGGTTGTCCTGATTCTATTAGCGATTACCTTAGTAAATACCTTATACGTAACAGACAGTAAGCTGATTGGTCTGTAATTTTTAAGGTCCATAGAGTCCCCTTTATTGTGAATGAGGATAATGTTTGCATTCTTCCATGGTTCCGGTACCGCCGATGACACCAGGCACTGCGTATACAGGGTGGCCAGTTTTTCTAGCATGATATCCACCCCGTCCTTCAGCAAATCTGTAGTTATCTGATCCTCTCCAGTTGATTTCCCCCTTTTCATAGTTTCTAGTGCTTTCTTGACCTCGTCCTTTGTCACTGGTGGAACGTCTGACTCTTTTTCCCTACCGCCAATCTCATTACGGTCCTGACTACTTTGGCTACTGTAGAGATCTGTATAGAACTCGGCTACTTTGACTATCTTGTCCATATTAGTGATGACGTTGCCCGCCTTGTCCCTTATCGCATACAACTGGTTTTTGCCTATGCCCAATTTCTTCTTTACCGCTTTAAGGCTTCCCCCGTTCTTTACAGCATGCTCAATATTCTCCATGTTATACTTCCTTATATCGGCCACCTTGCGCTTATTGATTTGCGTAGAAGGCGATTAGTCTTAAAAGTTTTGCTGGAGATGCCCTGAGCGCGGCATCGTGGTGCAGTGCTTAAGACGCCAGACTATTCGGCCAGAGTACCCAGGTTCGTTCCCAGTCGCCGGCAACTGTGTTTAGATGGACGCGACACAATGACCCGACCATGTGCTGTGCAATATGAATGCATGTTACTGCGTTACTGATCTGCAGTTGGTCGAGATTACTCCGGAGTCCTCCACTATGGCTGTCTTTCTCTCTGCGGTTTCACATCCACCTTCCTTTCTTCTCTAAGATGCGGTACAGATATCCACAGAACAAGTGTGAAAGATACTACAGCTTTCCTTTCCTGTGAACGAATTATTATTAGCTGCCGTTACGCTTGTGGCACAGTGAGTTTGCAGAGGATGGTAGTTTATGCGACCAATGCCTGCTCTGTATCATACAACAATATAAACGGTTTGAGAAAATGAATTTATGATGAGAGTGCCTAGGAACACACAGTGAACTGATGACAGCTGGTTCAACTTATCAACTCCGCTGCCAGTGGCTTCGGCGTCCTTTTCAGTCTGCCGATAGTCGACAACTTTCAGAACGTAAAAGGTCTGTCGTTAGCAGCGAAATGATTGCTCACCAGCACGTCGCTCATCACGTTCTGCTTGACGAGGCCTTGCTCGATGGCGTTCTTGCAGACATACGCGTAGAAATCTGTGCAGGGCTCCTGTTGCCGGTAGATGACGGCGAACAGCTTCGCTGCCTCATTTGGACAGCAGAAGGAAGTGTTTGTGCTGCTCGTGTCGTCTCGTTTGATAGAGCGGTATGCAGCAAACCAGGCCATTATGCCGATGACCGCGGCCAAGGAGACGCCACACGCGCAGCCAAGGAAGGTCCCTACCGTGAGCTTCTCTTTCTGCAAAACTGGAATCCGTGAAGTCGGGCGGCCACGGCCGAAGGGTGAAAACGGGTCTCCGCTGACGTTCCGCGGTTCCATC
This sequence comes from Amblyomma maculatum, assembly GCF_055883805.1. Taxonomy (NCBI): domain Eukaryota; kingdom Metazoa; phylum Arthropoda; class Arachnida; order Ixodida; family Ixodidae; genus Amblyomma; species Amblyomma maculatum. Next base: position 87,751,633 of record NC_139354.1, read on the forward strand.
TCAGCCATTGTCCTCTTCTTCATAGAGCAGGCCGCGAGAAGTGCGTGCGGATGGAAGGAGCCAGCGCCCCCTTTTGATAGAAGTGCTTCTACCCAAGGCTCGTGCGCCCCCTAAATCCGACCTGCAGCGCATTTCAAAGAGCTGTGCATAAGTTTTCCTTTCTTAATTCTTAGGTCTAAAAGAGCTATGTTTTTTGGGGGAAAAGGCGATAACGAAATGAAAGTTTGTCAGTTAAATGAAGTCCGGAAATCTCAATTCCAACAGAAAGTGTTGCTCAATCCCCTCCGCCTGAGCGGTATATAAATATCGAATGTTTTGTAGGAGATCCGTTTCTGCAAGTTTCCAGATTGTCGTTGACTTCATTGTGGCGCCAATGTACTACAGATGCTAAATACTAGTCTCAGTGTTTTGAGATTTGTGTACACTATGCCTTGTTCGGACATTAGTATTTAAACTGAGCCTCTCTTCGGGTGTCAGAGAGAAATACGAAATAATTGCTTCAAAGGCAATTTGGAGAGGTCGGAAGTGGTAATGTGACGCTAGCCTGCTACACCAAACGTTTTCACCAGACATCTTGCCAAGTTTTTCGCTCCTGTCCCTTCCGTGTCCGTTATCGGGGCTGCGCTCCCAGGTGCCACTGCTGTCTGCAGCCATGTCACGGTAGATAATCATCAGCCCTAAACAATAAAAAGTGTTTGCAATATCCTTGGATATTAAAAAAGCATTTGTCGCCGTATAGATTACGATGTCTAACTAAAGAAGCTAGTTCGTTATGAATTTGGACGTGTTACCATAGCATATTTCTACCTTTGTGTCAACAACAGCCGCCAAATGATTCAATTTACTGTTTAAGGTCTGAGTTTTACCCAGTCGCTTTGAGCAAGCCTCGGGGCTCAGTTCTAGGTTTGATTTGATTCTCTCTTCACATAAATGATTTTCAGGTATTAAGGAATCACTGTTAACCTCATATGTACATAATTGCACGTCCTTTATATGTAATTACTAGGGCCCGACAAACAAACGTTGTGGAGTAGATTCGAAATATTTATAACATCCTAAGTTAGCTAGCAGGAAGATATCTCTCCAATGTTAGAGGGCAAACCGGACACTAAGTGCGCTATTCCTGCGCTTGCGAAAATTATGTGAAGTCCAGAACGCAACATGACAGATTCCTCTCGTGCTGCTAATGCTTTGCTCGCACTATTTTTTGCTGTATTGTTTTGTTCCTGTAGACAATAAGAAAGAAAAAATAGCCCTGTAAAGTTTGCAACAAAATTTGCCCTTTGTTTTTAGCATTCGCAATTAAGACATTTTATTTTTGGAATAGTGGTTAGCGTATAGGCGAAACGCAAGGGTGACTTAACCTTTACGCGTGCGAAGCCGCAGCTATTCGTATCAGAGCTTTCACTCTACTGCATGCATTTGCGACATTTGCGGTATTCTTGAAGCTAGTACATCACAATTTTCACAGATGGCTCCGCGTACTTGTGTGCTGCATTGTTCGTAACTCGCATGGCACAAAGCAGTTCTTTATCAAGATCCAAATACAAAACACACCCACACAGGGCATTAAACGTTGTCATAATCATGAAGTTCCATCGGCTCAGCTCCTTCGTTTAGCCTAGGTAAATGAGCCATCTCGCTAAAGCCAGAGACTACACCCATGTCAGACAGAATGTCGAGACTACAGAACAACAAGAAGCCAGAGAAGCCAGTTGCCGAGTAGCTTACGAAGTATGGAAGAGAGCCAAGTTAAAAGCCGCTGCTACGTGCAGCCGTGGCCGATGGCTAAGCTCGTGAAACCTAGTTGAATGATCGCTGAGCGTCCACATGAATTTCTAAATAAGCATGTACATCTGGTGACCTTGGATATAATCAACACATAGCATCGCTTATAAAGAAGAGGGGTACAAGCACATGACTTTGAATATTACAAAAATGTGGCATTGGTTATAATGAAGGCGCATACATTTTGTCATAGGCAGATCAAATGACTTTAGATATCATTATTCGTTTGATTCGATCCACTCATTTCTGAATTTTGTTCTCTTCATCAAAATGTAGCCGCGAGAACAAAATATCTGAACGTCTTATCGAGCCCGGTTGCTTTTTCTTTCCTGAAAACCAGGACAACTGAAGAATGCAAAATGATTATGCAGGGGACAGTAATCTATTTGCAAAATATGCCAATATTGTTTATTCTTTAGAATATGTCGAGAACGATATCTCTTACGTCTTGTCGTGAGATGAGGGGCACGAGCTTTCTAAAATGCAGAATTGTTTCTCTTCGGGCCTCCCCTTTGATTTGTACCGACTTTGGCACGACCCTTATCAGCCGGGTTTGTCACAGTGTCTTATCAGTTTATGCTTCTTCAGGTCTAGGTAGATCTATAGCATGTTCAGAACAAACATAAAAAGAGCACTACACCTTCTACCAGGTACCTCCATGTACAGGATGGCAATCCTGGTTGATAGATAACATATTCGATGAAATATTTGAGGTAACACTCAGTTCAGTTCAGTTGTTCAGACATGTCTGACTCTTCGTGACCCTATGGACCATATCACGCCACGCTTCCAGGTTTCTCACTATCTTCCTAACATCACATAACTTCACCTGCAGCTCCTCGAAGATGCCATCGAAACATCGTGTTCGCTGCCTACCCCTTCTCCGATGACCCTCAACCTTTCCCAACATCAAATTTTTCTCCAGCGACTTCTCTCTTCTCATCAGATCACCAAAGTAGCTGACCTTTAACTTGAAAATTTGATCCTCCACTGAGCAGTCAGGGTTTATGGTCGACAATATCGACTAATTTAATCTGACAGTCCAAGGAACTCTTAAGAGTCTCCGCAAGCACCACAATTCAAACGCGTCAATTCTTCGGTGGTCAGCCTTCTTCACAGTCCAACTCTTGCATACATACATCACAACTGGAAAGACCATAGCACAAGTGATACGGATCTTGGTTGGCAGACTAATGTCTCGGCTCTTTTCTAGGCGCTCAAAGCTAGCCATGGCTCTCTTTCCCAGAAGCAGGCATCTCCTAATTACATGGCTGCAGTCTCCTCCTGCTATATGGCAACCTTGGAGCCCAAGAAGAGAAAATCTGTCACAGCTTCCACTTCTTGTTCCTTGATGCTCCAAGACCTGACAGGGCAAGACGCCTTGTTCTTTGTCTTTTTAATGTTCAGTTCAAGCCCAAACTTCTCACTCTCTTCTTGTACGCGCATCAGACGTCTCTTGAGCTCTACTTCACTTCCTGCCATTAAAGTGGTATCATCCACATATCTAAGGTTGTTGATACGATTTCCAGCAAACTTCATTCCAGCTGAAGACTCGTCCAGATCTGCCTTCCTCATGATGCAGTCAGCATATAGGTGCATCATGAGGAATAAGCGCGATCGTGCGGTAGTTGGAACAATATTTGGCGCTGCCTTTCTTAGGAATGGAGATGTAAACTGACATCCTCCAATCCTGTCGCAACTGCAGGGTTGTCCACATTTGCTGACATAATGTATAGAGAACGTTAACAGCGTCATGCTTCAGGTTTGAAGCAACGCAGCTGGAATGCCATCAATTCCGCTAGCTTTGTTCTTAGAGGCTGGCTCAGGCCCATTCAACTTAACTCTTCAGGATGCACAGCTAGACATCAGTAATTACAACCGTCTCATTTTGGGTTGCCACCTCTTCTTTATCTCTGAGGCTTCAGTGAGGTCCCTGCCTCATTTGTCATTTATCACGCCCAGCTTAGCACACAAGCTTCCTTTGATATCTTTGATTGTCTTATACAGAACTTTGTGTTCCTCAATTGGCTGTTGTCCTCAATTGCTTGGCACAATATGTTCAGAAAGGCATTCATATTTCTTCTTGCTATTTTCGGAAAATCCGCATTGAGAACCTTGTAACTTTCTGTTTCCTCCATAACATTTGCCATCCTCCTTTCCTAAGCTATCTGCAAAGCCTCTTCAGATAACCAGTTTGCTTTCTTGCATTTCTTTTGCTTTGGAACTACCTTAGTAGCAACTTGTATTATATAACGAAGATCAGTCTACATCAGTCCAACACCGCCGCCTTCATCCTGCGCAACAGGGCCATTTGCTGCATCTTCCCAGTGTACCACAACGCCCAATGATAACTCTGCAACATCGCTGCTCCTGCTATATGGTCAACCAGTTGTCCAACCTGACACCTGTGATACTGCAGAACCAGGGTGTCGCCTTCTACAAAGCTTTCAAACTCTGATAGTCCCGACGCTTCTTGGAGTGTTCCTTGAATGTTGTGTTTAAACCGGGTGCCGTTATCGTTCATAATATCATATGTGTTTGAATCCAAATCCCATCATCCAGAGAAATGCCTCTTGGCGGGTACCTATCGCAATATAACTCTTGTCAATGTAGGTTATAAAATATTTATGAAAGTTTTAGCGAAGAAATTTTAGGGAGTTATTGCGATGTCAAAGGCCTGAGTATTGCAACTAACGTGCACGTAGCACGAATTGTGCGATAGAGTTGGTGAGCACATGGCTATCAAGCAGCTCGATCTAGCAAAAGCTTTAGATTGGGTATTGTATGAGGTAATATTTAGCTTTTTAGACCATTTAAACATTAACTGAGTGATATTATAAGAGAATAAAATGGTGCACACCAATTACACAACAGGTAATGTCAATAGGGAGCATACCGATAGCCTTAGCATTTGCTCTTCTGTGAGGCAGGGATGACATCTAGCGCCCTTGTTACTTGCAGCTCACCTGCAGGCTCCTATTGTGCTCCTGTAAGATGCTGGAACTGGGCCTGATAAACAATACGTGGCTACAGAACCGCCCTCACTAACTGGCGTGCAACAGACGAGCCAACGCCACCCGTTTTAGGTGCAATTTGTCTTATTAAACTCGTAATTTGAAGTGCGTGCTTTTTTTGCCTGAGAAAGCCAAGTAGTCGCTAATCCTGATTGGTGAATTGTTAAGCCCAGAATTATCAGGCTCGAACTTTCTTGTATTGGGGTGCCTGATAGAGAGAGACGGATTGTATCTGAGGTAAGTTTACGGCGTCCGAAGAAGGTTGGCGACTGACGTGTGTGAAGTTTCACACACAGAAAGTTGAAGGCCAATGGAGGATGCGTAATCAGAGGTTACGTCTAATGCTGACTAAGGGCGGCCTCTTGAGTGAGAAGATCATGGTAGGTGCTCCATACCGTGATATCATCTACGTATTGCAAAAACTTGATTTCCGGGATATCAAGTAAGCGCCACGCCAATGGGATGAAAGTAATATTGAACAACGTCGGAGACAATACCGATCTCTGGGGCATGCCAGGTAGTGAAACGAATGAAACAACAGTGTCACCGCTGAGGCGTATTGCAAATTTTCGTCCGTCCGAAAATGATGCGACAAAAGTGCGCACTCTCGGAGGGATATGGAGCATGTCAATGGCATTCAGGATTGCAGCATGACTGATGTTGTCATATGCCTTTTCAACGTTCATTACTAATATGGTACGTACATTGCGGCTGCGGGTAGATGATAGAACTGCTGATGCCAAGAGAGCCAACCTGTCCTCTTTACCTATGCATGGACTAAATCCAATTTGCGCAGGGTGATAAAAACCGTGCTGTTCAAGCCACCAAGAAAGTCGTGTGGCTAGCATTTTCTCTGCGAGCTTGCAAAGCGGTGATGTTAAGGAGATTGGTCGTAAGTTGGCGAGGTCTGTTGGAGGCGTCCCAGGTTTGGGAATAGGGATCACGACAGTGGTTTTCCAGCTCTCGGGTACGACACCATCAAGCCACACTTTGTTTATGGTGTCTAGTAGTTGAGGAAGTGCAGCAGTACTGAGACTCTTGTAAACCTCTTACTGAATTGTGTCCAGGCCGGGCGCTGTTTTCCGTTTCGCATCGTCAATTGCAGCCAGCAGCTCACACATCGAAAAGGGGCTCGCAATTCCATCTGCGTCGGCAGCAGATGGTAGTTTCCATGCGTCTGCCGGGATACCTGCCAAATTAGGATTTGCAGCTGAAGGAGGGAGTATGTCGTATTAAATGTTCGAGCAGTTTCTTTGGCGAAATCGCCCGGCGACCAATTAGCCGCAAAGCATGCTGTTGCTGCTGCGTCAGTAGAACGACGACCGTGTTCCATTGCACGAAACGTTCGCCAGAGTGAGGCATTCGATGATTTATCAAAAAATTGTTCACACGATGCATGCCACTGGCGTTGCGATAGATCGCGTTCATTTCTCCTAGCCTTCACAGTAAGATAAATCAGTCGCGTACGTGCCTGCCCCGAAGTAGGACCTCGCGTAGCAGCCAGCTCAGCTTGACGGCGGGCTGCCCACAAGTTAAGCAGGCCGAGATCTGGTGCTGGTCGACCTACATCAATCCACGTAGTAGTCGTAGCACTGTTTAGTGCTCTCTGTATACGGTCAACAAGGAGTGACGGCGAATCTGAACACATACTGTCGTGACATGAGCAAAAGATGTCCCAGTTTATCACAGAACCTTGGCGGCGTAAAGGGCGGAGGCGGGAGGGATGGAGACCTATGAGGATAGGGTTTTGATCACTTTTCCAGCATTCTGGCTCCATGTGCCATGAGGGTGTTCCTGCGCCCAACCACCACGTCAAGTCTGGAGCATAGGCAGCACAACGTATGTGACGCACAGGCCGTGTTGCTGTCCCAGGGTGATTAAGCAGAACAAACAGGGCATCAGTGAAGGCGCCCCGCACACGGATACCACGAGGGCGTGCAGTCGGATACCCCCAATCCGGGTGAGGGGCGTTAAATTCGCCTCCGACTAAAATTGGACACCCGGGGTGTTGCCGACGAACACTTAATAACCAGCCAAGATTAATACGGGAAGAAGCGCCTCCAGCTGGTCGAACGTAATATGAAACAAGAACAACGGTTCCTTTCATAAATTTCGCAGCAACGGCTACTACCTCTTTGTATGATGTGCATCAGTTTTCGAGAGAGGCGCAAATGAGGAATACGCGTTCCAACATATACCATACCGCCGCCTTTCCAGGGGGAGAAGCAGTCTGCACGCGACGGTCGGTCATTGAAGGAGACGCGTAGCCGCTGAAGCCCGGAATTGATGGCAAGGCGTTCGTTTCCTGAAGTAACATAGCCCACACCCAAAGCTTGTTAAATCGCAGTCGGGTCTTGAGCTCGGCCACCTTCGTGGAAATGCCTGTACAGTTCCACTGTAGCACACCAGGACGACCGGATTTCGCCATTTTCGTGTGCTAGTCCAAGCGCTGCAGTATCACAGATGTCAGGTTGGACAACTGGTTGACCATATAGCAGGAGCAGCGATGTTGCAGAGTTATCATTGGGCGTTGTGGTACACTGGGAAGATGCAGCAAATGGCCCTGTTGCGCAGGATGAAGGCGGCGGTGTTGGACTGATGTAGACTGATCTTCGTGATATAATACAAGTTGCTACTAAGGTAGTTCCAAAGCAAAAGAAATGCAAGAAAGCAAACTGGTTATCTGAAGAGGCTTTGCAGATAGCTTAGGAAAGGAGGATGGCAAATGTTATGGAGGAAACAGAAAGTTACAAGGTTCTCAATGCGGATTTTCCGAAAATAGCAAGAAGAAATATGAATGCCTTTCTGAACATATTGTGCCAAGCAATTGAGGACAACAGCCAATTGAGGAACACAAAGTTCTGTATAAGACAATCAAAGATATCAAAGGAAGCTTGTGTGCTAAGCTGGGCGTGATAAATGACAAATGAGGCAGGGACCTCACTGAAGCCTCAGAGATAAAGAAGAGGTGGCAACCCAAAATGAGACGGTTGTAATTACTGATGTCTAGCTGTGCATCCTGAAGAGTTAAGTTGAATGGGCCTGAGCCAGCCTCTAAGAACAAAGCTAGCGGAATTGATGGCATTCCAGCTGCGTTGCTTCAAACCTGAAGCATGACGCTGTTAACGTTCTCTATACATTATGTCAGCAAATGTGGACAACCCTGCAGTTGCGACAGGATTGGAGGATGTCAGTTTACATCTCCATTCCTAAGAAAGGCAGCGCCAAATATTGTTCCAACTACCGCACGATCGCGCTTATTCCTCATGATGCACCTATATGCTGACTGCATCATGAGGAAGGCAGATCTGGACGAGTCTTCAGCTGGAATGAAGTTTGCTGGAAATCGTATCAACAACCTTAGATATGTGGATGATACCACTTTAATGGCAGGAAGTGAAGTAGAGCTCAAGAGACGTCTGATGCGCGTACAAGAAGAGAGTGAGAAGTTTGGGCTTGAACTGAACATTAAAAAGACAAAGAACAAGGCGTCTTGCCCTGTCAGGTCTTGGAGCATCAAGGAACAAGAAGTGGAAGCTGTGACAGATTTTCCCTTCTTGGGCTCCAAGGTTGCCATATAGCAGGAGGAGACTGCAGCCATGTAATTAGGAGATGCCTGCTTCTGGGAAAGAGAGCCATGGCTAGCTTTGAGCGCCTAGAAAAGAGCCGAGACATTAGTCTGCCAACCAAGATCCGTATCACTTGTGCTATGGTCTTTCCAGTTGTGATGTACGTATGCAAGAGTTGGACTGTGAAGAAGGCTGACCACCGAAGAATTGACGCGTTTGAATTGTGGTGCTTGCGGAGACTCTTAAGAGTTCCTTGGACTGCCAGATTAAATTAGTCGATATTGTCGACCATAAACCCTGACTGCTCAGTGGAGGGTCAAATTTTCAAGTTAAAGGTCAGCTACTTTGGTGATCTGATGAGAAGAGAGAAGTCGCTGGAGAAAAATTTGATGTTGGGAAAGGTTGAGGGTTATCGGAGAAGGGGTAGGCAGCGAACACGATGTTTCGATGGCATCTTCGAGGAGCTGCAGGTTAAGTTATGTGATGTTAGGAAGATAGTGAGAAACCTGAAAGCGTGGCGTGATATGGTCCATAGGGTCACGAAGAGTCAGACATGTCTGAACAACTGAACTGAACTGAGTGTTACCTCAAATATTTCATCGAATTTGTTATCTATCAACCAGGATTGCCATCCTGTACATGGAGGTACCTGGTAGAAGGTGTAGTGCTCTTTTTATGTTTGTTCTGAACATGCTATTGATCTACCTAGACCTGAAGAAGCATAAACTGATAAGACACTGTGACAAACCCGGCTGATAAGGGTCGTGCCAAAGTCGGTACAAATCAAAGGGGAGGCCCGAAGAGAAACAATTCTGCATTTTAGAAAGCTCGTGCCCCTCATCTCACGACAAGACGTAAGATATATCGTTCTCGACATATTCTAAAGAATAAACAATATCGGCATATTTTGCAAATAGATTACTGTCCCCTGCATAATCATTTTGCATTCTTCAGTTGTCCTGGTTTTCAGGAAAGAAAAAGCAACCGGGTTCGATAAGACGTTCAGATATTTTGTTCTCGCGGCTACATTTTGATGAAGAGAACAAAATTCAGAAATGAGTGGATCGAATCAAACGAATAATGATATCTAAAGTAATTTGATCTGCCTATGACAAAATGTATGCGCCTTCATTATAACCAATGCCACATTTTTGTAATATTCAAAGTCATGTGCTTGTACCCCTCTTCTTTATAAGCGATGCTATGTGTTGATTATATCCAAGGTCACCAGATGTACATGCTTATTTAGAAATTCATGTGGACGCTCAGCGATCATTCAACTAGGTTTCACGAGCTTAGCCATCGGCCACGGCTGCACGTAGCAGCGGCTTTTAACTTGGCTCTCTTCCATACTTCGTAAGCTACTCGGCAACAGGCTTCTCTTGCTTCTTGTTGTTCTGTAGTCTCGACATTCTGTCTGACATGGGTGTAGTCTCTGGCTTTAGCGAGATGGCTTATTTACCTAGGCTGAACGAAGGAGCTGAGCCGATGGAACTTCATGATTATGACAACGTTTAATGCCCTGTGTGGGTGTGTTTTGTATTTGGATCTTGATAAAGAACTGCTTTGTGCCATGCGAGTTACGAACAATGCAGCACACAAGTACGTGGAGCCATCTGTGAAAATTGTGATGTACTAGCTTCAAGAATACCGCAAATGTCGCAAATGCATGCAGTAGAGTGAAAGCTCTGATACGAATAGCTGCGGCTTCGCACGCGTAAAGGTTAAGGGGGGACACCCCTCTTAAAACTTTTTTCCTTATTTATGGGTGGATCTGACTGAAACTTGCACTATTAATGTACTTTTGCATGCTGATTTCAAATATCTGATTAGTTTTCTTGTAGATGAAATAGCTTTCAAAATATTACCTAATTCATGTTCTTCGTTTGGAGGTGAGTTAATTACTAAACACTTTATGGCATGATGAGAATAGCCCTGCCAGAGTGATCTAGAAGGATCATAGAGTGCCGCTAGTCATGAATTAACGTGGTAGAAGAATTTGAACCAAAGTTACAATAAGTCAAACTTTTATGAATAAAAGCCCAGGTTGGCACCTAAGATTGATAATTAATTCTGTAAATGTTGCCGCATAATAACTGTACATATTTTTGTCCTACGGCACTGTCGAAGGTTTTCTCTTTCTAACAAGACAAGAATGAGAGCTATAGCACAAATAGACCAAGAGATATCTCTCCTCCAAAATTGCAGCACCCTCAAAATTGCAGTTTTGAGAAAACGAGGAAAAACACTTCACAGCATGTAGGTGTAAATTATGTCAATGATTGATATGTCAACAAGATCAGAAGCAGGTGGAAAATGATCTGAAGCGATAATTAATGGCCTATGCCAATTTGAGCCAAAGTTACGCAATAGGAAACGTTTGAAAGGAAAATTCCATTTGGGTACCGAAGACAACATAACCTTCTCAGCAAATTTTCTTTTGTGGTCACTGCATTTACCTTGGTTTCATGAGACTCGCAGGATTCCCTTTCTAGAAAAAAATTTTTTAAAGCAATAGCAAGAACAGGACCAGAGATATTGATCTTTAAAAAATGCAACACTACCAAAATTGGGGGATTGTCGGAAGCACTCAAGCCTCACGGCATTTAATCAGGAAGGGCAACCCCAAAGACCTCATGCTATTAAAATGCACCAGGAGCATAGTCGGGGTGCATGCTGTCGCGGTGTTTTCTTTTTTCTGTTTTAGCAGCGCCAAGCGAAGCCGCCCGCTTCTTTGCAGAACGTGCGCTACGGTGCAAGTCCTTTTCTTCAGCTCTCCTGGACTCAGTTGCTGTCACATTTGTACTGCATTCTTGCAGAATTGCTGCTGCTGTATGCTTGCAGCCGGCATTGAAGCGAAGCACAGCTTCTGCTGTGGCTGCTTCCACAGCAAACAGTGATGAGTGCCGCTCTTTGTGGATCAAGGTCCAGATGACCGAGTGGAAGCTTTCGTTCGAGTTCTGGGTCTTCCCCCGAATGCACCTCTGCAGCAGGCTCTTCTCTGATAAACGGCTATAAACAGGCAAAAGAGCATCAGCCACATCTCTTGGCAGACTGTAATTGTGCTTTGGTGCAGGCTCCTCTTTTGCCTTTGCAGCGTTGTGGCGGCACCATGACTTCTCATCGGTAGGACACAAACTGTGTTTGGGGCAGTCATCAGTAGATGTGATGTGGTAATATGTCGCCATCACAGCTCGCTGCATGGCATCCACATCACCTACATTTGATCGAAGCGCTCGGCCATAATATATTGCCAGCTTGTCAACTAGATCAGCTGTCAGCCTTCCTCTGCCACCAAGACTTTGCTTCCCTGCACCCTTGTGTCTCTGCAAGAGGTTGCGCAAAGCTGCTCCCATACGCTTGTGCACGTGATTTATGCAGTCTTCTTTGACTATTTCAATGTAGCCATAGATTGCAGCATCTTTAAGAGCACTGAACGTGCGACTGTCCCCATCGCATAGCATGGTTGTGTAGCGCATGTTGTGGCGCTGCAGAGATCTTTCAAACAGAATTTTGCCAGCCTCTACCTCCATTTGACCAGCCTTGGAGTTGGTGTTTTTTTGGCACTGGTGGCGTGATTTCCAAAGTTCGTAGCCGTCAGTGTTTGGCTTGGGACCAATTTCGCAGCCCAGACAAAAGTTTGACAACACCACATAATCAAGCACGTAACCAGTGAAGAGTTCCACCACGGCACCGACGCCTATATGTGATGAGTGTCCGCGCGTCATCCATGTGCCGTCGTAGCACACGGCAATGTTCCCCCTATGCCCAAAACACAAGTCATCGTAGACCTTCGCCACTGCCTGCGCGGCTTGTGCCATAGCGGTCGTGGCGGCTCGGGTAGCAGCGGGTTGCAGTGTGTTCTTCAGATGCCGTTGAAAAGTCTTGTTGTGCATCCCGCGCCGCGACAACCCCATCGCCGAAAAGATATCGTTCATTGCTGTCTGGCCGTTACCGGTCGACAGCATTGCTCGACTAGCCAGAATATTCAGCTGAAAAGGATTACACCTTTTCTCGCCGTCAATCCTCCGCGAGTTCCACTCGGCCGCAATCTCACCGCAGTTGTCGCACAGCACGATCAGTTTTACGGCGAGGCCATAGCTCCGGTCGCTGGTAATTAAACGCACGCATCCACGACACGTTTTGCACCGCACGGCAACCAGAAGGATCGATATTCACAATGCTGAGGTCAATTACCGCATAGGAGGCTGTTCCGTCCGCATCTGACTCTGCGGACGCACCACTTGCATCGGCGAACAGCGCGGTCTTTCGTGCCGTCGCCGGCGTCGATACCAGTCTATCAAGCGTAGCCTGCTCCCGGGCACTCACTTGAGTTATGTCACTGTTAGTGACAGGCGCGGTATCAATACGTACACGACTGCAGTCGGCACGAAGAACGGCGCCGTTGTCCAGCGGAATTGGAGAAGCGTCGCCGCCCGCAACGTGATCGTCACACAATCCCGCAGCACCGGCACTTGCTTCTTGCACAGTATGCAACGAAGTCGCATTCTTAACGCGTTTCTTTGGTTGCTTTCGCCCGAACTTGTGCAAAGAGCGGTACTTCTTCGCGCCTGGCATGACTCTCGCGTTGCACTAGCGTGGTCGGCAGAAAAACAAAATGGCGTCACTGGGAGTCCGCATTTCAGGGCTAGCTTGCCGGAACCAACCAAACGACGCCATTTTGATCACGTGCCTAAACCGGCCAATAGTAGCGCGCGCTGCATGCTATCTTTTTGTTTGTTTTTTATGGGGAAGGCGGAGCGCACAGGGTTGCTTTCCGAAAGAAAAAATAAGCCGAAAGCGTGCGCTTTCGAACGAGACCAAAATCGCCGCGGTGGAGCGCGTAGTTCTCATGCGCCGGGCGATCGAAATTGGGTGTCGTTTGTCCACAATTTAAAGGGCAGTGGGTGTGGTACTGCATTTTTTAATCGCTATAACTTCATAAATACGCGGGGTATAAGGATGAAAATTTCCGTGCAGGTGCGGAATGGTGCGAGGAATACGAAAATGAAAAAATTGAAAATCCGATTTTCAGGCCGATTTTCGGTGCCAAAGAGCCGTGTCCCCCCTTAAGTCACCCTTGCGTTTCGCCTATACGCTAACCACTATTCCAAAAATAAAATGTCTTAATTGCGAATGCTAAAAACAAAGGGCAAATTTTGTTGCAAACTTTACAGGGCTATTTTTTCTTTCTTATTGCCTACAGGAACAAAACAATACAGCAAAAAATAGTGCGAGCAAAGCATTAGCAGCACGAGAGGAATCTGTCATGTTGCGTTCTGGACTTCACATAATTTTCGCAATCGCAGGAATAGCGCACTTAGTGTCCGGTTTGCCCTCTAACATTGGAGAGATATCTTCCTGCTAGCTAACTTAGGATGTTATAAATATTTCGAATCTACTCCACAACGTTTGTTTGTCGGGCCCTAGTAATTACATATAAAGGACGTGCAATTATGTACATATGAGGTTAACAGTGATTCCTTAATACCTGAAAATCATTTATGTGAAGAGAGAATCAAATCAAACCTAGAACTGAGCCCCGAGGCTTGCTCAAAGCGACTGGGTAAAACTCAGACCTTAAACAGTAAATTGAATCATTTGGCGGCTGTTGTTGACACAAAGGTAGAAATATGCTATGGTAACACGTCCAAATTCATAACGAACTAGCTTCTTTAGTTAGACATCGTAATCTATACGGCGACAAATGCTTTTTTAATATCCAAGGATATTGCAAACACTTTTTATTGTTTAGGGCTGATGATTATCTACCGTGACATGGCTGCAGACAGCAGTGGCACCTGGGAGCGCAGCCCCGATAACGGACACGGAAGGGACAGGAGCGAAAAACTTGGCAAGATGTCTGGTGAAAACGTTTGGTGTAGCAGGCTAGCGCCACATTACCGCTTCCGACCTCTCCAAATTGCCTTTGAAGCAATTATTTCGTATTTCTCTCTGACACCCGAAGAGAGGCTCAGTTTAAATACTAATGTCCGAACAAGGCATAGGGTACACAAATCTCAAAACACTGAGACTAGTATTTAGCATCTGTAGTACATTGGCGCCACAATGAAGTCAAGGACAATCTGGAAACTTGCAGAAACGGATCTCCTACAAAACATTCGATATTTATATACCGCTCAGGCGGAGGGGATTGAGCAACACTTTCTGTTGGAATTGAGATTTCCGGACTTCATTTAACTGACAAACTTTCATTTCGTTATCGCCTTTTCCCCAAAAAAACATAGCTCTTTTAGACCTAAGAATTAAGAAAGGAAAACTTATGCACAGCTCTTTGAAATGCGCTGCAGGTCGGATTTAGGGGGCGCACGAGCCTTGGGTAGAAGCACTTCTATCAAAAGGGGGCGCTGGCTCCTTCCATCCGCACGCACTTCTCGCGGCCTGCTCTATGAAGAAGAGGACAATGGCTGAGATGGAACCGCGGAACGTCAGCGGAGACCCGTTTTCACCCTTCGGCCGTGGCCGCCCGACTTCACGGATTCCAGTTTTGCAGAAAGAGAAGCTCACGGTAGGGACCTTCCTTGGCTGCGCGTGTGGCGTCTCCTTGGCCGCGGTCATCGGCATAATGGCCTGGTTTGCTGCATACCGCTCTATCAAACGAGACGACACGAGCAGCACAAACACTTCCTTCTGCTGTCCAAACGAGGCAGCGAAGCTGTTCGCCGTCATCGACCAACAACAGGAGCCCTGCACAGATTTCTACGCGTATGTCTGCAAGAACGCCATCGAGCAAGGCCTCGTCAAGCAGAACGTGATGAGCGACGTGCTGGTGAGCAATCATTTCCCTGCTAACGACAGACCTTTTACGTTCTGAAAGTGGTCGACTATCGGCAGACTGAAAAGGACGCCGAAGCCACTGGCAGCGGAGTTGATAAGTTGAACCAGCTGTCATCAGTTCACTGTGTGTTCCTAGGCACTCTCATCATAAATTCATTTTCTCAAATCGTTTATATTGTTGTATGATACAGAGCAGGCATTGGTCGCATAAACTACCATCCTCTGCAAACTCACTGTGCCACAAACGTAACGGCAGCTAATAATAATTCGTTCACAGGAAAGGAAACCTGTAGTATCTTTCACACTTGTTCTGTGGATATCTGTACCGCATCTTAGAGAAGAAAGGAAGGTGGATGTGAAACCGCAAAGAGAGAAAGACAGCCATAGTGGAGGACTCCGGAGTAATCTCGACCAACTGCAGATCAGTAACGCAGTAACGTGCATTCATATCGCACAGCACATGGTCGCCTCATTGTGTCGCGTCCATCTAAACACAGTTGCCGGCGACTGGGAACGAACCTGGGTACTCTGGCCGAATAGTCTGGCGTCTTAAGCTCTGCACCACGATGCCGCGCTCAGGGCATCTCCAGCAAAACTTTTAGGACCAATCGCCTTCTACGCAAATCAATAAGCGCAAGGTGGCCGATATAAGGAAGTATATCATGGAGAATATTGAGCATGCTGTAAAGAACGGGGGAAGCCTTAAAGCGGTAAAGAAGAAATTGGGCATAGGCAAAAACCAGTTGTATGCGATAAGGGACAAGGCGGGCAACGTCATCACTAATATGGACAAGATAGTCAAAGTAGCCGAGTTCTATACAGATCTCTACAGTAGCCAAAGTAGTCAGGACCGTAATGAGATTGGCGGTAGGGAAAAAGAGTCAGACGTTCCACCAGTGACAAAGGACGAGGTCAAGAAAGCACTAGAAACTATGAAAAGGGGGAAATCAACTGGAGAGGATCAGATAACTACAGATTTGCTGAAGGACGGGGTGGATATCGTGCTAGAAAAACTGGCCACCCTGTATACGCAGTGCCTGGTGTCATCGGCGGTACCGGAACCATGGAAGAATGCAAACATTATCCTCATTCACAATAAAGGGGACTCTATGGACCTTAAAAATTACAGACCAATCAGCTTACTGTCTGTTACGTATAAGGTATTTACTAAGGTAATCGCTAATAGAATCAGGACACCCTCAGACTGCAATCAAGCAAATGATCAAGCAGGGTTTCGGAAACGGTTCTCTACTACTATCCATCATATCCACACCATCAATCAGGTGATAGAAAAATGCTCGGAATATAAGCAGCCCTTATACATAGCATTCATTGATTACGAAAAAGCATTTGACTCAGTGGAAACCTCGGCGGTGATGCAGGCATTGCGAAATCAGGGGGTACACGAGCCGTACGTGAAAGTGCTGGAAGATATATATAGTGGCTGCACAGCTACCATACTTCTGCATAAAGAAAGTAACAAAATTCCCATAAAGAAAGGTGTTAGGCAAGGAGACACAATCTCCCTAGTACTATTCACAGCTTGTTTAGAGGAAGTATTCAGAGACTTGGAATAGGGGCGGTTGGGGATAAGGTTAGATGGAGAATACCACAGTAATCTGCGATTTTCTGATGACATTGCCTTGCTAAGCAACTCGGGGGATGAACTGCAAATAATGATTGATGACCTAGACAGGAAAAGTAGAAAGGTAGGCTTGAAAATCAATATGCAGAAGACTAAGGTAATGTTCAACAGCCTCAGGAAAGAACAGCAGTTTACATTAGGTAGCGAAGTACTGGAAGTAGTAGGCGAATATGTCTACTTAGGACAGGTAGTATCCGCAAATCCGGACCATGAAAAGGAAATAACAAGAAGAATAAGATTGGGATGGAGCGCATTTGGCAAGCACTCGCAGATTATGATTTGCAGCTTACCGGTATCGCTCAAGAGGAAAGTATACAACAGTTGCATCTTGCCTGTACTCACCTATGGGGCTGAAATGTGGAGGCTAACCAAGAGAGTTCTACTTAAGTTGAGGACAACCCAGAGGGCTATGGAACGAAAAATGGTAGCGGTAACATTAAGAGATAGAAAGCGTGCAGAGTGGGTCAGATAAATAACTCAAGTTACCGACATTCTAGTGGAAATTAAGAAGAAATGGACATGTTCAGGGCATGTAGTGCGAAGAGAGGATAACCGATGGTCGCTGAGGGTAACAAACTGGATTCCAAGGGAAGGAAAGCGTAGCAGGGGGCGGCAGAAAGTTAGGTGGGCGGATGAGATTAAGAAGTTCGCAGGGGTCAAGTGGATGCAGCTAGCACAGAACCGGGTGAAGTGGAGAAATATGGGAGAGGCCTTCTCCCTGCAGTGGGTACAATCAAGCTGATGATGATGATGATGCCTTCTAAGCTCATGCAATGAAATCCGGTGCGCAAGATTTGTGCGCGAGATCTGTCGTATATCGCGAGATTTCGTGAGATGTGTTTCTGCCATCTGCAATCGCACACTTGAACTCGCGCGAAGAAACGCCACGCAACAGGAGCGGTTGTTGTTGTGGCTGTAGGAAGACGGAAAAGAAAATGTACGGGCCTGCTACTGGCTCTATAGCTGAGCCACCTCCGCTGCTTCGTGCAGACAGATTGATTGATTTATAGGAAGGGAAAGGCGCAACACCTTTCTCACTTTTTTTTGTGGACACCTCAACCATGCCATAATTGATGTGAGGCAGGTGGGAGTGAAAGTGGAAAGAGAGAAAGAGGAGCCGTAGTAGAGGGCTGCGGAGTATTTTAAACCACCTGGGGATCTTTACCGTGCGCTGAGATCGCACAGCACACGGACGCCTCTCCGTTTCGCCTCCATCGAAACGGAGCCGCCAAGGTCGGGTTCGAGAAAATAGTGAAGAAAGAAAAGGAAGAGGGAAAGAAAGATGCGCGCAGCAACAATAGCCGTCGTCCACCACCGAAGCAGCGGCGGTGACCTACCTGCCCCAGCCCCATCACCCATTCCCTACAGAAGCGGTGGTGTACCGTCCAAACACTTTCCGAAGCAAGCGTTAGCGATAGTGCGCATTTCCTTTCATGTGGAGCAATTATAATTATATGTAGCATTGCAGCGAACGACGATAAGAGGCAAACGCTTAGAGACAAAGGATGGGAGAGGGAGGGTAGGCTTTCACCATTCTTCTATTAGGTGACGTCAAAGAGACCCTCTACATTTTTTTTTTGGATTAAATGTTCAAAGAGAAACCAAAACCTCTGGAGATTGCATTTAGTCCTAGCTCGTCGAGCAACGAGGCTATAGGCGCACCGTCTTAGCTCATTTAGCATTAAGAGACATCTTCCATTGTTGAGATGTTAATGTATTTGAAGCAATGCCGGCGCTTCATAATGAATATGCTAGCTTTCGTCACAATTGGCTTTCAGGTCTAGTACAAAAAATACGTAGGTTAATAAATACGGGAATGGATATTATTGTGGGACTGCATTTTTGAAGGTATTTTATAGATCTTGAGTGCTAAGTAAAAGTAGGTATCAATAGCTTCAGATACAATGTCTATGGAATGAATGAAGTTGCTTCAATGGCATGATGTACAATAATTTAGTGGCCTTCGCGAGGTCCTTGATGAGAGCCGTATCTGGAAAGACTTTTGGGCTTTTACTAAAACGCTGACTTTAAGAAAAGCACTATTTATCCATGGTAAACGAGCGCGAAAAGACGAACAAGGCAGAGAAAACGCAACACAAGCTACAGAGCGCTTGTGCCGTGCTGATGGAGACTTGTGTCGTGCTGTCTTCTCTGCTGTGGTCGTCTTTTCGCGCTCGTTTACAATGAATACTTACCAACTCGCCCAGCTTTCCACGTTCAGGCAGAATGCATCGAAAGATACAAGCGCTCACCTAAACGTGTTGCACCATTTATTACTGTACACCTTTTAAACCGTACCATCCTTGAAGCAGCGATCCACTGCGGTCTATGAGGAACGTGTCTCTCTCGCAACCTCATGTCCTGGTTTTGACTTCCACATTCACTTGAAACTCACCTAAGTTTCACACTCAGTTACGTTATCTTGGTTTTAGAAAATTTAAACAGAAGTTCATTTTGATGCTTAATTTCTTGAGGAATTTAATGCCAATACGAACATTTCGACCTCTTCCTGAATTTTAATGTTTCATCGGTATTTTTCTTTCACGCCTGACGGATGTTTTTTTTTAAATGCGGGACCCTTAACGAGAAGGCGTTATAATGCTGTGATTTCAGCGGATGAAGCGATATATAAAATCTTGCACTAGCACTATGTATTGGCAGGCAGCACAAAATTTATTCGGTCGAATTGCTCGAGTGTGTAACATATGAGCTTGGAAAACAGACAGCGAAAATTAAAGAAAAAAAAGAATAAAAGAAGGAGGGCAGCGAATATCTGTCTTGAAATGATTTGTCCCCCGGCGAAGAATACCCACAATGAAGCTGGGCTCGAAGTTGCAGCTGGCCATTCCGCTCTGGTTGTTAGGGTGCACCTGAGCCAAGAAAAACGTTAGGTTTTCGCAGATGGTTGTAGCGTCGTCAATGCTTTAACTTATGAAACAAGCAGTATACTAGTTTTTTATGCTTGCGGCCAACGCAGTTCAGTTCAGTTCAGGCGTTCAGTCGAGTCCGACTCTTCGTGACCCTATGGACCATGTCACACCACGCTTTCCGGTCTCTCACTATCTTCTTAACATCACATAACTTCATCTGCAGTGCCTCGAGGATGCCATCTAACCATCGCGTTCGCTGCCTACCCCTTCTCCGGCGACCCTCAACCTTTCCCAACATCAAATCTTTCTCCAGCGACTCCTCTCTTCTCATCAGATGACCAAAGTAGCTGAGCTTTAACTTTAGAATTTGACCCTCCAATGAGCAGTCAGGGTTAATGGTCGACAATATCGACTGATTTGATCTTCTGGCAGTCCAAGGAACTCTCAAGAGTCTTCGCCAGCACCACAATTCAAACGCGTCAATTCTTCGGCGGTCAGCCTTTTTCACAGTCCAACTCTCGCATCCATACATCACAACTGGAAAGACCATAGCACGAGTTATACGGATCTTGGTTGGCAGACTAATGTCTCTGCTCTTTACTAGGCGGTCAAGGCTAACCATTGCTCTCTTTCCCAGAAGCAAGCGTCTCCTAATTTCATGGCTGCAGTCTCCTTCCGAGGTAATCTTGGAGCCCAAGAACAGAAATTCTGTCACAGCTTCCACTTCTTGTCCATTGATGCTCCAGGACTTGATAGGGCAAGACGCCATGATCTTTGTTTTTTTTTAATGTTCAGTTTAAGCCCAAACTTCTCACTCTCTTCTTGTACGCGCATCAGAAGTCTCTTGAGTTCCACTTCACTTTCTGCCATTAAAGTGGTATCATCCGCATATCTATGGTTGTTGATACGTTTTCCAGCAATCTTCACTCCAGCTGAAGACTCGTCCAGACCGGCCTTCCTCATGATGCACTCTGCATATAGGTTAAATAGGCAGGGCGACTGTATGCAACCTTGCCTCATCCCTTTCTCAATCGGAAACCAATCAGTAAGACCATGCCCAGTTCTGACTGTGGCCTCTTGCCCTTCATACAAGTTCCTGAGGAGACAGATGAGGTGAATTGAAACTCCCATCTCTTGGAGCTTGCCACAATCTCCTGTGATCTACGCAGTCAAACGCTTTCGCATAATCAATAAAGCAGAAGTAAATGGGTTTCTGGAACTCTCTTGCTTTTTTCATGATCCAGCGAAGGTTGCCAATTTGGTCTCTAGTTCCTCTGCCCTTGCGAAACCCAGCTTGCACGTCCGGAAGCTCCCGATCCACATACTGCTTCAGCCTACCTTGGAGGATTTTCAACATCCCCTTGCTAGCATGCGCAATAAGCGCGATCGTGCGGTAGTAGGAACAATCTTTGGCACTGCCTTTCTTTGGAATGGGGATGTAAACTGACCTCCTCCAATCCTGTGGCCACTGCAGGGTTGTCCAAATCTTCTGACATAATGTATGCAGAGTGTTAACAGCGTCGTGGTTGAGGTTTTGAAGCAACTTAGCTGGAATACCATCAATTCCGCTAGCTTTGTTCTTAGCAAGGCTGGCTAAGGCCCCTTCAACTTCACTCTTCAGGATGCCCGGCTCGAGATCAGTAATGACAACCGTCTTATGTTGGGTTTGCACATCCGGGTCCTTCTTGTACAGTTCTTCTGTGTATTCCTGCCACCTCTTCTTTATCTCTGAGGCTTCAGTGAGGTCCTTGCCTCGTTTGTCCTTTATCACGCCCAGCTTAGCACAGAAGCTTGCTACGAACATCTGCGCTTTTCGCAGCGACGGGTGAGCAGTAGCGATGGGTATCTCGGAATAACTTTCAAAAATGACCACTAGGCAACTGTCAGTGAAGAATGGTTACAGGAAATTATTCATGCGATCTGTACAGCACCTCTCTTTCTAAGGGTGGGGCCACTGGTATGCCTGGCATCTTTCCCACTGCTTCGCAGACGCCACAACTAAGAATAACATCAAAGCAATGCGCACATTTATAATGCCTCCGCACATATCGTAATATAGAGTCTTATAATCTTACACCAAATAATGCAAAACTTAAAAAAAAGCGTAAGAAGACAGTTTGGCACCGTTCTTTTAATGAGCTATTCTATTTAAACACGTCTGGCAAACATATATGTGCTTTATGTATGAGAAAGTTTAGTCAAGAAGGAATTTGCTCTGTAGGAGCACTGAAACTGACCGCACCGGTGTGCAGGAACAGAAAATAGGTTAAATTAAAATCCATTAGGGACGAGCGATAACAGATCGGACGTTTATTTTATGGTTAAGATACTATATTCAAAATATCAACCATGTGACTTTATTGGTCTGCAAGGATTTAGGGCGCCCCATTTCGATATTTATTTTTTCAGGTGTTCATGCTTTAATCTCACGATTCCCCATTTCATTCCCATTTAAGCAGTATGGATAAAAGATCTCGTTCTGCAAATAACAATAAAATAACTATCAGCGTTTTGAGCGTAAACATCGCAGTCATTCACTTTGCAGATAACAGTTTTTAGAGCACATAGCAGTGCCCTGACTGTTTGTCGGGTAGTATGACGTCACATGGCCGCACTGTATGGCCGAATAAGCAAGCGCTTTGAAATTAGGTTTTGTCTTTAAGTGAGGTGATTGAGATTGCTTAGTTTGTGGGGTTTTAACGTCCCAAAGCGGCTCAGACTATGAGAGACGCCGTAGTGGAGGACTCCGGAAATTTCGACCACCTGGGATTCTTTAACGTGCACTGAAATCGCACAGCCCACGGGCGCCTTGCTTTTCACCTTCATTTAAAAGTGGCCACCGAGGTGGGGATTCGATTCCGCATCCTTGGGAACAGTAGTCGAGCGCCGTAACCACTGCGCCACCCCTGCGGGAGGTGGCTGGACAAACCCCGCAAACCAAACCAAACATGTGCAGTGACCGATAATTCACACACTCACGGAGAAATACATCATATTTTGACGTACTTTGCGTATATGCAGCTAGTTTGATTGTCCGGATCTCTAGCCGACTGAGGAAGGCCTGGCCCGGATCTATCCCGCCCTTGTCCTTTAAAATATACTCCTAAAAACTCCCTGAGACGCTTGCTAGCTTTGGTTACCGCGTTTTTAAGTCAGTTAAGATATTCGCGGAGGTTCTTTTTTCTCGTCTGCAGCTAGGGACATTAGTCTCTTCGCCGCGCAACGTTCCTATGTGCTCACGCACTGCCTCCCGCAACCTTCAAATAACTCAATTGCCCTCTTCATTCCTCCGATCACAAAGATTCCTTCATGGCAGTCAAGAACTGTTTGTGGAGTGTTTCTTGGAGGAATATGCGTGAAATATAAAATTCTCATCTGTAATTGTATATGCATGTCTTGCTCGAAATCTTTCCCTCAATCTATCAACAAGGGGGAAACAACTGATGAGCTGCGCTCAAATTTCGCATAGTAACGTAAATGTCGGCAATTTTTTTCTTTTTCAGTCGGATATCACCGGAAACATTATGAAAGGAACCAACTACTATAGGAGTGAGGTTGCAGAAGCACTGCACGCCCTGTACACCTCGTGCATCCGGGAGATATGGCAACACAAAAAGATCATCCGGGATGCCTCGGCAGCTGTGCTGGAAATCGCGAATGCTACCAGTCGCATGAGCGGCGCAGACATCCTCTATTTGGCAGTCGCTGTGAATAAGCGCTACGGCTTGACCTTCCTATTTGAGATACGTACATCCGATGACGCCGCAACAAAACTCACGTTCCTCTGCAAAAATTACCTGCTCGATGACTACGGGGAGTCTTGTGATTCTTCTTGCTACGTACATGCTCTTCCCATCCTGAACGGTTATTTCGGCACCAACTACACTGAACGGGACCTGAAAAACTGGGAAGAGGCATTCTTCGCAACCGATTTTATTTTGTCACCGATGTCATGGACAGATCTAAGAGAAGCCTTCGGGAATCTGGAAGCCTCGCAGTTGAAAGCGATTTTCCAAGAATTCTTTATTGACATTGACACCATCAAAAGTCTAAACGTAATGTCTAAGACCAGCTTTCTGGAGGATATTCGGCCCGTAACCCATGCACGCAACCAGCCTATGTCGGTGTTTTACAAGATGGCACTTCTTGTTCTGGATGTCATGCTCTACATTCAAGAGAACAAGCCTCTGGGTTCACCGATAGTCATTAGCGAAATGGTCTGCAACAACCACGTGTACCATAGCGCCCAGTTATGGCGTGTTACGTATGTTGCAGCCCTCGCAAATCCCGCCGAAGATCGCCAGCTTCACGATATCTTCGAGGCCGCTCGAACAACCGTTTCGAACTATGCCCCATTCCGGAATCTGGTCGCGGCCGGAAACGACACAGAACAGTTCCTGGCCCTGATGAAAAATTTCTCTCTCATGCTGCCTACAGACCTGATTTTCAGGGAGCCGGCCGTGCCCTCTATTCCTAAGCAGGGTTTTGTCCGGAACCTGTTCTTGGCACGGAAGTACGAATTTGATTCTAAAATGCAGAAGGTGCGAAGAGGTATGCCTCCCCTTCGAGACGATGGCAAGGGCGAAATCAAGCAAAGCATGTTTTTAATAAACGAAACGACCCTCTACGTGTCCTCGTTTGGGTACGGCTGGCTGAGTGCTGGTACTACCGATCCAATGCTTACCGACGCAGCTGTGTTTGCGACTCGCTTGGCGGTGCGGCTGTCGGTGAATATTTTCAACAGCGATGCCTGGTCTCAAAAGACGAAGGAGGTGCTGCAATATTACAGGTAACTTATAGATCACAGCGAGGTTAATTACATATGAAAATTATCGGAGTAAAAAATTAGGGTCCCACACCTGAATGTTGTGTAACCTGTTGTTTCTTCTGTCAGACACGATGTCAAGCACAGGTCATTCCTAAGATGATACAAGAGAATACCTGGTTTTGGAGGCGCTAACTTACCTCAACAATTACCTGCACGATCTGCTTTTGTACGCCTGTTTTTGAATCAAAAGCTTAACCGGGAAAAAACTTTATTTTAGTTCTTGCAAGTTAGATGCTAATGTATCCTCGTGGGATGATAACCTACGGCTTTTATGTGCTGCGGATGCAATCGAACGCTGACCTTCTTAAGCAGCGGGGGAAAAGAGCCTTCAACATTGCCCGTACTTAATTCTTTTTTTTTTCTAATTTCGCAGCCTATACCTCAGAAAAGTGCTACAAGTTTTCAAAAAGTTGACAGAAAACAAGCATACTTAAGTACGTAATAGTCGAAGTTTGCATTCCATGCCTGGAAGCTAGACGCCGGCCTGTGCATAAAATAAACTCGCTAGACGTAGGCACGTAATGGTTCCATCCGATAAAGCGTAAAGCTCGCTACCTACGGTTGCACTGCGTGTCTCAAGAGCAGAGCTGTGTTGGGTGTGGGAATATGAGTGCTCGAAACATAAACTGAAAGCATGCGGCTCAAGCTAAATATTGGGTAATACCTGCTTGATAGTAATTGTCACGTCCATTACGTTTCACTCGAGCTTCCTTCCAGGAGTCTTTAGAAAGCGCATGCAGATTGTAACTGAAAACGGTATTTGTTGTGCGTTTATTGGTATTTTTCTTTCTCGTGCCACTGCAATGTAACCGCTTGAGGAATTGTTTCCGATAGACGGAAACACTGGTACCGCTAATAGCCTACCAGGCTATGGGAACCAAAACGTTTTGTAAGTATTTTGCCACTTGAAGATGTAAGAGGCAAAAAACATCTGACAGAAATCTTAGAAGTGGAAAGAGTGGCGCTTCTCGCGTAACACGTTAAATTTCTTTCGATCAGTTTCATCCAAAAAAATAAACGAGGCAGTCTCTGCAGGATTTGCACACCTGCTTTCATGTAGTGCCGAAAGGTCTCTTATATATTGTTTCGTTTCTTTTACAGGCCATGTTTAACACAGGCCATGTCTAAAAACGGTTATTTTTAGTTTTTTCACCGATTTCCAAAAAAGCTTTCAGGAATATATTCTGAGGTACAAAAACTCTATTGCTTAATTTAGAACCGGTATCATTGAGTTTAAGGCACTTCAGGAACAGCCTCTCTCAAGAAGGCCTCTCATCGGATGCACGCAATCTGTATTACGGGAATTACGCGAGTATATTTGCGGGAGGTCTAGAATCCAAAGTAACGAATTCTTTTCCAGAAAACAACGAGTATACCATTCTTATATTAATATCTTCATGATAGCTAACATGGATCAGAAACACTCGAGTTGTTAGTCTCATCTTAATAATCATCATAGTAGCATTAACATTATTTCTCAGTTATCGCAATGCAACGTCCACTCTCTCGACAGCACGATGTCAGTAGGAAATGGCAAAAATTTATATTCCTTTGGACAGAAAGCCAGCGGATAAGCAACAGTGCCTAGATTTCACAGGTCATCATCCAATACATTGCCAGCTAGCAATATTTGTAGGACAGGAGACATGGCTTAGAAGAATATGTAGTGATGATAATGATGAACCTAACCGATTACATTCATTGAAAGCAACACTTTGGTAATTAAAAGAAGCTATTCCGGTAACTTCCTTAATGTGACCCTCGTGTAAACAACCACTTCAAACCGCAACGATGTGCTCACAAAACAACCAAAAGCCAGCATAGAACGTCAGTCTTCTTTTTGTAACGAAATCTCTCATGCACTTCTAAACATAAACAATATTCTGCGAAAATACCACTCCATGCTAACGTGTTATGAACTACTGAAGGAAATATTCACGGATGAGCCAAGGATACCGCACAAACGGAATCCAAACTTAGAATATATTCTGGTTTGTGGGGTTTTACGTCCCAAAGTGACTACGGCTATTAGAGACGACATAGTTGAGGGCTGCTGAAATATCGACGACCTGTGATTATTTAACATGCGCTGATATCGCACACCACATGGGCGCCTAGCTTTTCGCCTGCAACTGTAGGCGGCCACTGAGACCGGAAATCGATCCGGCATCCTTGGGTGCAGTATTCGAGTGTCTTACCACTGCACCACTCTGGCGGCTAAGGAGATATTAAATTACATGCTAAACTTGACAGCAAGCATTCAGAGCAGCCACATTTTAGTTCTCGACTCAGATGTAAGACGTGCGATCATTTTCAAAAAGAGACCATGGTTATCAGTACTCAAAAAATTTCACTTTTGACATGAAACCAGGCTTTAATTGCAGATTCTCAAATGTCATCTATATTTTAGAGTGCTTCTTCTGTCATAAACTGTTCATCGGAGATAGGAGACAATATATTAATATAGGGCTAAACAGCCTTCTGGCAGGCACAGGCAAAATGCTCCCGAAAGCAGCTTCCCATCATTTCAATCGGAAAAACCACAAGGTCTAAGAAATTAGGTTATTCAATCTGCAGTTAGGGTTTAAATCTTCAAAAGACAACAAATATAAAGAGCCTTATCTAATCTATATAGATAAGACATTGGAACCAGCAGGAATAAATGTCTCGAAAGGAACATTATAATCTCTTAAATATATTCACTTTGTGCCATAACTAGTCACGAAAACAATCCCATATAGCGCTAAGTTTACAGTTTGTTCACAGCACTTGTGCACTATATCCCCGCAATGCGATAAGTTGCATATGTCTTTCCATGGATGTTTTCTTCTTTTCACTTCCCACTTTGGTTGACGTTAAAACCCTTTTCTACAGAACCTGGCATGTGGTGGTTAACTTCATCGGTTATAATTCTGTTCCTTCGTCCTTCGCCCCCGTAACCTGGAACGATTTTGACAGCTGTTCCCTGAGCTATTCGCTATCAGGAACCTTTAAAATGCATGTATGCATTGAACAAAAGGGTGACAGCATCGAACCTGGTTTAGGTGCTGACTTGTCCTTCAACCCGCATTGTATATTTCTCTTCTGCTGCTGCTTTTATTTTTCTAGCCACGAGATCGCCGGTTTTTTGGTGAGAAAAACAAACCGGAGGAATGGGTTTTCACTTCTTGACGAAATGTTTCTTCCCACGCTCCTCCCTCATTACGTTTCGTTCTCCGGAAGCAAAGCGTATTTACACCAGCGGCAGTAACGGTCGCGCTGCCTAGACGAAGTGAAGTTCATATGACGAAACATTGGCTCGGCTTGCAAACTGAAGCTGCCCCTCTATCCTTGTTCAGTGCTCTTCCATACTGCGTCCAAATCCTCTTTCTCTCGTTTTAATCTATATGTTGTATTGGAACACAAACTATCGTTTGAAAATTAGGGGTGCTTTCTTGGGAACAGCTGATATTGAGGGCTCAGCGCTATTTAGTGGAGCAATCTTGCGCGTTCGGGAGTGGACGGTAGCTGTATTGCTACAACCATCTGCAGAAATATACTACGACTTAACTTTCAAAGTCTGTGGAACGTGCATGACCTCGACACAGGCATGGAAATAGTACGGGCCAGCAAATCAGATAACGATTCGGATGCAGGGACTGCGTGACGATCACATCCAGCGCTGCGGTTCCTGAATTCGTGCGTCCAGTAGTGGATATGTACAGGCACGGGCTGCGAATTGCTGCCCTTGTCGGGACTGGCGGCACTGTTAATTCTGAGGCCATGACACCGGCATCTGCAAGAACAAGCTGGTACACTGTCCAGAGAGCCTGGAGCCTCTTCCGGATCTCCGAAGCACAATTTTTCTACGCTCGCTTCGCCTATTACTACTGCAACACTTTTGAGCATATATATATTAACGATATTGTCAAGGTCAACGCTGATTTTTCTACAGCATTCCATTGCTCGCGCACCGAGGACATGGATGAAGAAGACTGCACGAATGTAAAGCGAAAAATAGTTTATTAGGCATTTTTCAAATAGGCTGCTGTCAAGGTGTTTTAGTTGTGAGATTAATAATTGGCCCCTTTCACTTTGTTTTGTACGTCTTTTGGACATGAGTCTCCACTACATGACCTTCTAGGAGTAGAGCTTGCACTACCAGATACCAAAATATGTATTACTTTGGAGATATTCGCATTTCTTAGGCGGTGTTTCGTGTATATTAGTTTTCACTACCTATAGCCATAGTTGTGCGTGTGAAATGTGGGAGCCTGTATTCTAACAACAGAATATTTCGCGTCAGAAGTTTATTGGTCATATACGATTGTTGATAACAGCTTGTTTTATTGTAGGTAATATAACGCTCGTGTAGCATGTAAGGTCGAACTCTGCGAATATCACAGAGCAGAAAATAATGGGACTTACAATGTGCCATTTATTGTGCAGTGTGTACAGACGTTCCTATGCTTCATTGAACAGATTCGATTTTATTCTACCCATATGCTCATTACTCGTTCACAAGATGTCCACTTGAGATTTCTGTTTGGTTTGCGGCGTTTTGAGGTGTTGCGTGGCTATCCGTGCGAATAAAGTTTCTCCTTACTCATGCAATAAACTTCAATATGGCTAACCCTCAACCTTGGTTGAAGTCGCGAGTCTTGAGGGGCTCCCTGTTGGTTTACGGACTCAACTTATGTTTCACGATCTCATTAGAGTCTTCAAAGACATGCGTGTTTAACATACAGCATTTTATTCCGAATAATTGCCGCATAGCTAGTCGTTTGTTATCGTGAGTCATGAAGGAAAAGAGGTGAGAAAACTCCACTTGGATGATTTGTCGACCTATCTGCATAGTGTCGCCGCATGCAATGCAGACAAGCTTCAATAAATCTTAGAGGCTGCCCATGCTATAGTGGCCTGTCTGATACTGCGATGTTTTCTTCGCACGATCCCCACCTCAATACCTTTGCTCAGTCGAGTTACAGCTTGGTTGGTTTGTGGGGTTTAACGTCCCAAAGCGACTCAGGCTATCAGAGACGCCGTAGTGAAGGACTCCGGAAATTGTGGAAGGCTCTGTTTCGTTCGCATTCCCATGTGATGTGGTATAGCGTGGGGGTTGCCCCGCACCACGGACATGTGTTCCTGTATTGTGTAGGGAACATCTTGTGTAGTATGTATAGATTGTGGAAAGTCCCTGCTTGCAGTCTCCGCCAGCAGACCGCCTCGTGCTGTGTTAATGATGTGCGGGGTGGTGGGTATTTGAATCTCCGCCCTCTGTGGCAGTTTAGTATTTCTGTATACGTTGGTTCCACCGTTATGGGGTCCTCCAGGGCTTCTGACTGCCCTGCTCGGTTCGGGATCTCGCGAACTAGGCTGTCTACCCTCGAGTTACCCTCTATCCCGGTGTGTGCCGGTATCCAGAAAATCCTGTGTCTTAAGGTCTTATTTGGAAGCCTTGCTTCAAGGAGGATGCTCAGCGCTTCCTTGCTTATTTTGCCCCGTGTGTAGTTCCTGCATGCTGCTTTGGAGTCTGTTAGGAATATCAGAGACTTGTTCCTACGGTAACCGTCGGCCGCCGCTAGAGCTACGGCAGCCTCCTCCCCCTCCGTTACCGTACAGTTTCTTAACGTCGCACTGCTGATTGGTTCCCCCATGTGGTCTACCACTGCTGCGACTCTGAATTTTGTGGTCCTGCGGTTCCATGGATATAGGGCCGCGTCTGTGTATACTGTATTTTCCATTGTGGCTAGGTTCCGCTGCACATAGTCTGCCCTGGCCTCCCTTCTAGCGGCGTGGAGGTTGGGATCCATGTTTCTCGGCAGGGGGCTGACATCCGGTGTTTGACGGACCTCGTCTGGAATGGTGGCTGTTCTATCTACGATCCCTTCTACGTCGTGTCCTAATTTCTCTAGGAGCTTGCGGCCGGTGACTGTCTGTTGGAGCCTGACTATTTGCGTACATAGCTGGGCCTCCGTTAGTTATTCGAATGTGTTGTTTAGGCCTATTTATAGCAGCTTTTCTTTTGGTGTGTTTCTTGGTAGGTGGATTGCTGTCTTGTACTCTATTCTTAGCAGCGCCTCCGTCTGTTCTTTGTCTTTCTTGGTCATGCGGTGGCATGGCAACGAGTACGTGACTCTGCTGACTATCAGACTTTTGACGAGCTTGATCGTGTCCCTACACAATACAGGAACACATGTCCGTGGTGCGGGGCAACCCTTACACTATACCAAATCACATGGGAATGCGAACGAAACAGAGCCTTCCACAAACTAAATAACCCGAGTGCGGAACAATGGGAGGGTCTGCTGACCAGCAGCGAGCTCACGGCCCAAAGGGCACTGGTGCGGCACGCCTGCGAAGCAGCAAGACTCAGCGGTGCCCTGGAATAGGGGCGCCGACCTTGTGAAGAGGCCGAAGATATGAAGACATCGGCCCACCGCTAAAACCAGAAACTTTTTAGAGCAATAAATGTTTTCTCTCTCTCTCGACCACCTGGGGTTCTTTAACGTGCACTGACAACGCACAGCACACAGCGCCTGGCTTTTCGCCCGCAGCGAAAAGCGGCCTCCGAGGCCAGGAGTCAATCCCGCGTCCCTGGGAACAGTAGTCGAGCGCCATACCCACTGCGCCACCCCGGCGGAGTATTGTGTTACAGCTGCGGAATAAGACTCGGCGTAGGAAGCCCGGGAAAAATTATCTGAGCAGCTATTATTAAAATTTCTTAATTGACGAATTGATATGTTCTAAACACCTTGCCATTTCAAAGAATTAATGAAAATTTGTATTTGCAAACTGCGCTTGTATTACAGGAAATAAAACATGGCTGAAGCAGCGCTAGTGTTGCTCTCTGTGTTGTGTGCATTACCGCAGCAAAATACTTTGCACCCAAAGGACTTTGTGCCTTTAAAGAGGTGACAAGAAAGGCCCGTCTTAAAGAAGGAAGGGGAAAACTTCAGCCGGCTCTAAGCTGTTTTTTGATAGAGGTTATGGGGCGTCCAC
Organism: Amblyomma maculatum; assembly: GCF_055883805.1. Taxonomy (NCBI): domain Eukaryota; kingdom Metazoa; phylum Arthropoda; class Arachnida; order Ixodida; family Ixodidae; genus Amblyomma; species Amblyomma maculatum. The sequence goes on from NC_139354.1 coordinate 87,783,126, forward strand.
GGTGAAGTCTCCTTGTATCTCTAAAAATGTTCTCCGACGACCGTATCCACCTATAACCAACAGTTCGATACCCTGCCGTCCAGGGCTTCGCTGTCAACTGCCGTCCGTCGAGCTCTCTGTACCCAGCATTATTGGTATTTGCAGTGGTCTATGGACTGCAGTCTCTCATTGCTAAGTACTTGGGGTGTGTATATTAGGGACCAAGTCTATTTTTTAAACACGAATTGTGATGTTCAAGCTTCGCCGTCAGAGTAGATGCGATGCCGCCTCTAACACCGCCTTTTCATTCACCAGAGTGCCGCGGTGGGGCAGTGGTTAATATACCGTGTAGATAATTTCAAGTAATTAGGCCTATACTTCTCGTCCGAAGCAAGCATGTCCGGAACAAGCTCGTCGAAGAAGCATGTAGACTACTTGGCTCGCAAACATAGTACTTCTTTTTAATTTCGTTAGATAAAAGTTAAAACGGCACCCCTGCACGCGCACAACCTGATCAACAAAGTAGACCAAATTCAAAACCGCGCCTCACGCTTCATTACTAGCATAACGAAGCTTGGGGTTTGCCCCTCCAGCAAATGAAGAAGTTCTTGCCACTGAAATGTTTCCACAGTGCGAATGGTGGCTCTAGAATCGCCAACAATATTGACCTGTAGTACACACGCCATGTTTCAGCTAGAAATAATCACCCAAAAAGTACAGATTTCTGGTCGCGCGAATGTTTTCGCCCAATCATGTTGAACTTTTACTGCAAACGAATGAAATCGACTTCCCGAAATCAATGTCCCGTCTGCGATCTTTTCCTCAGCCCTAGTTGAAGTTCAATTTCTGTGAGTCTGTGTCACCCGTTCATTGCATGTTATAACGATGAACCACTATTGGTGTGCACACTCCCAGATGCTCTTAGAGTCTGTGGGGGCAGCTGTTCTTGGCTGAAACAAGATGTCTTCGACGTGCGTGGCAAGCTCACCTAGAATTCAGCTACTCGTAGTGGCAGAAGGGGGTGGCGATTTGGTGCCCAGCTTTCGCTGGTTCAAATGAGAGTAAGGGTCGGAGTCAGCAATAACACCCAGAACAGGCTTTTGCACAACTGCAAGAGAAATAATTTTCTGCTCTGTGATATTCGCAGAGTTCGACCTTACATGCTACACGAGCGTTATATTACCTACAATAAAACAAGCTGTTATCAACAATCGTATATGACCAATAAACTTCTGACGCGAAATATTCTGTTGTTAGAATACAGGCTCCCACATTTCACACGCACAACTATGGCTATAGGTAGTGAAAACTAATATACACGAAACACCGCCTAAGAAATGCGAATATCTCCAAAGTAATACATATTTTGGTATCTGGTAGTGCAAGCTCTACTCCTAGAAGGTCATGTAGTGGAGACTCATGTCCAAAAGACGTACAAAACAAAGTAAAAGGGGCCAATTATTAATCTCACAACTAAAACACCTTGACAGCAGCCTATTTGAAAAATGCCTAATAAACTATTTTTCGCTTTACATTCGTGCAGTCTTCTTCATCCATGTCCTCGGTGCGCGAGCAATGGAATGCTGTAGAAAAATCAGCGTTGACCTTGACAATATCGTTAATATATCTATGCTCAAAAGTGTTGCAGTAGTAATAGGCGAAGCGAGCGTAGAAAAATTGTGCTTCGGAGATCCGGAAGAGGCTCCAGGCTCTCTGGACAGTGTACCAGCTTGTTCTTGCAGATGCCGGTGTCATAGCCTCAGAATTACCAGTGCCGCCAGTCCCGACAAGGGCAGCAATTCGCAGCCCGTGCCTGTACATATCCACTACTGGACGCACGAATTCAGGAACCGCAGCGCTGGATGTGATCGTCACGCAGTCCCTGCATCCGAATCGTTATCTGATTTCCTGGCCCGTACTATTTCCATGCCTGTGTCGAGGTTATGCACGTTCCACAGACTTTGAAAGCTAAGTCGTAGTATATTTCTGCAGATGGTTGTAGCAATACAGCTACCGTCCACTCCCGAACGCGCAAGATTGCTCCACTAAATAGCGCTGAGCCCTCAATATCAGCTGTTCCCAAGAAAGCACCCCTAATTTTCAAACAATAGTTTGTGTTCCAATACAACATATAGATTAAAACGAGAGAAAGAGGATTTGGACGCAGTATGGAAGAGCACTGAACAAGGATAGAGGGGCAGCTTCAGTTTGCAAGCCGAGCCAATGTTTCGTCATATGAACTTCACTTCGTCTAGGCAGCGCGACCGTTACTGCCGCTGGTGTAAATACGCTTCCGCTTCCGGAGAACGAAACGTAATGAGGGAGGAGCGTGGGAAGAAACATTTCGTCAAGAAGTGAAAACCCATTCCTCCGGTTTGTTTTTCTCACCAAAAAACCGGCGATCTCGTGGCTAGAAAAATAAAAGCAGCAGAAGAAAAATATACAATGCGGGTTGAAGGACAAGTCAGCACCTAAACCAGGTTCGATGCTGTCACCCTTTTGTTCAATGCATACATGCATTTTAAAGGTTCCTGATAGCGAATAGCTCAGGGGAACAGCTGTCAAAATCGTTCCAGGTTACGGGGGCGAAGGACGAAGGAACAGAATTATAACCGATGAAGTTAACCACCACATGCCAGGTTCTGTAGAAAAGGGTTTTAACGTCAACCAAAGTGGGAAGTGAAAAGAAGAAAACATCCATGGAAAGACATATGCAACTTATCGCATTGCGGGGATATAGTGCACAAGTGCTGTGAACAAACTGTAAACTTAGCGCTATATGGGATTGTTTTCGTGACTAGTTATGGCACAAAGTGAATATATTTAAGAGATTATAATGTTCCTTTCGAGACATTTATTCCTGCTGGTTCCAATGTCTTATCTATATAGATTAGATAAGGCTCTTTATATTTTTGTCTTTTGAAGATTTAAACCCTAACTGCAGATTGAATAACCTAATTTCTTAGACCTTGTGGTTTTTCCGATTGAAATGATGGGAAGCTGCTTTCGGGAGCATTTTGCCTGTGTCTGCCAGAAGGCCGTTTAGCCCTATATTAATATATTGTCTCTTATCTCCGATGAACAGTTTATGACAGAAGAAGCACTCTAAAATATAGATGACATTTGAGAATCTGCAATTAAAGCCTGGTTTCATGTCAAAAGTGAAATTTTTTGAGTACTGATAACCATGGTCTCTTTTTGAAAATGATCGCACGTCTTACATCTGAGTCGAGAACTAAAATGTGGCTTCTCTGAATGCTTGCTGTCAAGTTTAGCATGTAATTTAATATCTCCTTAGCCGCCAGAGTGGTGCAGTGGTAAGACACTCGAATACTGCACCCAAGAATGCCGGATCGATTTCCGGTCTCAGTGGCCGCCTACAGTTGCAGGCGAAAAGCTAGGCGCCCATGTGGTGTGCGATATCAGCGCATGTTAAATAATCACAGGTCGTCGATATTTCAGCAGCCCTCAACTATGTCGTCTCTAATAGCCGTAGTCACTTTGGGTCGTAAAACCCCACAAACCAGAATATATTTTAAGTTTGGATTACGTTTGTGCGGTATCCTTGGCTCATCCGTGAATATTTCCTTCAGTAGTTCATAACACGGTAGCATGGAGTGGTATTTTCGCAGAATATTGTTTATGTTTAGAAGTGCATGAGAGATTTCGTTACAAAAAGAAGACTGACGTTCTATGCTGGCTTTTGGTTGTTTTGTGAGCACATCGTTCCGGTTTGAAGTGGTTGTTTACACGAGGGTCACATTAAGGAAGTTACCGGAATAGCTTCTTTTAATTACCAAAGTGTTGCTTTCAATGAATGTAATCGGTTAGGTTCATCATTATCATCACTACATATTCTTCTAAGCCATGTCTCCTGTCCTACAAATATTGCTAGCTGGCAATGTATTGGATGATGACCTGTGAAATCTAGGCACTGTTGCTTATCCGCTGGCTTTCTGTCCAAAGGAATATAAATTTTTGCCATTTCCTACTGACATCGTGCTGTCGAGAGAGTGGACGTTGCATTGCGATAACTGAGAAATAATGTTAATGCTACTATGATGATTATTAAGATGAGACTGATCCATGTTTCTGATCCATGTTAGCTATCATGAAGATATTAATATAAGAATGGTATACGCGTTGTTTTCTGGAAAAGAATTCGTTACTTTGGATTCTAGACCTCCCGCAAATATACTCGCGTAATTCCCGTAATACAGATTGCGTGCATCCGATGAGAGGCCTTCTTGAGAGAGGCTGTTCCTGAAGTGCCTTAAACTCAATGATACCGGTTCTAAATTAAGCAATAGAGTTTTTGTACCTCAGAATATATTCCTGAAAGCTTTTTTGGAAATCGGTGAAAAAACTAAAAATAACCGTTTTTAGACATGGCCTGTGTTAGACATGGCCTGTAAAAGAAACGAAACAATATATAAGAGACCTTTCGGCACTACATGAAAGCAGGTGTGCAAATCCTGCAGAGACTGCCTCGTTTATTTTTTTGGATGAAACTGATCGAAAGAAATTTAACGTGTTACGCGAGAAGCGCCACTCTTTCCACTTCTAAGATTTCTGTCAGATGTTTTTTGCCTCTTCCATCTTCAAGTGGCAAAATACTTGCAAAACGTTTTGGTTCCCATAGCCTGGTAGGCTATTAGCGGTACCAGTGTTTCCGTCTATCGGAAACAATTCCTCAAGCGGTTACATTGCAGTGGCACGAGAAAGAAAAATACCAATAAACGCATAACAAATACCGTTTTCAGTTACAATCTGCATGCGCTTTCTAAAGACTCCTGGAAGGAAGCTTGAGTGAAACGTAATGGACGTGACAATTACTATGAAGCAGGTATTACCCAATATTTAGCTTGAGCCGCATGCTTTCAGTTTATGTTTCGAGCACTCATATTCCCACACCCAACACAGCTCTGCTCTTGAGACACGCAGTGCAACCGTAGGTAGCGAGCTTTACGCTTTATCGAATGGAACCATTACGTGCCTACGTCTAGCGAGTTTATTTTATGCACAGGCCGGCGTCTAGCTTCAAGGCATGGAATGCAAACTTCGACTATTACGTACTTAAGTATGCTTGTTTTCTGTCAACTTTTTGAAAACTTGTAGCACTTTTCTGAGGTATAGGCTGCAAAATTAGAAAAAAAAAAAGAATTAGGTACGGGCAATGTTCAAGGCTCTTTTCCCCCGCTGCTTAAGAAGGGCAGCGTTCGATTGCATCCGCAGCACATAAAAGCCGTAGGTTATCATCCCACGAGGATACATTAGCATCTAACTTGCAAGAACTAAAATAAAGTTTTTTCCCGGTTAAGCTTTTGATTCAAAAACAGGCGTACAAAAGCAGATTGTGCAGGTAATTGTTGAGGTAAGTTAGCGCCTCCAAAACCAGGTATTCTCTTGTATCATCTTAGGAATGACCTGTGCTTGACATCGTGTCTGACAGAAGAAACAACAGGTTACACAACATTCAGGTGTGGGACCCTAATTTTTTACTCCGATAATTTTCATATGTAATTAACCTCGCTGTGATCTATAAGTTACCTGTAATATTGCAGCGCCTCCTTCGTCTTTTGAGACCAGGCATCGCTGTTGAAAATATTCACCGACAGCCGCACCGCCAAGCGAGTCGCAAACACAGCTGCGTCGGTAAGCATTGGATCGGTAGTACCAGCACTCAGCCAGCCGTACCCAAACGAGGACACGTAGAGGGTCGTTTCGTTTATAAAAAACATGCGTTGCTTGATTTCGCCCTTGCCATCGTCTCGAAGGGGAGGCATACCTCTTCGCACCTTCTGCATTTTAGAATCAAATTCGTACTTCCGTGCCAAGAACAGGTTCCGGACAAAACCCTGCTTAGGAATAGAGGGCACGGCCGGCTCCCTGAAAATCAGGTCTGTAGGCAGCATGAGAGAGAAATTTTTCATCAGGGCCAGGAACTGTTCTGTGTCGTTTCCGGCCGCGACCAGATTCCGGAATGGGGCATAGTTCGAAACGGTTGTTCGAGTGGCCTCGAAGATATCGTGAAGCTGGCGATCTTCGGCGGGATTTGCGAGGGCTGCAACATACGTAACACGCCATAACTGGGCGCTATGGTACACGTGGTTGTTGCAGACCATTTCGCTAGTGACTATCGGTGAACCCAGAGGCTTGTCCTCTTGAATGTAGCGCATGACATCCAGAACAAGAAGTGCCATCTTGTAAAACACCGACAGAGGCTGGTTGCGTGCATGGGTTACGGGCCGAATATCCTCCAGAAAGCTGGTCTTAGACATTACGTTTAGACTTTTGATGGTGTCAGTGTCAATAAAGAATTCTTGGAAAATCGCTTTCAACTGCGAGGCTTCCAGATTCCCGAAGGCTTCTCTTAGATCTGTCCATGACATCGGTGACAAAATAAAATCGGTTGCGAAGAATGTCTCTTCCCAGTTTTTCAGGTCCCGTTCAGTGTAGTTGGTGCCGAAATAACCGTTCAGGACGGGAAGAGCATGTACGTAGCAAGAAGAATCACAAGACTCCCCGTAGTCATCGAGCAGGTAATTTTTGCAGAGGAACGTGAGTTTTGTTGCGGCGTCATCGGATGTACGTATCTCAAATAGGAAGGTCAAGCCGTAGCGCTTATTCACAGCGACTGCCAAATAGAGGAGGTCTGCGCCGCTCATGCGACTGGTAGCATTCGCGATTTCCAGCACAGCTGCTGAGGCATCCCGGATGATCTTTTTGTGTTGCCATATCTCCCGGATGCACGAGGTGTACAGGGCGTGCAGTGCTTCTGCAGCCTCACTCCTATAGTAGTTGGTTCCTTTCATAATGTTTCCGGTGATATCCGACTGAAAAAGAAAAAAATTGCCGACATTTACGTTACTATGCGAAATTTGAGCGCAGCTCATCAGTTGTTTCCCCCTTGTTGATAGATTGAGCGAAAGATTTCGAGCAAGACATGCATGTACAATTACAGATGAGAATTTTATATTTCACGCATATTCCTCCAAGAAACACTCCACAAACAGTTCTTGACTGCCATGAAGGAATCTTTGTGATCGGAGGAATGAAGAGGGCAATTGAGTTATTTGAAGGTTGCGGGAGGCAGTGCGTGAGCACATAGGAACGTTGCGCGGCGAAGAGACTAATGTCCCTAGCTGCAGACGAGAAAAAAGAACCTCCGCGGATAACTTAACTGACTTAAAAACGCAGTAACCAAAGCTAGCAAGCGTCTCAGGGAGTTTTTAGGAGTATGTTTTAAAGGACAAGGGCGGGATAGATCCGGGCCAGGCCTTCCTCAGTCGGCTAGAGATCGGGACAATCAAACTAGCTGCATATACGCAAAGTACGTCAAAATATGATGTATTTCTCTGTGAGTGTGTGAATTATCGGTCACTGCACATGTTTGGTTTGGTTTGCGGTGTTTGTCCAGCCACCTCCCGCAGGGGTGGCGCAGTGGTTACGGCACTCGACTACTGTTCCCAAGGATGCGGAATCGAATCCCCACCTCGGTGGCCACTTTTAAATGAAGGTGAAAAGCAAGGCGCCCGTGGGCTGTGCGATTTCAGTACACGTTAAAGAATCCCAGGTGGTCGAAATTTCCGGAGTTCTCCACTACGGCGTCTCTCATAGTCTGAGCCGCTTTGGGACGTTAAAACCCCACAAACTAAGCAATCTCAATCACCTCACTTAAAGGCAAAACCTAATTTCAAAGCGCTTGCTTATTCGGCCATACAGTGCGGCCATGTGACGTCATACTACCCGACAAACAGTCAGGGCACTGCTATGTGCTCTAAAAACTGTTATCTGCAAAGTGAATGACTGCGATGTTTACGCTCAAAACGCTGATAGTTATTTTATTGTTATTTGCAGAACGAGATATTTTATCCATACTGCTTAAATGGGAATGAAATGGGGAATCGTGAGATTAAAGCATGAACACCTGAAAAAATAAATATCGAAATGGGGCGCCCTAAACCCTTGCAGACCAATAAAGTCACATGGTTGATATTTCGAATATAGTATCTTAACCATAAAATAAACGTCCGATCTGTTATCGCTCGTCCCTAATGGATTTTAATTAAACCTATTTTCTGTTCCTGCACACCGGTGCGGCCAGTTTCAGTGCTCCTACAGAGCAAATTCCTTCTTGACTAAACTTTCTCATACATAAAGCACATATATGTTTGCCAGACGTGTTTAAATAGAATAGCTCATTAAAAGAACGGTGCCAAACTGTTTTCTTACGCTTTTTTTTTAAGTTTTGCATTATTTGGTGTAAGATTATAAGACTCTATATTACGATATGTGCGGAGGCATTATAAATGTGCGCATTGTTTTGATGTTATTCTTAGTTGTGGCGTCTGCGAAGCAGTGGGAAAGATGCCAGGCATACCAGTGGCCCCACCCTTAGAAAGAGAGGTGCTGTACAGATCGCATGAATAATTTCCTGTAACCATTCTTCACTGACAGTTGCCTAGTGGTCATTTTGGAAAGTTATTCCGAGATACCCATCGCTACTGCTCAGCCGTCGCTGCGAAAAGCGCAGATGTTCGTAGCAAGCTTCTGTGCTAAGCTGGGCGTGATAAAGGACAAACGAGATATCTCCTTTTAGCCTTACATTTATAAAAAAACGTATCTGAAACACACGGCAGATCAGCATCGGGGAACGTACGGGTGAAAGGATGTCTAAGAGAAGGGGGCGCTGGCATCACGCATGCGCACGCTCTCCTCGTGGCCTAATCCACGAAGAAGAGAACAATGGCTGAGATGCAACCTCGGAACATCAGCGACAACCCACTTTCGCCCCTTGGCAGCGGTCGCCCGACGACGCCGAGTCCAGTTTTGCGGAGAAAGCTGCTCACGGTGGGAACCTGCTTTGGCTGCGCGTGTGGCGTCTCCTTGACAGCGGTCATCGGTGCCATGGTCTGGTTTGCTGTACACCACTCTATAAGGCGGGACAACCCGAGCGACACAAATTTGTCGTTCTGCTGTCCAAAAGAGGCAGCGAAGCTATTCGCTGTCATCGACAAAAACGAGCCGCCCTGTACAAATTTCTACGGGTACGTCTGCAAGAAAGCCGTCGAGCAAGGCTTCGTCAAGGTCGACGTGATTAGCGACGTGATGGTGAGCAATCATTGCGCAGATAAAGTAATTTTTCGTTCAGAAAGTGGTCAGCTATAGACAGCATGAAACATGGCGGCCACGCCACTTATAGCGAAGTTTTTAACTACATCGGCAGTCGAGCCGGCAGTCGTCAGTTCGCCGTCAGTTCTATGCAGTCTCGTCATGAGTGCGTTTTCCAACGCCCTTTACATCGTCGCACAGACAGCATCATTCTCATCATCAGTCTGACTATAGCCACTTCAGGGCGAAGGCCTCTCCCATATTCCTCCAATTAACCCGGTCCTGTGCTAGCTGGATCCACTTGATCATCTCATCCAACAACCTAACTTCCTGCCGCACCCTGCTACGATTTCCCCCTCTTCGAATACAGTTTGTTACCCTAAACGACCATGGTTATCCTTTCTTTTCACTACGTGTCCTGCCCAGGGCCATTTCTTCTTGATTGTTAGCTATAATGTCGGATCCATACTGTGCGCTTCGCATCTCGTAACATTACCCTTGTCATTTATCGTTCCGTGGCCTCCTGCGTTGTCCTTAACCTAAATAGAACCCTCTGCGTTAGCCTCCACGTTTCAGCCTCATAGTTGAGTTCAGGTAAGATGCAACTGTTGTATACTTTCCTCTTTGACGATGCCGGTGAGCTCTTCGTCAAAATATGCGAGGGCTTGCCAAATGTGCTCTATCACAATCTTATTCTACTTGTCATTTCTCTTTCACGGTCAGAATCTGCTGTTACTACCTGTCCTAAGCAAACATATTCGCCTACTTTTCCCGCGCTTCGCTGCCTAACGTAAACTACTCTTCCTTCCCGAGGCTGCCGAACATTACCTTAGTGGTTATGGTTTGTGGGATGTAATGTCCCAAAGTGACTCAGGTTATGAGAGACGCCGTTGTGGAGGACTACGGAAATTTCAACCACCTGGGGTTCTTTAACGCGCACTGACAACGCACAGCACATGAGCGCCTTGCTTTTCGCCTCCATCGAAAAGCGGCTGCCGAGGCCGGGATTCGATCCCGCTTCCTTGGGGACAGTAGTCGAGCGCTGTAACCACTGCGCCACTCCGGCGGGGTCGAACATTACATTAGTCTTCTGCATATTGGTTTTCAAGCCTACCTTTCTATTTTTACTGATGACATAGACAGGAAAAGTGGAAAGGTAGGCTTGAATATCAATATGCAGAACATTACCTTAGTCTTCGGCATATTGATTTTCAAGTCTACCTTTCTACTTTTTCTGTCTAGGTCATCAGTCAATTTTTGCAGTTCATCTCCTGAGTTACTTAGAAAGGCAATGCCATCAGTAAATCGCAGATTATTGAGATATTCTCTATCTACACGTATTCCTAACTGCTCCCATTCCAAGTGTCTGAATACTTCCTGTAAGCAAGCTGTGAACAGCACAGAGGAGATCGTGTCTCCTTGCCGAACACCTTTCTTTATCGGAATTTGATACATTCTTTATGCAGAATTATAGATGCTATAGACAAAACGTCCGCTATAATGTCACTGCGATACAAACTTTTGGGTATCTCCAATAATAAGTTTTGTCGTGGTAAATGTTCAAAATAATAGAAGACGCTCTGGAAATTGTATTTACTTGTCCCAGCTTATCGAGCAAAAAGACTGTAGCGCACTTATCTAGCTATTAAGCATTAAAAAGTTGCGTTTTATTCCATACTATTATTTCGGTATGGGAACATGTGAAAATATGTAGGGGCGTGATACTGATATTTTAACTCCTGTCACCACTCGCGATGAGGTAGAAGCAACACATTAAGTAGGTTACCGTGTCATCTTGTAATAGTTCATCGGTGTAGTAGTTCATGAATATTATTGCACCGCAGAATGTTTAGTAATTTCATAGACGAAGTAAAGCTGGATATGCAAAGCGTGAGATATGAAATTTGAAGAAAAAAATCAAGGTGCTTTAAGGGTATATTTTACATGCACCTAATCGCCTATACGCGGTGCATGTTGTTAGTCGTGTCTGTAAATAATTTTAGGCTTACGCCGAAGCACTTCAGCTTTACGAGAGGCAGACTATACGAAGGATATAGGTGCTCGCCTTATCATGTTTTACATATAAAACTGCACACGTTGTAAAACGCGCCATGGTCATAATTTCATCTATCATTGCCGCTAATCCTATCAGGGGGCCGCTCGAACAATAAGAGCGCTTAATTAGGCATTGTCTATGCAAATCAGGACGCGATTGCACTGTCCGGTGTGGTTCGCATTCCGTATACAGTGGGTCGACCTTTACTCAGAAGGAATCAGTGAGCCTTCATGGTTTATGCACAGCAGGTCTCTCTCTAGGCCCTTATGTCCTGCTTTCGAAATCCACCCCACTCAAACCAAAATGAATAGTAATTTATGCTCAGTTGTTTACTTTCGTTTGAGAAAATTTAATGAAATCTTCAGTATGATGGCAAATTCCAAAGGAATTTGATGTCATTCCGGGCATTTTGGCCTCTTTGTGAATTTCTATGTTCCATCGCAATTTTTTTCTCCCTGCCGACAAAGACGATGACACTGCAAAATATTCTGCGACGCGGGAGCCTTGACGATAAGTTTTAAAAGTGGTGTGAATTCAGCCGATGAAGTGATATTTAATCAACGGATAATAGCATGAATTTACGAGCGGCGCACACTGTCTGACTGGGACGAGGCGCGCTAGTTTGCCCTCATGAAATGTGCGCAAAAAGCAAAGGCAGATAATTAAAAACACAAAAACAAGAACAACTGCAAATTCATCTTTTGAAATAATTAATCACCCGGCGAAGCATACCCACAGTCAAGCTGGGCTCGAAGTTGCAGCTGGTCATTAAGTCTGGTTTGTAGGGGGCGCCTGAGGCGTGCAATCATTTAACGTCTCACAAACAGCGTCATCAGTTTGGTTTGGTTTGTGTAGTTTAACGACCCAAAGCGACTCAGGCTACGAGAGACACCGTAGTGGCGCACTCCGGAATTTGTGACTACCAGGTATTCTTTAACTCGCTCTAAGATCGCGCAGTACACGGGCGTCTTGCTTTTTGACCCCAATCGAAAAGCGGCCGCTGAGGCCGGGATTCGATCCCGCAGGCTAAGGCACAGTACTCGAGCGCCGCAACAATCGCGCCATTCCTGCGGGGATGCGACACCTCTGTTTTAAAGTTAAATAAATTGGTTCACAGGAAGGGAAAGGCGCAGTAACTGTCACACTTGCTCTGTGGACACCCGAACCGCGCCGTAAGGGAAGGGAGGAAGGTGGGAATGAAAGTGGAAAGAGAGAAAGAGGAGCCGTAGTGGAGGGCTACGGAGTAATTTCGACCACCTGGGGATCTTTAACGTGCGCTGACATCGCACAGCACACGGACGCCACTTAGGCGAAAATGTTTCCAGGCTCATGGAATAAAATCCCGTGCACGAGAACTGTGTGCAAGATTTGTGCGCCTGATCTTTGCGCGAGATCTGTCAGATTCCCCGAGATTCCGCGACATGTGTTCTTGTCTAGCGTTCGTGCTATCTGCAATCCCACATCTCGCTCGCCAAGTTACGCTACGCCATAGGCGCGATGGTGTACCATTCAAACTCGTACTTGCCGGAGAAAGTGCGACATCAGATACTTCGCCTTTTCTTTCTTTTAAACCAATTACAATTATATGTAGCACTGCAAAGAAAGGCGATAAAAGCCAACGATGAGAAGCAAATGATAGGAAAGAAAGGCTGGGCTTTCGCCGTTCTCCTCTTAACAGACATCTAAGAGAATCTCTAATTTTGAGCTTCAATTCTAAGGATTACGTTATATTTATCCACCGTAGAAGAGCAGAAAAAATCTCCGCCGTCAACGTCTGCAATTCTTGCAGCTTCGGGGACGCCGCAGCGACCCGTATACCGAAAGTACTTCCAAAAACGTCCCCTAGGTGGCTGTGAGTGGCGCTCCAATAGGACGCGGCATGCCAAAGGGTGGTGTTCTATCACCCTTACTTTTCAATATTGCGTTAATAAAACTCTAAGCACAGGTAAATCAGGTATCGCATCTGCGGTACGTCTTCTAAGCGGATGACATCACTATTTGCACCACGGCCTATTCCACCGCGGAAATCGAGGGCCGCCTTCAAGAGGCAGTAACCATCGTGAAAGCCTGCGCCGCTAATTGCAGCCTCGCGCCCCCGGAAAGTCGGAGTTGCTGGTACTGCACATTGAACGAGAACATTTTGGGCGCTAAGCCACTTGGTTGGATTCTTGAAACAAACGTTTGAGAAACACCATCACCAAAAACATATTAATTAAAACCGGCGTTTCAAGACTAACTCGGTCCCTTCCTTAGAGGCGATTGAAGTGCGAGGCCAGCAGTAGCAAGCAGCGGCCTTTGATTCCCCTTTCAAACGCGTGGTGGAGTCCAGTTGTGTACGGAGAGGGTAGCATCCCCTGTTTCCTATTCATTGCTGTTGCTCTAAGCCGGATGAATCAAGACTGGACGTGCCGTCTTTTTAAAGGATTGGTTTTCGCGGCAAGGACCCTTAAAGGCGATTTTGTGAATGGCGCAAAGTGGCTTGCTTTCCAAATTCATTTGCCGGCCCTGGCTTTGTTTACAAATTTTCGTGCTCCGAGTGCTCGGCCTCATATATCGGCAAAGAAAAAAAAAAAAAAACCTTTGTCATCCCAAATTGCAACACAAAAATTATCTCCAGCAAATGAAATTAGAAAGTAGCTCCCTCGCCGAGCACTGCGAACGCGCCGACCGCAAAATCGCCTTTGAGGAGGTGAGCGTCGTTGCCGTATCTACTCGAGTAGACGACGCATGTGTCTGCGTTCGGAAAAGAAATGATTTGGACAGTAAGTGGCATGGAATTTTCTAACGGCGTCTCGATAGTCGTTGCCCGTCGTTAAAACAAATATAAATCAGGCAGGCATATTTGTATTTAGCAGAGTTGTGTGCTGTTATCATCTGTTTTGGTTTGGCTTGGCTTGGCTGGCAGCTGCGACTGCGATAGTGGCGCAAGTGTATCTGTGGCGCAAGTGTGGCGCAAGTGTATAAAAGCGGAGTGCGAGAATGAACGGGGGTTCATTTCGTCGCTTGGGAGCGCGGTGTCTGGACTGCTTTCTCTGGCAGCGTTCCGGCGCGAGTGCAACGGCGCCCCCCCCCTGCCTGGGCTAACACTACATGGTGTCAGAAGTGGCCGTCTACGACATGATGTCAGATGGTCAAGAATCTTCCCACAGAGCCAGGCACCTTCCATCCACGATGTCGAAGACGCCTTCAATGCGGCTGCATGGACTGCTGCAAGCACCACCGCTGGACTTTGACCGCACGTCAAAGTGGCCGGCGTGGATCGAACATTTCGACGACTTCCGATATGCAACGGGATTCAACGAATGCTCTGGGGAGGCTCAGTAGGAACGCTGTTGTACACAATGGGGAGGCAAGCTCGTGACATATTCAAGACGTTTTCACTATCTGACGAAGACGCCAAGAACTATGAAACCGTAAAGAAAAAGTTCGACGGGCACTTTGTAAAAGAGAGGAACATCGTGTACGAAAGCGCCTGTTTTCACAGACGCGTACAAATGCCAGGAGAGTCGGTAGACCAGTTCGTCACTGCTCTACACGGCTTGGCGGAATGTGGCGACTACGGTGAACTAAAAGAACGAATGATCCGAGACAGACTGGTTGTCGGGCTCCGCGACGCAAAGCTCTCGGAAGCTTTGCAAATGGATTCTCAGATCACGCTGGCTTCGGCGCTGTCGAAGGCTCGCTTAAAGGAAAGCTTCAAACAGCAGCAAAGTACTCTACGAGGACAACACAGCCATCAGTCATCGGAAATTCGTGACCAGGACCCCAATGTGGACGCAGTGGTTCAACAGAGGCACAAGGGAAGTCTGCATGGGCAACGAACGCCGCAGGTGCGGTGTCCTTTCTGCAGTGGCGACGCCCACCCCAGGACAATGTGCCCAGCCAGAGCTGCCAAGTGTCTTCACTGTGGCAAGAAGGGACATTTCGCAAAGGCCTGCTTGAAGAAAGCAACGGCTTCAGCTCAACGAATGGTACGCGTCTCAGCTGTCAACCAGGAATCTGGAGAGCTACGCGTCTCAGTGGTCAACCAGGAAACTGGAGAGACTTTCGTGGGATCAATAGATGCATGCAGAAAAGCGCGATTTGTTCGGGTGCGCATTAATTCTGTGCCCATTTTTGCAAAGGTTGACTCAGGTGCTGAAATGTCAGCATTACCAGCAACGTTTCCGGGATTACCGTCCCGACTGGTAAAAACCGATGAAATCTTGCAAGGTGCAGGAGGCAGTAAGCTTAACGTACTAGGCAAATTCGTAGCAGAGATCGCATGGAAAGAGAAAACAGTGTATCAAACATGCTACGTTGTCAGTCCGTTACGCGACGTCCTTCTAGGATTACCTGCACTTGAGGTCTTAGGTATCGTGAAATTTGCAGACGCGGTCGAGCCGAGAAACCTGCAGTACGAGACGCGTTTTCCAGAAATGTTCCGAGGTCTAGGTACGATGCCAGGGCAGTACACCGTCAGGCTACAAGCTGGCGCTATCCCGCATGCCATAAGCGCTCCACGCAGGGTACCAATTCCCCTGAGGGAGTCCCTGAAGCGCGAAATAGATAAAATGGAGCGGTTAGGAGGTTAGGAAAGTGGATGGGCCCACCGAAAGAGCGCCGGAATAGTTCCGGTAGTGAAGCCCTCAGGCGACCTGAGAGTTTGCGTAGACCTCATTAAATTGAACAAATGCGTAGTTCGAGAGCGATTTACGTTACCAACTGTGGATCACGTTCTAGGGTCACTGTCGGGAGCGAAATGGTTTTCAAAGCTCGATTCCAACTCAGGCTTCCACCAGGTGCGACTCAGTAAAGACTCGGAAGAGCTAACCACGTTCTTAACACCCTTCGGTAGATACTGTTAACGCTATTACCCTTTGGAATTACCTCCGCTCCGGAGTACTTGCAAAAGAGAATGTCTGAGATACTAGGTGGCCTGCCGGGGGTCGTTAATCTCATGGACGATGTCCTAGTGTTTGGCGAAAGCAAAGCTCAACACGATGAGCGTTTAAGTAACGTGATCACACGCCTAGCAAGGGCAAATGTGACATTAAACAAAGAGAAATGCTTATTCGGGCTTAGGCAAGTGCGTTTTTTGGGTCACATTCTGAATGAGGAAGGTATTCATCCTGATCCAGCGAAAGTCAGTGCTATAAAAGATTTGAGAGCACCCAGAAACGTTACTGAGCTTAGAAGCATTTTGGGCATGGTGAATCATTTGGGCCGCTTCCTGCCACATATAGCCTAAGTGACTGCTCCCATACGTGTTCTTTTGCACAAGGATAGGAACTAGGTCTGGGACAGCAATCAGGAAAAAGCGTTCCAAGAACTCAAAGAGCTCATTTGTTGAGCGCAATGCATGGCTTTGTACGACGCTTCGCTACAAACCACTCTTTCAGCTGACGCATAGTCTTCCGGTCTGGGAGCAGTTTTGTTTCAAAAGCAAAAAGACGGGCAACATAGACCAGTTGCATTCGCTTCTCGTTCACTCACCAAAACCGAGCAACGGTACTCCCAGATCGAAAAGGAGGCGCTGGCGTTGACGTGGGCAGCGGAAAGGTTTGATGAGTATATACGTGGTCTGGAAGTTGTTTTTGAAACTGTCCACAAGCCCTTGGTGTCGCTGTTAGGTCACATGGCAATCGATGCTATGCCGCCAAGAATTCAACGTTTTCATCTGCGCCTGATGCGATACAGTTTTTCTGTATTATATGTACCAGGCAAATCTCTAACCACTGCTGATACTCTTTCACGTTCGCCGTTAGCTCGTACGAAAGTGGAAAGCTGTTTAACTGTCTCAGAGGTAACCGCTTACTCGAAAGCTTGTTTACTGGGTTTAGAAACAGGCGACGATTTTTGAAAAGAGTAAAAGAAGGTCAAGCAAAAGACGAAGTGTGTCGAAGCTTGCGCACAGTGTGCAAAAGAGGGTGGCCCAGGAAACAAAATGTTCCCTGTTATCTTCTGCCAACGTGCATGCATTACTTTAGTGAACGGGTTTCTGCTCAAAGGTATGAGGCTTATCATTCCTCAGACCCTTCGCAAGGAAGCGCTAAGCAAACTGCATGACAGTCACCAAGGCATCTCGCGATGCCGCAGTGTGGCTAAAGGTTCTGTCTGGTGGCCGGGACTTAGCACTGAGATAGCGTCATTCGTGAAACAGTGCAGCGTTTGCGCGATGCATGCGCCAGAACAGATGAAACCGATGATTGCATCGCCAACGCTCTCTTTTCCTTTGGAGAGAGTAGGGGTCGATCTGTTTCAAATTCAGGGACGGCAATATCTTGTCGTAGTAGACTATCTGTCGCGATACCCAGAGATCGCCATTCTTCCGTCAACAAAGTATGCTACCATGATAAGCCGAATGAAAAGCATTTTTGCGAGACATGGCATTCCCGAGTGTGTGGTGACCGACAATGGTCCCCAATTTGTCAGTGCCGAGTTCGAGAAATTTGCAAAACTGTATGGCTTCCGTCATGTCACTTCGAGTCCGAGGCACCCCCAGGGAAACGGGGAAGTCGAACGTATGGTAAAGACGGTTAAGAATCTCAATCTAAAATCGGACGACCCTTACTTAGCCTTGCTGGCTTATAGGGCCACACCTGGTGTTTTGAACGTCAGCCCAGCGGAGATATTGATGGGTAGAAGGCTTAGGACGAGAGTCCCAATGCTGCCTTCGCACCGCAATCCGGGACAATACTGTCTGCAAGAAGCGGCAGCCAAGGACCGTAAAGTCAGAAAGGAGCAAAGCAGCCACTTCGACCGACGTCACCGGTCTAAAAATCTCCCAAAGCTGGAAGCAGGTGATGTGGTGTGGGTGACTGATCTCCGTACCAAAGGTACAGTGCTCGGAGAAGCACCACAGCCGCGTTCATACCGTGTTCAAACGGAAAACGGGGTTGAAGTCCGTCGAAACAGGAGAATGCATAATCGTCTCCCAAAAGACCGGGTAGATAGCGGGAACTACGAATTTCCGGATAGTCAGGAACAGCCCAGGAGGGCCGGATTGGTAACTGGAGTAGACAACCAATTTGACGAAGCTCCGGAAGCTTTGGTGCCTCTAACTAAGACGGAGACTGACGGTGGCAATTCTCAAGCTAGAATCGTAACTACGACCAGATTTGGAAGAGTTGTTCGCAAACCCATAAGGCTGGGCGTGGACGACTGATGCTTGGAGTGACTGTGCTCTGTCGTGTTTTCTTGGGTGTCTTCCAAGGTTATTTTGAAGTGTATGCATGTAAAGGTAATAGTGCTTGAAAAGGACGATGTGCTGTTATCATCTGTTTTGGTTTGGCTTGGCTTGGCTGGCAGCTGCGACTGCGATAGTGGCGCAAGTGTATCTGTGGCGCAAGTGTGGCGCAAAATCGGAGTGCGAGAATAAACGGGGGTTCATTTCGTCGCTTGGGAGCGCGGTGTCTGGACTGCTTTCTCTGGCAGCGTTCCGGCGCGAGTGCAACGGCGCCCCCTCCCCCTTGCCTGGGCTAGCACGACAAGTTGTACTGCTTAAAGAGGCCACAGCTGCTAGTCATAATGTGTAAGCACCTTCCAAAGGCGCTTGACACCATTATTATCCTCTTATTTCCATTTCATGGTCCGAATATGTGGTTACTACCTGTTCTCAGTTTTCATACTTAGAACATTACCCTGTTCTTTTATATATTAATCTTTACACCTGCCTCTCTGCTTCTCCTGCCTAGACCACCAATCGTTACTTGCAACTGCTACCATGAAATATTTAAGAAGGCAATGTAATCAGCGAATTGCAGATTACTCAGATATTCTCCGTCGACCCTGATGACTAACTGATCCAATTCCATGCCTTCCAATACACCCTCTCCGCAAGCTGTAAATAGTACTGGGGAGATTGTGCCTCCTTGCCTAATGGTTTCCTTAATTGAAATTTTATAAGTTTCTTTAACCAGAACTGTGGTTATTGTGGAGCTACGTTTAGTCTGCTGTCGTCTTACCGCTTCCAGGACACGACTTTTGTTGCTCTTGCAACGAAAGACGCCTCCACAAAGAGGAAGCATCTGTGTCTTCTCGCGCCCATTTTTACAGTGTCACGTTCGCTGAAGATGGGGCTGAGTCCTTTCTTTTTCGATATGGAGAAAACCTGCAGCGACAATTCAGGCGACCGCTTTCTTGGTAGCTGCGGAACGCTGAACTTGTCGCTTTTGTGAGGAGGGACACAGGAAGCAACCATGTCTCCCTCCGGACATCCCTCACGTGTTCCCTGCGTGGGATACGGATTTGAATCGTTTTTTCTCTCACTGGCAACAAACAAATTAGACATGATTATGCGATTACTCACATTAAGTGGGGCGTGAGGCGCCCGCCTGAGCCGTTTGAGGCAGACAGGCTACCCCCCTCACACATGAAATAGAAAAACAAAAACTTTACAATGCCATCTTTCGTCTGTGCGTGTCTGGTATCCCCTTTTATTGTAAAGGAGTTTCACAAGAGACAGAAGTGTGTAGGGGGCAAAGGAATGTGGCATGGAAGTGGGAAGGATACCCTCTAAGTTGAGAGAGTAAGGATTCTTTTTATTTTTGATGGCTTTGTCTTGTCAAAGGGGCAGTGGGTCCACGCTGAGCCCAACCCATAATGTAGTGCCCGCCTTACTTGAAAGTTCTTTATGTGTAACTCCCACACTGGGGCGGCCAACAAACATGCGGAGGCTCCGCGCTGAGCATATAAGTCTACAAGTCCCTAGTCTTTAACTGAAATGCTCAGTCGATAAATAAAGTACTGTAGGGAGTATCTCTGTGTGAGATAGTTTGTTTTTCGGTTACAGTTCCGCTTGTCTGTTTGGCGTTGCATCTGGAATTTGCAGTTTACCGTGGTATTTTTGTAAATGTTAATATATTTCTTCATCTTCTGCATCGTCGCCCCTTGCTTCAATACCGCCAAATCACCACAGTTGAAGAGGCTTGAACCCCTCTCCAAAGAGAAAGACCATACCCTTTGAAACTTACTGGCATGATAGATAACTTCCAGCACTTTCACGTATGGCTCACCCACACCCTTATTCCGGAAAGCCTGCAAGACAACTGAGGTTCTGACTACGTCAAATGCTTTCTCATAGTAAATCAATGCAATATTGTCACGTAGGGGTGACAAGGACGACGATACAAATAAAGGGTCGATGATTGCACTGAAGAAACTCTTTATTGAGTTGACTTGCGCCCGCAAAAGAACTAAGAAACTCGGCGGCGGCGATAGCAACAAACGGGCTCGTCGATCGTCGAACAAAGAATGCTCGTCACACTCGTCAACGCTCAGTTAAAGACTGCACAGGACAATCTAGATAACGTCGCAAACAGCTACCAGCACGGGCTGGAATATTGTGGAAAGACACCCGAGTGGCCGGAACCTTCGAGACAGATCTCGGTGCATCTTGCGCTACAATAAAACTGATAAAGGTGTGACTCGCGACATCGAGCATTAACAAACAAAGATTACGGAACTGATACGCGGTCCAGAATCAGAGTGATAAGCCTGTATGCCGGCGGCAGTTAAAAAACAACAAATACTGTTTTGAAGGTTTCGCGGCATTACACCAACCTTAAAAAAAACATCGCCTCGTTGTTCCAAAACAAAGCAACTTAAACAAAAACACTGCGAAGTTTAAACACCACAGATTCTTTAACGCGCGTAATATGGCTTCGGTCGTACAACATGTATAATTTCTGGGCGTGCGCGTCGCCGCTGTGATGCTGACGTTCCGTCGGGAATGACTTTATAGTCCAGTGGTCCGACGCGGCCAATGATTTTGTGCTGCACAAATTATCGATGCAACAATGATCCACTGATTACTGAATAGTCAGCTCCGGTGTCTACAAGGTCAGTGACTCTGCGACCGTCGATATCAACTTCAAGGTCACTTGTTCGCGTCCTCGCATTGCACGTGGGCCTTAGTGTCCGATCTCGGCTCCGTCGTTTCTAAGTCATGGCCGGGGCATACCGTTGGTACTTCGCTGGGCGGCGGTGTCTGCTTGCAATCTGGTCGTGTTGTCGTCGATGTCGTCGTGTGGAGCGGCGATGAAATGGTTGCGTCGTCGTTAGTGGTCGTCGGCGGCGGAGGATCTTCGTATTTTCGCCGTTGAGCAACCTCGCCTCCAAAGGTTGCTTCCTTTAGTTTCCCCTACCGGGGCCAGGAGACCGTCGTTGCACGTAACCGCGGCCCGGCGACGCAAATCGGCCATTATACGGTGATGGGGAGCGTGACAGACGCCTTGGAGACGAGTGCTATCCGCTGCGCAGGAAGTCTTTGATTTCCTGTGGTCGCTCGCCAGGACGGGGCCGTGGGGCGTCGACAGCGAAACCACGGAGGCCGATCCGCCTGTACGGTCAGTGACGGAGGATGTGTCCTGCCTCACCACAATGGAAGCAGAGCGGTCGGTTGTTTGCCGTCTTCCAGGCGTCGCATTTCTTGGGGCTTGAAGATCGTTGGTAGACTTGGCGGGTGGGGACCAAGGGGCGGCTTTCGGAAGCAGGATGATAGCGCCGAGGGCTTGGGAGGTCGCGTCGGGGTGCAGGGCGACATAATGCAGCTGCATAGTCCATCGCTGCTGATTCATGCTCTGGAGCCGTCGAAGTCGTCGCTTTAGGAACGCCCAGCGCCTGCTGAACTGCTTCACGGATGACGTCCGCGAGCGTCACCACCTGGGGTTGTTGCGATGATGGTAGCATTCGGCGGAGCTCTTCTCACACGATCTCCCGGATGAGGTCCCGAAGGTTCTCTCCGCTTGCAGATGTGTTCGGGTAGCGGGTTGAGCAGTCCGGCTGAAGTGGTGGCTCGTAGTGGCGCATCCGGGTGGCCAACGTCTTCTTGATAGTAGACGCCTCCGTCTCAAATTGCGCCAAGGATTTCGGACAGGGCTTGCAAAAAGCGATTCTTTGACGCCTCGCATTAAAAATTTGACTCTCTAACCGTCGGTCATGTTAGGGTCGGCGCGGCGAAAGAGGCGCTTCATCTCCTCAACGTATGCCAGTACAGGCTCGTCGTAAGTTGAAGTCTTGACTGAAGGAGGGACTGGGCTCTTTCCTTTCGGACGATGCTTGAAAAGGCAGCCAAAAACGCTTCCTTGAAAATATCCCAATCCTTCATAGCTGCCTCATGATTTTCGAACCAAACTCGCGCATGTCCTTGAAGAGAAAGTTGACCTGCCTGAGTTTCGCAGCGTCGTTCCACCGTTGAATTCTGCAACACGGTCGAAAAGGTCCATCCAGTCTCCAGCATCTTCATCCGGTCGTCCGTGGAAGCAGGGGGGCTCATGGGGTTGGACGAAAACAACCGGTGCTGTAGTAGGCTGGGCCATTGTCAGCGTCGATGCCTTCAGAGATCGAATGGGGTTCCGAGATCGAATGGGGAAGCAGACCGTGTTCGGGTTGCCGGCCTTGAAGTCGGCGGCTGGCTCAGCGACCTGTAGGCTGGTCTTCCAGGGTGACAGGAACACGGCTTGGGTCTTCGCTTGAAGGATCAAAGGCAGCACGTCCACCAGATGTCACGTAGGGGTGACAGGGACGATGATACAAATAAAGGGTCGATGATTGCACTGAAGAAACTCTTTATTGAGCTGACTTGCGCCCGCAAAAGAACTAAGCAACTCGGCGGCGGCGATAGCAACAAACGTGCTCGTCGATGTTCGAACAAAGAATGCTCGCCACACTCGTCAACGCTCAATTTAAAGGCAGAACAATCTAGATAGCGTCGCAAACAGCTACCAGCACGGGCTGAAACATTGTGGAAAGACACCCGAGTGGCCGAAACCTTCGAGACAGATCTCGGTGCATCTTGCGCTGCAACAAAACTGATAAAGGTGTGACTCGCGACATCGAGCATTGACAAACAAAAATTACGGAACTGATACGCTGTCCAGAATCAGAGTGATAAGCCTGTATGCCGGTGGCGGTTAAAAAACAGCCAATACTGTTTTGAAGGTTTCGCGGCAATATATAGAAACTGTTTATATTCTGAGCATGTTTCGTTTTCCAGGGGCATAAAATTTTTAAAGCGCCGAGAATTTGCTTATATCACAAAATGTGTCATGACTGCTTGGCAAAATTTCATTTCGATAGCATAAATCCCCCTTTTGGAAAATGCGCGTTGCGCTGAGTAGGAGTTGTAAGAAACATTACAAGCCTAGCGCTGGTTGGCGGTTGTTAGGGCGCACAATGGCCAGACACTGCTGTGTCAAATGTTGTGGTTTGTCACGACAGCATATACTGTAGACGAGATGGTAGAAGTTACCAAATATGTTAGCTAGCTATACCTGCGAACTCTAAATGCACCGTGTCTGACACGTGATTTAAGTGTCCAGGTTGCCTAAATCCTACCCATTTAAAAAAAATGTGTAGGATTGAGGCCACTGGGACCCTTAAATCACGTGTCAGACACGGTGCATTTAGAGTTCGCAGGTATAGCTGTAGAGCTTTGCCAAAGCAGGGCTTCACAATTGTGCCTGGTGGCTCATAACTGATAATATGAAAGAACAAAGCTCTGTGCTGAAAAGTATCTCAAAAATAAATCAGTTAGGGGCAAAGTTTAAGGAATTCGCGAGCAAAATGTGTGGAAGCAGATGAGGATATGTAGGGGAGCACCAGGTTGAAGCGTTTATATGTATCGCGCCACACCCTAAAGTAAGAACTTTTTCTGCTAATAATTTTTGCTGCGTAATGCATTTCTTGAGCCCATTCTAATCCTTAAACTACGGTGCTAGGAAAGCAGGAGCATACGTACATTGTACTTCGTCTCTTTTATCGACTTGCAAAAATAACGAACTGAAATAGCGCGCGCATCTAATCTGCAGTGACGCTGGAGAATTTTGTACCCTATATGTACAGGGGTGGTCAAAAGTTCCAAGGCCGCAAGGTCTGCCTCTGAGCAGTATAGCCAGTTAGCTACGACGACCCCAAATCTCAAAATACAAGTGGAGGGTAGAAGAAGCATTATTCTAACCTCTGAGATAATTTATAGCTTTAATGGGATCTCGCGTGTCAGAATATGGTTACCAGAATCAAAACCTTCGGCCTGGGAACTTTTGACCCCCTGTACCGTTGTGTGTTTCAGTTGATCTCTTTTCTCTCGCTGCATTGCTCAAGTACTATTTTGTTTTCAGTCGGATATCGCTGGCGACATCATCAAAGGAACCAAAAACTATGGGAGTGAGGCTGCAGCAGCACTGCACGCTCTTTACACGTCGTGCATCCAGGAGATATGGCAGCAAGAGACGTTCATAAGGGACGTCACGGCAGCTGTGCTGGAAATCGCGAATACTACACGTCGCATGAGTGGTGCAGACCTCCTCCGTTTGGCAGTCGCTGTCAATAGGCGATACGGCCTGACGTTCGCCTTTGAGATACGTACGTCCGCCAGCGTTGCAACGAAACTCACGTTCATCAGAAGAAATTACCGGCCCCGTGACTACTGGGAGTCATGTGATGCTTCGTGTTACGTCCATGCTTTCTCCATCCTAAACGGGCATTTCGGCACCAACTACACTGAACAGGACATCGAAAATTGGGATGAAAGATTTCTCGTAACTCATTCGAGTTATTCACTCGTGTCATGGACAGAGATAAGAGAAGTATTCGGGGGTCTGGAAGCCGCGCAGCTCAAAGCAATATTTCTAGAATTATTTATTGACGTGGACAGCATCAAAACACTAAACGTGGTGTCTAAAGCCAGCTTTTTGAGAGATATTCGGCGCTTGACTAACGAAAGCAACCAGCCTCTATCGGTGTTCTACATGGTCGCCCTTCTTGTTCTGGATGCTATGCGCTATATTCAAGGGGGCAAACGTCTGAATTCGCCAACACTCAGTAGCGAGATGATCTGCAACGATCACGTGTACTATAGAGCCCAGCTATGGCGCATTGCGTACGTGGCAGCTCTCGCAACTCCCACCAAGGACGACCAACTGCACAATATCTTCGAGGCCACGCGAAAGATTATTTCTAACTATGCCCTCTACAGGAAGCTGATGGCGGCCGGAAGCGACACGGAACACTTCCTGGCCGCGATGAAAAACTTCTCCCTCATGCTGCCTGGAGATTTGATATTCCGTGAGCCAGCCGTGCCGCTGATGTCTAAACAGGGCTTTGTCCGGAACTTGTTCTTGGCACTGAACTACGAGTTTGACTCTGAAATGCAGAAAGCACGCAGAGGCATGCCCCCGCTGCGAGACGATGCCAAGGTCGAAATGAAGCAGCGCATGTTTATTATAAACGAAACGACTCTGTACGTGTCATCACTTGGATATGGTTGGCTGAGTTCTGGAACTGCAGACCCAATGCTTACTGATGTAACAGTGTTCGTGCCTAGCCTGGCTGTCCTGCTGTCGGAAAACATTCTCAACAGGAATGTCTGGTCCGAAAGGACGAAGATGGCACTGAATTATTACAGGTAAGGCGCGATGTAAAGAAATTTGCCTTCCGCGTCTGGATTTTCCGCTAGCTGCTGCTTTTTTCTGTCAGATGAGATGTAAAGCATAGGTCCATCCTAAGATGATGCACAATCAATAATAACTGGGGATTATATCGTATCGGAGGAGATACATTCATCAGCCCCTATCTGCACAAGCTGCTTTTGAACTATTGTTTATGACGCAATGGCTCAACTGGGGAAAATATCATTATTGTAGTTCTTGCATCTTTGAAGCATGTTTAGACACACGCGATTGTAGTATACGGTAATCTATTGCTGGGAAGGCAATCGAGTGCCCTCCTTCATGAGCTGTCGACTAAAAGACGTTTTCCTGAGCCTGTTCTGTTATTTTTGTGTAATTCCGCAGCACAATCTCCAGGAGATTGTTTATTGGCATTAAAGAGTTTCTCCTATAGCGACAAATAATCGATGTTCGTATACAAAACTACAAAAAGCGAGTGCATAAATAAACTTGTTAGACAACGTATTGATTCTACCCGACACAGCTTAAAGGTCGCTCACTACGGTTGGACTGCATGTCGCAAGAGTTGTACTGTCTTGAGTGTGGACATCTCATCCTTAGTGCCCCAAAACATAAATACAAAGCATGTTGTTCAAGCCGCAAAAATGTGCCTTATATCTGTTTGATAGCAATTGTCACGCATATTAGGATTTTCGCACGCTTCCTTGCAACAAGCGTAAGAGAATTTGTGCATACCCTGACGAAAAGCGATTGTTTCCTATTCCTTTATTGGTATTTGTGTTTCTTTTGCAATCTCTTGAAGTAGTTAGAATGTATGAAGTACATGTGCTATATGTAGTGTTGGCTGACCATGGTGAGTCATTGGTTGACAGGTTGATTAGAAAGTATGATTAGTGATTGAAATGGGCGTAGTGTAGAGAAGTAACCACTTGCGTGTATTCTTGAATATGAACATTTGTAATAACCTGCCTCTTCATGGTGGCCCAGTGGGTGTGGTGCTCAAAATCTGTGACCAATGATCTGGGATCTTGCGGCGGCCGTGTTTCAAGGAGGCGAAAAGAAAGGTGCCCTTGGGATGCGTGTTCTCAGCTCACATTAAAAATACTAAAGTGGTCAAAGTTTCTGAAGCTCACCACTACGTCGTCTAACCTGAGTTGCTGTGGCAATTTAAACACCATGGACAAGATCACACCAACGTGAAATGACTTGCGGTGGATACTAGTCCGACAACGTCGTCTGCCATTTTTATACATGCGTAAAATAGTGTGGGGGCATTTTTTGATTTGGTTTGGTTTGGGGGGTTTAACATCCCAAAGCGACTTAGGCTATGAGAGACGCCGTAGCGAAGGACTCCGGAAATTTCGCCCACCTGGGGTTCTTTACCGTGCACTGATGTCGCAAGCACATGGGCACCTTCCTTTTCGCCTCCATCGAAAAGCGGCCGCCGAGGCCGGGATTCAATCCCGCATCCTTGGGAATAGTAGTCGATCGTCGTAACCATTGCGCCACCCCGGCGGGGTAATAAATTAATAAACTTTCACTTCACCGGGAATGGAACCTCCATCCATTTGATCCCAAGCCTAGCGCTTTACCAACTGCGCCACGGGTTGCGTCTTTTCGCTATGGTGGTGCCCGACGATCTGGAAGAATTCGTAGGACAAATGCCTGCAAGGCGGATAATAACGCTTGGTATAACGTTACTATACGGTTCAAGCAAAGTCTGGAAGCCATATTGCGAACTCTAGAGGGGGAAGTGGAACCTTAAATGTGCAGAGGAAGCGAGAGGTGCTATGTCAGCAGGTGCCGAGAGTTGTAAATATGGGCTGGGCTTGAGTTGTTCCATAAAGACAAAGAAAGATAGTCAAACATCAGTGTCGTTTAATAATCAGCAAATAAGCAGATGTGAATAATGCAGAACTAGAGAGGAACAAGTGAAGAAATGAGTGCGCACACTATCTCGTGTACTTTCGAATATTTGTATGGTCGAATAAACAGCAATGTGGCTAAGTTCAATGCAGAACGTAAATAGATGACGTTATAGACTAAGGAAAACGAAGATATTTGGCTATAAAAGGCTCCGGTGAGAGCAGCAATATTACGGCCTGGTGCTCTCAAGGCGTCAAAGCACAAGTCGAAGAGTTTCAATTGATGGAAATTCAGTTGATGTGTCAGTACACCGTAAAACTCGGGTAGATAAGTGCTGTCAATTCCACGCATCGACTGGAGTTGCTGGCGGCAGTGTGCGACGACCCCTTGATGGGGCAATGAATCTATAGCTGCCGGCGCTGCCCCGAGTGACGCGTTTCATGAAAGTCTACAGGCACCCCTGGCGAGCGTCTGACTTTCAAACGCGCCTTAAATCGCCGAAAGCGTTTAAGCCATAGCACAAAGGGGATATGCGTACATTATTTTCTTTTGATATGGTTTGATGTTTGATTTGGTTTGTGGGGTTTAACGTAACAAAGCAACTCAGGCTATGAGAGACGCCGTAGTGGAGGGCTCCGGAAATTTCGACCACCTCGGGTTCTTTAACGGGCACTGGCATCGTACAGCAAATAGGCGCCTTGCTCTTCGCCGCTATCGATAAGCGGCCACTGAGGCCGGGATTTGATCCCACGTCCTTGGGAAGATTAGTCGAGCGCCGTAACCACTGCGCCACCCCGGTGGGGCCTTTTAACGCGGCAGCGTTAAGGAGCTCGTGTCGCAGAAAAGCCGGTGTCGTCGGCGTCCAGTGAGCGATAAATCCCGGCATGCACTTCATAAATAAAAAGCGAGTACCAAGATGGGCTGGGTGGGAATCGAACCAGGGTCTCCAGAGTCTGAGACGGAGACGCTACCACTCAGCCACGAGTTCGATGCTTGAAAGCGGTACAAAAGCGCTTCTAGTGAATGCGGTGTTGCCTTAGAAACATGCCGTAGAACGTTATACTGCAGTGAATATCGGTAATTATGAGCATGTTACTTACAGAAGTCGCAGTTACACGAGTAGCGAAGTAAGTTTCCGCTACATTTCTTCTGTGCTCTGCGCACATGCAGAGCCATCTTGCGGCAAACACAGAAGAAACCCTCGTCGCAATGTGCGGCGCTGCCCCGACACGTGGCGCGCCACTCGCCGCTGACGTTTCGCTATAGTGCCTAGAATATATTCTAGGCACTGTAGTTTCGCCGTGCACCCTCACAGGTTGTAGAATCAAGCGTCTTTCCTTTCTTTTGATCACTATCTTCGCTCACCCGCTTCTCCCCTTCGGGCCGCACGGGTACCGGTGCGAGGATGCCCCAATACCCTTGCGTTTAGTAAGTTTTCTCGACGAGGTGCAATAACGCTATCGCGTTCCACTCTTGAAGGCGAAGCTTAAGCGTCCTCCAAATTTTTGTTTTTTTAATGGTGATGTGACAGTCATCTACCAGCCGCAAAATTCTAATGGAATACTCCATGCATCTGTAACTGTAAAAAAAAATATTTCTTAAATCTTTATCTATCAGTTGCTCCGATGCCATCCTTTACTTTTCTTCTGGTATTCGTCAAAACTGCCATAACTCATATATAAGTTGTCTTGAAACGAAAAAAAAACTTAATATAAATTATTGGTCTCATCGCTGAAAAGCTCAGATTCAGCACTGAGCGCTATTTAGTGAAGTAATTTTCAGATTTCAAGTCTGATTTCAAGTTCGTGTACTGCAACGACAATCCGCAATAATGTATTACGAGTCCATTTTGAAATAAGCGCATCATACATAAAAATGACGCAGGCATGCTAACAGTACGTGCCAGCTACTTACACAATACGTCTGATGCAGGAAGTGCCTGACAATCACATCTGGCTCAACGATCTATGACTTCCCGCTTCCAGTAGTGGATGCGTACAAGCATGGACTGCGAGTCGCCGCTCTTGTCGGGTCTGCAGGCACCGGCACTGCTGAGACCAACACACCAGCGTCTGCGAGACCCAGCTGGTACACAGTGCAGGACGCCTGGAGCCTCTTCCGGATGTCTGAAGCGCAATTTTTCTACGCTCGCGTCGCGTACTACCACTGCGACTCTTTTCACGATGTATTTTTGAACGAGCTCTTCAAGGACAATGCTGATTTTTCTACAGCATTGCAGTGCCCTCGCACCAATGACATGGCGGGAAAAGATTGCACTAACTTTATTGCTCAAAATAGTGATTTAAGCATTATGTAAATAAGTCGTTGTAAAAGTGCTCCACTCGTTTTTTGGTTGTTTCATTTTTAATAGTGCCTTGTACGTTGTCTTGTGAATGTTCTGGGCATTCGTCTCCAGCACATTACTTTCTAGGAGGGGAACTTGGACAATCAGATACCCTTAAACATAAATTATTTACTCGCCGATGGTTCCCGAATATAATTTTCCCAACATATAGCAAGAGTTTACTTTTGAATTGTCTGTCCCTCTTTTCTAACAAAAGTATATTTCTTGTCGCAAGCTTATTGGTCACGGCAGATTATGTGTCAAAAGTTTTCTTTTATTGTACGCAATCTGACTCTGGTGTAGAATGTAAGGTTGAGGAATGCTGCGGTTATAAAACATGGGCAGAAAAGACGGAATTCAACATTGTGTGACTAATAGAGCAGTTTATAAAGCATGAATGCTTCAGCGAACAAATTTGGCATGACGCTAGCACTATATAAAAATCTTGCCTCCAAGATACCTCCTTGAAACCGATGTTTGGTCTGAGGCGTGCTAAGGTATCGCGCGTCTTTTCCCGCCAGTAACATTGCCTATTACACGGGCAATAAACTTAAAGCCAACCCTCGGCCTTCGTTGAAGGCGCAAGTCATGCTGATGTTCCTGCTGCTTCTAGAACTACGCTTCCACTTTATAATGTCTGTTAAGACTGCCTAGAAGTGCCTCCTTACTACTGAGCATTTGGTTCTGAAGAAAAATTGGCCATGTAGCGAGTAGTTTGTTATTGTGAATCATGAACGAAGAAAATGGTGAGAAAATCTAAGTGGGATGAGATGTCCGCCTTTCTGCGTAGTGTCTGCCGCGCAATACAAGTGTGAATAAAACTCCATGATCGAATGCTGTGCTGGCATGTCTGCTATTAAAAGGTTTCCTTTGCACGACGCAAGACTGAATAACATTGCTCTGCCGACTGACAGCTGCTGATTACGGCTTTCAGTATAGCCAGGGCGCAAATAATTTTCTGAGCAGCTATGGCTTTCTGAGCAGGCGGCCCACCAGGGCCGCCTCCGCCAGCGGCCCTGATGGTGTACCTACCTTTGTTTTAAAATCATGTGCTAACGAAATTGCTCATTATTTAGTCACCTTGTTCCAAACATCGCTTAACTTGGCATGTTTGCCAAATGACTGGAAAAATGCTAATGTAGTCCCAGTGCATAAAAGCGGTTCGAAAATGTCTGTTGTTAATTACCGACGAATTTCTCCTACTAGCGTGTGTTGTAAAACATTGGAACATATAATTTACAGTGCAGTCATGAAACACCTTGACTCTCATGACTTTTTTACGCCAGTTCAGCATGGCTTTAGAATGGGTTTTTCCTGTACCACCCAGTTACTTGAGTTCAGTAATGATCTGTTTTCCTCTTTTGACCACGGATATCAAATTGATTGTGTATTTCTGGATTTTCAAAAAGCCTTTGATTCTGTACCTCATGTGCTAATATTACATAAGTTACGTTGTCTTGGTCTGCATCCCAATATCCTCGACTGGCTTCATTCATATCTCCAGGACCGCATGCAGCGTGTTGTAATTAACGGTTGTCACTCCGATTCCGTAAACGTCTCCTCAGGTGTGCCCCAGGGGTCTGTCCTTGGACCCCTTCTTTTTCTCATTTTTATTAATGATATGGTTCTTGATCTCACCTGCCAAGTTCGGCTATATGCTGACGACTGTGTGCTTTACCATGCTGTGGAAAGTTCTTCTGACGCATTAAAACTTCAGCGAGACTTAAATTTTATCCAGTACTGCTGCTCAAAATGGCAAATGTCTTTGAACATTTCAAAATGCAAACTTGTCTCGTTCACTCGTAAGCGTTCCCCTTTACCGACCTGCTACTCAATAAATAATGTTCTCCTGCAAAAAGTTTCTGAATATAAGTATCTCGGCTTATATTTCACCTCTAACCTTACGTGGACGAGACAAGTTGAGCATATTAAATCGAAAGCCTCCAGAATGTTTTATTTTTTAAAGCGTAATTTCAGCAAAGCGCAGTCAAATGTCAAGCAGCTCCTGTATTTCACTTACATAAGGTCAATTGTGGAATATGCATGCCCTGTATGGGATTCCCAGTTTATTTACTTATCAGACATGCTCGAACGCGTACAAAATAATGCTGCCAGATATGTTTCTAACAATTATAATTTTTCATTTAGTGTCACGTCTATTAAACATCATCTTGGTTGGGAATCTTTAGCTCACCGCAGAAAACATTTCAGACTGCAGATCATGTATCGCATTTATTTTGGAAAGTTCAGCATTGACAAAGACCGGTACCTGCTTCAACCTCACTTTTTGTCTAGACGACTTGATCATCAGTGGAAGATCCGCGAAATAAAATGCCGGACAGATGTGTATAAAACCTCGTTTTTTCCACTGACGATCAATGAGTGGAACCAGCTGCCAGCTGGCATCACTGAGTGTTGCACTGAAAATTTATTTCGGGCTTTTTTATCGGATGTGTTTCGTGGCGCCCAGTTCTCCCGCGTGTGTTTCCTTCATTACTTTGTTTTTGAGTGTTTTCATCACTTTGTTCGTCGCGCAGTTGCCCCCTTTAGATGCATGTTTTTCATTCTGCATTATCACTTGTGTCGTGTTATTTTCTTCATTTTTATGTATTTTATCTTTGGCGTTCCCAGCAAGATTACTTGTCATAATGCTATTATAATGCCTTCGGGCGCTGCAGGAACTTGTAATAAATAAATATTACTGCTATGCCTGAATTTGCACATGGTCAGGGGCCAAGCACTGGGCCATTTCGTTTCATTAAAGTACAAGAATATACATCATTTTTTTATTAGCCATTTGTGCTGCTATTACAGGGAAGAAACACACTGAAGCCGTGATAGGGCTTCTCTCTGCGGTGCCTGCATTACAATGCAAAATAATTTGGACCAAGAGAGCTTTATGTCTTTAAAGCGATAGGAAAGGGATTCAGTTCATTTCAGTCATTTAGTCGTGTCCGACTCTTCTTGACCCTATGGAAAATATCACGCCGAGCTTTCCGATCTCTATCTTCCTAATATCACATAAATTCATCTGCAGTGCCTCAAGGATGCCATCTAACCATCACGTTCGCTGCCTACCCCTTCTCCGGTGACCCTCAACCTTTCCCAACATCAAATCTTTCCCCAGCGACTCCTCTCTTCTCATTAGATAACCAAAGTAGCTGACCTTTAACTTTAGAATTTGACCCTCCAATGAGCAGTCAGGGTTTATGGTCGACAAAATCGACTGATTTGATCTTCTGGCAGTCCAAGGAACTCTCAAGAGCCTCCGTCAGCACCACAATTCAAACGCATCAATTCTTCGGCGGTCAGCCTTCACAGTCCAACTCTCGCATCCATACATCACAACTGGAAAGACCATAGCACGAGTTATACGGATCTTGGTTGGCAGACTAATGTCTCTGCTCTTTACTAGGCGGTTAAGGCTCTCTTTCCCAGAAGCAGGCGTCTCCTAATTTCATGGCTGCAGTCTCCTTCCGGGGTAATCTTGGAGCCCAAGAAGAGAAAATCTGTCACAGCTTCCACTTATTGTCCCTTGATGCTTCAGGACTTGATAGGGCAAGACGCCATGATCTTTGTTTTTTTAATACTCAGTTTAAGCCCAAACTTCTCACTCTCTTCTTGTACACGCATCAGAAGTCTCTTAAGTTCCACTTCACTTTCTGCCATTAAAGTGGTATCACCCGCATATCTAAGGTTGTTGATACCTTTTCCAGCAATCTTCACTCCAGAAGAAGACTCGTCCAGACCGGCCTTCCTCATGATGCACTCAGCATGTAGGTTAAACAGGCAGGACGACAGTATGCAGCCTTGTCTCACTCTTTTCTCAAATGGAAACCAATCAGTAAGACCATGCACAGTTCTGACTGTGGCCTCTTGCCCTTCATACAGGCTCCTGAGGAGACAGATGAGGTGAATTGGAACTTTCATTTCTTGGAGAGCTTGCCACAATCTGCCGTGATCTGCGCAGTCAAATGCTTTCGCATAATCAATAAAGCAGAAGTAGATGGGTTTCTGGAACTCTCTTGCTTTTTCCATCATCCAGCGAAGGTTGGCAATCTGGTCTTTAGTTCCTCTGCCATTGCGAAACTCCGCTTGCACGTCCGAAGCTCCCGATTCACATACTGCTGCAGCCTACCTTGTAGGGTTTTCAACATCACCTTGCTAGCATGCGAAATAAGCGCGATCGTGTGGTAGTTGGAACAATCTTTGGCACTGCCTTTCTTTGGAATGGGGATGTAAACTGACCTCCTCCAATCCTGTGACCACTGCATCCTTTTCCTTAAAAATAAACTTTTGTTCAATCTTCGCCTTCATAGTTGATGCGATTACACCTTTAATATTGTCTCTTCATTCAGAGAATATGGAATAGAAAGCTTCGCTACACGAGGTAGAGTTGCAATTCGAGTGCGTAACTTCACCTTAAAATGAATTCAATATATTTATTGAATTGCGGGAGTGGCTGTACCGCCCGTCTCGGCTGCGAGACGGGCGGTACAACCCCCCGTCCGTTTTGTTTTTTTAGGACTGCTGCAGCTGAGGCTCTAAGGGAGCACTTCAGGTGAGGGTCAAAGGAAGTACCTTTGCAAGACAAACAGAACCACCTTTGCAGGCTGCGAGGTTCGAAACTGGGTTTGGGCCCACTGCGGAGGAGGGGCGCGCAGCGGGGTTTACGGAGCTTCTCCCAAACGTACACCCCTGTAAAAGCCGAGCACCAGGCCGGGGGACGCTTGTACCCATTTTTACCGGTGGGTGTCCGGCGGTGGGTTTCGAACTGACCACCTCCCGCAGCCGAGACGGGCGCTCTAACCACTGCCCACTTGGTTGGACGGGCCTTGTGGTAGAGCATCCGCCTCGCATTCGGGAGGTACCGGGTTCGATCCCTGGTGCCGCCGGTTACCCACCGGTTTTTAAATGGGTACAAGCTTTCCCCCGGCCTGGTGCTCGGCTCTTCTGGGGTGAAATGCTTGGGAAAAGGGGTCACGGCCCAAATAGTTGCGCCGATGTGGCAGTGATTCGTTCCGCCATCGGACAACAATAAGTCCGCCTTGCGCGGCAGCAGCCCATAAGGTGGCCCTTTTTTTTTTTTTCAGCACGGCCTTTGCAGACCATGGTTGTTCGAAACTAAGCCCCCGAGGGAGCACAGCAGGGTTAGCAGAGCCTCTCCCAAACGCACACCCCTGAAAGAGCCGGGCGCCGGGCCGGGGGACGCTTGTACCCAATTTTACCGGTGGGTGTCCGGCGGCGGGTTTCGAACTGACCACCTCCCGCAGCCGAGACGGGCGCCCAAACCACTCGGCCACGACTGCGGTTCCTTCCCTTCCTTGTAAACCAATTTACAATATAAACGAAAGCTGTACTACGCAAGGCAGGGTCCAGCTTCGCGTGAATGATAGATTGCCCTTCAAGTGACCTTGACAGATAAGGCGCCATTTCTTTCTCATCACCTAGTTTACAAATGCGAAAGCCCCACTACGCTAGGTAGAGCCGGTCCTAATCAAAATGTTGGTGGCTTAGCTCGGCTATGGCTGGATGTACGTACCGAGAGGTACGTATATCCTGGCATAGTATGTTTATGTTTAAACATAGGTATGTTTATGTGGCGGCCCTTATTGTGATCATTGCATCTTTAGTAATAAAGAATCTAATAAACGGACACCGAATCGAGCTGGATAGAATCAACAAGAGTTTATTGGAAGAATGCCGCTGCTTAAATAGCTACGGCGAACGCCATCTGGTGATAACAAACACAGGCACAAAAACCTGGCGTGTGCTCTATAGAAACACACCGATGACACAGGGCGTGCGCGCACAAACACACACACACACACACACACGCACACACACACACACACACACACAGAGTCTATACAGTATACCACACCCCTTCCCTCTTAGTCTTTGATGCCGTATCGTCGCACATGACGACGTTACCGAAAGGAACGCCGGAGCAGCTGCGACGTTTCTGGCTCAGGAGGTCCCTGGACGTGGCGTGACGCATCCGGCAGAACAAACGAGGGGTTCTGAATCCCTGGTCTGTGACCTGGGATTCAGAACACCTCGCTCTGCGAATGTTGTTCCTGTGACGTCGGTGCACTGCTCCGTTTGCAGTCTGCAGTTAGTACTTGACGTGTCCTATCCGTCGCACAACGCGACCCGGCCACTACCCCGGCCCTGGCCGGAATGCCCGCATGTACACATAGTCATCCGACTGTAAACAACGTGGTGGTGGCTGCATTAAGCATTGTGACTCTCTCTCATCCGGGTGAAGGTTTCATAAGGCGGTCTTGAAATTTCGGACAAGCATGACTTCAGCTGGCGATTTACCGGTCTAGGAGTGCGGCGTAGAGTGCTGTTTGAGCAGAAACCGAGAAACCTTGTATAACACGCTGCCCTGTTTCTGTTTCCGTAATGCACACTTCAGTTCACGGACATACGCTCCGCCCTTCCATTGCTTGCCGGCTGGTAAGGAGCTGTATACACGTACCGTATACCATTTAGTTTCAGGAAAGACTGCATTTCTCACCTTGCAAAAGATGTGCCATTATCCGACACGACTAAGTCTGGTAGTCCATACGCAGCAAGCATTTTTCGCAACTTCTCGATTACAGTACACGACTGAAGTGACGGCATCACTTCGAGTTCCACCCAGTTCGAAAGGGCGCCTACCACTACCGAGAAAAACACGCCCTAAATCGGGCCTGCAAAATCTACGTGGATTCCACGGTCGTTCAGGTTTCGTCGAGAAAAGCGTTGCCGACTTTGGTTCAGTCTGCCTGTTTTTCTGGCATGGCGTGCAGTGCCTGGCAATCTCGACAATCCCTTCTTCCTGCTTCGGCCACCACACGTACGACCTAGTGATTGCCCTCGTGGCCATAATTCGCGCACGGCTAGCGTGCATAAGACTTAGAACCTTCGCCTGCAATGCCCCAGGAATCACTACCCGGCTTCCCCATAGTACGCAAATATTTTATAAGGACAACTCATTTTTTTCTTATCCAATACGTTACCCGATTAAGGGCACCTGATCTCGTGGCCAGCCCTCAAGGATCCATTGCTTCACCTGTGATAGCTAGAGGTCACGGCGGGTGCTTGTGGCCACTTTCATTGCATCTTACAGAAGGGTACTCGACAGCTTCGAGCAGGAGTATGTTTCCTGGCCCTTCTGTCTCTTGTTAGGTTAAAGGCCTCGGTAGCCTGCTTAGGCAAGAATAACACGTGAATAACACATATCGGGCTAGTTGGTTGATCATCAGAAGGTGAAACAGCTCAAAACCACACACAGGACGCAGAAAGGTGAGACGAACACAGGCGCTGACTGACAATTAAGGGTGTATTGTTCTCACACCTCAGTAGATGTACAGCCGGCATCAAAAACAAGAAACAGAACACAGCCACATCGCAAACAGAGATCCAGCAGGAGCGCTATGATCGCCCAGGTCTGGTAGGAAAATCAGCTCCTTATCTAGAAGGGCTACGGAAGGAATGCTCACAGCGATTTTGCAAGCTCGCAATATGCTGTGCCTCGACAATTTCGCGCGTGAATGTGTCGCCACACCTGCGCAGGACACTTGTGTTACTCAAGTCGAGAGTGCATAGGGTGTGCATAGACTTGCATGTAGCTGTAAAATTCCAGAATGCGAGTAACATTTCGTCTGCCGGCTTCCTAGAACTGCCGGCTTCCTCGAACGTCTACTTATTCGAGATCAACCTTAGCAGAGTGGAATGGTTCGTTTTTATTCAGAAGAATGGTGTATGTATTGCTCCGGTTCTCAGGGACCTTTATTTGACCATGAAAAATAGGGTGTTAAACAAGCCTTTTCCAGGCAGCAGTGAGAAGCAGATCTTTAGGTTTGTTGATGATTATCTTGGGATCCTGGATTGCGAACCTGAGGCCCTCCCGTCCGTAGCGTTCAAGGTTCTTTGTAATTTTTCACGCGTCCTGTACCCTTTGGTTATCACCCACGAACTGCCTATCAATGGCTTCATCACGATTGTAGAATTAATATTGTATTTTGGCGCCAATTGTACTGGGCTTTTGAACCTTGAGCCAACAAACCGCTTCTTCCCTTAGATTCTGCGCACTCGAAGTTAGCTAGGCGCAGAATCATTAATTCATGCTTCATCAATGCACTCAGTAAATCATGCGACCACAGGCTGCATGATAGTTATCGAAACCAGACGCGCCGACTCATGCAGGCTGGATACCCGCAGATCATCTGTGGCTGAGAACTTGCTAAGAAGAGAAAACGAGACACAAATAAGAGATGAGTATAGGAAGATCGTTGTCATCCCTTACGGACATGGAATTTCTCACAATCTAAGAAATATAGGAAGAGCTGATATTAATGTTCTTTTTTCCGCTCCGCACCGCTTCATCAGTCTGTGCAAGCGTGTGAATGAATTGGGCTGAACAAGGATTGGTTGCAGCATAAAACATCGCGATTGGTTCGCTACTTGTACTGAGGGCGTAGTTCACTCGATTCCGTTGTCTTGTGGCCGTGCTTATGCAAACTGGTAGATCTGTCTCAATAAAAGATTATTAGAGCATAACTATAATGCGACAGAGCGGATATCAGGCCATCTTGGCATTCACGGCCGGGATTGTAAAGCAACACCCGGCTTGAGTAATACACGTGTCCTGGGCAGTTGTGGCGACAAAATCACGCCAGAAATTATCGAGGCCCAGAATATTGCGAGCCTGCACAATCGCTGTGTAAGCGTTCCTTCCATAGCCCTTCTAGATAAGTGGCTGCTTTTCCTATCGGGACCTGGGCGATCATAGCGCTCCTGCTTGATCTCAGTTCGTGATTTGGCTGTATTCTTTTTTCTTTTTTGTGATGCTGACTGTATATATACTGAGGTATCAGAACAATAAACCGTTAATTGTCAGTCAGCTCCTGTGTTCGTTTCACCTTTCTGCGTACTGTGTGTAGTTTTGCGCTGTCTTACCTCGTGCTGCATAGGCAGTCTGCGTTTCCATGAACCTTGGGTTTCCTGTACTCAAGCACGTAATCGTAGGCTGACAGCATTAGCGTCCACCGTAACATTCGGGAAGAAATGACCTCCGGAGTTTGGTTTTGCCACAGAAACATTCCTAGCAGGGGCTCGTGATCCGTGAGAATAAAACATTAACGCCCATAAAAGTATTGGTGGAAATGTCAAATTCCAAAAAGCATGGCAAGAGCCTCACAGTTCATTTGAGCATAATTTCGCTCCGCCTTGGATAGTGATCTTGACGCTGCTCATTTCCAGGCTGCTCATTTCCTTTGCTGTCGCGATGGGCCAGAACTGCTCCCACACCTACAGTTGATGCGTCGCATGACAACACAAACGGTAATCTGTCTTTAAATGCACCAGCAACCAGTTAGATGTTAACGTAAGACTTGCAAACCCTTCCGTATGCTCTGCACCCAGTTCTGGGCAAGATACTTCGAAAAGTATCTTCGATACCGATAATCCACACCCCGAACAAATTTCATTTCCGATGCCGATACAAGATACAGGCTCGAAATCGAGTTTCCATACAGATACTCGGTACTGTATCGCCGATACTTCGATACATCCCTGAAATCCTAACATAATAAAGGTGGTAATACGATTAGTGGCATTAGTTAATTTTACTCTGCTTTCTGCGATTTTTAGCACATTCCTATAGCGTAATTTTTCTGAAAGGGCCCAACGAATACGCCAGCAAGGAGTTATTGTTTAGGCAGCTGTCCTTGTCAGACCTTCACCTTGAATTGAAGCCATGGTTTCACGCGATTTCTTCCGCAAGAAGCTAGCGAAATATTTCTTTAAACTAACGCTCTTCATGCAAACCGACCTGTGAGCACTTGGCCATACATACAAGTATACAGTCGTGCAACCTGCGTGCGTTTAGAGAACTGAGCAGTTGTATTGCCATTAGTGCTAGAAAATTTTTAAATTGTAAAAATCTAGAAGGAAAACAAGAAAAATAAAATGGGTGAACGTTATTCAGTCCGGCACGAGCGCGATGTTGGCGTGCTAATAGCGACACAAATGAGAAAAGCCTCTGTACATACGCACACGAGCCCACCGTAGTGTTGTATTAGATGAAGATGCATTTTATCAGAGTGTAAGAGTGAACCATAGCCGTGTTGACTCAAGCATCCTGGACGTAGTTAGGTAGAGGTTGTTATTTAGGTAGTTAGGAGGTAGAGGAAGTCTGTTCCCTGTGCAGTTACAAAGAATGGGTTTGCTATCTGTGAAACGTCGTAACTGCCGGAACGGGGTTAGCCAACTGCAGCGTTGTGGACTGAGGTCTTAAATGCTTGTATTCTCACCGCCAAGCAGAGCCGGCACGCGGAACCCAGAGGTATTGGGTTGTGCATAAGTTACGTCAATCGACAGCACACTGAGGTCACTGCTTGACGAGAATCAAACGCCTCAGAGACGTGGGGCAGATGGAAAAGAGTGGGAAAAGTGGATACAGCAGTTTGCTTGATTTCTGCTGCGTGCTCGCCTCGCGTTTCTACTTTGCTCATATCTCTCTGTGTTTTTTAACAAAAGGACAAAGCGCTAACGACACATTCACAAGAAAGAATAC
Organism: Amblyomma maculatum; assembly: GCF_055883805.1. Classification (NCBI taxonomy): domain Eukaryota; kingdom Metazoa; phylum Arthropoda; class Arachnida; order Ixodida; family Ixodidae; genus Amblyomma; species Amblyomma maculatum. The sequence goes on from NC_139354.1 coordinate 87,823,445, forward strand.
ACGTGTATTCTTTCTTGTGAATGTGTCGTTAGCGCTTTGTCCTTTTGTTAAAAAATGCTGCACCAACTAGCCCAACAAAAATTCCTTCTTCACTCTGTGTGTCTGTTAAAGGCTTAGCAGCTTCATACTTAAAAGTAAAGCACCGCGTGAGCACCTACTTACCACTGCCTCCTTCAGTTTTAAAGAAAGGTAATCTTGAAATGTAGTTGATGCTGAGGGGCCTGGCATTTGTAGGGATCTCAGGCGGCACTACAGTGCCTGTACAACTACCGTCACAGCGAGCACCGTCAACGCAGTCTCACAGCGGTTTCAATAATTGAAGTTTTCTTTAGAATCGAGTATCTTCAAAATACACGATACTTTAAAAATGTATTTTCAGCAAACGATACCTAATACCGATATACAAAATTTATCTAAGGATAGTATCGAAGATACATGTATCTTCATACTGCCCATGACTGTCTGCACCCATGCCATATTGTTATCAGCAAACAATACAGCTTTTCCACCACACCTGTCCTGTCCTTCAAAAAACGATTATAGAAATTGATCATACCCAAAAAAGCTTGCAGTTCCTTTTTGTTCTTGGGCGCCGGAGCTTGGTGGATGGCGTCGACTTGACCTTCGATGGGTAGATGCCTTTAGAGTCAATCCAATGCTCCAAAAAATCAAGGCTCTCTGAAAAACTCCCACTTCCCGGCTTGAACTCTGAACCCCGTTTTGGACAGGCGGCTGAAAACTTCGACCAATATTCTTGCATGTTCTTCAATAGACTCGCTGGCGTTCAAGATGTCATGTAGATATGCAGCGACCTGCGGCATTCCGGCCAACACCCTGTCGGTGGTTCTTTGAAACACCCCTGGGGCCACGGAGACGTCGAACGGCAACCGACAAACTTTGTACAGTTACCGCACGGTGGTAATTGTGATTGAATAAAACTTTAATTTCCACCTATTTAGGAGGCCCCCTACTCCCCGCTCCTGGCATGCAGGCCTGAGGAACGGAGGCTGGAACCTACGCGACTAAAGACTGGCGAATATACATTGGTTATTCGCGGCCTCAGCCGCCAGGCGGACGGATTTTGCTGGTCAGCAGGACGTGACTTCGCAACAGGGTTACCCGGGCTTCTCTACATTTAATGTTGCCCCTAGCGCCCGGAGATTACGGCATTCCCAAAGTATATGGTCCAGGGTCCCTCTCGCTTCGCAGGCTTTATATGTATCATTTTTTCTCTCATCTATCAGGGTGTGAAACAACCAGAGACAGGGCTTGGGAAGTTTCCGACTTGTAATCGCCGCGAGGCTATGACCTCTTTATTATTTAAGCTAGGATCCGGTGGCGGCGTCAGACATCTTCCTAATCTATAATTTCCGATTATTTCATTATAGGTTTGCAAACGTTCGTCCATCGCCTGGCAGTCGGGCGGCTCCGCGTTTTCCCGGAAGTAGAGAGCTCGGGCTAAATCATGGGCCGCCTCGTTGCCGGAGACGGACTTGTGGGCTGGGACCCAAATTAGGGTGATCTTGCGATCGATTTCATCTGGAGCTGTTAGAATTCGGGTGGCTTCTTGCGAGACCCTGCCTTTTCCAATATTCCAGAGAGCAGTTTTACTGTCGCTAAAAATCAATCTAGCCTTCGTTCCGACGCAAGCGAGCGCTATTGCGACCTCTTAAGCCGTGACTATGTTTTTGCTTCCGATGGTGGCGGGACGATTGGTCCGCCGCTATCGACTACCACGGCGACTGCAGCCCCTGATTGGCCGCTTACAGCGTCTACGTAGGCAACTTCTTTTACTCTGAATTCTTTTGCTCTTTTAACCAGTGCTTCTGTTCTCTTCTTCCGTCTCTCCTTGTGGTATTCTGGGTGCATGTTGGGGGTGGAGAGAACGGACAATGATGTTCTCGCGACATTGTGGCGGTAGGGCAACCTTGTTGGCTGAGCTCCTATCTATGTTTTCGACCCACCCATTCCAAGATGGTTTGACCTGTGCTCGACCTACTTAATACCTCATGTTGGGCGATTCTCACCGTTTCAGCAAGTTCCGTCCAGCTATTATGCGCTCCCATTCTATCAGGCGTTCCGTAGAAGAGGAGACGAGTAGATACAGCGCCCTCTTGACGCAACGCCTGATGAGTGCGTCTATCTTATCTTTTTTGTTGGTCCTGATGTTGAGGAACGATGTGGCATAGCATATTCGGCTTATTATGTATGTGCCTGCATCTGTCTCAAGTGGCTTCTCTCTTTGAGGCCTCTGCCTTTGAATGCAATCCTCCTGAATATCCCCGTTACTTGCGTCGCATAGGTAGTGAGGTTTTTTATCGTTCCGTCGTTATACCCGTCCTATTGAATAAAATGTCCGAGGATTCTGATTTGCTGAATTTTTGGTACGGTTTTGCAGTCGATCTTAATTTCTACGTTAAAGACGCCCGTGCACCTCATTGATTTTCGATTATTTATTTATTTATTTATTTATTGATACTGCGATCTTTTACAAGATCTTCGCAGGGTGGGCACACAATATGGAAGTACATCAGTGCTGGAAACAACACAACGATCTTAAACATGAACAACACAATTGAAAAATTACAAACAAAACACAGGAATGTAGCGGTACAACAATAGAAAAAAAAAGTTAAAGGTGGTTTTCAAACCTTTTTAGTGAAGTTTGCGTTACTGCATCATTAGTTAGATTATTCCAGTCTGTAATGGTTCTGGGGAAAAAGGAATACTTAAAGGTGTTAACTCGTGCGTGTAATGGTGTGACAAAAATGCCGTTGTCTAGTGTTGTACCCCATGTTTCAATATTGTACTGGCCTTTGGTTACCTGAAAAAAGAACTTTAGGCGACAGATGCGGTTTCTGTGAGAGACTGGAAGCAAACCACTTTGATTAAGAAGTGCAGTGATAGATGTGCCGTTATATAAATTGTAAATAAACCGTACTGCTTTCTTTCGGACACTGTCTAATTTAGCAATGTTAGATTTAGTGAAAGGATACCATATTAGGGATGCATATTCTAGCATATGGCGAATAATAGTGTTATATGAAAGTAAACGTACACTGGGGCGGCTGAGCTTCAGAGCACGGCGGAGGAAAAATAGTTTGCGTAGGGCATTTGCTGCAATGTTGTCAACATGCTCTGTCCAGGAGCATGTTGACTTTATATATGAAAATTTTGGACTTTTGCGGAGAGCACGCAAGACCCCTTTCGGCCGCGTGGGACAAAATAGTGCCCGGCGCCGCCTGTAGGCGTTCCCCTATGCTGCCGTCGCTGATATTGTTCATCCAGATATTCACGTCGCCCGCGTAAATGCTGAACTTTAGATCGGCGGGAAGGCCTCTCGTTACCACGTTAGAGAAAAAGGGGGAGACCACCGAGCCTTGTGGCGTTCCTTTACTTCCCAGGTGGACAGTGGGGGATTCTAGGTCCTGAAACGTTACTTTCAACGTCCTGTTTGTCAGGAAAATCATTACGTAATTATATGTCCTCTCGCCGACTCCTTATTCCTGCAGTCCCGCGAGAATCGCCTGGTGTTTTACGTTGTCTAATGCTTTTGTTAGATCTACTGCTAGAATTACCTTCGCGTCTTTGGATTTCGAGTCAGTTATGTCATGTTGTAATCGGAGCATAACGTCCTGTGGGCACATGCCCGGTGGGAACCCGACAGTCTCGTGCGGCCACAGGTCGTTTTTCTCCATGAAATTAGTAAGCCTTGTTTGGATTACGCGTTCCAAAAGCTTTCCAATACATGACGTTAGAGAAATAGGTCTGAGGTTTTCCAATTTCGGTGGCTTGCCAGGTTTTGGAATTAGCACAACGTTTGCATTTTTGCACTGCTGGGGAAGACGACCGCTACTGCATACTTTTTGCATGTAGTTGGTGAGTGCCGTTACGGAGCGTCGTCTAGGTTTAACTCCGCCGTTGCGTCATCGGCCCACAGTTTCTGAAAGGCTTGTGTCAGATCCAGCTTAGAGAAAGAACGCCCCCTTCTTAACCTAGCAAAAAGTTCTGCATGTGGCAAGTGGGTACACATTACTTTTGACGGCCTGGTTCACAGTGCTTCTATAATCCCCGCGTATTCTGAGGGAGCTGTTTTTGTTCCGCACCACGACGATTGGCGTTGCCCAGTCAGAATATTGTATGGGTTACAGAATTCCCAGTTCCACCAAGAGATTTACCTCGGTCAGGACTTCATCTCTCATGACAAACGGAACGCTACGACAATTCAGGAACTTTGCTTGTGTGCCCTGCAGTTTTCAATATGTATGCGGGGTAGGGCAGTGCGGGGCAGCATCTCACTAAACCCATCGGGAAATTTTTCCAAATTTTTTTTTTGGTCCGAAGTGGACGCTGTGAAGACCAGTTAGATTGATTTCCAACGGCTGGAACCAATCCCGGCCTAGCAAAGTGTTTCCATCATTCTTCAGTACAAGTAGCAGCAACTAAATTCTCTGCCTTTGAATTTCACGTAGTTTGGCATCCCACATTTCTTTTTGGCATTCCATTTTCGGCGTCCTACGTTTTACTCTGTTAATGCTAAACAACTCATTGTATTAGCTATTCGCCAACTCTTCCATAACCTCCAGCTGCAATTGGACTTCCGCATCATTTTTTGGGATACTTTTGCTAAGTGTCCTTTTACACCGCAGCTGAAGCATACATAATGTTTGAATCTGCAACGCCCTTCTGCATGAGCTCCACCACATCGGAAACAACGCCGCTGTCTTTCTGGTTGCCTGTCTCGGGCTACTTTTCCTACTTCCGCCGACTTCTGCTGGAATTCAGGTATGTGGCTAGATCTCCTAGCCACCATAATTCAGGCTCCTGTGCATAGCTCCTCATTACGTTTTGGTGCTTCGGAGTCGTATCCGCCGTTTGTGCTAGCTCGCACGCCCTTCGAACGTCAGATTTTTTCTGCTAACAGCCGTTGTTGAATAATATTGTCAGCAATTCCAAAAACCAAACGGTCGCGCAACATTTCCTCCAATGGAAAGTTCGTGTCGCCAAATCCGCCGTTCTCTGATAACTTGCGCAAAACAGTCAGTGACATAGTTAGCCACGGCCTCTCCCTCTTACTGGTCTCGCTTCGAAACGACGTACCTTGCGTATAGTTCAGACTGCTTCGGGTTGATATGCTGCTTCACTGCGTCGACGATGACTTGGTAATCCACGTTGGGTTGTCGCGAAGACTTGACGAGGGTTGCTACAAGAGAGTACGTCTCTGGCCCACAGCAACTGAGCAACAAAGCTCGCTTGCCCACATCCGTTGTGAGCTAGTTGGCTGCGCACGATAACTCAATGCGGTCGACATATTATAACCACGACCACTTGCCTTGTCAAATGGAAGGGAGGATGCACTGGGTGCAGTCCTCCTGTGAGGGTACAAACCTCAACCAGCCACCATCATCATCCTGCGTCAACCCTAGGCCAGGCCTCGCGCACCACAGGGGTGAGGGAGGTTGTTTCGGGGAACGGGCTTTTCCCAGCCACGGGGCTCATGCAATTTGGCTTGTTCCCACCGGGGCGGAGTCGCAGTGCCAGTGCACCACATCCGGGCCACCCCGGCGGGTCAAAGCCTGACGGGAGCGAATCTTCTAACATCTGACTTCGATTCTTCCATTCTTTTCTTTGAAAATTATCCTGGGAAGGCCCCATTTTTCATATAACTTTTTTTTTTGCCGAGCTGACGTTTTTACCATTCAAGGTGGTACCACAGCTTCTTTCAAATTTTCTTCGTCACCTCGAGGAGACAGGGTGTTTTGGTGCTGTAGACTGCTCGGCCTCTAGCGATCCAGGTTTGATATTTATTTCAACGAGAGTCAAGACAAACTGCTTTCGGGCTTCGCTCGGTAGCGGGTTGAGATACCTCAAGGTGGCATATGATATTCGTGGCAGCTCAACCAGTTCTTTCAGGCAATCCAGAAGTGAGGCATGGAAGATACACACGAGAAAAATCTGTTCCGCAGTCTCCCGCACTCCACAGAAAGGACATGCATCGATGGATGCAGTCAATGTCGGCACAAAGGCTCGGTGGCGGATGGATAAAATGCCGCGAGCGTAGCGCCACGTGAATGGCGCGCTGAGAACAAACTCCCAAATGCTACTTCTGAAGGCCATGCCGCGAGCCAGCTGACGTTTGCACGGGTCAGACCGTGCCTCGTCGCCACTGTAATGAACGGACGCCGAGATGGGCTGCACGAATTCAACAAGCATTTAATGGAAGGAAGGAAGGAAAAACTTTATTTAGCCCTATATTACATGGCGGTTTTTGGGACATCTTCAGAGATGTCTGCTCGTTGAATCCAAGAGTCTTCTCCGTCGACCTCGTCAACTTCTGCACAATGGTCGGTTGCCCTCAGTAAAGGACTCCGCTGGGTACTGCCGCCAGTTGGGCTCGCTGTACCAGACCTTGCTTGTCTTCGCAGCGGTCGCTGGACTGCAGACTCTCCCATTGCTCGCCCTCGGGTTTCGAATTTTGGGGACCACATCTATGTTTTGACGGGCCCATGCGATGTGATATAGTGTTGATGTTTCATCGCACCGCGGACATCCGCGTATATGGTAGGGTGCATTTTGTTTAGTGTGTGTAGGTTTGGTTATGAACCCGTCTGTAATTGTATGCATATGACAGCTTCCTCTCTGGTGAGAGAACTGTGCGGTGGGGGATATCGCATTCTTCTTCCTCTATAGTTTTCTAGTATGGCCTAGTATGCCTTGGGTGCTGGCAATAGCTCCGCGGACTCGTCGGATGCTCAGAAAGTAGTGTATGCTCGAGCTATCCTGTCGGCCCCTTGGTTCCTTGCCACCCCCATGTGCTCCGGTACCCACATAATTTTGTGTGTGGTCTTGTTTTCTTCGTGGTTTTTTAATTCTGTCGCTCGCTTCAAGTAGTATACGGAGCGCGTGACGAGCAATCCCACCATTAATGAAATTTCGACAGGCTGTTTGAAAGTCCGTGAGCATCGTTAGCGACTGCCAGTTCTATAGCTCTCCGCCATCGCTAGAGCAACGGCTACTTCCTCGGCCTCTGCTACTGTGCAGTGTCGGATAGATACGCTGGTCACTTCGCGTAGGGACGAATCGACCACCGCGGCCACTGCAATTTTGTTGTGTCCTCCTACCGTGGACGCGTCTGCATGCACGGTCGTGCCTTGAGGAGCGCATGTTTTTTTAATAAAATCGGCCCTTGATCTCTTTTACCTTGGTGGAGGTTATGGTCCATGTTTCTGGGGATTGGAGCTACCTTGAGGGACTTGCGAATTTCGTCGGGGATCGTTTCCGTCCTCGCTATTTCTCGCATCTGCTCACGGTATCCGAGTTCCTGTAAGAGCGCGCTTCCAGTCGTTGTCTGCAGCAGCCTGAGGTTTGCGACTCAAGCGGCGGCTCGCGCAGTTCTTCGAATGTGTTTTGCAATCCAAGCGCCATGAGCTTTTCTGTAGACGTGTTGCGCGGAAATCGGAGTACCATCGTATACGCTTTGCGTATCAGGGCATCCGCTTGTTGTATTTCACTCTTGTTGAGGCACTGGTAGGACAGGCTGTACCAAATTCGGCTCACTAAGAGGTTTCTTACTAGTTTTAGTGTGTCCTCTTCGCGAATGCCAAGCTGCCTGCTGGTGATGCGGGTGATCATGCGTGTCACTTGTAGCGTTGTTGTTTTGAGCATGATAAAAGTGTGACTACTGCATTGGTTCGATTGTACCCACTTACCTAATATTCTTATTGTTGTCTTCTCCGGGATGGGCACCCTTCGAGGTAGATGTTGAGTTTCAGGTCCTCACTGGTTGGGACGGTCCGGTTTTGTTTGCCTCTCCACACTCAAGTCAGTTCCGATTTCTCGGTAGAGCATGCGAGTCCTCTTTCTCTGAGATATTTCTGTACACTGAACGCCGCTTCCTGTAGTTTTTCTTCCTTCTTCCCGAGGGAACCAGTCTTCGTCCAGACTGTTATGTCGTCTGCATGGTGTGCCTGATGCTTTCGATCTTCTCTAGTTTTCGTCATAGACCTATCAAAGCTATATTGAAGAGGATAGGTAAGATGACTCATCCTTGCGGTATTCCTTTGTTTGGAGCGTGAATTTTGTTCGATCGAAGGTTTCCCATGCCGATGGTGGCAGTTCTATCTGACAGGAAGGCTTTGACGCACCCGTGGATTCAGCGTCCGCAGTCTAGGTCGTCTAGGCCTCTAAGGATCGCTTCGTATGCCGCTGAAATAGCTACAGCAAACGCCATCTGGTGATAGCAAATTCGGCGCAAACACCTGGCGCATGCTCTCTTGAAACACATCGATCACACAGCGTGCGCAAACAGTCTACACAGTCTACCACAGGGACATTAGGTACACAACTTTATTCGCACGCGCCGGGGTGGCGTAGCTGTTAAGGCACTCGATTACTGTGCCCAAGGAAGCGGGATCGAATCCCGGTCTAGGCGGTAGCGTTTCGATGCAGGCGAAACGGTGTGGCGTCCGTGTGCTGTGCGATGTCAGTGCACGTTAAAAACCCCAGGTTGTAGAAATTTCCGGAGTCCTCCACTATGCTATCTCTCATAGCCTGAGTCGCTTTGGAACGTTAAACCCCCTAAACCAACCAAACCAACTTTTATTCATTTTTCTTAACTGAGACAAATACAGTCCGATGATATGTGAAGTTGCATGCAGCTCCCTGAGCCGCAAATGGACTTTCGAAAAGTATGATAGAGCGATCAGACATACGACGAGGCTTCGATTCCTCTTCTGTTGGTTTCCGTTGACTGACGTCTTCCATAGGCTGCATTTCAGCGGCTATGCGCCGTCTATTACGCTTCGTACGTCTGGCATCTCCCTTTGGCAAGCCATTCTTCTCTATGTCCGGGGGTCTCTGCTGCTATCCTCGCCTTTGTACGCTCATTCTCTATTAGTTGAATAGCGAACCACCAGGCGACAACATCCAGATCGGAAGAGTTGCGGCGCTTTATCTCAGGCTGGACTCTCCAACTCTGCATCCATGCTAAACACGTTAAAGAACCCCAGGTGATCGAAATTTCCGGAGTCCTCCACTACGGCGTCTCTCATAGCCTGAGTTGCTTTGGGACGTTAAACCCCACAAACCAAACCAAAACATTTTGATACAGCCGCATGTTTAATCTCCGCCTTTCTATCAGCAGTGCTGCGCACGCGACAAGCGGTTAGAGTGACACAGCGGTGTGTGGCGAGGCGGCAACGAAACACGCGGCACACCTGAGGGGTCTCTCTGATTACCACGGTATCCACGCATGCGCACAACTTCTCATCCGCGTGATGGCACATTCTGCTCCGATTATAGAGGGGGGCGCGGCCTCGGTGCCGTTGAAGCGCACGCCGCACCTTCTGCTTCTCTTCATTTGCTGTGGTTACGGCGGATGTGCACAACTGTCCTCTCCCAGCCAGCGCGAAATGCTTGATTGCTAACCCAATGTATGTAAGATTACAGTGTACAGTGGCTGCCGGCCCCTGCGTTTCCCTGCAGGCGAAACGTGTAGGGGTGCGTGTGCTGTGTGATGTCAGCGTACATAAAAGATCCCTAGGTGCTTGAAATTACTCCCTAGCCCTGCACTACGGCTGTCTTTCTCTCTTCAAACTCTTAACTTCCTGCCTTCACTTGTGGCGCGAATAAGGGGTCCAGAGAAATACGTGTGACAGATACTGTACCTTTCCCTTCCTGTTAAGGAATACTATTATTATTATTAGCCAGTAGCTCTCGCTACCAAAGATCCGAGAGGACTGCAGAATCTCCAGTGGAGAACTTTGAAAGCCGGAGCATTGCTGCTGCATACGGCGCATCGTGCGCCCCTTGTCCAACAGAGTGTTCTTTTCAACACACCAAATTTCTTCAGCATTCGTTATCTGGTTAGGGAAGCATCGAATCAGTATCTGTAACATTTATGGTTTGTTTACAGAAAAGGAAAGGGAGTGGGAGTTCAAGTGGAAATAGAGAATGAGGAGCAATAATGAAGGGTTTCGGAGTAATCTCGAACACATGCGGATACGTACACTGACAACGCACAGCACACGAACGCCTCTCTGTTTCGCATCCATCGAAACGCAGCCGCCAGAGGTCAGCATCGAACCTGGGTACTCCGGCACCACTAAACCGGTAGGATAACGCCGCTGTCCTAGCCCCGTAGGGCCAGGAACTGCCACCCTTCACCACCTCCCCTCCTGCACTGACATCGGACAGCACACGGACGTCACTTCGTTTCGCCTCCATCGAAAGGCGGCTGCTTTATCTGTGTATTTTAACTGCTAGCGTGAATTCCTCTGTATCGTCTCTTTGTTGTGCAAAAGCCTGTTCTGGGTGTTACTGCTGACTCCGAACCTTACTCTCATTTGAACCAGCGGAAGCTGGGCACCAAATCGCCACCCCCTTCTCTCACTACGAGTAGTTGAGTTCTAGGTGAGCTTGCCACGCACGTCGAGGGTATCTTTTTTAAGACAAGAACAGCTGCCCCCACTGACTCTAAGAGCATCTGGGAGTGTGCACACCAATAGTGGTTCATCGTTATAACATGCAATGAACGGGTGACACAGACTCACAGAAACTGAACTTCAACTAGGGCTGAGGAAAAGATCGCCGATGGGACATTGATTTCGGGAAGTCGATTTCATTCGTTTGCCGTAAAAGTTCAACATGATTGGGCGAAAACATTCGCGCGACAAGAAATCTCTACTTTTTGGGTGATTTCTAGCTGAAACATGGCGTGTGTTCTACAGGTCAATATTGTCGGCGATTCCAGAGTCACCATTCGCACTGCGGAAATATTTCAGTGTAAAGAACTTCTTCATTTGCTGGAGGGGCAAACCCCAAGCTTCGTTATGCTAGTAATGAAGTGTGATGCGCGGTTTTGAATGTGTTCTACTTTGTTGATCAGGTTGTGTGCGTGAAGGGGTGCAGTTTTTAACTTTTATCTAACCAAATTAAAAAGAAATACTATGTTTGCGAGCCAAGTAGTCTACATGCTTGTTTGACGAGCTTGTTCCGGACATGCTTGCTTCGGACAATAAGTATAGGCCTAATTACTTGAAATTATCTACACGGTATCTTAACCACTGGCCCACCGCGGCACCCTGGTGAATGAAAAGGCGGTGTTAGAGGCGGCATCGCATCTACTCTGACGGCGAAGCTTGAACCTCACAATTTGTGTTTAAAAAATAGACTTGGTCCCCAATATACACACCCCAAGTACTTAGCAATGAGAGACTGCAGTCCACAGACCACTGCAAATACCAATAATGCTGGGTACAAAAAGCTCGACGGCCAGAAGACAGCGAAGCCCTGGACGGCAGGGTATCAAACCGTTGGTTATAGGTGGATACGGTCGTCGGAGAACATTCCTAGGGATACAAGGAGACTTCACCGTGGACGCCCCATAACCTCTATCAAAAAACAGCTTAGAGCCGGCTGAAGTTTTCCCCTTCCTTCCTTAAGACGGGCCTTTCTTGTCACCCCTTTAAAGGCACAAAGTCCTTTGGGTGCAAAGTATTTTGCTGCGGTAATGCACACAACACAGAGAGCAACACTAGCGCTGCTTCAGCCATGTTTTATTTCCTGTAATACAAGCGCAGTTCGCAAATACAAATTTTCATTAATTCTTTGAAATGGCAAGCTGTTTAGAACATATCAATTCGTCAATTAAGAAATTTTAATAATTGCTGCTCAGATAATTCTTCCCGGGCTTCCTACGCCGAGTCTTATTCCGCAGCTGTAACACAATACTCCGCCAGGGTGGCGCAGTGGGTATGGCGCTCGACTACTGTTCCCAGGGACGCGGGGTTGACTCCTGGCCTCGGCGGCCGCTTTTCGCTGGGGGCGAAAAGCCAGGCGCCCGTGTGCTGTGCGTTGTCAGTGCACGTTAAAGAACCCCAGGTGGTCGAGAGAGAGAGAAAATATTTATTGCTCTAAAAAGTTTCTGGTTTTAGCGGTGGGCCGATGTCTTCATATCTTCGGCCTCTTCACAAGGTCGGCGCCCCTATTCCAGGGCACCGCTGAGTCTTGCTGCTTCGCAGGCGTGCCGCACCAGTGCCCTTTGGGCCGTGAGCTCGCTGCTGGTCAGCAGACCCTCCCATTGTTCCGCACTCGGGTTATTTAGTTTGTGGAAGGCTCTGTTTCGTTCACATTCCCATGTGATGTGGTATAGTGTGGGGGTTGCCCCGCACCACGGACATGTGTTCCTGTATTGTGTAGGGACACGATCAAGCTCGTCAAAAGTCTGATAGTCAGCAGAGTCACGTACTCGTTGCCATACCACCGCATGACCAAGAAAGACAAAGAACAGACGGAGGCGCTGCTAAGAATAGCGTACAAGACGGCACTCCACCTACCAAGAAACACACCAAATGAAAAGCTGCTATAAATAGGCCTAAACAACACATTCGAAGGACTAACGGAGGCCCAGCTATGTGCGCTAATAGTCAGGCTCCAACAGACAGTCACCGGCCGCAAGCTCCTAGAGAAATTAGGACACGACGTAGAAGGGATCGTAGATAGAACAGCCACCATTCCAGACGAGGTCCGTCAAACACTGGATATCAGCCCCCTGCCGAGAAACATGGATCCCAATCTCCACGCCTCTAGAAGGCAGGCCAGGGCAGACTATGTGCAGCGGAACCTAGCGACAATGGAAAATACAGTATACACAGACGCGGCCCTATACCCATGGAATCGCAGGACCAGAAAATTCAGAGTCGCAGCAGTGGTAGACCACATGGGGGAACCAATCAGCAGTGCGACGTTAAGAAACTGTACGGTAACGGAGGGGGAGGAGGCTGCCGTAGCTCTAGCGGCGGCCGACGGTTACCGTAGGAACAAGTCTCTGATAATCCTAACAGACTCCAAAGCAGCATGCAGGAACTACACACGGGGCAAAATAAGCAAGGAAGCGCTGAGCATCCTCCTTGAAGCAAGGCTTCCAAATAAGACCTTAAGACACAGGATTTTCTGGATGCCGGCACACACCGGGATAGAGGGTAACTCGAGGGTAGACAGCCTAGTTCGCGAGATCACGAACCGAGCAGGGCAGTCAGAAGCCCTGGAGGACCCCATAACGGTGGAACCAACGTATACAGAAATACTAAACTGCCACAGAGGGCGGAGATTCAAATACCCACCACCCCGCACACCATTTACACAGCACGAGGCGGTCTGCTGGCGGAGACTGCAAGCAGGGACTTTCCACAATTTATACATACTACACAAGATGCTCCCTACACAATACAGGAACACATGTCCGTCGTGCGGGGCAACCACCACACCATACCACATCACATGGGAATGCGAACGAAACAGAGCCTTCCACAATTTCCGGAGTCCTTCACTACGGCGTCTCTCATAGCCTGAGTCGCTTTGGGACGTTAAACCCCACAAACCAACCAAGCTGTAACTCGACTGAGCAAAGGTATTGAGGTGGGGATCGTGCGAAGAAAACATCGCAGTATCAGACACGCCACAATAGCATGGTAGCCACACAGATTTATTGAAGCTTGTCTGCATTGCATGCGGCGACACTAGGCAGATAGGTCGACAAATCATCCAAGTGGAGTTTTCCCACCTCTTTTCCTTCATGACTCACGATAACAAACGACTAGCTATGCGGCAATTATTCGGAAGAAAATGTTGTATGTTAAACACGCGTGTCTTTGAAGACTCTCCTGAGATCGTGAAACGTAAGTTGAGTCCGTAAACCAACAGGAAGCCCCTCAAGACTCTCGACTTCAACCAAGGTTGAGGGTTAGCCATAATGAAGTTTATTGCATGAGTAAGGAGAAACTTTATTCGCACGGATAGCCACGCAACACCTCAAAACGCCGCAAACCAAACAGAAATCTCAAGTGGACATCTTGTGAACGGGTAATCAGCATATGGGTAGAATAAAATCGAATCTGTTCAATGAAGCATAGGTACGTCTGTACACAATGCCCAATAAATGGCACATTGTAAGTCCCATTATTTTCTGCTCTGTGATATTCCCAGAGTTCGACCTTACATGCTACACGAGCGTTATATTCCCTACAATAAAACAAGCTGTTATCAACAATCGTATATGACCAATAAACTTCTGACGCGAAATATCCTGTTGTTAGAATACAGGCTCCCACATTTCACACGCACAACTATGGCTATAGGTAGTGAAAACTAATATACACGAAACACCGCCTAAGAAACGCGAATAGCTCCAAAGTAATACATATTTTGGTATCTGGTAGTGCAAGCTCCACTCCTAGAAGGTCATGTAGTGGAGACTCATGTCCAAAAGACGTACAAAACAAAGTAAAAGGGGCCAATTATTAATCTCACAACTAAAACCCCTTGACAGCAGCCTATTTGAAAAATGCCTAATAAACTATTTTTCGCTTTACATTCGTGCAGTCTTCTTCATCCATGTCCTCGGTGCGCGAGCAATGGAATGCTGTAGAAAAATCAGCGTTGACCTTGACAATATCGTTAATATATCTATGCTCAAAAGTGTTGCAGTAGTAGTAGGCGAAGCGAGCGTAGAAAAATTGTGCTTCGGAGATCCGGAAGAGGCTCCAGGCTCTCTGGACAGTGTACCAGCTTGATCTTGCAGATGCCGGTGTCATGGCCTCAGAATTGCCAGTGCCACCAGTCCCGACAAGGGCAGCAATTCGCAGCCCGTGCCTGTACATATCCACTACTGGACGCACGAATTCAGGAACCGCAGCGCTGGATGTGATCGTCACGCAGTCCCTGCATCCGAATCGTTATCTGAGTTTGCTGGCCCGTACTATTTCCATGCCTGTGTCGAGGTTATGCATGTTCCACAGACTTTGAAAGTCAAGTCGTAGTATATTTTTGCAGATGGTTGTAGCAATACAGCTACCGTCCACTCCCGAACGCGCAAGATTGCTCCACTAAATAGCGCTTAGCCCTCAATATCAGCTGTTCCCAAGAAAGCACCCCTAATTTTCAAACAATAGTTTGTGTTCCAATACAACATATAGAATAAAACGAGAGAAAGAGGATTTGGACGCAGTATGGAAGAACACTGAACAAGGATAGAGGGGCAGCTTCAGTTTGCAAGCCGAGCCAATGTTTCGTCATATGAACTTCACTTCGTCTAGGCAGCGCGATCGTTACTGCCGCTGGTATAAATACGCTTTGCTTCCGGAGAACGAAACGTAATGAGAGAGGAGCGTGGGAAGAAACATTTCGTCAAGAAGTGAAAACCCATTCCTCCGGTTTGTTTTTCTCACCAAAAAACCGGCGATCTCGTGGCTAGAAAAATAAAAGCAGCAGCAGAAGAAAAATATACAATGCGGGTTGAAGGACAAGTCAGCACCTAAACCAGGTTCGATGCTGTCACCCTTTTGTTCAATGCATACATGCATTTTAAAGGTTCCTGATAGCGAATAGCTCAGGGGAACAGCTGCCAAAATCGTTCCAGGTTATTTCGGCGAAAGACGAAGGAACAGAATTATAACCGATGAAGTTAACCTCCACACCTGCCAGGTTCTGTTGAAAAGGGTTTAAACGCAAACCAAAGTGGGAAGTGAAAAGAAGAAAACATCCATGGAAAGGCATATGCAACTTATCACATTGCGGGGATATAGTGTACAAGTGCTGTGAACAAACTGTAAACTTAGCGCTATATGGGATTGTTTCCGTGACTAGTTATGGCACAAAGTGAATATATTTAAGAGAATATAATGTTCCTTTCGAGACATATATTCATGCTGGTTCCAAAGCTTATATTTATAGATTAGGTAAGGCTCTCTATATTTGTTGTCTTTTAAAGATTTAAAGCCTAACTGCAGATTGAATAATCTAATTTCATAGACCTTGTGGTCTTTCTGATTGAAATGATGAGAAGCTTCTTTCGGGAGCATTTTGCCTGTGTCTGCAAGATGGCCATTTAGCCTTACATCAGTTTATTGCCTCTTATCTCCGATGACCTGTTTATGAAAGAAGGAGCACTCTAAAAGATAGGTAACATTTGAGAATCTGCAATTAAAGCCTGGTTTAATGTCAAAAGTGACATTGTTTGAGTACTGTTAACAATGGTCTCTTTTTGAAAATGATCGCGTGTCTTACATCTGGGTCGAGAACTAAGTTGTGTTTGCTTTGGATGCTTGCTGTCAAGTTTAGCATGTAATTTAATATCTCCTTACCCGCCGGAGTGGTGCAGTGGTAAGAAACTCGAATACTGCACCAAAGGATGCCGGATCTATTTCCGGTCTCAGTGGCCGCCTATAGTTGTAAGCGAAAAGCTAGGCGCCCAAGTGGTGTGCGATATCAGCACATGTTAAATAATCACAGGTCGTCGATATTTCAGCAGCCCTCAACTATGGCGTCCCTTATAGCCGTAGTCACTTTGGGACGTAAAACCCCACAAACCAGAATATATTCTAAGTTTGGATTAGGATTGTGCGGTATCCTTGGCTCATCCGTGAATATTTTCTTGAGTAGTTCATAACACGTTAGCATGGAGTGGTATTTTCGCAGAATATTGTTTATGTTTAGAAGTGCATGAGAAATTTCGTGTTACAAAAAGAAGACTGACGTTCTATGCTGGCTTTTGGTTGTTTTGTGAGCACATCTTTGCTTTTTGAAGTGGTTGTTTACACGAGGGTCCCATTAAGGAAGTTACCGGAATAGCTTCTTTTAATTACCAAAGTGTTGCTTTCAATGAATGTAGTCGGTTAGGTTCATCATTATCATCACTACATATTTTTCTAAGCCATGTCTCCTGTCCTACAAATATTGCTAGCTGGCAATGTATTGGATGATTATCTGTGAAATCTAGGCACTGTTGCTTATCAGCTGGCTTTCTGTCCAAAGGAATATAAATTTTTTCCATTTTCTACTGACATCGTGCTGTCGAGAGAGTGGACGTTGCATTGCGATAACTGAGAAATAATGTTAATGCTACTATGATCATTATTAAGATGAGACAAACAACTAGTGTTTCTGATCCATGTTAGCTATCATGAAGATATCAATATAACAATGGTATACGAGTTGTTTGTTGGAAAAGTATTCGTTACTTTGGATTCTAGACCTCCCGCAAATATACTCGCGTAATTCCCGTAATACAGATTGGGTGCATCCGATGAGAGGCCTTCTTGAGAGAGGCTGCTCCTGAAGTGCCTTAAACTCAATGATACCGGTTCTAAATTAAGCATAGAGTTTTTGTATCTCAGAATATATTCCTGAACACTTTTTTGGAAATCGGTGAAAAAGCTATAAATAACTGTTTTTAGACATGGCCTGTGTTAAACATCGCCTGTAAAAGAAACTAAACAATATATAAGAGACCTTTCGGCACTACATGAAAGCAGAAGGTGTGCAAATCCTGCAGAGACTGCCTCGTTTATTTTTTTGGATGAAACTGATCGAAAGAAATTTAACATGTTACGCGAGAAGCGCCACTCTTTCCACCTCTAAGATTTCTGTCGGATGTTTTTTGCCTCTTCCATCTTCAAGTGGCAAAATACTTGCAAAACGTTTTTGTTCCCACAGCCTGGTAGGCTATTAGCGGTACTAGTGTTTCCGTCTATCCGAAACAATTCCTTAAGCGGTTACATTGCAGTGACACGAGGAAGAAAAATACCAATAAACGCATCACAAATACCGTTTTCAGTTACAATCTGCATGCGCTTTCTAAAGACTCCTGGAAGGAAGCTTGAGAGAAACGTAATGGACCTCACAATTACTATCAAGCAGGTACTACGCAATATTTAGCTTCAGCCGCATGTTTTCAGTTTATGTTTCGAGCACTCGAATTCCCACACCCAACACAGCTCTGCTCTTGAGACACGCAGTGCAACCGTAGGTAGCGAGCTTTACGCTTTATCGAATGGAACCATTGCGTGCCTACGTCTAGCGAGTTTATTTTATGCACAGGCCGGCGTCTAGCTTCCAGGCATGGAATGCAAACTTCGACTATTACGTACTTAAGTATGCTTGTTTTCTGCCAACTTTTTGAAAACTTGTAGCAATTTTCTGAGATATAGGCTGCGAAATTAGAAAAAAAGAATTAGAAACGGGCAATTTGGAAGGCTCTTTTCTTCCGCTGCTTAAGATGGTCAGCGTTCGATTGCATTCGCAGCACATAAAAGCCGTAGGTTATCATCCCGCGAGGATACATTAGCATCTAACTTGGAAGAACTAAAATAAAGTTTTTTCCCGGTTAAGCTTTTGATTCAAAAACAGGCGTACAAAAGCAGCTCGTGCAGGTAATTGTTGAGGTAAGTTAGCGCCTCCAAAACCAGGTATTCTCTTGTATCATCTTAGGAATGACCTGTGCTTGACATCGTGTCTGACAGAAGAAACAACAGGTTACACAACATTCAGGTGTGGGATCCTAATTCTTTACTCCGATAATTTTCATATGTAATTAACCTCGCTGTGGTCTATAAGTTACCTGTAATATTGCAGCGCCTCCTTCGTCTTTTGAGACCAGGCATCGCTGTTGAAAATATTCACCGACAGCCGCACAGCCAAGCGAGTCGCAAACACAGCTGCGTCGGTAAGCATTGGATCGGTAGTACCAGCACTCAGCCAGCCGTACCCAAACGAGGACACGTAGAGGGTCGTTTCGTTTATAAAAAACATGCGTTGCTTGATTTCGCCCTTTCCATCGTCTCGAAGGGGAGGCATACCTCTTCGCACCTTCTGCATTTTAGAATCAAATTCGTACTTCCGTGCCAAGAACAGGTTCCGGACAAAACCCTGCTTAGGAATAGAGGGCACGGCCGGCTCCCTGAAAATCAGGTCTGTAGGCAGCATGAGAGAGAAATTCTTCATCAGGGCCAGGAACTGTTCTGTGTCGTTTCCGGCCGCGACCAGATTCCGGAATGGGGCATAGTTCGAAACGGTTGTTCGAGTGGCCTCGAAGATATCGTGAAGCTGGCGGTCTTTGGCGGGATTTGCGAGGGCTGCAACATACGTAACACGCCATAACTGGGCGCTATGGTGCACGTGGTTGTTGCAGACCATTTCGCTAGTGACTGTCGGTGAACCCAGAGGCTTGTCCTCTTGAATGTAGCGCATGGCATCCAGAACAAGAAGTGCCATCTTGTAAAACACCGACATAGGCTGGTTGCGTGCGTCGGTTACGAGCCGAATATCCTCCAGAAAGCTGGTCTTAGACATTACGTTTATACTTTTGATGGTGTCAATGTCAATAAAGAATTCTTGGAAAATCGCTTTGAACTGCGAGGCTTCCAGATTCCCGAAGGCTTCTCTTAGATCTGTCCATGACATCGGTGACAATATAAAATCGGTTGCAAGAAATGTTTCTTCCCAGTTTTTCAGGTCCCGTTCAGTGTAGTTGGTGCCGAAATAACCGTTCAGGATGGGAAGAGCATGTACGTAGCAAGAAGAATCACAAGACTCCCCGTAGTCATCGAGCAGGTAATTTTTGCAGAGGAACGTGAGTTTTGTTGCGGCGTCATCGGATGTACGTATCTCAAAGAGGAAGGTCAAGCCGTAGCGCTTATTCACAGCGACTGCCAAATAGAGGAGGTCTGCGCCGCTCATGCGACTGGTAGCATTCGCGATTTCCAGCACAGCTGCCGAGGCATCCCGGATGATCTTTTTGTGTTGCCATATCTCCCGGATGCACGAGGTGTACAGAGCGTGCAGTGCTTCTGCAGCCTCACTCCTATAGTAGTTGGTTCCTTTCATAATGTTTCCGGTGATATCCGACTGAAAAAGAAAAAAATTGCCGACGATTACGTTACTATGCGAAATTTGAGCGCAGCTCATCAGTTGTTTCCGCCTTGTTGATAGATTGAGGGAAAGATTTCGAGCAAGACGTGCATGTACAATTACAGATGACAATTTTATATTTCACACATATTCCTCCAAGAAACACTCCACAAACAGTTCTTGACTGCCATGAAGGAATCTTTGTGATCGGAGGAATGAAGAGGGCAATTGAGTTATTTGAAGGTTGCGGGAGCCAGTGCGTGAGCACATAGGAACGTTGCGCGGCGAATACACTAATGTCCCTAGCTGCAGACGAGAAAAAAGAACCTCCGCGAGTATCTGAACTGACTTAAAAACGCAGTAACCAAAGCTAGCAAGCGTCTCAGCGAGTTTTTAGGAGTATGTTTTAAAGGACAAGGGCGGGATAGATCCGGGCTAGGCCTTCCTCGGTCGGCTAGAGATCCGGACAATAAACTAGCTGTATATACGCAATGTACGTCAAAATATGATGTATTTCTCTGTGATTGTGTGAATTATTGGTCACTGCACATGTTTGGTTTGGTTTGCGGGGTTGGCTCAGCCACCTCCCGCAGGGGTGGCGCAGTGGTTACGGCGCTCGACTACTGTTCCCAAGGATGCGGAATCGAATCCCCACCTCGGCGGCCACTTTTCAATGAAGGTGAAAAGCAAGGCGCCCGTGGGCTGTGCGATGTCAGTGCACGTTAAAGAATCCCAGGTGGTCGAAATTTCCGGAGTCCTCCACTACGGCGTCTCTCATAGTCTGAGCCGCTTTGGGACGTTAAAACCCCACAAACTAAGCAATCTCAATCACCTTACTTAAAGGCAAAACCTAATTTCAAAGCGCTTGCTTATTCGGCTATACAGTGCGGCCATGTCACGTCATACTACCCGACAAACAGTCAGGGCACTGCTACGTGCTCTAAAAATTGTTATCTGCAAAGTGAATGACTGCGATGTTTACGCTCAAAACGCTGATAGTTATTTTATTGTTATTTGCAGAACGAGATCTTTTATCCATACTGCTTAAATGGGAATGAAATGGGGAATCGTGAGATTAAAGCATGAACACCTGAAAAAATAAATATCGAAATGGGGCGCCCTAAACCCTTGCAGACCAATAAAGTCACATGGTTGATATTTTGAATATAATATCTTAACCATAAAATAAACGTCCGATCTGTTATCGCTCGTCCCTAATGAATTTTAATTTAACCTATTTTCTGTTCCTGCACACCGGTGCGGTCAGTTTCAGGGCTCCTACAGAGCAAATACCTTCTTGACTAAGCTTTCTCATACATAAAGCACATATATGTTTGCCAGACGTGTTTAAATAGAATAGCTCATCAAAAGAACGGTGCCAAACTGTCTTCTTACGCTTTTTTTTATGTTTTGCATTATTTGGTGTAAGATTATAAGACTCTGTATTACGATATGTGCGGAGGCATTATAAATGTGCGCATGGCTTTGATGTTATTCTTAGTTGTGGCGTCTCCGAAGCAGTGGGAAAGATGCCAGGCATACCAGTGGCCCCACCCTTAGAAAGAGAGGTGCTGTACAGATCGCATGAATAATTTCCTGCAACCATTCTTCACTGACAGTTGCCTAGTGGTCATTTATGAAAGTTATTCCGAGATACCCATCGCTACTGCTCACCCGTCGCTGCGAAAAGCGCAGATGTTCGTAGCAACGATCATTTTATGGTCTTCTGCGTTGGCCGCAAGCATAAACAACTAGTATACTGCTTGTTTTATAAGTTAAAGCATTGATGACGCTACAACCATCTGCGAAAACCTAACGTTTTTCTTGGCTCAGGTGCGCCCTAACAACCAGAGCGGAATGGCCAGCTGCAACTTCGAGCCCAGCTTCATTGTGGGTATTCTTCGCCGGGGGAGAAATCATTTCAAGACAGATATTCGCTGCTCTCCTTCTTTTATGCTTTTTTTCTTTAATTTACGCTGTCTGTTTTCCAAGGTCGTGTGTTACACACTCGAGCAATTCGACCGAATAAATTTTGTGCTGCCTGCCAATACATAGTGCTAGTGTAAGATTTTTATATATCGCTTCATCCGCTGAAATCACAGCATTACAACGCCTTCTCGTTAAGGGTCCCGCATTTAAAAAAAAACATCCGTCAGGCGTGAGAGAAAAATACCGATGAAACATTAAAATTCAGGAAGAGGTCGAAATTTTCGTATTGGCATTAAATTCCTCAAGAAATTAAGCATCAAAATGAACTTCTGCTTAAATTTTCTAAAACCAAGATAACGTAACTGAGTGTGAAACTTAGGTGAGTTTCAAGTGAATGTGGAATTCAAAACCAGGACATGAGGTTGCGAGAGAGACACCCTCCTCATAGACCGCAGTGGATCGCTGCTTCAAGGATGGTACGGTTTAAAACGTGTACAGTAATAAATGGTGCAACACGTTTAGGTGAGCGCTTGTATCTTTCGATGCATTCTGCCTGAACGTGGAAAGCTGGGCGAGTTGGTAAGTATTCATTGTAAACGAGCGCGAAAAGACGACCACAGCAGAGAAGACAGCACGACACAAGTCTCCATCAGCACGGCACAAGCGCTCTGTAGCTTGTGTTGCGTTTTCTCTGCCTTATTCGTCTTTTCGCGCTCGTTTACCATGGATAAATTCTGCTTTTCTTAAAGTCAGCGTTTTAGTAAAAGCCCAAAAGTCTTTTCAGATACGGCTCTTATCAAGGACCTCGCGAAGGCCACTAAATTATTGTACATCATGCCATTGAAGCAACTTCATATATTCCATAGACATTGTATCTGAAGCTATTGATACCTACTTTTACTTAGCACTCAAGATCTATAAAATACCTTCAAAAATGCAGTCCCACAATAATATCCATTCCCGTATTTATTAACCTACGTATTTTTTGTACTAGACCTAAAGCCAATTGTGACGAAAGTTAGCATATTCATTATGAAGCGCCGGCATTGCTTCAAATACATTAACATCTCAACAATGGAAGATGTCTCTTAATGCTAAATGAGCTAAGACGGTGCGCCTATAGCCTCGTTGCTCGACGAGCTAGGACTAAATGCAATCTCCTGAGGTTTTGGTTTCTCTTTGAACATTTAATCCAAAAAAATGTAGAGGGTCTCTTTGACGTCACTTAATAGAAGAATGGTGAAAGCCTACCCTCCCTCTCCCATCCTTTGTCTCTAAGCGTTTGCCTCTTATCGGCGTTCGCTGCAATGCTGCATATAATTATAATTGCTCCACAGGAAAGGAAATGCGCACTATCGCTAACGCTTACTTCGGAAAGTGTTTGGACGGTACACCACCGCTCCTGTAGGGAATGGGTGATGGGGCTGGGGCAGGTAGGTCACCGCCGCTTGCGGCGGGGGCTAACCTGCCACCGAATTTTTACCTGTTGTAGGCCGTCAATGCACCCGCCGCTGCTTCGGTGGTGGACGACGGCTATTGTTGCTGCGCGCATCTTTCTTTCCCTCTTCCTTTTCTTTCTTCACTATTTTCTCGAACCCGACCTCGGCGGCTGCGTTTCGATGGAGGCGAAACGAAGAGGCGTCCGTGTGCTGTGCGATCTCAGCGCACGGTAAAGATCCCCAGGTGGTCGAAAATACTCCGCAGCCCTCGACTACGGCTCCTTTTTCTCTCTTTCCACTTTCACTCCCACCTGCCTCACTTCCCTTACGGCATGGTTGAGGTGTCCACAGAAAAAAATGAGAAAGGTATCGCGCCTTTCCCTTCCTATAAATCAATCAATCTTTCTGCACGAGGCAGCGGAGGTGGCTCAGCTATAGAGCCAGTGGCAGGCCCGTACATTTTCTTTTCCGTCTTCCTACAGCCACAACAACCGCTCCTGCAGCGTGGCGTTTCTTCGCGCGAGTTCAAGTGCGCGATTGCAGATGGCAGAAACACATCTCGCGAAATCTCGCGATATACGACAGATCTCGCGCACAAATCTTGCGCACCGAATTTCATTACATGAGCGTAGAAGGCATCATCATCATCATCAGCCTAATTATACCCACTGCAGGGCGAAGGCCTCTCCCATATTTCTCCACTTCACCCGGTTCTGTGCTAGCTGCATCCACTTGACCCCTGCGAACTTCTTAATCTCATCCGCCCACCTAACATTCTGCCGCCCCCTGCTACGCTTTCCTTCCCTTGGAATCCAGTTTGTTACCCTCAGCGACCATCGGTTATCCTCTCTTCGCACCACATGCCCTGCCCATGTCCATTTCTTCTTCTTAATTTCCACTAGAATGTCGGTAACGAGTTATTTCTCTGACCCACTCTGCACGCTTTCTATCTCTTAATGTTACCCCTACCATTTTTCGTTCCATAGCCCGCTGGGTTGTCCTCAACTTAAGTAGAACTCTCTTGGGTAGCCTCCACGTTTCAGCCCCATAGGTGAGTACAGGCAAGATGCAACTGTTGTATACTTTCCTCTTGAGCGATACCGGTAAGCTGCTAGTCATAATCTGCGAGTGCTTGCCAACTGCGCTCCATCCCAATCTTATTCTTTTTGTTATTTCCTTTTCATGGTCCGGATTTGCGGATACTACCTGTCCTAAGTAGACATATTCGCCTACTACTTCCAGTATTTCGCTACCTAATGTAAACTGCTGTTCCTTCCCGAGGCTGTTGAACATTACCTTAGTCTTCTGCATATTGATTTTCCATCCTACCTTTCTACTTTTTCTGTCTAGGTCATCAATCATAATTTGCAGTTAAACCCCCAGTTGCTTAGCAAGGCAATGTCATCAGCAAATCGCAGATTACTGAGGTATTCTCCATCTATCCTTATCCCTAACTGCTCCCATTCCAAGTCTCTGAATACTTCCTCTAAACAAGCTGTGAATAGTACTGGGGAGATTGTGTCTCCTTGCCTAACACCTTTCTTTATGGGAATTTTGTTACTTTCTTTATGCAGAAGTATGGTAGCTGTGCAGCCACTATATATACCTTCCAGCACTTTCACGTACGGCTCGTGTACCCCCTGATTTCGCAATGCCTGCATCACCGCCGAGGTTTCAACTGAGTCAAATGCTTTTTCGTAATCAATGAATGCTATGTATAAGGGCTGGTTATATTCCGAGCATTTTTCTATCACCTGATTGATGGTATGGATATGATCGACAGTAGAGTACCGTTTCCGAAACCTTGCTTGATCATTTGCTTGATTGCAGTCTAAGGTTGTCCTGATTCTATTAGCGATTACCTTAGTAAATACCTTATACGTAACAGATAGTAAGCTGATTATTGGTCTGTAATATTTAAGGTCCTTAGAGTCCCTTTTCTTGTGAATGAGGATAATGTTAGCATTCTTCCATGGTTCCGGTACCGCCGATGACACCAGGCACTGCGTATACAGGGTGGCCAGTTTTTCTAGCACGATATCTCCCCCGTCCTTCAGCAAATCTGTAGTTAGCTGATCCTCTCCAGCTGATTTCCCCCTTTTCATAGTTTCTAGTGCTTTCTTGACCTCGTCCTTCGTCACTGGTGGAACGTCTGACTCTTTTTCCCTACCGCCAATCTCATTACGGTTCTGACTACTTTGTCTACTGTAGAGATCTGTATAGAACTCCTCGGCTACTTTGACTATCTTCTCCATATTAGTGGTGACGTTGCCCGCCTTGTCCCTTATAGCATACAACTGGTTTTTGCCTATGCCCAATTTCTTCTTTACCGCTTTAAGGCTTCCCCCGTTCTTTACAGCATGCTCAATATTCTCCATGTTATACTTCCTTATATCGGCCACCTTGCGCTTATTGATTTGCGTAGAAGTCGATTAGTCTTAAAAGTTTTGCTGGAGATGCCCTGAGCGCGGCATCGTGGTGCAGTGCTTAAGACGCCAGACTATTCAGCCAGAGTACCCGGGTTCGTTCCCAGTCGCCGGCAACTGTGTTTAGATGGACGCGACACAATGAGGCGACCATGTGCTGTGCGATATGAATGCACGTTACTGCGTTACTGATCTGCAGTTGGTCGAGATTACTCCGGAGTCCTCCACTATGGCTGTCTTTCTCTCTTTGCGGTTTCACACCCACCTTCCTTTCTTCTCTAAGATGCGGTACAGATATCCACAGAACAAGTGTGAAAGATACTACAGCTTTCCTTGCCTGTGAACGAATTATTATTAGCTGCCGTTACGTTTGTGGCACAGTGAGTTTGCAGAGGATGGTAGTTTATGCGACGAATGCCTGCTCTGTATCATACAACAATATAAACGGTTTGAGAAAATGAATTTATGATGCCAGTGCCTAGGAACACACAGTGAACTGATGACAGCTGGTTCGACTTATCAACTCCGCTGCCAGTGGCTTCGGCGTCCTTTTCAGTCTGCCGATAGTCGACCACTTTCAGAACGTAAAAGGTCGGTCGTTAGCAGCGAAATGATTGCTCACCAGCACGTCGCTCATCACGTTGTACTTGACGAGGCCTTGCTCGATGGCGTTCTTGCAGACATACGCGTAGAAATCTGTGCAGGGCTCCTGTTGTTGGTCGATGACGGCGAACAGCTTCGCTGCCTCGTTTGGACAGCAGAATGAAGTGTTTGTGCTGCTCGTGTCGTCTCGTTTGATAGAGCGGTATGCAGCAAACCAGGCCATTATGCCGATGACCGCGGCCAAGGAGACGCCACACGCGCAGCCAAGGAAGGTCCCTACCGTGAGCTTCTCTTTCTGCAAAACTGGAATCTGTGAAGTCGGGCGGCCACGGCCGAAGGGTGAAAACGGGTCTCCGCTGACGTTCCGCGGTTTCATCTCAGCCATTGTCCTCTTCTTCATAGAGCAGGCCGCGAGAAGTGCGTGCGGATGGAAGTAGCCAGCGCCCCCTTTTGATAGAAGTGCTTCTACCCAAGGCTCGTGCGCCCCCTAATTCCGACCTGTAGCGCATTTCAAAGAGCTGTGCATAAGTTTTCCTTTCTTAATTCTTAGGTCTAAAAGAGCTATGTTTTTTGGGGGAAAAGGCGATAACGAAATGAAAGTTTGTCAGTTAAATGAAGTCCGGAAATCTCAATTCCAACAGCAAGTGTTGCTCAATCCCCTCCGCCGGAGCGGTATATAAATATCGAATGTTTTGTAGGAGATCCGTTTCTGCAATTTCCAGATTGTCGTTGACTTCAGTGTGGCGCCAATGTACTACAGATGCTAAATACGAGTCTCAGTGTTTTGAGATTTGTGTACACTATGCCTTGTTCGGACATTAGTATTTAAACTGAGCCTCTCTTCGGGTGTCAGAGAGAAATACGAAATAATTGCTTCAAAGGCAATTTGGAGAGGCCGGAAGCGGTAATGTGGCGCTAGCCTGCTACACCAAACGTTTTCACCAGACATCTTGCCAAGTTTTTCGCTCCTGTCCCTTCCGTGTCCGTTATCGGGGCTGCGCTCCCAGGTGCCACTGCTGTGTGCAGCCATGTCACGGTAGATAATCATCAGCCCTAAACAATAAAAAGTGCTTGCAATATCCTTGGATATTAAAAAAGCATTTGTCGCCGTATAGATTACGATGTCTAACTAAAGAAGCTAGTTCGTTATGAATTTGGACGTGTTACCATAGCATATTTCCATTTTTGTGTCAACAACAGCCGCCAAATGATTCAATTTACTGTTTAAGGTCTGAGTTTTACCCAGTCGCTTTGAACAAGCCTCGGGGCTCAGTTCTAGGTTTGATTTGATTCTCTCTTCACATAAACGATTTTCAGGTATTAAGCAATCACTGTTAACCTCATATGTACATAATTGCACGTCCTTTATATGTAATTACTAGGGCCCGACAAACAAACGTTGTGGAGTAGATTCGAAATATTTATAACATCCTAAGTTAGCTAGCAGGAAGATTCTCCAATGTTAGAGGGCAAACCGAACACTAAGTGCGCTATTCCTGCGCTTGCGAAAATTATGTGAAGTCCAGAACGCAACATGACAGATTCCTCCCGTGCTGCTAATGCTTTGCTCGCACTATTTTTTGCTGTATTGTTTTGTTCCTGTAGACAATAAGAAAGAAAAAATAGCCCTGTAAAGTTTGCAACAAAATTTGCCCTTTGTTTTTAGCATTCGCAATTAAAACATTTTATTTTTGGAATAGTGGTTAGCGTATAGGCGAAACGCAAGGGTGACTTAACCTTTACGCGTGCGAAGCCGCAGCTATTCGTATCAGAGCTTTCACTCTACTGCATGCATTTGCGACATTTGCGGTATTCTTGAAGCTAGTACATCACAATTTTCACAGATGGCTCCAGGTACTTGTGTGCTGCATTGTTCGTAACTCGCATGGCACAAAGCAGTTCTTTATCAAGATCCAAATACAAAACACACCCACACAGGGCATTAAACGTTGTCATAATCATGAAGTTCCATCGGCTCAGCTCCTTCGTTTAGCCTAGGTAAATAAGCCATCTCGCTAAAGCCAGAGACTACACCCATGTCAGACAGAATGTCGAGACTACAGAACAACAAGAAGCCAGAGAAGCCTGTTGCCGAGTAGCTTACGAAGTATGGAAGAGAGCCAAGTTAAAAGCCGCTGCTACGTGCAGCCGTGGCCGATGGCTAAGCTCGTGAAACCTAGTTGAATGATCGTTGAGCGTCCACATGAATTTCTAAATAGCATGTACATCTGGTGACCTTGGATATAATCAACACATAGCATCGCTTATAAAGAAGAGGGGTACAAGCACATGACTTTGAATATTACAAAAATGTGGCATTGGTTATAACGAAGGCGCATACATTTTGTCATAGGCAGATCAAATGACTTTAGATATCATTATTCGTTTGATTCGATCCACTCATTTCTGAATTGTGTTCTCTTCATCAAAATGTAGCCGCGAGAACAAAATATCTGAACGTCTTATCGAGCCCGGTTGGTTTTTCTTTCCTGAAAACCAGGACAACTGAAGAATGCAAAATGATTATGCAGGGGACAGTAATCTATTTGCAAAATATGCCAATATTGTTTATTCTTTAGAATATGTCGAGAACGATATCTCTTACGTCTTGCCGTGAGATGAGGGGCATGAGCTTTCTAAAATGCAGAATTGTTTCTCTTCGGGCCTCCCCTTTGATTTGTACCACCTTTGGCACGACCCTTATCAGCCGGGTTTGTCAGTGTGTCTTATCAGTTTATGCTTCTTCAGGTCTGGGTAGATCAATAGCATGTTCAGAACAAACATAAAAAGAGCACTATACCTTCTACCAGGTACCTCCATGTACGGGATGGCAATCCTGGTGATAAATAGCATATTCGATGAAATATTTGAGGCAACACTCAGTTCAGTTCAGTTATTCAGACATGTCTGACTCTTCGTGACCCTATGGACCATATCACGCCACGCTTTCAAGTTTCTCACTATCTTCCTAACATCACATAACTTCACCTGCAGCTCCTCGAAGATGCCATCGAAACATCGTGTTCGCTGCCTACCCCTTCTCCGATGACCCTCAACCTTTCCCAACATCAAATTTTTCTCCAGCGACTTCTCTCTTCTCATCAGATCACCAAAGTAGCTGACCTTTAACATGAAAATTTGACCCTCCACTGAGCAGCCAGGGTTTATGGTCGACAATATCGACTAATTTAATCTTCTGGCAGTCCAAGGAAGTCTTAAGAGTCTCCGCAAGCACCACAATTCAAACGCGTCAATTCTTCGGTGGTCAGCCTTCTTCACAGTCCAACTCTTGCATACATACATCACAACTGGAAAGACCATAGCACAAGTGATACGGATCTTGGTTGGCAAACAAATGTCTCGGCTCTTTACTAGGCGCTCAAAGCTAGCCATGGCTCTCTTTCCCAGAAGCAGGCATCTCCTAATTACATGGCTGCAGTCTCCTCCTGCTATATGGTAACCTTGGAGCCCAAGAAGAGAAAATCTGTCACAGCTTCCACTTCTTGTTCCTTGATGCTCCAAGACCTGATAGGGCAAGACGCCTTGTTCTTTGTCTTTTTAATGTTCAGTTCAAGCCCTAACTTCTCACTCTCTTCTTGTACGCGCATCAGACGTCTCTTGAGCTCTACTTCACTTTCTGCCATTAGAGTGGTATCATCCACATATCTAAGGTTGTTGATACGATTTCCAGCAAACTTCATTGCAGCTGAAGACTCGTCCAGACCTGCCTTCCTCATGATGCAGTCAGCATATAGGTGCATCATGAGGAATAAGCGCGATCGTGCGGTACTTGGAACATTATTTGGCGCTGCTTGGCGCTGCCTTTCTTAGGAATGGAGATGTAAACTGACATCCTCCAATCCTGTCACAACTGCAGGGTTGTCCACATTTGCTGACATAATGTATAGAGAACGTTAACAGCGTCATGGTTCAGGTTTGAAGCAACGCAGCTGGAATGCCATCAATTCCGCTAGCTTTGTTCTTAGAGGCTGGCTCATGTCCATTCAACTGAACTCTTCAGGATGCCCAGCTAGACATCAGTAATCACAACCGTCTCATTTTGGGTTGGCACATCAGGGCCCGTCTTGTACAGTTCTGTGTATTCCTGCCACCTCTTCTTTATCTCTGAGGCTTCAGTGAGGTCCCTGCCTCATTTGTCATTTATCACGCCCAGCTTAGCACACAAGCTTCCTTTGATATCTTTGATTGTCTTATACAGAACTTTGTGTTCCTCAATTGGCTGTTGTCCTCAATTGCTTGGCACAATATGTTCAGGAAGGCATTCGTATTTCTTCTTGCTATTTTCTGAAAATCCGCATTGAGAACCTTGTAACTTGCTGTTTCCTCCATAACATTTGCCATCCTCCTTTCCTAAGCTATCTGCAAAGCCTCTTCAGATAACCAGTTTGCTTTCTTGCATTTCTTTTGCTTTGGAACAACCTTAGTAGCAACTTGTATTATATCACGAAGATCAGTCCACATCAGTCCAACACCGCCGCCTTCATCCTGCGCAACAGGGCCATTTGCTGCATCTTCCCAGTGTACCACAACGCCCAATGATAACTCTGCAACATCGCTGCTCCTGCTATATGGTCAACCAGTTGTCCAACCTGACATCTGTGATACTGCAGCGCTTGGACTAGCACACGAAAATGGCGAAATCCGGTCGTCCTGGTGTGCTACAGTGGAACTGTACAGGCATTTCCACGAAGGTGGCCGAGCTCAAGACCCGACTGCGATTTAACAAGCTTTGGGTTTGGGCTATGTTACTTCAGGAAACGAACGCCTTGCCATCAAGTCCGGGCTTCAGCGGCTACGCGTCTCCTTCAATGACCGACCGTCGCGTGCAGACTGCTTCTCCCCCTGGTAAGGCGGCGGTATGGTATATGTTGGAATGCGTATTCCTCATTTGCGCCCCTCTCGAAAACTGATGCACATCATACAAAGAGGTAGTAGCAGTTGCTGCGAAATTTATGAAAGGAACCGTTGTTCTTGTTTCATATTACGTTCGACCAGCTGGAGGCGCCTCTTCCCGTATTAATCTTGGCTGGTTATTAAGTGTTCGTCGGCAATACCCCGGGTGTCCAATTTTAGTCGGAGGCGAATTTAACGCCCCTCACCCGGATTGGGGGTATCCGACTGCACGCCCTCGTGGTAGGCGTGTGCGGGGCGCCTTCACTGATGCCCTGTTTGTTCTGCATAATCACCCTGGGACAGCAACACGGCCTGTGCGTCACATACGTTGTGCTGCCTATGCTCCAGACTTGACGTGGTGGTTGGGCGCGGGAACACACTCATGGCACATGGAGCCAGATTGCTGGAAAAGTGATCAACACCTTATCCTCATAGGTCTCCATCCCTCCCGCCTCCGCCCTTTACGCCGCAAAGGTTCTGTGATAAACTGGGACAGCTTTCGCTCATGTCTCGACAGTATGTCTTCAGATTCGCCGTCACTCCTTGTTGACCGTATACAGAGAGCACTAAACAGTGCTACGACTACTACCTGGATTGATGTAGGTCGACCAGCACCAGATCTCGGCCTGCTTAACTTGTGGGCAGCCCGCCGTCAAGCTGAGCTGGCTGCTACGCGAGATCCTACTTCGGGGCAGGCACGTACACGACTGGTTTATCTTACTGCGAAGGCTAGGAGATATGAACGTGATCTATCGCAACGCCAGTGGCATGCATGGTGTGAACAATTTTCTGATAAATCATCGAATGCCTCACTCTGGCGAACGTTTCGTGCAATCGAACACGGTCGTCGTTCTACTGACGCAGCAGCAACAGCATGCTTTGCGGCTAATCTGTCGCCTGGCGATTTCGCCAAAGAAACTGCTCGAACATTTAATACGACATACTCCCTCCTTCAGCTGCAAATCCTAATTTGGCAGGTATCCTGGCAGACGCATGGAAACTACCATCTGCTGCCGACGCAGATGGAATTGCGAGCCCCTTTTCGATGTGTGAGCTGCTGGCTGCAATTGACAATGCGAAACGGAAAACAGCGCCCGGCCTGGACACAATTCAGTATGAGGTTTACAAGAGTCTCAGTACTGCTGCACTTCCTCAACTACTAGACACCATAAACAAAATGTGGCTTGATGGTGTCGTACCCGGCAGCTGGAAAACCGCTGTCGTGATCCCTATTCCCAAACCTGGGAAGCCTCCAACAGACCTCGCCAACTTACGACCAATCTCCTTAACATCACCGCTTTGCAAGCTCGCAGAGAAAATGCTAGCCACAGACTTTCTTGGTGGCTTGAACAGCACGGTTTTTATCACCCTGCGCAAATTGGATTTAGTCCATGCATAGGTAAAGAAGACAGGTTGGCTCTCTTGGCATCAGCAGTTCTATCATCTACCCGCAGCCGCAATGTACGTACCTTATTAGCAATGGACGTTGAAAAGGCATATGACAACATCAGTCATGCTGCAATCCTGAATGCCATTGACATGCTCCATCTCCCTCCGAGAGTGCGCACTTTTGTCGCATCATTTTCGGACGGAAGAAAATTTACAATACGCCGCAGCGGTGACACTGTTGGTTCATTCGTTTCACTACCTGGCGTGCCCCAGAGATCAGTATTGTCTCCGACGTTGTTCAATATTACTTTCATCCCATTGGCGTGGCGCTTGCTTGATATCCCGGAAATCAAGTTTTTGCAATACGCAGATGATATCACGGTATGGAGCACTTACTATGATCTCACTCAAGAGACCGCCCTTCAGTCAGCATTAGACGTAACCTCTGATTACGCATCCTCCATTGGCCTTCAACTTTCTGTGTGTGAAACTTCACACACGTCAGTCGCCAACCTTCTGCGGACGCCGTAAACTTACCTCAAATCCAATCCGTCTCTCTCTATCAGGCACCCCAATACAAGAAAGTTCGAGCCTGATAATTCTGGGCTTAACAATTCACCAATCAGGATTAGCGACTGCTTGGCTTTCTCAGGCAAAAAAGCACGCACTTCAAACTACGAGTTTAATAAGACAAATTCCACCTAAAACGGGTGGCGTTGGCTCGTCTGTTGCATGCCAGTTAGTGAGGGCGGTTCTGCAGCCACGTATTGTTTATGAGGCCCAGTTCTAGCATTTTACAAGAGCACAATAGGAGCCTGCAGGTGAGCTGCAAGTAACAAGGACGCTAGACGTCATCCCTGTCTAACAGAAGAGCAAATGCTAAGGCTATCGGTATGCTCCCTATTGATAACATTACCTGTTGTGTAATTGGCGTGCACCATTTTATTCTCTTATAATATCACTCACTTAATGTTTAAATGGTCTAAAAAGCTAAATCTTACCCCACACAATACCCAATCTAAAGCTTTTGCTAGATCGAGCTGCTTGATAGCCATGTGCTTACCAACTCTATCGCAGCAATCAAGCACAATTCGTGCTACGTGCACGTTAGTTGCAATACTCAGGCCTTTGACATCACAATAACTCCCTAAAATTTCTGCGCTAAAACTTTCACAAATATTTTATAACCTACATTGACAAGAGTTATATTGCGATAGGTAACCGCCAAGAGGCATTACTCTGGATGATGGGATTTGGATTCAAACACATATGATATTATGAACGATAATGGCACCCGGTTTAAACACAACATTCAAGGAACACTCCAAGAAGCGTCGGGACTATCAGAGTTTGAAAGCTTTGTAGAAGGCGACACCCTGGCTCTCAAGACTTGGTGCTTTGCTTATAGACATGTCATCAGTAGCTATATTCTATTTCCTCAACGGTGATCGGCTGTTCAGGACGTGTTTTTACTTTTGTGCCATGGTCGGGATCGTGAAGCACACATCAAAATTATCCTTACCTACCGTGAGGATGATAGTTAAATATCAATAAATAAATCCTCTCTCCAGCGGGAACTGGCCATCCATCCCTCGGATCCCCAGCCAACTGCGGCACGCTAGGGATTGTGCAACACATGTTATTCTTCTTGATCACGATGAGGATCATAGTTGCGATTAAGCGACGCTCTAGAGTTCACTTTCTGATATTTGCTTTCTCATGTTTTGTTGCTTTTCTAAATAAACTGTTTTATACGACGAATACGTTCTTTGTTATTGTTTTTTTGCCCATATGCAATGCAGTGTGTAATAAAGGCAATTGTTTTGCAATATCTGTAGTTAACTTATTCCTTTTCAATCTATATCTGGTTTTTCTATAACTGGTGACTCTTCACAGTGAAAAAACTTTTAACATACTGTTTTTTAATCGCTATTTATTGCCCCATGGCATCAGTAGGATATGAGATAAAGGATGAATGAATGATTAAATGAATGAAAAAGCGTAGGCTGATTTTATGAAGTCCAGAAGTGAGCGATGATGAGGTCCCTGCGTCCAAGTGACGTATGAGGCAGGATTGGTTGCTGAAAGGCCAGCTATGCTCAGGTGCCGGATTCGTGTTGGTTTGAGTGCTGGGCAGTCCCACAGCAAGTGGTAGATGTTGGCCTCGACATCTTCGTGTTTACAGATCGGGCATCCTGGGTGAGGATGCCCAGGATGACCAGGAGTGTTGGAAGTGTGACCACGTCCTAGTGACAGCTGGCGTAAGGGCAACACCGACCTGGATCCTCCTAAGCGCAATCTCCTCTGCACGGGTGAGACCGCGGGGAAGGGATATCGCACACGGAGGGATAATTGCACGTGTGCGGCGCCGGAGGTGCTCCTTTTTTGACAAAAGTAGGGTAGCGTCGTCGGCTTCGAGGAGCCGTGGGATTGATGCGTCTTGGTTCACGAGGCGGGTTGCTAAGTCAGCTTGACTTTGGGAAGGCAGCAGATCCCGTGGGAGCCACTCAATGTGTATTGACTGTGGGATAGACGCCGCCAGCTGGCGGATGTCTTGGCAAATTTTAGGGCAGCGGCTGACACGTTGGAGCAGACGTAGTACTTGAAGTGCGTCAGTTAGGATGACAACGTGTGCTGTAGGGAGCATGGTTATGGAAGCCACGGAGCAGAGTGCCTCCTGAACTGCCACGAGCTCAGCGCAGAAAGATGTTAGTGGTTCCGAAAGCTGAAACGTAGTTGTCTGATTCAGGCTAGGTCTCCGTGGACAGTAGATTGCCATTTTGGCTTCACAGACTTGCAGGCTTCCATCTACGTACACTACTATGGAATCTTGAGGCAGGTGAGTATCTTGCTCTTCAAATTTCTGGCGAAGCAACGATGCCAAGTTTGCAGACGTTGGTCTGCGGATTTCAGTTGGCTTGTTGTTTCCTAACTGTATAAATTTCCAGGGACGGAGAACTGGGGCGCAGGTGGCTGAAGAATAATGTGTGACGTTGCATACGCCCTCAGTGCTTGCGTGGAATGTGACAAAGTGGCCTTGAGTCTGCGAGCATCACGGCGATGCTGCACCAGTTCATTGATGGTGTTGAGCTGCGCATTCTCTTGTAACGCTACGACCGGTGTGAGTCGTGGAAGGCATGTTATGGTCCTCATAGCTTATCGATTTACGTCTTCAAGGCGATCCCATAGGGCTCTGGTAAGATGCAGGAACTGGGCATAGTAAATTATACGTGACTGTAGAACCGCCCTCACTAACTGGAGTGCAATAGATGAGCCAGAACCACCCGTTTTAGGTGCAAATCTTCTTATCAACCTCATATATTGAAGTGCTTGATTGTTATGCATTGCGTGAACTCGACTACAGATTTTCATTTTGGGCATATCCTCAAAAGAGTCTGGACAGTGATTTATGGTTGGTTGGTTTGGTTGGCTTGTGGGGTTTAACGTCCCAAAGCGACTCAGGCTATGAGAGACGCCGTAGTGGAGGACTCCGGAAATTTCGACCACCTGGGGTTCTTTAACGTGCACTGACATCGCACAGCACACGGACGCCACTCCGTGTGCTGTGCGATGTTAAAGAACCCCAAGTGGTCGAAATTTTTGGTCCTGTGCGCTAGTAATCAGTTTTTTCAAGCACTGAATTTTTTCTGCTCAATTGTGGGATGCAATTCATTTTCATATTCTCCTTTCTGGGGAATTGAATAGGAAAACAACAATTTGACGGCCCCTAATAAATGTATTTCCCCAAAACAAACAATATGCTACTAAAAATGCACTTCTTTAAAGGTGCATTTCGATGTTCATTCTTTCAAAATTGATACGGCTGTTCCACGCACAAGCTATTGTCACAGAACAAGCCTTCAGAGGAGCTTTTCTTTGCCTTTCTGAATTCCATCAGCGTTGTTTGTAAGTGTTCATATAGTACTCAGAAATTGGCGTATCCTCAAATGAAATCCTTGATATATGACAAATAAAAGAACTAATAAAGTACAACGGAGCAGTGTCCCAAGTAAGGACCAACCAAACTATGGAGATGTGGCTAACCTGGGTCGTCTTTTTTGCGCAGGTTTTTGCTGCATGCAATGAGCCGGATACATTTCAAGAATTCCGCTTCGGAAAACCATCGCCCATCTACAAGCGTCATCCACATGTAAAAGTTGCATCGCTTGATAGCAGTGATAGCTTTCGGACTTGAAGAGATGCTTCGAACTTCGGACATTTTTCTGTTCTGCAAAGGCACATCGGAGCAACATCGTCATCACCCGAGCCGACCGGCACCGCCCCTCAAGCTTTTTTCATCAGTGGGCAAGGGACCAACCAAACTATGCACATGCGGCTAACCTGGGTCTTCTTTTTTGCGCAGATTAGAAGAAAATCTAGTAGTCAAGAATTTAAAAGCGATTCCTTGTGTCTGGTTGTAGTCCCTTGCCCAAGGGTGTTGTGTGAATGCGTCGCGAGTTGTTTTGAGTCTTTGTGCTTTATTGTTCTTTTGGTAAGTGGTGATATAGAAAATAACCCTGGCCCTACGGTTTCTGAACAGCTGGCAGGTATACTTCACAACCAAAAGGAGGCAGCAAATGAGCTTACGTCTATACGGGAAAGCTTGGAATGTCATGTTACTGAAACTAACAGAAGGCTGGCTTCAATTGAGCAGAAATTGCTGTCATTTTCAGAGACCGTGCAAAGGGGAAAAGAGTGTGAGCGTCTTATTTCATAGTTCGGTGAAGAGACTGAATTCCTCGTATAAAAAACAGATGACATTGAGACTAGAAGGACGCAATAACTTGATTGTTTATAGAATCGCCGAATCCACAACCGAAACAGTGGTATCGCTCAGGGACATTGTCCTGACAGAAATATTTGAAGAGACACTGGAAAAAAAATAGTCTTGAGCGCATACACAGTTGGGAAGAAAGGGACCGAACAAAACGCGGTGAGTGATAATGAACTTTTTTAATTTCGACGAGAAAATGCAACTTCTGAGAAATGCAAAGAAACTGAAGGATACTGATTATTCAATGTCGGAGGACTATTCGCCCAGAATTCAAAAAATAAGGAAGCAGCTATCGTCGACCGTTAAAGACAGCCTCACGCCTGATGATAAAACGTATCTTAAGTACGATAAGCTGGTTCTCAACAAGGTGACGTACGTGTGGGATGAGAACAAAAATGAAAGACGAATACTTAGCGGGACCGGCACAGATTCAGACGTAACACAAGATAATGAAATCCAGGCTGCACCTCAAAATAATAGGATGAGAACCTAGCGGTTGGCAGCACGCGGGGCATCCAATTGACAAGAAAATAGCGCTTGTCTTCTACGGTTACTTTCTTTAAATGTGCAAAGTATCGTGAATAAAACTGCGGATTTAAAGCGCTGCTTTATGACCTTGACCCACACGTCACGCTGCTGACGGAGACCTGGTTGCACGCCGGAGTGCTGGATGACGAAATAATCCCCCATAGTCTAAAATTTCCACATTTGATAGACAATCCCGAGGGGGCGGAGTTGCTATCGTAGTTAAGGAAAACATTACTGTGACAATTTTGCCAACTATTCCTAATCACGAAAGCGTCTTATGTAAAATTGAATTTTGCGGTAATTCCATTGCCATTGTATACCTCCCTCCAACAGGAGATCTCGCATTTCTTGAGCAACGACTACGATTTTATGTACAGCGTTTCAGGGGTGAGCACGTGAAGTTCTTCTCAGCTGCGGACTTTAATTTACCGAACATCGATTGGTCAACCATGAATACGATGGGCATGAACGTTAGACACTCAGAGATTCTTTTGAACATTGCATTTTCATGTGATCTAGCTCAGATTGTTACTGGCCCTACCAGAGTCACTGCAACTGCAAGACATATTCTTGATTTGTTGTTTATACGTTCCGCTATCAAATATGCCATGGTTGATGTCATGAATGGGTTCTCTGATCACAACTTAGTATTTGGCACATTTTCCTTTAAGAGGTGTTCTGGCAAAAACAATTCTGTGATTATGGTGAAGGATTTCAACAGGGCAGATGATGAGAGCATCCTAGACTACTCCGAAATTATTTGGACGATTTTATTGTTGACGAAAATGTGAATGTTTTGTGGTGTAAATTCAAACAAAGTTTTATTCATTGTATTGCCATGTTTGTTTCTTATAGGGTTCAAAAAAAGAAACGGAACCCATGGATTACGAGACAGATAACCTACATGAAAAGAAAGCTTAAGAGAATGAGACGCTCAGGCAGACCTCAAGACCCTGCTATCAACACTCTAAGCGCAGCGCTGAAAACTGAGGTTAAACAAGCTAAGGAAATCTCTTTCACCATCACTTTATGCAATTTGCTCAAAGAAGCGCTAGGGAAATTTTGGAGGTATATGGGTGGTAACAAATCCAATAGTATTTCGTTAATCGTTGTTGGTTCCCCAGTGTCAGAGGCAAAAGCAGTTGCTGATAAATTTAACAGCTACTTTCAATCCATATACGTCAGGAAAGATACTAATCTTGTTACAAAGCCTGAAGGGTACATTTCTCCTTTGCCTGATGTTGTTGTGTCCCAGGAAGGTCTTTTAAACCTACTGCTTAATCTTGACGCTAAAAAGGCTGACGGACCTGGTAGTATTCCTACAGTTATCTTGCGCCGTTACGCGGAATGGATTTCGCACTACTTGTTCTTCATTTTTAATGCGTCACTAGCGCAGTGTTCTCTTCAGGCAGACTGGAGAGGTGCCCGTATCATACCCATATTGAAGTCAACTGATCGCCTTCGTGTTTCAATTATCTCCCAATCTCCTTGACCTCAACAAGTTGCAAAATATTAGAAGATATAATCTGTCGACACTTGGCCGTATTTCTTGAAGAAAACAAACTGTTATCAGACGCACAGCACGACTTTCGGCGTGGCTTGTCGACTGTGACGCAGCTCCTTAGTGCATGCCCAGATTTTTCACTCGCGATTAATAACAAGGAACAGATCGACGCTATATTTTTGGACTATGCAAAAGCATTTTATAAAGTGCCTCATAATAAAATACTACAGAAACTTTATGAGATCGAAATAAATAGCAGACATCGATTTCATTAGGGCTTATCTAGAAAACAGGTGCCAGTACGTCCAAGTTAACAAGTACAGCTCGTAGACACCGAAAGCAACATCAGGGGTACCACAAAGATCGGTTCTGGGTCCAATTTTATTCCTCATTTATGTTAATGATATCATGAAAGCCATACACGGTGATGTTAAGATAAAGCTTTTCGTAGACGACTGTGTTCTTTATACCGCAGTTAAATGTGTAGCTGACCAAATAATGTTTCAGGCTGGTGCACAAATCGGAACATGCTTTTAAATGCTGACAAATGCTTAGTCATCCGTATATCTAGGAGCAAAACCGTTTTAAAACATTATTCTGTGGATGGCATCGCACTTAAGGAATCGCCTGCTGTTAAATATCTCGGAGTTACTAATATACTCAATCTGAGTTGGGATCTTCATATTAATGCAATTTGCACCAAAGTCTTTAAATCTCTCTGGTTTATTCGACGCAAGCTTTCAAAAGCACCCATACATGTGAAGCTAGCAGCATATAAAGCGTTAGTCCGGCCATGTCTGGAGTATGCTTTGTGTCTATGGGACCCTTATACGGCGAAAAATATTCACAAAGTAGACAGAGTTCAAAGAACAGCGGCCAGATTTATTTGCAACAAATATAAATGCACAGAGAGCGTGACAGAAATGCTTGATTATCTTGGTCTCGATAAACTTCAAGTGAGGCGTTCTCAATGCAGGTTAAAATACGTGTATTTAATCTATAACAACATAATACAAATCAACAATCACAATTTTATTACCCCTCACAGTCTGCATTTTGATAACGGGAAAATGATCGAGGAATATACCCCCCTGAACAATACTTTCATGTATTCATTTTTCCTCGAACCATACACGCTTGGAATAAATTACCTAGGAATATTGTGGACAGTAGCAGTGCCGAAAGAAGTCACTGGATCAATGGTACTGTCTACACTGAGCCATTTGACATCGCGAATGCTTTCAGTGACTTCTTTTCTGAGCCACATAACCGACTTCCACTTATGCCGGAGCTATATTTGAAACACACTAATCAATCTTTCTTTCTTTTTCCTGTCTCCCTTTGTGAAATCGAGTTGATTATTAATAGCCTCAAGGACACTAGTCCTGGACTTGATAAGATATCTTCACGGCACCTGAAACTTGTTGCTAATTTCGTTTCTATACCACTTTGTCATATTGTTAATCTGATCTTAAAGACTTGCGTTTTTCCTGCTTGCCTTAAAATAGCGAAAGTCATTCCGGTCTTCAAAAAAGGTGACAAACAATATCTAACTATCGTCCAATATCTATTTTATCATCTCTTAGTAAGGTAATTGAAAAATTAATAGTTAGCCGCTTAGACAATTATCTAAATGAATTTAATAATATTACCCCCTGCCAGTTTGGTTTTAGGTCCGGCAGTTCAACTAACTTGGCTCTTATCTCTTTGACTGAATTTATTAATCATGGCATTGACAATGGCGAATTTGTTGGTTCTGTGTTTTTAGATTTCACAAAAGCTTTTGATACGATTAACCATTTGATTTTGCTACAGAAATTAGAATGTTATGGCATAGTAGGGCCTGTATCTCTCCCTCTGAAAAGCTACTTACAAGATCGTAAACAAAAATTAGAATGATAGAACTACCTCTCTAGACAAAACAATTAACCAAGGTGTTCCTCAGGGATCTATTTCAGGACCTTTACTGTTCATATTATATATTAACGACCTTCCTACTTCTATTAGTCCAACTCACTGTGTTTTACACGCGGACGGTACTACCGTGCCATTATCTAAAAGGTTCATTGATGGTCTTACTGTTGATTTGAATACTGTTTTGAGTTACATAACAAAATGGTGTCTTAATAACCACCTGGTTAATAACCCCACTAAAACAAAGTTTTTAGTTTTCAAAAGTAGCCAGAAAATCCTTCCTTGCACTCCTGCGTTAACCCTCTGTTTTTACACTATTCCAGCTTCTGATAAAACTAGCTTTCCGGGCGTTATTCTTGATTCTGCACTTAAATTCTCAGCCCATATCACTCATCTACAAAAATATCTATGTTTAGCATCCGATCTCTCACTAAAGCACGCCCATATTTTAAGTGTTACATTCTCTTTTCTCTGCATTATACTTTCATTCACAGTCGCCCCACTTACAGGATTGTCGTTTGGGGAAAAACAACTGCCATTTGTCGTCTGCACGGCATATACAAAATCAGGTCATCCGCATTATCACCTGCAGCACTTTTTCCACTAACGCTCGTCCCTTATTATATGAACATCATATCTTATCAGTCCACCAGCTCTTTAAGTATCACCTTGTAATCGCGTTCTTTAAACTATTGAATGGCAGCTTGCATTTCGAGTTTGTTAATCCGTTACTACTTTCGAACTTTAACTCTACAAAATTTGCAGCGAATAACAATTTACTACTCCCGAAAGTTCGTACTAATTATGGAAAAATGACATCTTTTGCAGCCATTTCATTTTGGAACTCATTGCCTTTAACACTGAAAAGTTATATGTCCTTGCCCACATTTAAGAATAACTTGAAGGAATATTTGTTGAATTGCTGATGTTTTATATTTTTTATGTCTGATACCTGTGCTCTTTTGTTTTTGTGTAAAAATATCGATTTGCCATGTTTTGTATATTATAACCTTTCGCTAGCTTTGCTGCTATTATTTATTTTGTTTTAGTGATCTATCGAGGGTACCGGTGCAGTCTTATGACTATGGGACCCTCGTCTGTATTTTTATGCATTTTGTAAATATGTTCAATCTAATAATAAACTTTCACTTTCAAAGTTCGTCGCAATTTTGAAAATGCTTTGGTGAAGTTGTACTTGTATTCCTGCATTGTTTTTTGTTATTGCTGTTGTTTGATATGTTTCATGCTTTGAGTTTCTGTAACAGATTGTGATTGTCTTTGCTGATGTATTCTTGTAATGTAGTTTTTATTTGTGTACACCCCTGCTTGGAGTCAAGCGACTCTGCAGTATTCTTAAATAAAAATAAATTAATAAAAAATATATTCTTATACAATTAAACAGCCCCGCCGGGTGGCGCAGTGGTTACGGCGCTCGACTACTGTGCCCAAGGAAGTCGGATCGAATCTCGGCCTCGGCGGCTGCGTTTCGATGGAGGCAAAACGGAATGGCGTCCGTGTGCTGTGCGATGTCAGTGCACGTTAAAGAACCCCAGGTGGTCGAAATTTCTGGAGTCCTCAACTACGGCGTTTTTCATAGCCTGAGTAGCTTTGCGACGTTAAACCCCACAAACCAAACCAAACCATACAATTAAACAAACAGTAGAAGCATATTTGCAACATATGCAGAAAGAAAATCATATTTTTAGAAACAACAAAGGTCTGCAGTGAAGTCCACCCACATGCACTCTAGCCACATATATTACCATACGAGACGCTTCTCGTAGTATCAAATCCGACTTGCCCACATTTCTACCCTGGTGAAACAAATTACGCTATGAGAAAATAAAGTCCATTTGAGACCTGTTCTCACGTCAAAATTATCAGCGGAA
Organism: Amblyomma maculatum; assembly: GCF_055883805.1. NCBI lineage: Eukaryota > Metazoa > Arthropoda > Arachnida > Ixodida > Ixodidae > Amblyomma > Amblyomma maculatum. The sequence continues at coordinate 87,866,437 of NC_139354.1, forward strand.
GGCTTTTGCTGCCTTTCAACGTAATCAAAAATGAAACTACAAAATACTGACTTAATATGATTTTCTTTTGGCCAGCACTGCAGTAAAAGATTCGCTAAATACCGGCATCTGCTTTCTCTTTAGTTGGTCCCAGGATATATATATATATATATATATATACCATAAAAAGTTTTAAAAACTGTCTGTAAACACAAGCTTAAACACATAGCTAAATAAAACAAAACAACACTTAAGTAAGCAAATTGGATCTACCACAAGAAATAGGTGCGCGGTGGATCACAGAAAAAAAGCTGGTACACAACTTTATGTCTAGCGGGCTTAGCAAAGACTGACATAGCTTTATTATTTATGAAGTTATTTCTGATATTGTCTGGAAATAAGATGCCTCCGGATCAATAATAAGCTTCTAAAGGACGTTATGCAGCACCCTAGGATCAATTTGTGCAACAGGTAGGTGCACAAAAATACTTTGTTTAAAGAAGGCAGCCCCTCGATCATGAATGCGGAGGTTGTTCTTACTGACCTTCATAACTTGACAGCAGCCCCAGTGAAGTCATCTTTTCAATCAAATTATGCTTAATTGCAATTAATCTATCATTAGAGTAGCTGTTTATTCATGCTCTTTGTATGCGCCCAGAACCTGCTCCACATAAGAAAGTTAAATTCCTGTTTTTTGTTGCTGGACTTGCTCGTTGTGAGGAGCAGCCTTTCGGCAATGTCAGTGTGTGACAACCTACCTTTATTGAGCTTCTGAAACAGTTGCAAGCGTGAGGTTGAGCTGTGAAGGAAAGGCTTGCAAGAAGTAAAACACCTGGGGGGGGGGGGGGGGGGGTATCAGTTAGCGTTCTTTAAAACACAATCAACTTTGCTTTTGGTGAAATTTAGCAACTATAAAATACAAAATGTTCATCACTCACTTCGCCCAGTAAAATTGCTACCAATGGTAGAACATGAAACCTCTCAGAAGGCTCACTGGAGATATTCCTCTGATTATCTCTTCAATAATCTGTAGCAGTTTCAATCTCTTCGCTCACACAGCCTTTCAGGTACAAGCACCTCACACATACATTTGCTCAGCTTCACCGAAAAACGTTTCTGGGCGATGGTCCGATGACAACCACCAACGAACGGACTGCAGAGCACAATAAATATCAATTTATTGTTTAAGCCACCGATAGTTTCACTCGCGTGTAATTTTTTTCTTCCCCGGGTGGCAATAGTTTTATTACGAAAGCAATACTACTTTCACTTTTCAGCCCTTCGCGTAGTTAGGCGGTAGCTACCATTGACCTTTGACGCGCCACCAAGCACAGCTGCGCAAACATAAGGGCCCCAATTCGCGCCGTCAGCTCGCAAGGCGGTAGATACCAGCCGCGGCCTAACACCCGCCCCTACCGCAGCTACGGCCGGGGGTGCAACGTTGGATACTATAGGAGGTGGCATAGCGGCTGGTGGAACCAACGCAATCTCCAGTGATGCTTTCATTTCTACTGGCATAAAGAATGCCGTTGCAGCCGGTGCCGGAGCGGCAGTTATACATTCTGCTTTAACCTCACCCACAACCGAGGATATCGTTGCAGCCACGGCACTCCTTGCCTCGCTACTAGTTATACATAGAATAACCAGGTAGCATCCCGCAATAAACAAGCACCACAACCAGCTATACCACCAGCTGAACCTAGGCGTAGCCATAGCTATTGCTTTCGCAATTAACAGCCTTAACCAAGCTAAGCCAATGCCAATTTTTGGTAATATCTTTGTGTGCAACGAAAGCTATTAACCATCAAAGGAGTCGCAGCCATTAAGTGTGGCGACGTTCCTCACTGCCAGTTGCAGTGCGTCTACAACTGCTATTACCGCTGCGAGCCTTCTGTGCGTGATCATGCCGCCGCAAGTCATTCTTTCCGGGACATATGCATATGCGCACTTTCGGTCAATAAATATAGAAGGAGCGAAACAACCTTATTATCCGCGCGCGACTGCGTTCGGGACTTGTTTAAATCGGATGTGGTGAAATACATTCATTCATTATTTGTCTGTTCGTACGCGATGTTTCCGTACACGTGGCATGGAATATACGAATCCGCCGTACGCCCTCCGTATGTACCGTATCACGTCAGTCAGTCATACGTATGTACCGTATCACGCCATTATGGTCCGCACACATCCGTCCGCATCCGCCGTACATGCTCTGTACGCTCCATTTGAACATCCATATTTACCGCATGGCGTCTATATATTCACCGCACGCAACTATCCGCATCCGCCGTATGAATTATTTAAGTTCCACGAGGAATTTCGTAACGACTACATGAAATCCGTGTTTTCCATGTGATGTTGAAAAATTTGGAGGACGCTTAAGCTTCGCCTTCAAGAGTGGAACGCGATAGCGTTATTGCACCTCGTCTAGAAAGCTTACTAAACGCAAGGGTATTGGGGCATCCTCGCACCGGTACCCGCGCGGCCCGAAGGGGAGAAGCGGGTGAGCGAAGTGATCTAAAGAAAGGAAAGACGCTTGATTCTACAACCTGTGAGGGTTGTAGAATCAAGCCACGTGTCGGGGCAGCGCCGCATATTGCGAGGAGGGGTTCTTCTGTGTTTGCCGCAAGATGGCTCTGCATGTGCGCAGAGCGCAGAAGACATGTAGCGGAAACGTACTTCGCTACTCGTGTAACAGCGACTTCTGTAAGTAACATGCTCATAATTACCGATATACACTGCAGTATAACGTTCTACGGCATGTTTCTAAGGCAACACCGCATTCACTAGAAGCGCTTTTGTACCGTTTTCAAGTATCGAACTCGTGGCTGAGCGGTAGTGTCTCCGTCTCACACTCCGGAGACCCTGGTTCGATTCCCAGCCAGCCCATCTTGGAACTTGCTTTCTATTTATGAAGTGCATGTTTATTTATGAAGTGCATGCCGGGATTTATCGCTAACTGGACGCCGACGACACTGGCTTTTCTGCGACACGAGCTCCTTAACGCTCCCGCGTTAAAATGTGCAGAATCCATAGGCTTTCCGTACTGCTGCATACGGAGTCGTTTCAGTAGGGCAGTAGTAGGGGATCTTAACCATGTACTGCCAAGGCCGGGGCATTCATTATCTTTAAGGTTTCGGTGAAAGGACAGCTTATACTTTTCGGTTGACAGCACAGAATGGCGGACACCTACACCTAACAATGTCAAGGTCAGCTTTCAAATTGGTTCTTTTAAATTGAAGTTTGCTTATCTGAAAGGAAAGGCGCGGTATTTTCTAAGGTCACTTGAAGGTCAAGTTATGCGGCACTATAGTTATGCATATGTAGCGTGGCTCAACCTGGCATACTTAAGGCTTCAGTTGTAATTGGTTTACAATAAATGTGCAGCGTCTCTCAAGGTGACTTGAAGAGCACGTTATCAACTCGCAACGCGTTGTCTCTCTAGTGTAGTGACTTTTGCTTTAACTGTAAATTGTTTTATTAAAAATTTTAGATGTACTTCGGACTACTAAAGTGTGATGAGACGAGAGCGCCTGTAGCGAAGTGGTCCGAAGCCTCACAATACGGCACCTCCTTTGCTCTCTTCTCAGCTTCGTTACCTTCGTCCTTTTCTTTAAAGCTCGGTTCAGGTGTCCGCGCAGAATTGTCAGATACTGCACCTTTGCTTGGCTGTCAACCAATTTGAAACGCCGCTGATGCCTGCTGTGTAGCGTCTATGTCTATATGCTCTGTGGTGCGGCGTTCGAGGAAGCTCGAAATTAAAGGCGCCGCACGGAAGCATGGCGCGATCGTTGTTGTTGCTGTAGCTGTAGGAAGAAGGAAAAGAAAATGCACGGGCCTGCTACTGGCTCTGTAGAGGAAAAGACGCGCGCCGCACTAACAGTCGTCGTCCAACACTAGCGGTGGCATGTGCAATGATGGCCTGCAACAGATGCGTAATCGCCCGGCGGGTTCAGCTGCATATATGCGTGAATCGCCTGCTGGCGCCATAACTAGTCGTGACGTCATGGCCAGATGTGACGTCAGTAACACTTCCAGTTATTAGACATGGCCGGATATGAGATCATAATGGTGTCACCATGTGATGGCATCACTAATTAGAACTAGTTATAAGGCATGCGACACAGCTGGCGAAGCGAGCGAAGGCTACCGCAACAATAAGGCAAGCGGTGACGTCATATCAAACGGCGCCGGCTGCTCCGCGGCGAGCGCCGGCGTCCGCCAGCTATGCTGGCTGCTAAGCGACAGCTCAAGGTCATTCTGTGCTTCCTGGGAGCACCGCCACAGCGGAATCACAAGTTCGTGACCAGTGTAGCTGTTGCCACAAAAGCAAGCGCAGTATATCTTCCAAAGTCACTTACGGTCAAGTTACCATGCATGCGAAGCTCGGTACTACCTAAGTGTAGTCAACTTTCCGATTAAATTGTAAATTTGTTGATCAGAAAGCTGCCCAGGCGCGGTTGTACAGCGGAAAGACGCCCGACTACTGTCCCGGAGTACCCACGTTCGAACCCGACAGCGGCGGCTGCGTTTCGATTGAGGCGAAACTACGTCTAGTGCACCGTAGCGAGGGAGCTATTAGTGAGGATGGTAGTTCCTGGTCCTACAGGGTTGGGACGGTAGGTCAACGTCGCTTGCGGCGGAGAATAGCCAGCCGCTGAGTTTCATTTGTTGTAGGCCGTCATTGCACCCGCCACTGCTCCAGTGGTGCGCGACGGCTGTTGCGGTGCGCGTCTTTCTCTCCCTCTTCGTTTCCTTTTGTTCTCTATTTTTTCTTCTGTCCGTACGAGGCAGCAGACGTGGCTCAGCTCCAGAGCCAGTAGCAGGTCAAGGCATTTTACTTTCCTTCTTCCTACAGCAACAGCCACAACCATAGCGAAACATAGGGCGTCCCTGTGCTGTACGACGTGAGCGCACGTTACAGATCCCCAGGTGGTCGAAATTACTTCGAAGACCTCTACTGTGGCTCCTCCTTCTCTCTTTTCACTTTCACTCCCACCTTTCTCTGTTCTCTTACAGCGCGGGACAGGTGTCCACCGAAACAAGTGTGAGAGATACTGCGCCTTTCCCTTCATGTGAACCAATTATTATTATTATTATTATTATTATTATTATTATTATTATTATTATATCAGAAAGCAAAGACCCAGCAGCTATCAATGCCGCTTAATGATCAATTTAGCATGCACGTGAAATGCGGCTCACCTATGTAGTCAAGCTTTCGATTAAATTGTAAATTGAGTATAAGAAAGCTAAGGCGCAGTATCTGTAGAGGTCACTCGAAGAACCAAGTTATGCACGCGAAGGGCGGTCCTACATAGCGAAATGAAGCTGTTTTTTAATTGGTTCATTGAAAAGGAAATCCGATTATCTGTCACACTCGTTCTTTCCTCTGATTTATTTATAGGAAGAGAGAGGCGCGGTAACTGTCTCACTTGTTTTCTGTGGACACCGCAACCGCGCCGTAAGGGAAGGGAGGAAGATGGGAGTGAAAGTGGAAAGAGAGAAGGAGGAGCCATAGTAGAGGGCTGTGGAGTAATTTCGACCACCTGGTGATCTTTAACGTCCGCTGACATCGCACAGCACACGGACACCTCTTCGTTTCGCCTCCACCGAAACGCAGCCGCCGAGGTACTTTTTCTTTGGACACCTGAACATAACTGTAAGAAATGGGAGAGAGGTGGAAGTGAAAGTGGAAAGAGCCGTAGTCGAGGGATTGGGAGTAATTTCAACCACCTCGGCATTTTTAAAGATCGGTGGCATCAAACGGATGCCTCTCCGTTTCGCTTCCATCGAAACGCAGCCGCTGGCGATCGGGACCGAATCTAGGGACCATAGTAGTAGGGCATCTGAACCACTGCACCATCACGGCGGGGTGCGTATTGAAGCTTTTGATTAAACATTTGCTGAATGAAAAAGCGGTGTTAAAGGTGACCCCGCATCCACTGTGAAGGCGGAGCTTCAATATTACAATTTGTTCTTAAACAAATTCGGCGTGGTCTTCCAAATACACACCTTAAGTGCTTCGCAACGAGAAGCTCTTTTGAAGCGTCAATAGCGAAGACAAGGTCGGTCGGGTAGAGAGACCTTCACGGCCGGCAGTGGACAGCAGAGTCCTGTACTGTAGGGGCCCGACCGTTGTTTAGAGGTGGATGACGTCCGCGGTGAATACTACTGAGGATACAAGGAGGCATTACTGAGGATGCCCCAGAACCACCGGACGGGTCTTTTCTGCCATCGCTTTAGAGGCATGAAGCCTTTTGTGTCCAGTGTTTTGCAGTGGAGGTGCAGACAGCGCAGTGAGCAACAACCGCTGCTACAGCCATGTTTTCTTTCCTGTAATAGAAGTGAAGTTTGCAAATCCAAAGAACTGATACAATTATAGCTCTTTGAACTTTATTGTTTTGAAATGGCAAAGTGTTTGGCCCATGCATATTTAGGAATTCAGGAATTTTACTAATACTTGCTCAAACAATTCTCCGCTGATTTCCTGTGGCGAAAATCATCAGCTCAAGCTCACAGAGCAAGGTTATTCAACTGTGAGTCGTACGAAGTAAACATTGTAATAACAGACATGACAAAACAGTATGGACGGCATAGGGCTTTATTAAAGCTTGTTTGCACTGCACGCGGAGACACTATGCAGATAGGTCCACAAATCATCCCTGTGCAGTTTTCTAAGCGTTATTCCTTTATGAATCACAATAATATACGACTACCTATGTGGCCAGAGTTACGGACTCAAAAGTTCCGTACTAACGAGGCATGTCTTTTTAGCCTGTGCTGAAATAATGAAATTTAAGCTCAGTTCGTAAAGCAACAGGAAGAACCCCAAGACTTGCGACCTCAACAAATGCTAGCGCTAGCACTGGTGAATACTGCATGAGAAAGGAGCAACTTTATTGCCACACACTGGAGCGCGACAACTCCGCACGCAGCTAAGAAAACAGCAATCTCAAGTGTACATCTAGAGAACTGGTAATCAGCATATCGGTCGAGTCATAACAAATCTGTTCGCTGAAGCATAGATATTACTACATAGACTGCTCTATAAATGACACATTTTGAGTTCCGTTATTTTTTTGCTCTGTCACTCTCGCAGAGTTCAACCTTACATGCTACGCAAGCGTTATATTGGCCTCAAAAAACGTAGCTGCTATCAACAATCTGATATGACCAATAAGCAGCTGAAGAGAAATTTTCTGTTAGAAAACAGCGTCACAATATCCACATGCACAATTCTTGCTATTGGTTGTGAAAACTAATATACACAAAATACCGTATAAAAAATGAAACGTTCTCTAAGATATATGTTTTTGGTATCTGGTTGGCCAAGCTTGATTACTATAAAGTAATATACTGGCGACGCATGTCCAAAACATTCACAAAACGAAGTAAAACACGCTTTTGAAAATGTGACAACTTAAAAATAAGTGGAGCACCTTAACAGCAGCCTATTTACGTAATGCTCAAATGACTATTTTGCGCTTTAACATTCGTGCAGTCTTGTTTATCTATGTCCTTGGTGCGCGGGCACTGGAATGCTGTAGAAAAATCAGCGTTGTCCTTGACAATATCGTTAATAAATGTATGCTCAAAAGTGTTGCAGTAGTAGTAAGCGAAGCGAGCGTAGAAGAATTGTGCTTCGGACATCCGGAAGAGGCTCCAGGCCCTCTGCACTGTGTGCCAGCTGGGTCTTGCAGACACCGGTGTCATGGCCCCAGCAGTGCCAGTGCCGCCAGTTCCGACAAGGGCAGCGATTCGCAGTCCATGCCTGTACACCTCCACTAGTGGACGAAGGAATTCCCGGACTGCTGCACTCGATGTTTTCGTCAGGCAGACCCTGCATCAGATGCGTGGCCTGATTTGCTCGCCCGTACTGTTTTAATGCTTGTGTCGAAGGTTATGTATATTCCACACATTGAAAAGAGGGCGCAGTACATTATTGCAGATTATTGCGGCAATAGACCTAACTACCCTGTCTTGGACCTCCAAGATTTCTTCACTAAATAGCGCTCAGTCCTCAATATCAGATATTTTTAAGAGGACACCAATATTTTTTTAAAAGTTCTTGTGTGTTCCAATACAGCATTTCAGGATAAAACAAGAGTGCGAAAATGGCTATACAGTATGAAAGATCACTGAACAAAGGACGAGCGGGAGCCTCATTTCGCAATCCGAGCAAACGTTTAGACAAGTAGAATTCTCTTCATCTGGGCAGTGCGACCGTCACTGGCAGGGTTGAAATACAGATTTGCTTCCGAAAAAACAAACATAGGGAGGGAGGAGGATGAGGAACAAAAAGCAGGTCAGGGAGTGAAAAATTTTCCTTTGCTATGTACTTCTCAGAAGGGAACTCGAGTACTTGTGGCCAGTAAAAAGTAAAAAGCGGCAGCAGCAGGAAAAGCTACAATGCGGGCTGAAGGGAAAGTCAGCACCTAAAGCAGGTTTGATGCTTACATTTCTTTCTTGAAAGTAGACTGGCATCCCAAAGGGTCTTGACAGAGAATATAGCTTCAGGTTAACAGCCCTCAAAAGCTTTCCAGAAGGGGCAAAGGACAAAACAATAACACTAGAGAATCTGCATTGAGCAATGGGAAAGCACAGATACTGCTGTTGGTTGTGTATGGTTGCTTATAGTTGCTTAATTCACTTTTTGTTTAACCAGTTTAGACTTTAGTGCTGTAAAATTGTGCGTCAATTCTTCCTATAGCCTTTTTTGACTCAAGTTCAGGTTGCGTGCCGTTACATCCTTGAGGTCACTTTTTTACTGATTTATTTAAATATTGTAGGGGTGTGTTTATTCAGGAGGATATAGCCGCTCAGGAGGACCTCGCAGCGGAGCGTCAGGTGTGGCGAATCAGCAAGGCAGCGACCAACTTCTTCGTCCTCGAGCGCGCCAGTACGCGATGCATGGCAGTGGCTATGAAGACGCAAATTACTACACTAAATTTTCCCCCAGGGTAGAGAAGGAGCCATCCTGGCGACTTATGCTGCCGACAGAACAGACGAATCGTAGTATGGCTTGATTCGGTTGACATGAACTGTTCCGCGTCCACGGCGACGCAAGTCCGCAGAGGGCGTAACAGGCTCAACTACGTAGTTGACAGGAGATGTTTGTTGGAGGACTCGGTATGGACCATGATATCGAGGAAGAAGCTTCTTTGAAAGGCCAGTGGTTGTGGCAGGGACCCAGAGCCATACCAGGCCGTTAGGTGCATATGTAGAAGGCTCGCTGGTGTCTCAGTGGTGTTTTTGTTGCCACTGGTTTTCCGTTGTAAGCGAACGGGCGAGCTGACGGCTTTCTTCTGCGTACTGGGCGGCGTCCGAGAGTGGCGTCGATTCAGAGACATCAGGGCGGTAGGGAAAGAGCGCATCCATTGTACAGGTTGGCTCGCGTCCGTAGAGAAGAAAGAAGGGAGAGAATCCAGTGGTGGTCTGTATCGCAGTATTGTACGCGCAGGCTACGAAGGGAAGAACTTGGTCCCAGTTGGAATGAGCATCGTTCCATGGCCAGCATGCCACTCAGAGTACGGTTGAAGCGCTCGGTCAGGCCATTCGTCTGAGGGTGGTAAGAAGTTGCGGTGTGGTGAATGATGCGGCATTCTTTCAGTAGTGCCTCAAGAGCTTCGGACAAGAAAACGCGTCCGCGGTCACTGAGCAGTTCCTTCGGAGTCCCGTGGCGAAGAATCAAGTTGTTGAGAAGGAACAAAGCAACGTCTCCTGCGGAGGCAGAGGGTAACGGTGATGTTTCAGTGTAGCGAGTAAGATGGTCTACTGCCACAATAATCCACCGGTTTCCAGTGGAAGTAGTAGGAAGAGGGCCATAGAGATCTATGCCAACGCGGTCAAACGGACGAGCAGGGCAGGGTAACGGCTGCAACGAAACAGGGGACTTCTGTGGAGCTTTCCGGCGTTGGCAAGATTCGAAAGCGCGCACAAACTATCGAACAAAGCGGTACATTCCACGCCAATAGAATCGCAGACGTAGGCGCGTGTAGGTTGTCAATACGCCACCGTGGGCACACTGTGGGTCACCATGGTACGCAGCACAGATGTCGGCGCGGAGATGACGTGGGATGACTAGAAGCCACTTCGTCCATCAAGCAAATAATTGCGGCGATAGAGAAGACCGTCACGAATGGAGAAGTGATGGGCTTGCAGGACGAGCGCTTTGGATGAATGACCGGGAGTAGGACTTGAAAGAAAACGCAAAAGTGCACTGATCCACGGGTCATTTCGCTGCTCGGTAACCATGTCGACAGTGGAAAGAGTTGACAAATCGTAAGCACAGACGTGCTCAGACGAGGTATCACTAGGCAATGGCGAGCGGGAAAGAGCATCCGCGTCCGTATGCTTCAGACCTGATCGATAAATGACATGGATGTCATACTCCTGGAGACGAAGAGCCCAGCGAGCAAGGCGACCGGATGGGTCTTTCAGAGAGGCCAGCCAGCACAAAGCGTGGTGATCGGTTACAACATAAAACGGTCGGCCATACACATAGGGACGAAATTTTCCGATGGCACAAATAATGGCCAAACACTGCCTTTCTGTGACTGAATAATTTGACTCTGCTTTCGTCAATGTTCGGCTGGTGTATGCCACAACATACTCGCTGTAACCAGGCTTACGTTGGGTAAGGACGGCACCAAGCCCAATACCACTGGCGTCAGTGTGAATCTCCGTAGGCGCAGTCGGATCAAAGTGGCGTAGAATGGGAGGCGAAACCAAAAGGCGGCGTAAAGTGTCGAAGGCTTTATCGCAGGCCGGAGTTCAGGCTGAAAGGTCGGAGCTGCCGGCAAGGAGCTGGGTCAGAGGAGCGATGATAGGGGCGAAGTTCAAGGTGAAACGTGGAAAGTAGGAGCAGAGGCCGATAAAGCTCCGGAGCTGCTTCACGCAGGTTGGCTTCGGAAACTCTGCAACTGCGCGCAGTTTGGTGGGGTCGGGAAGAATGCCGTCCTTAGAAACTACGTGGCCTAAAATTGTGAGTTTTCGAGCAGCAAAGTGGCACTTCTTCAAATTCAACTGAAGCCCAGCGTCGGTGAGACACGTGAGGACATCCTTTAGGCGGAGAAGGTGAGAAGAAAAGTCGGTAGAAAAAACTACGATGTCGTCCAGATAACAAAGACAGTTCTGCCATTTGAGTCCACGAAGAACAGTGTCCATCAGGCGCTCGAAAGTAGCCGGGGCATTGCAAAGGCCAAGGGGCATAACGTTGAACTCGTATAAGCCATCAGGTGTTATAAAGGCAGTTTTCGAGCGGTCATCGCCAGCCATCGGCACCTGCCAGTAGCCAGAGCGCAAATCCAAAGAGGAGAAATACTCGGCTCCCTGTAAACAGTCCAAGGCGTCTTCGATTCGTGGCAGAGGATAGACGTCTTTGCGCGTGATCTTGTTTAGCCTAAGGTAATCGACGCAAAACCGGATGGAACCATCTTTCTTGGCGACCAAAACAACCGGAGAAGCCCATGGACTGTTTGATGGCTGTATGACGCCTCGGCGAAGCATATCGTCCACGTTATCAGCAATGACTTGGCGCTCAGAGACCGACACGCGGTAAGCACGCTGTCGTAAAGGTGCGTTTGTACGAGTGTCGATTGTGTGCGTAACGACAGACGTGCGACCCAGAGCAGTGTGAGGAAGGTCGAAGGCAGAAGTGAAGCTCCGTAGAAGAACATAGAGTTGATCGCGTTGCGCGGGTGGAAGATCTGCGTCAATAGCTTGTTAAAGAACATCGGGTAGTGTCGAAGCGGTCGCTATATCACAAGAGCTGAAAACATTAACGTCTAATGAAGTAGGCGTGGCAGGAAGAGTATTTACACGCGCGTGATCAAGTTCTTCAATACGACCGAGACACTCGCCGCGTAGCAGGACGGATGGGCACGAAAATGAATTCGATACGTACATTGCACTAAGACCTTCTTCGAACTTGAGAACAGCAAATGGAAGCAGGAGGAACGGATGGCGTGAAGCGGCATCGGAAGGTGGGAAGAAGACAGTCGGAGTAGTAACACTTTCACAGGAGAGTGGAACGAGGGCAGCAGAAAATGGAAGAATGTCTGTCATTGGCGACAAGGAGTTTTACAGACCGGGTAGGGACGTCACACAAGGCAGTATCACACACAGGAAAAAAGGCACCTTCCGCGCGGGCGCAGTCAATAATGGCACGATGAGTGGAAAGGAAATCGTAGCCCAGGATGATATCATGTGAGCAGTGAGCCAGTACAATAAACTCGATGGTGTATAAGACGTCTTCGATGAGAACACGGGCCGTGCACGCTGCTGAGGGATGAATGCGCTGGGATGAAGCGGTGCGAAGCGAAAAGTCGGGTAGTGCGGTGGTCACCTTGCGAAGACGACGGCAAAGAGATTCACTGATGACGGATACGGCAGCGCCCGTGTCAACAAGAGCGAGTATTGCGACACCGTCGGCGAACACTTGTATTACGTTAGCGGGAGAAGACGGAGGACATGAAGAGTTCGAACCAAGCGCAGTTCTTGCCCCGGGAACTGCGACTGTTAGTTTCCCTCAACAGCGCCGGTAGAACGTCGGGGAAGCGGTGATAGTGAACGGCGACGAGGGGAAGATGATCGGCGAGAGGTATACGTTTGATTGTCTCGAGAAACGAAGTCGGAACCGGGTTGAGTTCTCGGTGAGGGCTGGTCGGCGTCGTACGAGTAATTCCAGGGGTCAGGGCGAGAAGGTGGAAGGCGTTGGCGGCAAAGACGGGCTACATGGCCCGGCAGCCCGCAAGAGTAGCAGATTGGCCGGTTGTCTACGGTGCGCCAAGGGTTCGTAGGGCGTTGGCGTACCCTTGGAATAGGGACATGGAACGCCGACCCAGGCAAAGGCGAAGGATGGTTGGAAGGGGCGGCCTGGTAGGAAACAGGTGCGGTTGGCATTAGCGGCCTGGCTGTAACTTGGGCGTACGTCAATGGTGCCATTACTTGCGCCTGCACAGGGCTGGGCGGAAGCACGGGGCTAGGCGGAAGGACATCAGCGATATGGTCTTGCACGACACGCCGTATGGTAGGGGCCAAGGATGGAGCCATGTTAGGAACAAGGCGACCAGTGTCTCGTAATTGAGGGACCAGGGATAGCTGGCGGGCGACCTCTTCGTGAACGAATGCTTTGATCTGTCGAATCAAAGGGCTGTTCTCTGATGAAGTAGAACCACCCAGTGCTAGTGCAGAGATGGTGTCGTCTCTAACACCGGACCGCCGGGTAGAAGCGCGCTGCTTGCGAAGCTCGTCATAGCTCTGGCAAAGTTTAATCACGTCACTGACGGAGGTAGGATTTTTCACCCAGAGCATCTGACACGCATCCTCGGAGATACCTGTCAAGATGTGTCCGATCTTAGCCGCTTCGGACATTAGTGGGTCGACACGTTTGCACAGGTCAGCGATGTCCTCTATATAACTTGTGAATGATTCTTCGGCATGCTGAGTGCGCTCACTCAAGCGTTGTTCTGCTCGGAGCTTGCGAACTGAAGGACGGCCGAACACTTCCGCAAAATTCTTTTTATGCAGACCAAGATGGCAGGTCTGCCTCATGGTTGCGAAACCAGAGGTTCACGTCGGTCAGGTAAAAAATTACGTTACTTAGCTTGATAGCGTCGTCCCATCTGTTATAACTGCTGACACGTTCATACGCCGACAACCAGTCGTCGACGTCTTGGTCTGCCGTGCCACTGAAGAGGCATGGATCACGCTGCCGTAGAACGCCAGAACACAGTACCGTTCTGAAATAGAAAAACAATCACACGTACAGGCAACGACACGTGCACGGCAGCATTATAATGCAAATACCATCACTATGGAAGCAATATGTACGATGACTGACACGCGTAAACTTCGGAACGTCAGACGATATTGTCATGGCCCTGCTGCTATGCCCACTGAAGTAAGTACGTGATGGCTACGCTTTTATATTGTCCAGCTGGAAATTTCTGGGCATGATTTCTTAGGTGATCGTGCGTCCTGATGGTACGCTGAAGTTTACTGCTACATGTTGCTCCTGGGTGCTGTTGTACGCAATGAGTTGACAGGAAACACGGCCCAGACTGATGTACGGCAGCAGTCTGGCATAATGTCGATGCTTGATACTTCCAGCGTCGAAGGATTCCGCCGGTCCTCCGGGAATGAAGCATAGGCAAGGCATAAAGCCTAAAAAAAGAGCAAAACGTGAGGGCACATTGCCATGACGGTGCCGCTGTGCCCACTAATGGGGTAGGCAATGGCAACGCTTTCATAACATCCAGCTGATCAGTTCTGGGTATGCCTCCTGACGTCACTCGGTTTCCTGATGATGCGCTGAAGATAGTTGTAACGCGTTGCTCATGGGTGCTCTTTTACGCAGTAACTTGCCTGGAGAACACGCCGCACCGATTTGTGGCTACTGTCCGACATTGTGCCACCAAGTTCGATGTTTCCAACGTCGAATGGTTTTGCCGGTCTTCCAGCGGTGAAGCTTAGGCATGCGTAAAGAAACCTGCATAACAGAGGAACGTCAGCAGACATTGTCTCTGCGATGCTGCCGTACCCGCTCTAGGTGCAATACTTCAAGAGCTCGATATGGTGCTGAGAGCGGTCGTCTCGGTGGATCAACTGCAATAAGACTTCCGACAAGAAGCAAGTGCATATGTCTCAGTTATTAAATCTTCGATTATTTTAACGACCCTACATACTAACCGAAAAAGCTGAGAGGTTTTTTTACGTTCGATTCTAGTATAATTACATAACGTTTCTTACTACGGCAGTGGTAAATCTACAGATAGCGGCAAATGGCTTACTGTTACCAAGCGCTCTAAGATTGCTTGCCATGTAACAGCATGAAGGGTGTGTGTATGTTAGCCCACCTGGCGGATTATTTTTTTTGTACGGTTTATTTGTGGACCTTACGCTTGTCTTAATTGACAAAGTTAGAGTTGGTTACCACTTTACAGATTGCATGCATCCGAATGAGAAGCCTTCTTGTGAGAGTATGTTCCTGACGTGTCTTAAACGAGATGTAGAGGGTTCTTAATTAAACAATGGAGTCCTTTGATCTCAGAATATATTCTTCACCACTTTTCTCTTCAAAATATTTATGGAATTTTAAGAAATATATGTGTGTATTTAGAAACCTGGCCACTAAAAGACACGAAATAATAGAGACCTTCCCGGCCCTACATGAAAGCTGAAGATGTGCAAATCCTGCAGAATCTTCCTCCTTTCTTTCTCTGGAAAAAAACTGCTCGTAATAAGTTTACCAGTTTACGTGAGAAGCGTCGCTGTTTCCACCCTCAAGATTTCTGTCGGATTTTCTTTTAATGCCTCTTTCAAATGGAAGTTACAGAATACTTTAAAAATATTTTCGTCCCATAGCCAGGTATGCTATTAGCGGTACCAACTTTTCCATTAGCCAAAACAATTCCGCAAGCAGTTACATCGTAGTGGCACGAGAACGAAAAATGCCAAATAAGGCATCACAAATATCGTTTTCAGTTAGATTATGCACACGCTTTCTATACACTGATGGAAGAAGATTGAGAAAAACATAATGGGCGTGAAAATTACTATCAAACAGATATAACCCAATAGTTGGCTTGAGTATGTTTTGGGCCACTCATATTCCCAAACACAACAGAGCTCTACTCTTGCAACCCGCAGCGCAGCTGTAGTGAGCGAGCTTAAAGCTTTATCGAATGAAACCATTGCGTGCCCACGTCTAGCGAATTTGCGAGCTGCATTTAGCTTCCAGGCAAAGAATGCAAACTTCGATTGTAATGTCCTTAAGGATGCTTGTTTTCTGTCAACGTTTTGAAGACTTGAAGCATTTTTCTGAGGTATGCGCTACGAAATTAGAAACAAAGAAGTAAGTGCAGATGATGCGAATGCCTTTTTTACGCCGCTCCTTATGAAGGTGGGCGCTCTATTGCATTCACAGCACTTGCGTTGCGTAGGTTATTTTTCACCGCTTATATTTTGATTTAAAAACAAGTGTAGAAAATCAGCTTGTGCAGATACTTGTTGAATGAAGTTACCGCCTGTGAAACCTATTATTCCCTAGCTATTCTTCCTCGTGCATCATGTTATGATTTACCTGTGCCTGACATCGTATCTGACAGAAGGAACAGCAGGTTACACAAAAAACAAGCGTGGGACACTAAGGTTTTCAATACGCTCCTTTTCATATGTAATTAAGCTCGCTGTTTTATATAAATTACCTGTAGTATTCCAGTGCCTTCTTCGTCTTTTCAGACCAGACCTCCCTTTTGAGAACATTTCCTGATAGCAGGACCGCCAGGCGAGTCACAAGCACAGCTGCGTCAGCAAGCATTGGGTCGGTAGTACCAGAACTCAGCCAGCCGTAGCCAAGCGATGAGACGTAGACGGTCGTTTTGTTTATAAAAAACATGCGTTGCTTGATTTCGTCCTTGCCATCGTCTCGAAGGGGAGGCATACCTCTTCGCACCTTCTGCATTTTTGAGTCAAACTCGTAATTCAGTACCATGAACAGGTTCCGGACAAAACCCTGCTTAGGAATAATGGGCACAGCCGGCTCCCGTAATATCAGGTCTGCAGGCAGCATTAGAGAGAAGTTTTTCATCACGACCAGGAAATGTTCCGTGTCATTTCCAGCCGCCACCAGCTTCCGAAATAGGGCATAGTTCAAGATGATTTTTCGAGTGGCTTCGAAGATATTGTGTAGCTGACGGTCCTTCGTGGGAGTTTCGAGGGCTGCCACATACGTAACGCGCCATAGCTGGGCGCTATGGTACACATGCTTGTTGCAGACCAACTCGCTTGTGACTGTCGGTGAATTCAGGCGTTTGCCCCCTTGAATGTAGCGCATGGCATTCAAAACAAGAAGGATCACCTTGTAGAACACCGATAGAGGCTGGTTGCTTGCCATGGTGACGCGCCGAATATCCTCCAGAAAGCTGGCCTTAGACATTACATTTAGTATTTTGATGGTGTCAATGTCGATTAAGAAATCTAGAAATATTGCTTTGAACTGCGAGGCTTCCATGTCCCCGAAGACTTCTCTCATCTCTGTCCATGACATCGGTGACAGTTTCCACTCGCTTACGTGAAATTTCTCTTCCCACGTTTTTATGTCCATTTCAGTGTAGTTGGTGCCGAAATGCCCATTTAGGATGGAGAAAGCATGGTCGTAGCAAGAAGCCTCACATGACTCCCTGTAGTCATCGAGCCGAAAATCTTTTCTGAGGAATGTGAGTTGCGTGACGTCGGCAGTGGATGCATGTATCTCAAAGAGGAAAGTCAAGCCGTAGCGCTTGTTCACAGCGACTGCCAAATGCAGGAGGTCTGCGCCGCTCATGCGACTGGTAGCATTCGCGATCTCCAGCACAGCTGCCGTGACGTCCCTGATGATCTTTTCGTGTTGCCATATCTCCCGGATGCACGATGTGTACAGGGCGTGCAGTGCTTCTGCAGCCTCACTCCCATAGTAGTTTGTGCCTTTCATGATGTTGCCAGTGATATCAGACTGAAAAAAAAATTACGTATGAGCAATGAACTGACCGATAAGAGATCAGCTGAAAGACTTACAGAGATAAATACATAATAAAACTCTCCATTGTTGCTGAAGGGCAGTTGGACGCACTATTTCTTTTTGTTATTTTAGGTAGTAGGTAAAAGATATGAAGTGGAAATGAATAACAATGTTCCAGAACCTATGTCCTGGTTCTGCTTTGTTAACACTGCTGTTCCACATTTAGGACGCGCTGAAGAAATGTATTACGCAGCAACAATTATCAGGAGATTACGTTCTGACTTTAGAGTGTGGCGCGATACAATTAAAGGCTCCCGTCTGCTGCTCTGCTAAAGATCCTCGTCCATTTCCACACATTTTGCTCGCGAATTCATTAAAGTTTTTATTTAATGTTTTTACATATTCACCAAAGAATTTTGTGATACCCTATTACCAGCGAAGCCACCCGGCATAAATGTGAAGCCTTGATCTGCGAACCCGTGAGGGCAGCATGTCTAACACGTGTTTAAAGGGTTCCGGTGTACTCAATGCTCATCGATCCGCAGATACCAGAGTTGGTAGCTTTCGCCATCGCGATGTTATATGGCGTCGTAACATATCACATCAAGCGGCTAATTACTGCCCCGTCATGTCACGCCATAAAGCAGACAACCAGATGCAGGCTTTAGTTTTCTGACGATGCTATCAAATTCCGCGAAGCCGTATTTTTTGAAGAACAGGGCCTTTACTGTATTGCTTTGAAATGTTGTCAAACAGGCACTAACAATTTTTGACATTAGCAATGTGTTGATGCCTGTAAATTTTTAGGGCAGTACTAAAATAACAGGGCCTTTACTGTATTGTATTGAAATGTTGTCAAACAGGCAGTTAACAATTTTTGACATTAGCAAAGTGTCGACCCCTGTAAATTCTATGGCAGTGCTAATTAGTAATCATATCACCGTCGATGCCATCTTTTGATGTTTTTACAACTATATGTTGACCTTATAAAAAAATATTACTAACAAATCTTGCTCTGTCGATTGGCCACATGAAAAGGTAGGAAGAACACTTTCTTGGTCTGCAGATTCTTCACAGGTCAAAACATGTTGCTATTATATTTTATGAAACACAAATATGGCACGTCTGCCTTCCAAATCAATCTCAGTTTTGGTTGGTTCACTATCAACAAGTGACTGCAGTGGCAACCAGCATGCAACTTTGGAATGGAAGCTTCAAACAGAGAAAACTAAAAAGTTTTAACAGCACCGCACCTCTCGCTAGAGTCGTTAAAGTTCTGGAACTTTGCACACAAAAACCCTACATTCATCAAATCAAGCTCCCGGGAAGAGTTTCTTTCCAACGGAAGCAGACATGCAACACATCTAACTCAGCGCCCTCAGAATCGCAGACCTTTCGGGCGTTCTGTACCTTCACTGATGTGTTGACCTGGTAGCTGGATCATAGATGTATAGTTATAGTCCGATCAGGTCGAGACGCAGCAGCATACCGCCTCTTTCCAAAATTTCAAAAATATTTCACTTTACAACCCAAAAATTGGCTGTGGTTTCACCAATGGCATCCCGAGTTGAATTGCGGAATCAACATCAGCGGCGAACGCGGCGGTGTCAGCACCTCTGAGTCACGGCGCCGCGGAGGAGTCGACGGTGACCCCGGTACGCCAGCTGTGCACCCTGTGACCTCACTGTCTCCTGCCGCATACGTAGCTGGCGCTGCGGCGGGGCACCCTTTGAGTCTGGCGTGCAGCAGAGGAGCCGGCGGTGACTCCGACGCTGCTTTCCACCAGTGCTCCGTGTGACGTCACTCACTCATCGCGCATGCGTCATCATCATCATCATCGTGACTATATCTACTTCAGGGAGAAGGCCTCTCCCACATTTCTCCAATTAACCCGGCTTTGTGCCAGCTGCATCCACTTGACTCCTGTGAACTTCTTAACCTCATCCGCCCACATAACTTTCTGCCGCCCTCTGCTACGCTTTCCTTCCCTTGGAATCCAGTTTGTTACCCTAAGCGACCATCGGTTATTCTCTCTTCGCACTATTTGTCCTGCCCATGCCCATTTCTTCTTAATTTCCACTTTTAATTTCCAATTACCGCGCATGGGTACCTTGGCTTAAAGGGGGCTCCGCGAAATGGCTCACCGACTAGCCTCGTATTGGATCCGCAACAAACCCAGAGTTAATCCCACAACTCGTCCGCAACTCTGCTTGTCATTGGAGCAGACACGCGACTTATTTCACTAAGCGTCCTGAGGGTTCACGGACCAATTGGTTCTTCTGCGCCTACTTTGATGGTTGACTGGCAACCAGAACCATCGTTAAACAGCTGCAACGCAACAGACGGGATTCGGCAACGCTGCGCATATTGCCACAATCGCTAACGTTCTTGCCCTTCGAAGATAAGAATAATAATTTTAGACGCCCTCTCATCAGTGGTTACGTAACTCTTTTCATCTCCTAACCAGTAGTTTATAGCATCTACGAATTCTTTGCGCAATTGTAAACCCTCTCCGTACGTAACTGGATTATTGCCGTTGGTGTTTCCAATTGTGTATCCTGATTTGTTTTCCTTTTGTCGCTGCTTTTGAAACAATCCTTATGAACTTCATAATTTCTTGAAGTGTATAAAAGTATTTAAAATTGAGATTGTGGCATTATGAGCCGTTCTTAAGCGTGATTCTCTCTGAGAAGTTACAAGAAACATGGACTACTGTAGCAGGAACTATGGCCATGTGGTCACTAATTCTGCTTTGCTAAAAGAGGAAACCAAATTATTATGAATTGAGAACTCCGCGTTGACCTCTGAGCCTCACGCTCTAAAGAGACAGGTGACCAAGTGTGGAATGAGGCTCAAGAACTTAGAACAGTATTCCTGAATCCGAAGCTTTGAAATCACTCGCCTGGTGGAAAGCCAGAAGAGAAACCTTCCATAGGTTATCGAAAAGATCGCCCAAGCTTTGAATATGCCACTAACGTCCGGCGACTTTACAGTGTGCCAGCATATCCCAGGTAAAAAGAACATTCTTCTTAAGTTTTAGAAAAGATCTAAACGATCCTTGAAAAGCCCATAAATAAAATCATCGGCATATGTTTCCGTCTTTCAAGAAGCTGATCGGAATCACTGTTACTCGAATATATATTTGCTACCAAGTATGAAACTGCGTCATTGGCCTGGCTCGATTGCATCAACGACGAGCAAAAGATAATAATCGCTTCGTGCCCCTAATGATAATTCCCGCCTGCTTAGGCATGGCTTCTGTGTTATTTGTACCTGTTCTTATCAGTAGCCTTTCTACAAAAACTAAAAATCTCGCGTCATTCTTCGTTCTTAATCCAAGATCCCTGCGAAGAAAACATAATAGAATATGAGCACTTCTTAGCCTGACTGACTTCGAGTATGATTTATTCATATTCACTAGGCCTGGTTCGAAAGCAGTCATGAAGTCCTCACCGCACTATAACTCATACATGTCAAACGGCCTAAGCATTAGGAGGTAATGAATGGTAGCTGCAAACAAATTTGTTCAAAGTATAGTTATTTCCTATTTTAATTACTTTCACCAAAGTTTGGGCAGAATATGTTCTTTGATGATAGCCCTCCATGTTCTAGCGACCCCTAACATTTCTTGACACAAATTTTACCTGGGTAACGGGAAATAAACATTACCCGTTCTCTGCTAACAGCATCAAAAGTGCGTAACGTGGGTAATGCCATTGCGCTTCCAGTGGTGTAGCCTGTTTTGTTTTCTTTTTTGTCGCTGCTTTTGAAACATTCCCTATGATCTTCGAAACTGCTGTGCTACATACGTCGAACTGTTTTGCTACACACGCAGCTCAGCCGCTTCCAAAAATAACCTGCTATATTGTAATTACTTCATTAATACCACCAATGACCCAACGCCTTTGTCATCGTCGACTTCCACTAATATCGAGGCTTTACAGTGATTACGAGAGGTTGCCCTGGCTACCTCAAGCTTCCGCCCGGAAGTAAAGTTTTTGACACACACACACACTCCATCCTAGGCGCGCCCGTCGAGGACGCGGGCATCGAGGCACTCTAGAGTGTTGGCTCTAAAACAGAAGTGCCCTGCGATGTTCTCTGAGAAATTAGGAACAATACAGAATTTCCAAGCAAAAATTGTTCTCAAACCTGGTACTGTTCTTGTAGTTTACCGCGCTAGACCTGTACATTTTGCACTGCAGGGAAAGGTTCAGCAAATATTATTGGAGCAAGTCGAAACAGGCATGATGCAGCCAGTAAAGTGCAGCGACTGGGCTACACCGTAAGTCACAGTCTTAAAAGAAGATGGCAGTACCAGCTTATGTGGGGAATAAAAGATAACCGTAAACCCCTCATTGAAAGCAGATCGTTACCGACTATCCAGACTCGAGGATTTGTACACTGCTTTCGCAGGTGGATAAGGTATTTTCTGTGCTAGACCTTTCTTCGATGTACCAGCAATTGCCGCTTACTCTATAGTCCCGACAATTTACGACAGTAAATACTAGTCTGGGATTGTTTGAATTTCAGCGCCTACGTTACTGTGTGGCAAGTACACCGGCAGTATTCCAGTCCATGATGAACGAAGTGCTTCACAGCATCCCTCATGTAGGTTTGTTACATCGACGACGTGAGCGTGTCTGGGCAGGATATAGCAGACTGTCAAAAGACACTGGAGCGTGCCTTACAGCGCTTGAGTGAATATGATATCACACTCAATCTGGCTAAATGCCGCTTCTTTCAGAAGACAGTCACATACTTGGGTCACAGGGTAACTGAAAAAGACATTTTACCCTACGGACGCAAAGAAAAAGGCTATCTTAGACGCACCGGAGCCGACCACCGTCACAGAATTTAAAGCTTATTTGGTCAAATTTTAAATTTATGAGGAACGCTTCAAATGTCGCAGAGCCGTTTTATCGGCTTCTGAAGAAAGATACGAAATTATCGTCGACGAAAGAATGCAGTGATGCGTTTAGGATAAGAAAACACTGCTGACCAGCAGCAGGGTGCTGGCATTCTATGACGTCAAGAAACCACCCGCAATGCTTCGCGATGCAAGATAGTATGGCTTAGGAGCGGTTATCTTTCACGAGAAAGCTGAGGGTCACGAAAAGAAAACCGCATTTGCTTCGCGTACGTTAATAGAAGTAGAGGGAAAGTATGCCTAGAGTGAGTGCGAGGCTATGCGGCCTCTTCCGCCAGATGGACGGTGCGGTGCTGGATCGCAGTGTCCGCGCTTCGCAGCAGGGTACCCCAGGCTACTGTACTTGTAATATTTTGTCCTATTCCTCGAGATTATGGGCACTACCAAATTATGCGGTCGAGGGTCCCTCTCGCACCACAGTGTTTTCACAGATCATTGTCCCTAAGGTCTGGTAGCGCGTGAAACGCCCAGACCGGGTTCATGAACGTATTAGTTTGCAGTCGCCTCCACGCGACAGCTTCTCTATTACTTAGGCTAACATGTGGCGGAGGTACCAGTCTACGCCGCAATTTATAGTGCTCGATTACTTCCCCGTAATTTTGCAGATGCTCGTCGTATGCCCAGCGGTCGGGGGGCTCGACGGCTACCCGGAAGTAGAGAGCTCGGGCTAGCTCGTAAGCCGCCTCGTTACTAGGATGGTGGTGGTGGTAAGCATTTAATACAATAGGAAAAGATGCTTGGAGAGCCACCGCTAGTGGGCCGCTCCCCTTACAGTACTAGGTGGAGTCAATTATTCCGGAACTCCATTGGTCTGGCCCGCCACACGAGCTCGCTGGACCAGCGCTTGTTGTGCCGCTAGATCCAGGCAGCCGAGCAGGGTCGCCTCCCAGTTCTCTCGGATAGGGAAAGGAGTTATGGGTAAAAGAAAATGATTTAGCTGGCATGCCCAGACCATGTGAAAGGTGTCAGCCACCCCTCCATAGAAAGGGCAGAGGCCAGAAAAGGAAGGGTCGAAATGTTTGAGTACTGCCGGGCACAGTAGAGTATTAGGAAAAAGTCTAAGAAGTATTCTTTCGACCGCTTTCCCTAGCCCCTTGAGAGGAGCCAGGTACTGACGGTGCGAGTCCGGGTAATAGGTACAAATTTCTTGAAAAGTTAAGAGAGGATAAGTGTCCTGGTCCAGATCGGTAGAATCTACGCCGGGGTCCCAGTTAGTGAGTTCGCAAGCGGCCGAGTTGGCGGCCTCATTCCCTGGTAGGCTATGGTGGCCTGGAGTCCAAATGAGAAATCGGGGCGGGGATCCATATCCCGAACTGCTCTCTGAAGTATTCTTTGTGCTGTAGACGTTATCCAGCCCAGCTCGTAATTCCGACAGGCCCCTCGCGAGTCGGATAGGATGAGTTTAGATTGAGGGTTGGAGGCATCCAGGGCGATTGCTACCTCCTCCGCGTGGGTTGCACTAGGCGCCTTAAGTGAAGTCATCCACCGGCATTTCCTCGTGAACGATTGCAGCCGTGTACCATCCTCCCCTGGAATGGTGCGAACCCGCAACATCCACATAGAAAACATTGTGTTTAGAGCAATAATGGCGGTGCAGGGCATTTGGCCGCGCCTGACGCCGTCCATTTTGGTAGGAAGGGGTCGAATACGGAGAGCGCCTCTCCATAGCTCTGGCACTCGTTACCTTTCCTCAATGTGATGGTTGTGTTGTATATGTAGCCGGTCCAAAAGGCGACGACCGGATACGGTCTGGGCAAGACGCGTTTGTTGATTAGTGAGGTGCGCCTCGCGTAGCTCCCGATAGGCGTTCACCACTCCCAATGCAAGGAGCCTGGTATTGGAGGTAGAGATCGGGAAGTTCAGCGCTCTCTTGATCATCTTGCTGAGAGTGACCTCCAGGATGTCTTCATAATTCTTGCGCAAGTGCAGGTATGGAGTTGAATAAAGAATTCTACTCGTCACAAAAGCATGGGCGAGTCTTATCGTATCCCTGTTTCTGAGGCCCCCATGCTTGTTGGAGTCACGGCGGACCATGCGGCCTACTTGGACGCCAACCTTGAGAAGCTTGGCTAGTGTTGTGTCAGCGCGACTATATTGGTGAATAGAGTTCGAGGCCTGTAATCTCTGTGGCTTCGCGTATGGGTCCACTAGCCTGAGAGAGGGACGGCAGCGTGAGCAGGTGTCCAAATTAACTGAACTTTCCTAATCAGCGTTCTTTGGGTGAGGATTTTGGGGGCCTCCGGCGATATCCTCCCCTTTCCATAATTTTGAACGGCAGTTTTGCTGTCGCTAATTATGAACTTGGCTTCCGTTCCTACACAAGCTAGCGCTGTCGCAACTTCCTCCGCAGTCTCTATGTTGCGGCCTCTGATGGCTGCCGCGGATACCGGCGCCCCTCGGCCATCGATACCGAAGCTACCGCCGCATCTGTTCTGCCACTTGCCGCA
This sequence comes from Amblyomma maculatum, assembly GCF_055883805.1. Taxonomy (NCBI): domain Eukaryota; kingdom Metazoa; phylum Arthropoda; class Arachnida; order Ixodida; family Ixodidae; genus Amblyomma; species Amblyomma maculatum. Next base: position 87,891,296 of record NC_139354.1, read on the forward strand.
TCAACATAGACTGCTTCCCTCGCTCCTATGTTCTTGAACCGTCGCTCTAGAGCTTCGGCTTGTTTGGCCCTTCTTTCGATATTAAATTCTGGATGCATGTTTCTAGGGAAGCGGGAACGACCAAAGCGTTCCTGCTTTCCCTACTAATTGTGACTTTTTTTGGGGGGGGGAACTCCTCTGTCTGCGTTGAGGCCTACTTTTGCAAGAATTACCCTGCTCGTCTCGGTCGTGCTTAGTCTCTCTAATTAGGAGACTCGCACTGCCTCCGCCTATTCTGCCCACGTGTTATGCACCCCGAGTTCCAGCAGCCTTTCGCTCGAGGTACCCATGGGCAGTCCTAGCGCCTTCTTAACGCATCTTCGGATCAGGCAGTCTAATTTCTTTTTTTCGCCGGCCTTGATGTCCAGGTTGATCTTGGCGTAACTGATTCTGCTTATTAGGTACGTTTGGATTAGTGGATTAGTTTTAGGAAATTTGTCTCCTGAGGCCTCTTCGTTTACGGGCGATCCTCCTCGAGAACCCGATGGCCTGCATTGCGTAACTTTCTAATTTTTTCAGGACCTCTGCATTATGGCCGTGAGATTGGATGACCATCCCCATAATCCTGATCTGATCTACTTTTGGCACCGGTTGGCCCCCTACCTGAATATGAAACTTCCGACTATTCTTGTAGCGGAGGTACTTTGGATTATATACGAACAACTCGGATATTTGCGGGGAGCACGAAAGTCGCCTTTCAGCCGCGTAATCGCCAGTGATGTCGGTAGCTGCCTGCAGGCGTTCCTCCGTACTCGCATCGCTCCCCTGGTTAATCCACAGGTAGATATCGTCCGCATAGATGCTAAAAGTTAGCCCCTTGATTTAATTAAGTTTACCCGGGAGGCCTCTCATTGTCACGTTGAATAGGAAAGGCGATAACACTGAGCCATGCGGCATGCCTTTGCTTCCTAACTCTATCGTAGAAGATCCTAAATTTTGAAATATCGAGCAGGCTTTTCTGCCCGATATGAAGCCTTTTATGTAGTTGTACGCTCTCTCTCCTACTTCGAGCACTCCGAGCCCTTTAAGGATAGCCTCGTGCCTGACATTGTCGAAGGCCTTGTTGAGGTCTAGTCACAGGATCACAGGATCGATAGCGAGTCTATGATATCATGCTTTAGTCGCAGCATTACTTCCTGCGCGCACAAGTGTGGTCGGAAACCGACCATTTTGGAGCAGCCAGCGCTACGTAAAAGTGCTTGCATGCGCAGGCAGCCAGACTGGTTTCGACACGAGAACTTTGAGTGACGGCGTGTTTCTCAATTGAGCGACAATGAGTGTGATAATGCAGCACGTCGACTAAACCGCCGGCATGTACGGATGTCGCGACGATTGCTGCGTCCAACTCTTGTGATATATAACCAGGGGTTATATATATATATATATATATATATATATATATATATATATAACCCCAGGTGGTCGAAATTTCCGGAGTTCTCTACTACGGCATCTCTTATAGCCTGAATCGCTTTGGGAGGTTACAATCCACAAACAAAACCAACCAACCATATATATATATATATATATATATATATATATATATATTGTAATAGGGCGTTTATTGACGCTCAGATGGAGAGCTGTGAGGAGAGGACCTTGCAACGGCGAGCCCAGCGTGCTTCTTCTTTGTCTTCGTCGCACAACGCACTGGTGCATGTCGATGGCTGAAGTGCTAACTATCACAGTACATTTTCCCCCCGGGTAAAAAAAAAGGAGCCATCCTGGCGACGTATGGCGTGGAAAGCACAGCGGGGTCATAGAATGGCCTCAATCGGTTCACGTGAACTGTTTCACGACCACGGCGACGCAAGTCCGCAGAGGGCGTGACGAGCTCAACTACGTAGTTGACTGCAGATGTTTGCTGGAGGACCCTATATGGCCCGTGGTAGCGAGCAAGAAGTTTCTTTGAAAGGCCAGGGGTTGTGGAGGGCACCCAGAGCCACACCAGAGAGTTCGGGAGATATGACGAAGCTTCGCCGGTATCACGGAGGTATTTTTGTTGCCACTGATTTTCTGTTGTGAGAGAGCGGGCGAGCTGACGACATTCTTCTGCGTACGTGACGGCATCGGATAGCGGGGAAGATTCTGAAACGTCAGGGCGGTAGGGAAAAAGTGTGTTCATAGTACAGGGTGGCTCGCGCCCGTAAAGGAGAAAGAATGGAGAGAATCCAGTAGTGGTCTGTGTCGCGGTGTTATATGCGTAAGTAACAAACGGTAGAACTTGGTCCCAATTGGAATGGTCAGTGTTCACGTACATAGCCAGTATGTCACCGAGAGTGCGGTTGAAACGTTCTGTCAGTCCATTTGTCTAAGGGTGGTACGAGGTAGCGGTGCGGTGTATGATGCGGCATTCTTTCAGGAGAGCCTCAAGAGCGTCTGATAAGAAAACGCGTCCGCGGTCACTGAGCAGTTCGCGAGGGGCACCATGGCGAAGAACCAGGTTTTTCAGAATAAAGGCAGCCACGTCGCGTGCGGAAGCAGAGGGCAATGATGATTTCTCAGTGTAGCGGGTCAGATGATCCACTGCCACGATAATCCAGCTGTTGCAAGCTGAAGTTGTAGGAAGGGGACCGTATAGATCTATGCCGACACGATCAAACGGACGGGCAGGACAGGGCAATGGCTGCAACGAAGCAGAAGACTTGAGAGGAGTTTTTCGGCGTTGGCAAGACTGGCAAGCGCGGACAAAATGGCGGACAAAGCGGTACATTCCACGCCAGAAGAAGCGTAGACGAAAGCGCGTGTAGATTTTCAACACTCCGCCGTGGGCGCACTGGGGATCAGTATGGAAAGCAGCACAAATTTCGGCGGGGAGATGACGGGGGATGACTAAAAGCCACTTCCTTCCGTCGAGAAGATAATTGCGGTGATAGAGCAGCCCGTCATGAATTGAAAAATGGTGAGCTTGGCGGGCAAGCGCCCTAGACAAACGACCTGGATAGTGACTTGAAAGAAAGTCCGGAAGTGTAGATATCCACTGGTCGTGCCGCTGTTCCGTGGCCATGTCGATGGTGGCAAGCGAAGTCAAATCGTAGGCGCAGATCTCATCAGACAACGAAGAGGGAGGTAGCAATGAGCGCGAAAGAGCGTCCGCGTCAGTATGCTTGAGGCCTGAGCGATATATGACACGAATGTCATACTCTTGGAGGCGAAGAGCCCAGCGAGCAAGGCGGCCGGACGGGTCCTTGAGGGACAGCCAGCACAGAGCGTGATGATCAGTGACCACATAAAATGGTCGGCCATAGACATACGAACGGAATTTGCCGATGGCCCAAATAATGGCCAAGCATTCTCTTTCCGTAACAGAATAATTGGACTCTGCCTTGGTCAAGGTGCGGCTTTCGTACGCCACCACATAGTCTCGGATACCAGGTTTGCGTTGGGTGAGAACGGTGCCTATCCCAATTCCGCTAGCGTCAGTGTGAATCTCAGTTGGCGCATTCGGGTCGAAGTGGCGGAGGATGGGAGGCGAAACCAAAAGATGGCGTAAAGTGTTGAAGGCGTCATCACAAGCAGGTGTCCATGCGAAGAGGTCGGAGCTGCCGGAGAGGAGCTGGATGAGAGGAGCACTAATAGAGGCGAAATTTAAGATGAAGCGGCGAAAGTAGGAGCACAGGCCGATGAAACTTCGTAGCTGCTTCAGTGATTTTGGGCGTGGGAATTCGGCAACTGCACGAAGTTTGGTGGGATCGGGAAGCATGCCATCCTTAGAAACGACATGACCTAGAATAGTTAGTCGGCGAGCAGCAAAGCGGCACTTCTTCAGATTCAGTTGGAGGCCGGCGGTAGCGAGACGAGTGAGAACGTCCTTCAGTCGGAGCAGGTGGGATTGAAAATCGGTAGAAAAGACTACGATATAATCGAGATAGCAAAGGCAGGTTCGCCACTTGAATCCACGAAGCACAGTGTCCATGAGGTGTTCAAATGTGGCCGGGGCGTTGCAAAGCCCAAAGGGCACGACGTTGAATTCATATTATCCATCTGGTGTGATGAAGGCAGTTTTAGAGCGGTCAGCGTCATCCATTGGCACCTGCCAGTAGCCAGATCGTAAATCCAACGAGGAGAAAAACTCGCGCCCTACAAGCAGTCCAGTGCGTCATCGATGCGTGGAAGAGGATAGACGTCCTTGCGCGTGATCTTGTTGAGCCGGCGGTAGTCGACACAAAACCGGAAGGAGCCATCTTTCTTAGGTACCAACACAACTGGAGACGCCCAGGGACTGTGGGATGGCCGAATGACACCACGACGGAGCATGTCGTCCACATGACCAGCAATTACTTGGCGCTCCGAAGCCGACACGCGATAGGGGCGCTGGCGCAACGGTGCGGTTTTACCGGTGTCGATGGTGTGCTCTACGACAGACGTGCGGCCCAAGTCAGTTTGAGGAAGGTCGAATGAAGAAGCGAAGTTCTGCAAGAGGGCGACAAGTTGATCACGTTGCGCAATTGGAAGATCAGCATCAATAGCATGTTGGAAGACGTCGGAGGGCGTCGAAGCGGTCGCAACATCGCAAGAGCACAGACTAACGTCGAAGGAGGGGGTTGAGTCAGCAAGAGTGGTGATATGATCGGGATCAAGCTCTTCAAGACGTCCAATGCATTCGCCACGGAGCAGGAGTGCTGGGCAAGAAAATGGGCTCGAGGCGTAAAGTGCACTCTTGCCGTCTTGAATTTCGAGAACTGCGAACGGAAAAAGGAGGCAGGGATGAATGGAGGCGGCTTCGGAAGGTGTAAAAATCGCAGTCAAAGGAGTTACACACTCACAAGACAGTGGTACGAGGGCAGCAGAAAACGGAGGAATGTCGGTGTCATGGGCGACCAGAAGTTTTGCAGTGCTGGGAGGGGTATCACAGGAGGGGGCATCACAGAGGGGGGTGAAGGCAATTTGCGCACGAGCACAGTCAATAACGGCCCGATGAGTCGATAGAAAATCGTATCCGAGGATGATATCATGCGAGCAGTTCGGCAGAACAATAAACTCGATGGGGTACAAGACGTCTTGAATGAGCACACGGGCTGTGCAAGATGCGGAGGGGTGAATGTGCTGTGATGAGGCGGTTCGGAGCGAAAAGTCGGAAATCGGAGTGGTCACTTTGCGAATTCGACGGCAGAGCGCTTCACTGATGACGGAGACGGCTGCACCGGTATCGACGAGAGCGAGAACTGTGGCGCCTTCTACAGAAAGTTTGATAACATTAGCGGGACGACACGGAGGACTTGAGGAATTCGAAACAAGCGCAGTTCTTGCCCCCGGAACTGCGACTGTTAGTTTCCCTCAACGGTGCTGGTAGGACGTCGCAGCATTGGAGAAAGCGATCGGCGCCGAGGAGAATGTGATCGACGAGTGGCATAGGTTTGGCGATCTTGTGAGACAAATTGAGAACCGGGTGGAATCATTTGCGAGCGTGAGTCGGTATCGTACGGGTAAAGTCGAATGTCAGGCTGTGAAGGTTGGAGGCGCTGGTGACAAAGGCGTGCAACATGGCCCGGCCGACCGCAGGCATAGCAAATCGGAAGGTTGTCCGTATTACGCCAAGGTTTCATAGGATGTGGGCGGAACCTTGAGGGTGGGGCTTGGAACGAAGGCTCAGCATGCGGCGGTGAACAGTAGGCAGGGACCTGCACATAGGAGCCAGACGTGGGCGAAGGTGGTGGCATAGCCGTTACTTGGGCATACGTGAGAGGTGCCGTCACAGGCGGCAGCACGGGGTTGGACGCCAAGACAACAGCGACGTGTTCTTGCACGACACGGCGTATAGTAGGGGACAAAGATGGAGCCAGTTCAGGAACGAGGCGGCCCGAGTCTTGAAAATGGGGAAGGAGTGAGAGTTGACGCGCGACCTCTTCACGAATAAAATCTTTGATCTGTTGATTCAGCGGGCTCCCTTCAGAAGTTGGCGAACCACCCAGGCCTAATGCGGATACGCCTTCGTCGCACACACTGGAGCGGCGCCTAGAAGCGCGCCGCTTGCGGAGCTCGTCGTAGCTCTGGCAAAGCTTAACGATTTCACTAACGCTGGTGGGATCTTTCGCTACCAGCATCTGGAAGGCGTCCTCAGTAATGCCCTCGAGGATGTAGCGGATTTTGTTCGCTTCCGGCATGGCCGGGTCGACTCGTTTGCAGAGATCAACGATGTCTTCTATGTAGCTGGTAAAGGTCTCATCAGCGCGCTGAACACGATCGTGTAAACGTTGTTCGGCACGAAGCTTACGCACTGCCGGGTGGCCGAACACTCCCGCGAAATTCTTTTTAAATTCCGACCAAGATGACAGGTCAGCCTCATGGTTGCGAAACCAGAGGTTCGCCACGTCTGGCAGATAGATTATGACGTTACTGAGCTTGTATGAGTCATCCTACTTGTTGTAGCTGCTTACTCTTTCATACGATGACAGCCAGTCGTCGACATCTTGATCGGCCGTGCCACTGAAGAGGCAAGGGTCACGCTGGCGCACGACGCCAGAACACATGATCGTGGGTGGAACGGCCGGCAGCGTCGAAGTGGACTCGTCTTGCATGGCGGTCGTAGAGAGCAGTGTACGGCTTCGCAGTTCCAGTTTGGATGGGATCGTTTCCGGCACCTCCGCCAATTGTAATAGGGCGTTTATTGACGCTCACATGGAGAGCTGTGAGGAGAGGACCTTGAAACGGCAGCCCAGCGCACTTCTTTGTCTTCGTCGCACAACGCCCTGGTGCACGTCGATGGCTAAAGTGCTCACTATCACAGTACAATATATATATATAAACTTGAAGTAGGTGACACACGATGAAAAAACAACACTTTAATCCGACGTTTCGGCCGGGGTCCGGCCTTTGTCAAGGAATGTAGAAAGAAGCTGTCGGTTCCCATTTCTTATATACATGCCCAATCTTAACACGTGACCAGCCACTGTCAACAAATAAACACCAAAATATCAAAAACAAGATTTCACAAGCGTGATGTAATGGCGGTGCAAGGTATATAGACCGAATGACACGTGTTGCGCTTAGGTCATGCATCTTAATATGTTGCACAAAGAAAAGAAGATATATCACTAAAGAGACTGTTGTCACTATCAGGGCACAAAACAAAATATCGCGAGGTTATAATGGGTGGAGTACATGTCACATTTAATCCTGCAATCAGGAGGGGGAGGAGGGGGATTGATCAACTGAAATATCATTCTCATTGGTAGGCGACAGTAGCAGATAACACGTCAGTAGAATTTAACAGTGAAATATAACTGTGATTTAGCGTGGTACACATACACACAAAAAGTAAACAGTCACTCAAATCGCGGCATGGTGACAAAACTAGATTTTCTGCTCAATGCTATGGGGACAAAAAGAAGCAATTAAAGTCAACTGTTCGTAACAGTGTTGATAAAAGGAATCGTGGGCAAGGTTATAGGATAAGTTGTAATGATCAGTGCATGTTACGGCGGGAAGCAATATGACAGTGAGAAACTGGCAAACATGAAAAGATCAGTGCAAGTAAAGCATGACATACTGTGAGGGGCTTTGGGCTGTGACCGTAAAAGCGCAAGCGAAGAGGCAAACAGTGCAAAATGGAGCCAATGTCGATTAAACATAATATCTTTTAAGAAGCTGCCAATGGTGCTACCATTTAGTTAAAATGCTACGACGAGAGACAAGTTAGCTTGCCAATGTTTTCATTCAGACCACAAGAAACCGTGTTAAACTTATGTATTAAAAATGAATCGCGAACTTCGCGTTCATGGTGGGTTCTGAAGCCTGATTCCAGTAAAGTTACTTGCACTTTTTCAAAGGGGTGCTTGGCAATGTTTACATGCTTAGAGATAGGAAGGTTAGGCAGTGTATTACAATGAGCTTTATGATTATTAAATCGGTATCTGAAGGGTGTTTCGGTTTGGCCAATGTACTGAATTTTGCAGATAGAACATTCAAGCATGTAAATCACGTTGTCCGTATCACATGAGAAGTTGCCTCGAATCTTTATATTAAAGTTCGATGCAGTGCTGAAAGCTTTCACTGATGTAGTCATTTGTGCACAAACTTTGTAGCGTGACTTGTTGCAAGGATTGCAGCCGATTGGTGCAGTGGGGCTAGTTTTAGACGAAGTTAAAATATCACTGAGGTTCTTGTTACGGCGATAGACAACACGGGGGGCTTGCTGATAAATTTCTTTTAGACGATCACTTTGCATGAGAATACCATGATGTTTCTCTAATATGCCTGCAACGTTGGGGACCGAAGCTGAATGCGTTAGCACGAGATTGATTCGTGATTGGCCGGATGGTTCCTTTTCCGCTTTGAGGAGTGCTTTGCGATCAAGAAGGCTTGCTCGTTCTACTGCACCATTTATTAGGCGCTCTGGATATTTGCGTTCCATTAGGGTGTTACGAAGGTTGGCACAGTGAAATTCAAAGTCGCGATCGTCTGAACATATCCGTTTAAAGCGGACGGCTTGTCCATATGGGATGCTAGTCTTCCAGTATTTAAGATGGCTGCTGTCGAAGTGCAGGTACTGAGGTCTGTCACTGGGTTTCCGGTATAGATCAGTGATTAGTTTGCCATTCTTTATTGACACTGTCACGTCTAGAAAAGCAATAGTGGTTCGAGAATAAGAATGAGAAAAGTTTATGGCCTCATGCACATTATTAAAACTAGAGATGAATGATAGAAGTTCTGCCTCACCATGTTGCCAAATAAAAAAAATGTCGTCTATGAATCTCTTGTAGTAAAAAGGCTTTAGCGGGTAGTCTTCGAGAAACCGGTCTTCTAATCAGCCCATGAATATGTTGGCGTAGTTGGGACCAATACGTGTACCCATCGATGTTCCGTTAATCTGGACATAATGTCTGCCATCAAATTCAAAGTTGTTAAGTTCAAGTATCAATTTAAGAAGGATAGCTAATGTAGAACCGTCAATATTACTGCACAAGGTTCGATCTTCAAAAGCCTTTACAACTGACCGGATGCCATCGGAGTGGGGAATATTGGTATAAAGTGGCGCAACATCCAGAGTTACGAGCAAGACGCCTTGAGGGATGGTGATATCAGCTATATCTGCTAGGAAATCAGTTGTATCCTTTATGTAGGACTGGAATGTGGCTGGAATCTTATTGATTAGAGTGTCAACATAGCGTGACAGGTTTTCCGTTACGGTTCCTATACCGGAAATGATGGGTCGTCCAGGGTTGTTTGGTTTCTGAATTTTGGGCAATAAATAAAATCGACCTGGTACAGGGCTAAGGGGAATTATTGACTTTGCAGTGCTTTTGTCAATTGTTTCACTCAAGCTAAGACTGGATAAGGTTTCTTCCAAGACAGTTTTAAACTCCTCAGTCGGATCGCTTTCTAGCAGGCGGCAAAAGGAATCATCCGCCAGTTGCCTTTCGGCTTCCGCGATGTAGTCACTTCTGTTCATGACTACGATGGCACCACCTTTGTCAGCGGGCTTTATGACAATATCAGTTTGTGACGCGAGTCGTTTTATTGATGCGCTTTCTTTTCCAGAAAGGTTACGACAAAATTTCTTTTGGGTATTGTAAGCTTTCAGCACATCATTTTGGACTGCCTTAATATAAATGTCGAGGCAGTTTTCTCTTTCAGTCTGGGGAGTCCAGTGATTTTGAGAGGGCAATTTACCATCTTGTACGGGATCTTGTGGCCGGCCATGGAAGTACTCCTTAAGTCTCATATTGCGGGCAAAATTTTCCAAGTCTTTTAACAATTGGAACTCATTGAACCCACCTGATGCAGGGCAAAAATTTAGGCCGTGTGCCAGGGCACTCTCGTCGTCATTAGTCAGGGTGAAGTTTGAGAGATTTACAATTGAGGTTTGAACCTGAGATGGCAGTGGCAACGGAGGCTGGGACTGCGCGGGCCGGGAGATTTTGTCGCGCAAAAGCTTTTTGGATTTCACGGAGTTAATCTCCTCCCATTTTTTCTTTTTGTACGCGCCAAGAGCAGCAAGTTCTTCGCAAGAGAGGTTAAGATGATTAAGCAGTTGTTTTTCTGTATTAGCTAATGACTTTAGGGCAGATTGGTGGTGGTCCAAAATAATGCGCGTAAATTCCAAAGCAGCCGTTGCCGATATCCTGTCCCATTTTGCACTGTTGCTCTTAGACATTTTGGATGTTGCTGGTTTTATAATAACGCGGAGACAACGCGGAGCAGTGGAGCATGCTAGATAAGCCTTTAAAGTCATAACATGCAGTTCTGCACGAATGCGCTTTTCTACTACTTTTCTAACGCGTAAAAATTCGTTGGAGTATTTGAGGCTAGGCTTTTTCTTAGGAACCGAGTTTTATGTCATAAGGGTTTTCTTACAGTGTTCGGGAGTTTCTTTCGAAGGTTGTACTGGCGTTCCTCGGTCGTGGCATGGTTAGCTGAAAACGGAGCAGACGTAGCATGGGCTTTGCAAAAGTTCGACTTAGAAGTGGAAGTTCCGGAGCCTCGAGCCCTATAAACACGACTGTTTAAAAACTGAGTTTTACACTTCTGAGGGCAAAGATCTCCAGAGTCGGTGACAGCGGGGCAATGAAGGCTGGAGCTCTGGGCGTTGGAAGCTGAAGGGTCGGCATCATGAGGACCTCTAGATGATACGCTGGGAGCGGGAAGGGCTCCTTCAGCGGGAGCGTCAGAATCGGGAGCATCGAGACTAGGCGAGACTGGAGCAGATTTGGTGCGAGTGTAAATGTCGGTAGTGGAAGAGCCAAGGGTCGGGGCGTCGGGAATAGCGTGAGCGGGAGCCGCAGAGACAGAAGTGCCGGAAGCAGAAGCGTCAGCAACAGGTGCATCGACGGGGGCAGCCTGGTCGGGGACAGCTGCGTCAGGAACAGCAGTGTCGGCAGTATTTGCAGTAAGGACACCATCAGGACAGACGCCGGTAGTAATAACGTTGGCGGCACTAGGGCTTGAAGTAATGGCACCAGTAGTGGAATCGCCTGCAAGTGCGTCGACGGGAGCAGCCTCGTCGGGGACAGCAGTAGTTGCATTAAGGACACCACCAGGACAGACGCCGGTTGCAAAAGTGTTGACTGCAGTAGGGCTTGAAGTAATGGCACCAGTAGTGGGATTGTCTGAAAGTGCATGCCCTATCTGTTCTATCTGCAAAATTCAGCACATTGGCCAAACCGAAACACCCTTCAGATACCGATTTATTAATCATAAAGCTCATTGTAATACACTGCCTAACCTTCCTATCTCTAAGCATGTAAACATTACCAAGCACCCCTTTGAAAAAATGCAAGTAACTTTACTGGAATCAGGCTTCAGAACCCACCATGAACGCGAAGTTCGCGAATCAATTTTAATACATAAGTTTAACACGGTTTCTTGTGGTCTGAATGAAAACATTGGCAAGCTAACTTGTCTCTCGTCGTAGCATTTTAACTAAATGGTAGCACCATTGGCAGCTTCTTAAAAGATATTATGTTTAATCGACATTGGCTCTATTTTGCACTGTTTGCCTCTTCGCTTGCGCTTTTACGGTAACAGCCCAAAGCCCCTCACAGTATGTCATGCTTTACTTGCACTGATCTTTTCATGTTTGCCAGTTTCTCACTGTCATATTGCTTCCCGCCGTAACATGCACTGATAATTACAACTTATCCTATAACCTTGCCCACGATTCCTTTTATCAACACTGTTACGAACAGTTAACTTTAATTGCTTCTGTTTGTCCCCATAGCATTGAGTAGAAAATCTAGTTTTGTAACCATGCCGCGATTTGAGTGACTGTTTACTTTTTGTGTGTATGTGTACCGCGCTAAATCACAGTTATATTTCACTGTTAAATTCTACTGACGTGTTATCTGCTACTGTCGCCTACCAATGAGAATGATATTTCAGTTGATCAATCCCCCTCCTCCCCCTCCTGATTGCAGGATTAAATGTGACATGTACTCCACCCATTATAACCTCGCGATATTTTGTTTTGTGCCCTGATAGTGACAACAGCCTCTTTAGTGATATATCTTCTTTTCTTTGTGCAACATATTAAGATGCATGACCTAAGCGCAACACGTGTCATTCGGCCTATATACCTTGCACCGCCATTACATCACGCGTGTGAAATCTTGTTTTTGATATTTTGGTGTTTATTTGTTGACAGTGGCTGGTCACGTGTTTCGATTGTGCATGTATATAAGAAATGGGAACCGACAGCTTCTTTCTACATTCCTTGACAAAGGCCGGACCCCGGCCGAAACGTCGGATTAAAGTGTTGTTTTTTCATCGTGTGTCACCTACTTCAAGTTTATGACCTACCGGACCCATTCGAGATTCAACCCCCTACCTATATATATATATATATATATGAAAACTAGCACTGAATAAAGCAGTTCACTCCATGGCATGACTCGCTGTTGCCGTTTTAACATTTTCGTGACAGGTGCTCTCTACAAAACAGGGCATAATGGCCAGCTGCAACTTCAAGCCCAGATTCATTGTGGGTATGCTTCGCCGGGAGAGAAATCATTTCAACACAGAGATTCGGTGCCCTCCCCACGTTTTGTGTTCTTTCTTCAATTTAGCCTATCTGCTTTTCAAGCACTTTTCTTGTTACACACTACCGCACCTCGACCGAATTAAACATTCTGTGCCGCCAGCCAATACATGGGGCTGGCGTCAGATATTTCTATACCGATTCATCCGCTGAAATTACAGCAAAAAGTATACCTAGACGTTAAGGGTCCCACATCGTTTAAAGTCCTCCAGCGTCATCGCCGTCATCGGGCTTGAGAAAAAAATACCAATGGAACCTAAAAATTCAGAAAGACGCCGCAATGTTCATTGACGTTACATTCCCTGAGAAATTTGACATCAAACTCAACTCCTCTTTAGATTCTCTGAAACCAAAGCATAGTAAATGAGCGTGAATGAAAACTGGGCAAGTTTCGAGTGAGGGTGGAAATCGAATCCAGGACATGAGGTTGCGAGTCATGCTCCTCATGGGCAACGGTGGCTCGCTGGTTTAATCCTAATAAATGTAGACACAATGGGAGCCGAAAACAAAGTCGTATCGTCTTCATAAGCTATGCTTAAGCGTTCAAGTGTTCCAAGCATCTCCCTATGGGACTAGCAGCGACGATATTTTATATCGTAAGGAAGGCATGGTTTATACCATGCACAGTATTAAATGGTGCAACACCTTAAGCAAGCGCTTATATTCTTCGAATAATTCTGTTTCGTAAAACCTAAGCGTTTCAGTACAAGCCGAAAAACCCTCCCAGATACAACTCTGAACAAGGACCGCGTATATGACATTCAATTCATGTATTCCATGCCTTTGAATCACCTTGGCTCATTCTTATGTATTGTATCTCACGATGCTAATGTCCATCTTTACTTCGCACTACAGCCTATGAAATGGCTTCAAAATTTAGGTGCCGCAATAACCATCTCCGTACTTAGTATCGTACATGTTTTGTTGCCTGTAGCGGAACGCAAATCGTGACGAAGGTTAGCATATTCATTTATGAAGCTTCAACATTGCTTCAAATACTTTCATATTTAAAAAATAAACAGGAAAAAGAAGTCTTCCAATGCTTAATGTGCTCAAACAGTGCGCCACAGTCTTGCTGCTCGACAAGTTAAGACGAGTAAATAAAATCTCCAGAGCAAATTTTGTGTTTGAACATTTACCCCAAGAAAAAATTGCATGGTCTCTTAGATGTCCCTTCAGAAGAGAGTGGCGAAAACCTACCCTTCCTGTCTTATCACTTGCCCGTCATCGTTTGCCTCTTATGGGCCTTCGTTGTAGTGTTACCAATAATTATAGCTGGTTTACTGGACAGGAAAGGCGCACTATCACACTTTCCCAGCAAGTGCGCATTTGCATGGTACACCATTTCACTCCTGTTGCGTGTGGCGTTCCTAGTGTGCGTTCAAGTGTGGGATTGCAGATGGCAGGAATGCTATACAAGAATATATGTCGTGGAACCTCGCGGAATATGACAGTTCTCGCGCAAAAACCTCCCGCATGGGACTTCATTCCATGAGCCCCCCGGGCGGGGCGGCAGTGATAAGACGCCCGACTACTGTCCGGAGTTCCCGGTTTCGAACCCGACCACGGCGGCTGCGTTTAGATGGAGGCGAAACGAAGAGGCGTCCGTGTGCTGTGCGAAGTGCGATGTCAGCGCACGTTAAAGATCCCCAGGTGGTCGAAATTACTCCGTGGCCCTCCACTACGGCTCCCCTTTCTCTCTATCCACTTTCGCTCCCACCTTCCTCCTTCCCTTACGGCTCGGTTCAGGTGTCCACAGAGCAAGTGTGACCGATACTGCACCTTTCGCTTCCTGTGAAGCAATTAAGCCTAGAAAGGCTTTCATTTATTTATTTATTTATTTATTTATTTATTTATTTATTTATTTATTTATTTATTGATACTGCAATCCCAGTGTTGGGATTTTAGCAGGGTGGGAATACAAACTATGTAGTTTACAAAACAGGCAAAAAATAAACAATAATTACAGTGCAAGTTGAAGCTCTTCTGAACAATTAATAATAAAACCAAACATATACAACACAGCAGTGAAATAACAAAAGCAACAAAAAGAAACTAGGTTATATGTTGCGAGAACAACGTCAGTGATGGCTGCAGCACTTCATTGTTAGTGAGGTTATTCCAATCGGAAATAGTTCGTGGAAGGAATGAGTATTTAAAGCAGTTATTTCGAACGCGAAAAGGAGTTAAAGTTAGCTGGTGTCGTTGTCGGGTTGCGTATCCGGACGAAAAAACAAGCAAATCGGTGAGTTCTGATCTGTAGTGTCCTTTAATTAATTGGTACAGAAATTTAAGTCGTGCACAACGATTTCGCTCAGTTATTGTCGGAAGGCCAGCTTGAATTAAAAGGTGAGTTACTGATGTACGCCGGTAATTATTATCTATGTATCGTGCCGCCCTCTTTTGAACTTTCTCTAATTTATTCATGTTAGTTTGCGTGAATGGATCCCAAATGATTGAAGCATAATCTAAGGTAGGCAGAACAATAGATTTGTAAGCAAGCAGGCGTACAGATGGGGTAGACAACCGCAATGCCCGTCTCAAGAAAAAGAGTTTACGGAAAGCGTTACACGTGATGAGATCAACATGTTTATTCCAACTAAGATTGTTACTGACCCAGAGCCCTAGATATTTATATTCTGCCACTTCAGTTAGTGTCATGCCGTTAATACAATAATCGAAGGGTAAGACTTTCTTTTTGTGAGTGATTCTCATTAGTACAGTTTTTTCAAAGTTAATGGACATTTGCCATGCTTCACACCATGCGAAAACTGTTTGTAACGCACTATTAAGTAGTTGTTGATCAGACATATTTCTCACTTCTGTATAAATAACACAGTCATCAGCGTAAAGTCTAATTTTTACAGGAATGTTAACAACAATATCATTAATATATATTAAAAATAACAGAGGACCAAGAACAGAGCCCTGAGGGACGCCAGAGTGAACTGTAAGCCTGTCAGAAGAATGATGGTTAAAGACAACGAATTGTTCTCTATTTGAAAGGTAGGCTGATATCCATTTTACTAATTGTTTGTTATGAAGTATTGTATCCAGCTTATAAATTAACTTTTCGTGAGTAAACTTATCAAAAGCTTTCGAGAAGTCCATAAATACGGCATCAATCTGCGTTCCATTGTTAATTGACGAGGCGAAATCATGTATAGTTTCTGCTAACTGTGTACAAGTTGAGTAACCCCTCCTGAATCCATGCTGATATTTAGTAAAAAAATTATTTGCTTCAAGAAAGTTTGATATGTGATTGTGAATTATGTGTTCAAGTAGTTTACAAGCAGTTGATGTGAGTGAAATAGGGCGGTAGTTCTTGATTAATCGCTTGTCTCCACTTTTATGAAGCGGTTTCACTCTAGCAGTCCCCCAGTCTCTCAGCACCTGACCCTCATGTAAGGACCTTGTAAATATAACAAATAAGTACTTAGATGTCCATTGTGCATATCTTTTCAAAAAGGCGTTAGGTATGTTCTCTGGTCCAGGTGATTTCTTTATGTCAAAGTTAAGTAACATGTTTAAAATGCCATGCTCACTAACTACAACGTCATCCAGAGGCGGGAGGGAAGCTTCAAATTTCGGAAAAAATGTTATTTTCATTATTAAACACGGACTTAAAATGTTTATTGAATTCATTAGATACTGTTTTTGCATCACTGACCAAAACACCATTGATTTCAAACTCATTATTAACCTTTGATGTTGGGGAGACCAAACGCCAGAATTTCCCGGGAGACTCCGAGATAAATTTAGGTAACGATTCTTCAAAGTAACGCTGTTTGTCAGCGATAGTGTTTTGTTTGAGCTGGGAGCTAAGCAAACTGATCTTTTGTTCTAATTCCGGAGAATTACTAGTTGCTTTTTTCTTTTTCATCCGTTTCAGTTTTCTTTTTAACTGCAGTGTCGCCCGAGAAATCCATGGGTTTTTTGTTATCTTTTTAACAATAACCGGCACGTGGCATTCAATGCATTCATGTATCATAGCTTTAAACCGGTCCCAAAGTTCGTGAACACTGTCAGTGCTATTACAAAATGTATCAAAGTTGAAGGAAAGAACATCGACAATGGAAACATCATCAGCTCGAGAGAAGTTTCTAAAATGCATTTCTGAGCAATTTTTATCAACAGTTAAGCCGGAAAGAGTAAGTAGTACGGCTTGGTGATCAGAGATACCGGGTATGACTACACATTTAGCTGCATCTAAAATTGTGCCAGAAATAAAAAAAAAAAGGTCTAGTGTGGATTTTGAACTCCCTTGTATTCGGGTCGGCTGCTCTACAGTTTGTGTCAAGTCATATGAGAACGCTATATCAAGCATGGCCTCACTTGATTCATCGCTATAATTTTTGATTGCGAAATTAGGCCAGTCAATGTCCGGTAAGTTGAAATCGCCTGCTAAAATAATTCGATCATTTGGCTTAATAAATGTTCTCATATAATCTGCTAGATTATTTAAAACACTGACAGGTGATCCAGGGGGCCTATACAAAGATCCAACAATGTACCGGACATTGTTGTGGTAAGCCTTACAGAAAATGCATTCGATATTAGGCACTCCAGGCATGCTCACTATATTTAAATAATTTTTGAAGATTATGGCGACACCTCCTCCTTTGCTACCACGGTCTTTTCTAAGTACACTGTAGTCAGCTGGTGCGAATTCACTATCGTAAATGGTTTCGTTTAACCATGTCTCAGTTAAAATCGCGATATCTGGATCTTCGCAAAGTAAAATTCCTTCTAGCTCACTAACTTTATTTAATATGCTTCTGCAGTTTACATTCAATATTTTTAGCGATTTGGGAACGGGCTTTTGCTGTCAGTTGTTTTTGCTGTTTAGCTTGAAACGGGCATGTTTCTCTTCATCCCAGCCATACATTATACTGTCAACGGACAATTTATTATACACCAATTTCACCTTGGCTCCATTTTTCTTTTCCTGAGCGGCACTCTTCCACAGGTGCTTTCGGATTTCCCGCATTCAGGTAGAAAAGTCTTCAGAAATTGAAATTGAGGATCCCTTTAGCTTGTAGGCGGACTTTAATGCTGATGCTTTTTCTCGGTAATCTATAAACTTCACTATCACAGGACGTTCCTTATCTCTATTTTTTTCGACCAAGTCGATGCCCTGACCACCGCAGTGATAGTGCAGCAGTAGTTAGTATACCTCAATGCTCTGCCGGACTACCCGGGCTCGATCCCGACCGCTGCGGATGCGTTTAGATGGAGGCCACACGAAAAAGGCTGAGTCGCTTTGGGACGTTAAACCCCACAAACCAACCAACCAAAAAGCATCCGTGTGCTGTGTGACGTCAGTGCACGTTACGCCCAGCCGGGGTGGTGCAGTGCTAAGACGCCCGACTACAGTGCCGGAGTACCCGGGTTCGAATCCGACCTCGGCGGCTGTGTTTCGATAGAGGCGAAACGAAGAGGCGTCCGTGTGCTGTGCGATGTCAGCGCACGTTAAATATCCCCAGGTGGTCGAAATTACTCCGTAGCCTCTTGCTCTCTTTCCACTTTCACTCCCACCTTCCTCCCTCCCCTTACGGCGCGGTTGATGTGTCCACAGGACACAAGTGAGATAGTTACCGTGCCTCTCCCTTCCTATAAATCAATCAATCAGTGCACATTATTGATCAGCAGGTGGGCGAGATTACTCCAGAGCTCTCCACTATGGCTGCTCTTTCTCTCTTTTTGCTCTAACTGCCACCTTTCTCAATATCCTATGGCGCGGTACAGGTTTTCACAGAACATCTGTGAAAGATATTGCGGCTTTTCCTTTCCTGCGTGGTGGTTGTGGCTGTAGGAAGAAGGAAAGAAAATGCACGGCCTGCTACTCGCTCTGTAACTGAGCCGCCTCCGCTGCCTCGTGTGGACAGAAGATATAAAAATACTTTGTTCACAAGAATGGAAAGGCCCAGTATCTGTCACAATTGCTCTATGGACACCTGAACCGCACCGGAAGGGAAGGGAGGAAGGTGACAGAGAAAGTAGAACGAGAGAAAGTCGAGCTGTAGCGGAGGTCTGCAGAGTAATTTCGACCACCTGGGAATTTTTAACGTGCGCTGACATAGACGGAATTACGCTGCTGACATCGCACAGCACATCGACGCCTCTTTTTTCGCCTCCATCGCAACGCAGCCCCCACGGTCGGGTTCAAACCCGGGTACTCCGGCACAGTAGTCGGGCGTCTTACCACTGCACCACCCAGGCGGGGTGAACAGAAGGGAAAATAGAGAAGCCGACGTACACAGCCCACGTCCACCAGCGTAGCGGTGGCGGGTGCATTGACAGCCTACAATAAATAAAAGTTCGGTGGCAGGCTAGCCCCCGCCGCAAGCGGCGGTGACCTACCTGCTCCAGCCCCATCAGGGGCAGGTTCAGCCACCTTTATTTTCCTTTTCTGCGTGCGAATTATTATTAGCTGTTCTATAGCTGTTCTGAAGTTTCTCCCGCAGTGTGTTTGCAGCTGATGATTAAGCAGCCAACGCTTCCTCTAATTGATTTAACGATGAAGACGGCATGGAAACCGGATTCAAGATGCCACTGCGTAGGAAAAGGCAGCGAGCCGGTGACAGCCAGCTTGACTTTTCAACTGCGCCACCAATGGTTGCCTAAGCTCAATCACGTTCCGAACTTAAAAGTCTTTAGATACGCAGTGACTGCTCACCAGCACGTCGCTCATCACGTTGTGTTTGACGAGGCCTTGCTCGACACCGCTCTTGCAGACGTACGCGTAGAAGTCTGTGCAGGGCGACTCGTCTTTGTCGATGACGGCAAACAACTTTGCTGCCTCGTTCGGACAGCAGAAGGAAGTGTTAGTGCCGCTTGCGTCATCTGCCTTGATAGAGTGGTATACAGCAAACCAGGCCATGGCTCCGATGACCGCGGCCAAGGAGACGCCAAAAGCACAGCCATGGCAAATTCCTGCCGTGAGCATATTTCTCTGTAAGACTGGAATCAGTGAAATCGGGCGGCCACAGCCAATAGGCGAAAATGGGTCTTCGCTGAAGATACGAGGTTCCATGTCCGCCATTGTCCTCTTTCTTCTTCATGAAGCAGTCCGCGAGCAGTGCGTGCGGATCGGAGGAGGAGCCAGCGCCCTCTTTAGTTAGAGGTACGTTTACTCATGGCTCGAGAGTCCCATAATACGGACCGCAGCACCTTTCAAACTGCTGTGCATATAAGATTTTTTTTCCTTACTGTTTGCCAAAAAGCGGCATGTTTGGGAGAAAAAGGCGATAATCAAATGAAAGTAGGGTTGTCAGTGAAATGAAGTCGAGTAAAGTCGATTCCGTCCGCCGAGCGGTATATAAATAGCCAATGTTTGCTAGGAGATCCGTTTCTGCCAGGTGCCAGATTCTGGCAGACTTCAGTGAGACGAACAAATACTAGTAGTCTCACTATTCTGATATTTGTGGGTAGTACGTGCTGTTCGGACATCAGTATTCAAATTGAGATCATCTTTAAATGACAGGGAGAGAAAGACGAAATAATTGTTCGAAAGATAATTTGGGCAGGTTAGCAGAGCTGAAATAACCCTTGTCTGCTAGTCCAAGCGTCTTCACAAGAAAGCTTGCCAATATTTCCGCTCGTGTCCCTTCCTCTTTAATTATCAGGGCCGTGCTGCCAGGCGCTACTGCTGATTACGGACATGTCACGGAATATACCCATCAGCGTTAAAGAAATAATCGAATAGTGCTTGAACATTATTGGAAAATAAAAAAGCATTAATCATCGTATAGATTTCGATGTCTTAGTAAGAAATCAAGTTCATTGTGAATTTGGAAGTGTTACCTTAGCATGTTTAGCTGTTACCTGAACACCCGCCAAATGATCCAATTTACTGCTATAAGAACTTTTTAACCAGTCGCTGTGTGTGTGCCTCAGGTCTCAACCCTAAGTTCAATTTTATTCTCTCTGCATTTCAACGATTTCCAGCTATTTAGCAGTGACTTTTCTCCTCACGTTTACGTAATGACACGGCATGTCTATGAATGAATTAGTACACTGCAACCAGGAATTAGATAATGGGAGCAGCCGGCCTTCATATAGCTTCCAAGTATTCATAAGAACAAATTATCAATATCTCAGAGTTCCAGAAAAATATTAACTTGATAACAATTAATTATGCAGCTGACTCTAAACAAGAATTGACACTGGAAGCCCTACACTGGGGAACTTTGTAATTACTTAGGTGCAGCCTGTTTCTTCATCGTAAAAATGTAGTAACTCCTTTGATAATAAAGCACTTCAAAATTATGGTTTTTGAATGCCAATTTATTACTACTTTGAATCTCGGGGTCAATCTAACCGGTCGTATTTGGAAGCACTTAAGATATTACAAAAAGGGCAATTAGATTTTTACACAGTCGAAATACAACATTCACACGGGTGCTCTATTTAAGATGAATCTACTACCACTAACTTCATAAGTTATCATAACACTACTATAAACAAAGAATGACCTTAAAACCCACTACATTCACCTCTACGCAGTATGCCATTAAGAAGCCTTCGTAGATCGATGAATAAAAATTTCCATCTCTCAAAGGCTAAATACGTGCACGGGGACTATTTATTATGTTTGGACCAAGCTTTGGAACCACCAACCAAATACGAAATATAAAATAATAATTATCCGATATGACTGAAGAAACATTTTAGCCAGAGGATTGAGAACGGTCTTATTTTGGGGTATTCTGTATTGCTTGTTTATGAACGCTAGAATACGAAAAGACTATGGCGTTTTGAATTCGTGGACTTTGTCTTTTATTGGCATATTTCTGCAGTTTACAAATGTAATTAATGGAAGCGATGCCTGAAATCAGTATTTTTTGGGACAGCGTCACACAAATTGTTTTTATAAATTATTTTTATGCCTCCAATTTACAATCAATTTTTCTCGCGGAAACCAGTTAGCTTTTACCTAGGGACCCAGATGCTGTCACAAACATGTCAATCAATCGTCACCGGCACGCATTTGTGGTAATGATCAGCGCTCATTTATAGGCTTTTTCAGTGCATTGTAATAAAGAATTGCAAAGATTAAATTCTCCTTGAAATACGTTTTACGAGTTTTAGCCACCCACCGCAGCCGCTGTCACTATACTGCCGCTTCGATCTTAGTTTGATTTCGCTCTTGGAGAGCTTTTCAGCAGCGGTTACGTCAGGCGTCTCGTTATTTCATTGACTCACCAGCATGTCTGCCGCAGCTGTGATCTCTGTCTTTATAGAGCGGACGTATGTGTATAGCGTATTTACCTAGGTTAAATGAAGACTAACATGTATTTTTTGGATCTTAAAAAAAAAAGACTAACTTAGCGCACACGTAGACAAGGACGAAGAAAGTACAATGGGCCCACGAGCAATAAATGTAAGAGCAGCGCAGATGCAACTTCATCAAGAAGACGATGTTTACTGCACGTTTGCGCAAGGCGGGTTCGGCTGCAGAGATGGCATTATGATCTCGTGCTTGGGCGGGAAGGTGGCATGGCGATGTTTGGCAGCACTAGATGAAACAACATGAGGTGATTATGATGATGATGATGATAATCAAGTGGTGGCCGGTGTCATTACAATGGGTAGACGCAAACGATGTGGGCTAGCCTAGAGAAATCGATATCAGATAAAAGGCAAACAAAACACAGGGGGAAAGAAAGAAAGCAGCAGGGAAGTAAAAAAAGCTGAATGATTAATTCACCTAAACCTAGATATACGAGGTGAAAGCATGTCATTATTGATATCCTTGGCATGCCAGCCATATATGATACGTGCCCTCCACGAGCAGGAGGACGAACTGCTTAACGGCTTCACCTGGCAACGAATTCAGGTGTCGCACAGTCTGATAACATATACCTGGAAACTGAAAGAGGTCAGCTACACGACGAACAAGCGCTTCAGGAAGAAGACAGTGCGAAAACATACAATGTGTCCTCTACCGCCACGGCACGGACTAGTTGGCCGCAAGCCAGCCTATGTGAAAACCGGAGCCTTAATAGGTAGGACTGCACTTACGAAGCGATCGTTCAGCTTGCTTCCAGGATTTCCGCCGTGATGTACCGCCAGCAAGGTCTAACATTAACAAGATCATACTGGCGCAGGTCAGGAGGAAGACTTGAAGTTTGAAATGTGTGCTAGTGGAGGTGCTATATAATAACGATGTTTTTTTAATATCAATTTGCGTCCTTTGTGATTCACAACAGTGTGAATTCTTTAAGTTCAAGAATGTAGAACTATAATAAATAATGCGATCTTGAGATCTTGTTTCATGACATGATGAGCACCAGTCCGACCTTATTACGGGACAATATTTGGTTGAACAGAACTCGGTCTGGATATATTTGTCTGTACCTTCCTCCAGGCTATTGCTACTTCGTTTCCTTGTGTAGAGTCTGGTGATGTTAGAGCCCTCCTGCTTAGTCAATAACACTTCGGTATTTAGCAATAGTTTGTCAGATCCTCTCGTTTTTCTTGCTGCGTGGCACTTCTCCAGCCCGGTGTGGGAGTTGTCGTGTTAGTTTGTGTTCTGCCGTGTATCGGGGCACGCCTGCGTGGGCTGGTGTCAAAACAAGAGTGACGTCTCTTTTGATCGAGAAATTGCAGGCGATTGTCGCTGACTCCTGCGGTGTAGCTCCTGGTTACGCTTTTGCTGTCACTGATTTTATATATTGTCTCAGTCTGAGCAATAGCCAATGCAGCTTCTTTTGCTGTCTGTATTGACGTTGTTTATATACTGATTGCTGCGATCATTTCTCGCATGTCATTGTTTACGACTTCATTTTTTCTTTGCCGCAGTATGCAGCGTGTATGATGCCAATATTGGGTATTTGCAGAAGGTAAACGAAGGCCATATATTGCTAATATACAGTCACTATGGCGCCTACATACTTAAGGCTTCGATGAGGCTATATAAAGTCCTGTTGACACCAGGCATATGGCCCTGGTCTGTTTATATAAGGTCACGACGACGCCATATATGCCCTTTATCAGGCCACATAGGGTCTCGAGGATACCATATATGCGCCTGATCAAGCCATATAAGGTACCGTTACCCTTCAGATATGGATTATATGTTGCATGATATGGCCAAATCTGAGCCATATAAGGGCACCATTTTGCACATATATGACCTTATCTGGCCTGATTTTCGATTTGATTTGGCCAGATAAGGTCCTATTTGCTGCCTTATATATTTGTATCTGGCAGCATATGTTCCATATCTGAATCAGATATACAATTTCCGTGACGGTACATATACAATACCCTCCCGAATTTCTGCCTCAAATCTGAGTGTCTGTGTTTCTGACCTTTTCTCTCGTCGTTTGCTTATTATATTCGGGGTGCATGTTGTTTGGTATTAGGGATATGGGTCCGTTTCCAGTCCTTCGTTTTCCTTTCCCCTGTCTTGCACCAGTTTCCTTCGGTTATATACCTATTTTTCTTATTACGTTCCTTCCTCAATTAGTTTTCTTTAGCCTTCTTTGTGGTGAAACCAGTGTTTCCTAAATATTTCGTCGAATGTATTGTGTATTCTCTGTCTGACTGTCTGTGGAGCCAGGTGGTGTAGGGCCCTTTTAATGCATTTTCTCAACATGATATTGATCTACTGAGACCTGAAGAAGGCTGAAAACATAAGACAATGTGATAAACCAAAGGTATTTCTTTCATGATGCCCAAAGAGAAACAATTCCGCAAAATGTAAAGCTCTGCATACTCATGCCATGGCAATACGTGAGAGATATCGTTCTCCAACGGTTTGAAATTTGATATGAACCTTTTACAGCTCTAACAATAAGTGCGTATTTTGCACAATAGATCTACAGCACATACATAATCGCTTTGTATTTTTCGGCGGTACTGGTATTGGTTTCCAGGAAACATAAAACTACCGGGCTCGAGAAGACGTTCAGATATTTTAAGATCGTAGCTGCACTTTGAGGAAGAGAAAAAAATTCAGAAATGAGTAGATCACCTCTGCCGAATATTGATATCTAGCGTAATTTAAGCAGTCCTATGACAACGTTTATGCACCTACGTTATACCCAATGTCACATTTTTGTTGTATTGGAAAGCACATGCTTAAACCCACCTTCGTTATAAGCGATGCTATGGGTTTAAATTATCCAAAGTCCCTTGGTACGCACGCACCTTGGTTATTTCGAGCTTCACGTTGACGTTCAACAATCCTTTAAATAAGTTTCACGAGCTTCAGACAACGACCGTAGCTGCAGTCGTTGCTCCCGCTTTTATCTCGGCTCACTTCCATACCTGGTAAGCAACTCGGCAGCAGGCTTGTCTTGCTTCTCGTTGTTCTGTAGTTTCGATATTCTGTCTAACATTGGTGCAGTCTCTGGCTTTAGCTAGAATGCTAATTTACCTAGGCGAAACGAGCGAGCGGAGCTGATTGAACTTCATGAAGGTGACGATGTTCAATGCACTGAGCGGGTGTGCTTTGTATTTTGATCTTGATAAAGACCTCTTATATGCAATTGGAGTTACGAACAATGCAGTACACAAGTACGTGGAGCCATCTGTGGAAATTGTGAGGTACTAGGTTCAAGAATAGCACGAATCTTTCAAATGCATGCAGTAGAGTGAAACCTCTGATACGAAAAGCTGCGGCTTCGCACGCGTAAAGATTAAGTCACCCTTGCGTTTCACCTATACGCTAACCACTATTCCAAAAATTAAATGTGTTCATTTCGAAAGCTAAAACCAAAGTGCAAATTTTGTTGGAAACCTTACAGGGCTGTTTTATTTGTCTTTCTTATTGTCTACAGAAAAAATACAATAGAACAAAAAAGAGTACGGTCAATGCATTAGCAGCACGGGAGGATTAGTCATGCTGTGTTCTGCACTTCATAAAATTTTCGCAAGCGCAGAAATAACGCACTTAGTGTCCGATTTGCCCTCTAACCTTGGAGAATCTTTCAGCTAGCTAACTTTAGATCTCATAACTATCCCGACTCTATTTCACACTGTTTATTTATCAGGCCATGTCATTACATACAATGGTCATCACATTACGTACACATGAGGATAAAAGTAATTGCTCAATTGCTGCAAATTGTTTATGTGTAGAGAGAATAAAATTGGATCTAGAACTGAGACCTGAGGCACGCCCACAGCGCCTGGGTAAACCTCCGACCTTACAGTAGTATATTGGATTAGGCGGCTGTTGTTGAGGTAATGGATAAAATATGCTAAGGTAAAACGTCCAAATTATTGTTGAACTAGCTTTTTTTTAATTTGACATCATGATCTAACGGAGACAAACGCTTTTTTGATATTGAAGAATATTCTATGCACTTTTTTATTACTTGTTTAGCGCTGATGAGTATATATCGTGACACGGTTGTAGGCAGCAGTGGCACCTGACAGCACAGCCCGGATATTGGACGCGGAAGGCACAGAAGTGAAAAAATTTACAAGCTTTCTTGGTAAGACGTTTGGTGTAGCAGGCTAGGTCTATGTTACCGCTGCCAACGTCTCCAAATTTCTTTTGAACCATTATTTCGCCTTTCTCTTTGTCGCTTGAGGACGCGCTCAATTTGAATACTCATGTCCGAACAAGGCGTACAGTCCACAAATATTAAAATGCTGAGACAGGTATTAAGCATGAGTAGTAAGTTGGCATCTCACTGAATTCAACGAGTTTCCTGCACCTGGAAGAAACGGATCTCTTACCACATTCGATATTAATATACCGCTCAGGCAGAGGGAATTGACTTTTCTCAACTTCATTTCCTTGTAAACTGTCTTTCATTTCATTGCCGGCTTTGCTCGGCCTAATAATTGAAAAAGAAAACCTTGTGCACAGCACTTTTAGATGCACTGGAGGTCGGCATTAGGGGACGCACGAGCCATGAATGAAAGCACGTCTAACCAAAGGGGGTGCTCACTGCTCCCATCCGCACGTCCTTCTTGCGGCCTTCTCCATGAAGAAGAGGACAATGGCTGAGTTGGAAGCCCGGATTTTCAGCGAAGACCCATGTTCGCCACTTGGTAGTGGTCGTTCGACTTTGCAGACACCAGACGTGCGGAGAATGATGCCCACGGTAGGAACCTTCCTTGGATTTGCGTGTGGCGTCTCCTTGGCCACGGTCATCGGCGCCTTGGCCTGGTTTGCTGCATACCACTCTATCAAGGGAGAAGACACGAGCGGCACAAACACTTCCTTCTGCTGTTCGGATGAGGCAGCGAAGCTGTTCGCCGTCCTCGACGAAAACGAGTCGCCCTGCACAGATTTCCGCTCGTATGTCTGCAAGAACGCCATCGAGCATAGCCTCATCAAACACAAAGCAATGAGCGACGTGCTGGTGAGCAATCATTACGCAGCTAATGAAAGACCTTTTACCTTCGATCGAATATGCAGCGCAAATAACGATGGCCAAGCCACTGGCGGCGGAGTTGATAAGTCGAGTAGGCCGTCGTAGGCTCTCTGTGTTTCTAGCATAATGAATTCGTCAATTCCCAAGCAGGTTTTATCGTTGTATCAATTAGAGAAGGCGTTGGTTGCATAAACATCATCTACAAACTCACTGTGGTTCAAACGTAAGGGCTGCTAATACTAATTCGATCACAGGAATGGAAAGCCTCAACGGAGTGGCGTCCATGTGCTGTGCGATGTCAGTGCACGTTAAAGACCCTCAGGTGGTCGAAATTTCCGGAGTCCTCCAATACGGCGTCTCTCATAGCCTGAGTCGCTTTGGGACGTTAAACCCCACAAACCAACCAAACCAACATCTTTCACACTTGTTCTGTGGACACCTGTACCGCGTCTTTGGGAAGGAAGGAAGGAAGGTGAGAATGAAAGCGGAAAGACAGAAAGAGGAGCCATAGCGGAACACCGACGTTATCTCGACCAACTGCAAATCACCTACCTGTATTGATATCGCACAGCACATGGGTGTATAATTATGTTGTCTCCATATAAACGCAGCCATCGATGATCGGGATAAAACCCGGGAACTCGGGCACAATAGTTGCTCATCTTAAGCCCTGCACCACCGAGCTGCGCTGAGGGCATCTCCATCAATTATGACGAATGCCTTTCTACGCTCATAGAATGAAATCCAGTGCGCGCGATGTGTGCACGAGTTCTGTCATATTCTGCGAGATTCCGTGAAATCTGTTCCTGTCCTCTGCAATCACACGAAGGCGCGAAAAGGAACGCCACGCAGCAGCGGCGGTGGTTTACCGCCCAAACCCACGCTTTCCGAAGAAAGCATGAGTGATATTGCGGCTTTCCTTTCCTGTGGAGCAATTATTATTTATATATAGCCTAGAAACGAGCAAGGATACGATGCAAACGTTTAGAGGCAAGTAATAGGAGAGGAAGTGTAGGCACTCGCCATTCTCCTTTTGGGGGCACTTAAGAGACCCTCTAAATTTCCTTGGTTGAAATAGTTTTGTTTGGTATTGGGGTTTAACGTCTCAAAGCGGCTCAGCCTACGAGAGACGCCGTAGTGGAGGGCTCCGAAAATTGCTACCACCTGAAGTTCTTATCGCACAGAACACGGGCGCCTTGCTTTTCGCCTCAATCGAAAAACAGCCGCAGATTGTGCGGCTTAGTGTTTGAAGGCATTTCGTAGACCATACTTGTGAAGTAAGCATAGATATAAATATCTTGAGATACGATGCTTGTGGAATGAATCAAGGTGCTTCGAGGGCATGGTGCACATCCCACTACGGCGTATCTCATAGCCTGATCCGCTTTGGGACGTTAAACGCCACAAACCAAACCAAACCAATGGTCTACACTAGGTAGTGCTCGGGAGTTGTACCTGGAAAGGTGTTTGAGCTTTTACGAAAAAACTTAGACTTTATGACGATCAGAATTTATTATTGGTAAACGCGCGGGAAAAGACGAACACGACAGAGAGAAAACTTGACACATGCAACACAGAGCGCTAGTGTTGTGCTGACAGATCACTTGTGTCGTGCTGTCATTACTGCTGTGTTTGTCTTCTAACACCCGTTTATTATGAATACGTAACAACTAGCCAAACTTTTCACGTTAACGCAGGATATACCGAAGGATATAAGCGCCCGCCTAAACGTGTTGTATAATTTAATAGTGTACACTTTATAAACCATGCCACCCTTACGACACAATCTATCGTCGCCGATAATCCAATCGTTGCGGGCGGGGGGGTGGGGGGGGGGATATCTGAAACACGGGAACGCTTAAATAAGCATCGCCTATCCTGATCAGGACAGGAATGTTTTGTCGGCTCCCGTTCTAATCCCGTATTCAGAAGGTCTGCATATATTCAGCTTGAACCAGCGCGCCACTGCGGCCTATGAGGAGCGTGTCTCTCACAAACCCAAGTCCTGGTTTCGACTTCAAAACTCAAGTTTCACACAGTTTTCATTGTCGTTATAGTTACGTTATGTTTCTTTTAGAAAATATAAGAAAATGTTCAGTTTGATGTCAAATGCCTTGAGGAAATTAACGCCAATACGAACATTTTGACCTATTCCTGAATTTTATAGTTCCATCGGTATTTTTCTCTCACGCCTGTTGACGACGAATACACCGCCGAATTTCCTGAGGAGAGGTTCCTTAACGAGAAGGTAATAAATTGCTGTGATTTCAACGGATGAAGCGATATATAAAAATCGGACCGGTAACATTATGCATTGGCGGGCGGCACAAAATGTTCGTTCGGTCGATGTGCCTCAGTGTGTGACATGAAATGAGCTTGAAAAGCAGACAGGGTGATATAAAGAAAAGAAAGCAGAAAACAAGAGCACCGAATTCCAGTGTTGATATGTTTCATCACCTGGCGAATCATACCCACAGTGAAGCTGGGCTCGAAGTTACAGTCGGCCATTTAGCTCTGCTTTGTAGGGGGCACTTGAGGCGTGCAATCATTTAGGTTCTCCCAAATGGCTGCACTGTCATCAGTGTTTCAGCTTATGCTGTAAGAGGTACGTTAGTTTTATGCTCGAGGCCACCTCAGAAGAGCATAAATTAATCGCCGCCACGAATGGCTGCGAGTTTTGCAGCAAAGGCAGGGCAGCGTCGATTGCTATCCCGGATAGATTTTAAATACCGACCACTAGGCGGCTGTCTGTTTTCCCTATAGGCTGTGCACGGGGTGTAGTGAAATGCCCCAAAGAAGCTATAAATTAAGAATAGCATCTGTGAAGAACTGTTACAAGACAATCACGCTAACTTACAGCACTTCTCTTCATGAGGGCGAGGCTACTGGTATACATGTCATCATTCCCACTGCTTCGAAGACTCCACACCTAAGAATAACATCAGAGTGATGCGTATATTTATAATGGCTTCGCAAATATTGTAAGAGGGGACTTTATAATCTTATAATGAATAAAGCAAAACTTGGAAAAATAAGCAAAAAAGACATTTTGGCACTATTGTTTTATGGAGCTATGATATTTAAACAAGTCTGGCAAACATAATTATGCTTTATGTATAACGTAGGTTGGTCAGGAAGGTATTAACTTTGTAGGATGACAAATACCGAGCGCACGAACGTGCAGGAAAAAAAATTGGTTATATGAGAATCCATTGGGGACGCGCGATAATAGAGCGGGCGTTTATGTTATGGTCAAGATGCAAAATACTTTACGTGAACATTCAAATGCCGTGCTAGCATTCTTTGTAATCTATAATTTTTGGAAAATATCAAATATTTGAAACTAATGACCGGCAAGGATTTAGGGCACCCCGTTTGGGTATTTATATGATCGGGTGTTCATGCATTTTACAAGGAAGAGATAAGGATTTGTTCGTTGGAACGGTCTAGCGATGCGGTTCCCAGCAAATTTTTCTCTGTTGACAGATTCTTCCTGAAGCCAAACATTGAGTTTGGCAGTAGTACCAGGTCCTGCCAATCCCCCAAAACATGGGCCCCCTACACAACAGCGAAAGACAAGCGAGCAGTCGCCACATACAAAGCAACATTGTCAGAAACTATAGTGACCTGCTCTATGTAGACACCAGTTCATATCTGGGAAGAACAGCGGCTGTAGCCACCAGTTGACCACACCAGAAGAGAGGTGACCAGCTCATCGGTCAAGACCAATAACTGCATAGAAGATGCAGAGGAAGTTTCAATCACCCTTGCAGTTAAACACGCCAGCAGCTAAGGTAGAAAACACATATTACTCAGCGATTCCCAAAAGGCCTGTCGTACCTTCCTCCTGGGGCACGTATGCAAACTGGCACACCGAATTATGTAGCAGGGAAAAAAGACGGGCAACTTGAAGCACACAATCCTGTGGATACCGGCACACGAGGAAATCGACGGCAACGAGGCAGCCGACGGGATAGTCGCGGCCATACTTTCCGGGCACATGCGCCGGCTGCCCCAGAGCCTTCAAACCCTATCATATACGGGGAACTAATACAGTAAAGAAAACAATACGTAGAACCACACAAAGACCTCAACAGACAGGAGGCAGTAGCCTGGAGGATAATACAGGCCAGTACATTCTTAAACCTAGAAAAGTACCACAACATCTAACCAGAAAAATTCAAAAATACCACATGCACTGCATGCGGTGAAGTCTCGGAAATCCTTCATGTGATATGGAACTGCAAAGAGCAATTAGAGAAATATAAAGCTCGAGCACTCAGCCAAGCGGTTTGGCCCTAATGAGCAGCAGAGCCTGCTCATTAGGGCCCGGGAGGTAGCCCAAGACAATGGTATCCTGGTCTGAGGAAATCACCCATGCAATTCCATTAAACACATAAAGTTTACTCTCTCTCTCCAGCAAATTATCCCCGTTCGTTTTTTCTTGACAAGTAATGACAGGGCTAGAAACCTAATAGGCTCCGTTTACAGCAATATAATAGAAATATCTAATAGTCCCCTAGCGATGCTGCGCGAATACACTGACTGTAATGTGCAATCCAGTTTAACCAGTATCCCACCAAATTACTTGAACATGCTATATCATACAGCCTAATTAGCCATCTTGATTGCATAAACTTATTTACCCCCATCAACACGGTTTTCGAAAGCACTACTCCTGCGAAACTCAACTGGCTGAATTCACTCATGACATCCTTCACTTTATGGACGAAAACCTTCAAATTGACGCTATACTTTTAGATTTCTCCAAAGCTTTCGACCGTGTTCTGCACTCACACTTGCTCTAAAAATTTTCCTCTCTAGGTATCCCTGATAATATAATAACCCGGATCAAACAGTTTCTTCTTGGACGCAGTCAATTCACATTAAGCAATGGCTGCCGCTCATCCCTTTCTGATGTTACATCAGGTGTTACGAACAGTAATTCAGCGTTCATACACCATCAACATAACCCCGGTTGTCAAAACATCATCCTACAAGTACCTTGGATTATGTCTTTTATCTTCATTATCTTGACTCAATCACGTCCAAACAATATGCTCTGATGCCTCACATGTTCTAGGTTATTTACGGCGAAACCTCAAGTCAGCATCCCCGGAAGTAAAATACCTGGCTTATCAAACTTTCGTCCGTACCAAACTAGAATTTGCATCATCAATCTGGCACCCATCTTAAGCCTACCTCTACGCCGAACTCGAAACCATCCAAAACCGTGCAACCCGCTTCATCACTTCTGAATACTCCAAAGAAATCAGCATCACTGCACTTAAATGGTCTATCTCCCTGGCCACTCTAAAGTCACGCCGCATCATCTCCCGTCTTCACATACTGCACAGCTTCTTTTACCACCCTGCGTCCAGACACTTTGCTGCCACCACCGCTCAGAACGCCCAATCGCCTAAGCCACAGCCTCCCAATAGCAGATATCATGAGCCACACTTCATCTATGAACAGTTCATTTTCCCCGACGCGATTACTCTCTGGAATGCCCTACCTTACTACATAGTTTCATGCGACGATCGTAAATCACTTCGCACAAAACTCGCTAGTCATTTCCAAGATGTGTAAGCATTTCATCTCTGTTATCATCAATTATTCACTGGCTTTCAACTTTCTTGCTGCCGCACGTGCGTTTCTTGCCTTTTCTGCATGATCCCACGAATACCTTGATGCTCTTTATTTTATTTATCTTGCCTTTAACAATTTGTAGTGTTTGTGTTAATTGTGGCTGCCTTCTTCTAGATTGTATTTACCCGAACTCTAGCCCCTTTTTATGTTATGCCCTCGGGCCCTTAAGGATAAAATAAATGAAATAATCAGGCATGCGAAAACAATTGCATTCATAAATTTTAATCTACGCAAAAATTACGATAAAGAAAGATTTGTGAGCAGAAAATGAAAAAAACACAGTTTAGCAGGGGCAGTCTCTTCACAGTGACATATATCTAGTACGCAACAAGTCGATGCCCGTTCGCTGATTGTGCGCACGCCTATTTGTGTCTGCCCGCTTGGTTGCGTTGCCACCTTAAGCAGCACTTCTTTGACCCACATTAGGAACAAGCCCTGTTCGCCAAATACATCGATCTCTGTCTAAAGTCATTGGCAGAAGCTCCCAACGTTGGCATCATTTGACAGCAATTGAACCCATCGAAACCAATAGCTCCTGATACTGACCCGATGGGCAGAGACCACGCAAGCATGTTCTTACTGCTCAGGTAAAGTAGGGCTTTATTTCAACCTTGGGTAGTCTTCCATTCGGCGTGTACAATATGCTTCTGTGCCAATAATCATCCTAAACCGAAAACAGAGGAAAATGAAGTGATGGCGGTGTTTCCCGCAAATCACTGAATCACGCGATATCGTCGAGCATTTCAATTCCTGTGCAGTAAAGGTCTGCTGCATAAGGTAAAACCGACCAGATGAACGAAATTCATTTTTTTTTTCATAGCAACTTCGAAGATAACCAGGCACTGAAGAGTGTACATACAAGCACATATATAGTCATGATGGCCAGAGAGTTGAAAGCTTTCACGAAGATGTTGAATTGGCAATGCGGAAAGGAAAGACGCAGTGTACTCTACTAATGAGCAACTTTAATGCCAAAGTAAGGAAAAAGCAGGCAGGAAAACAGGCTTTAGGTGACTACGGAATTGATTCTAGGAGTCTCAAGGGAATGCTATTGTGCTATTGTTGAGTTTTCAGAGCGCAGCAAATGAATAATTATGAATACCTCCTGCAGCAAACGTAAGAACCGGAAGTAGGCATGGAAACGTGTCGGGCAAATCCACCAGGTGGCTTGACAGAATTGGCAGTGCTTTCGCACATTTCCGCATGTAAGAGGACATAAATGCACCCCTGTAATATTTTTGTGTATTATGGAGAGGGCCCTTTGTGTTCAGATCTGGCGTTTTTTTTTTCTTCCCATAAATCAAAGCTAAAGAATGATCCCTGTTGCTCTGCGTTCAAAATTTGGCATTCACCTAAAATTCTTTTATATTCCTTTTTTTTTCTGCGTTATTTTTTGTTAAAATTAATCGGCAATCATTGAAGGCTTTATTGCGTTTACACATACTCTGAACCGGAAGTGGACATGGAAAAGTCCTAACAGGGAAACTTAAAATGAAATTGACTTCATGCTCTGCTCTCAAACCAGCATTATGCAGGATGTAGAGGCAATTGGGAAAGTGCGATGTAGCGACCACAGGATGGTAAGGTTTCGAATTAGTCTAAACTACAGAGAGAATAAAACATATTAGCAAGAAAGAAGTCCATCAAAGAAATAGTGCTGAATGGGAGGGCAGAAAAGTTCAGGATATTGCTAAAGAATATACATTCAGTTCTAAACAAGGATGAAGATATTAGTCAAGAAGCAATCAACAATAATTTCAGAAATATCATTACTGAGTGCGCTGTAGAAGGCGGTAGGATAGTTTAAGAGGATACCGGTAAGCTGGCTAAGAAGATGAAACATTTGATTCAGAAACTCCAAAGTATGCAAGTTTCCAATCCAACAGACCAGATGGAATTCGCAGAGGTATCAAAGCTAATCAATAAGGGCAAAATGGCCGATATACAGAAGTAAACCATGGAGAAAATTCAGCATGCTGTAAAAAACGGGGGAAACCTTAATTCAGTGAAAAATAAATTGGGCATAGGGAAACATCATATATATGCGATCAGGGACAAGGCGGGCAACCTCATCACGAATACGGACAAGATAGTACAAATAGACTAGATGTTAAATACTGATCTCTATAGTAGCCAAAGCAGTCAGGACAATATTGAGATGGGCAGAAGGGAAAAACAATCAGCAGTTCGGCCAGTATCTAATTATGAAATTTAGGAATCGTTAGAATCTATGACAAGAGGAAAGCAGCTGGACATGATCAGGTAACTAGATTTATTGATGGATGGGCGGATATCGTGAAATGAAAAATTGTCACCCTGTATACGCAGTGCCTGGCGTCATCGATGGAACGGCACCGTAGAAGAACACAAACAATATTTCATAAACAAATTGATAAAAAGTGGACGCTTGGACCTCGAAAATTAGACAAATCAGCTTACTGTCTGTTACGTATAAGGTAATTAGGTAATCGCTAATAGAAACATTCCAATAAAGCTGGATATCAAGCAGGTTTTAGGAAAGGTACTCTACTATCGATCATATCCATACCATCAACAGGGTGATAGAAAAATGCTTGGAATATAACCAGCCCTTATACATAGCATTCAATGATTACGAAAAAAGCATTTGACTCAGTACAAATCTCGGCGGTTATGCAGGCATTGCGAAATCGGGTTGTAGACGAGCCATACGAGAAATTACTGGATGATATGTATAGTGGTGCAAAGCAACCATAGTTCTGCGTAAAGAAAGCAAACAAACATTTTATTAACAAAGGTGTTAGGCAAGGAGACATGATCTCCCCAGTTCTATTCAAAGCTTGCTTAGCTTAAAAGAAGTATTCAGAGACTTGGAATGGGAGCAATTAGGGATAAGGGTAGATGGAGAATACCTCAGTAATCTGCGCTTTGCTGATGAGATTGCCTTGCTAAGCAACTCAGGGGATGAACTGCAAATAATGATTGATGACCTAGACAGGAAACGTAGAAAGGTAGGCTTGAAAATCAATATGCAGAAGACTAAGGTAATGTTCAACAGCCTCGGGAAGGAACAGCAGTTTAAAATAGGTAGCGAAGTACGGGAAGTAGCAGTCGAATATATCTACTTAGGACAGGTAGTAGCTGCATATCCGGACAAAGTAAGGAAATTAACAAGGTGAATAAGAGTGGGATGGAGCGGTTTTGGCAAGCACGCACAGTTTATGGCTAGCTGCTTACCGGTATCGCTCAAGAGGAAAGTATACAACAGTTGCATGTTACCTGTACTCACCTATGAGGTTGAAACGTCGAGGGTAAGGAAGAGGGTTCTACTTAAGTTGAGGACAACGTAGAGGGGTATGGAACGAAAAATGGTAGGGGTAACGTTAAGAGATAGGAGGCGTGCAGAGTAAATCAGAGAAATAACTCTTGTTGCTGACATTCTAGTCGAAATCAAGAAGAAAAGGGCATGGGCAGCACATGTAGTGTGAAGAGAGGATAATCGATGGTCGCTGAGCGTAAGAAACTGGTTTCCAAAGAAAAGAAAGCGTAGCAGGGGGCGGCAGAAAGTTAGGCAAGCGGATAAGGTTGAAAAGGTTGCAGGGGCCAAGTTGATGCAGCTAGAAAAAGACCGGGTTAAATGGAGGAATATGGGAGAGGTCTTCACCCGGCGGTGGGTAGTCAGGCTGATTATGATATATATGTAGACATCGGTTACGTGATAATCAACAATCGAGTATTTGTGAGAAATGCATTTTTTCGTTGTATACTAGGGGTTTTATATTTAACACAAAATTTTGGAAAATGTGTTGCTCACAATACTAAGAGGCATTTCGACTCCTCATAAATAAGACATTTCTTTGCTTGGTTACTAAGGAGACCAGTTGCAAATAATGTATAATGATCTTGACATGCCAATGAGAATGATTGGACCAAAATAATGTTTAAACGACTAAATTAATCTTCAACATCTTCTCGAGGTAAAGCAACAGGAATTTGGTATAGTCAGCACACGTAACGCGAAAAGACCAATCGACAGGTGCTAAGGGTAACGAACGGGATTCCAAAGGGAGGCCAGAGCTGCAGGGAGCGCCAACAAGTTAGCTGGACAGGTGCCGTGTTTAGCGGATGCAAGAAGCACGGACCGCCTCAATTCGAGGGATTTTAGTAGGACCCTTCGCCCTTCTAGTACATTTAGTCCGGCTGATGATGATAGCCGTAAAGTTTGTAGCTGAGATTGACAGCCGAATCTGTTTTCAGAAAATCAAAGCGCGGATATTCTTGGCAGTCTGGCCGAAAATTACTGTCACTTGCATGGTGTTAGTGAGAACGCATTAAAGGAATACTTTAATATTTGTGCCATTTTAGGGATGGGCCACCAAACTGGTGTGTATGACTGACATGGACTGGTTCATTTATCCAGCGTAATTTCCCGATTCTACAAAAAAGTGCCCAAATTTGTGAGTACTGTGTTACGGTTCACAACTCGAACGATGTTTGAGCTCTCATGGCAACCAGAACAAAAACAACTTCAATGAATCGCTGAAAGAACAGGCATTTGTTACAATAAAACTCTTCAGTTCCAAAAAGTAATCAACATGCTATCCGAGGCAGAATTGTAGGAGTACTTGATTGATTAGGAAACTTTTGGTCAGTCAATAGAGAGGAAACATCCTTGGTTTGTTCCATAAAATTGTATTCGTAGGAATACTCTCGTTCCTACTAACTCGACACTTGATTTTCATATCTCAGACTGGAAAAACGAACCGTACAAATATCAGACAGCATCAAGTAGTTATTTACATGTGAATGTGAACGTCTTTTTTGGTTGTCGGGACATGTATGCCAATTCTAAAAGCTGCCCAGTTTCATCATGGACGTTTCGTTCTTGTTTTTTTTTTTGCTGATTGCGAAATCAGTTTTAACTTTATTTCTATATCATCGTCTTTCCGTACTTGGCGACAAGTGCCGGAACTTATGACAGATAATTTAGGGGTCTAAGCCGAGTTTGGTCCTCAAACCGAGAACCACGAACGAACTGTGGTGAAATAAATACACCCCGCAGTGACCTGACCGTGTTGACAGAGAAATACAGAGAGGAAGAGAAGCACAAGACGCTTACTGTCAGTATATAGATTAGCCATACAACTAAAAAAAATTGTCGTCAAAGAAACTACATACAAAGCTTGGATCTATGAGAGCTTCTCATTGACTTAACTGTGCAAAGCAATAGGTAAACCAGCGACATCTTTCCTTAGAGATTGCGGGCCGCCAACAGCGTACGCCCACTTGCTAACTGGCTCCTCTGAGGGCTCATGCTTAGGCGTATCTTTGGTGCGGTTATGTTCACGGCAATCACTTTAACTCAAATAGCACAAAATCAGTGGTCCTACAATGGCATTTTGGTGGCAAAATTTGCCAAAAATATAGGTTCTTCATTGCCATTTGGGAACTCCGTGACTTTTTGTAACAATGGACCCGTCATATATACCAATTTTTCGCCTATGATCCGCCTGTACACTATAAAAAATTCCAGTTTGTCGCACCTGATTGGGCCCATGGTTCCATTTTATCAACAGAGGGGCACGTTCGCGCCATGACCATCCCTATTTCCAACCATTTTACCAACAATGGCCCACACTACGCGCCTTTACTATGCCAGCTTTTCACCAATGACCTATGTTATCGCAAAGACTAAATCTATTGCCAACCCGTTTTTCCATCCTGACCCAAAATTCATCACAAATGCACTGCCAACATGCTTTTAGGCGTTCTTCAATTGCAAGGTCAGTAGAAAATATTTGATGCATGCGATGGGTGCCTCACCAAGACTTGTGCCTTTAAAACTCTGGCTACATATAGTGTAGTTCGTTTTCGGTCGTAATGGTGAAGTATTTATTTAAGACTGTAAGCAGTAGTTTCATACACAATGGAGATTGGCCAACATCTGACTTATGCCACTTGTCCTTCTGCGGTAAGGGTTTCATATGTAACCTCTTGCATATGAGCGACCAGCGGACATGCAAAAAGAGAACCAAAGGATTCAGCAAGCAAACTAACTTATTCAAGTGCCACGTGAACACGTAGCAAGACATAGCTTTAAGTACAGACTGCGAAGGCTTGCAGTAGGTGGTAGGGCTGAGTACAGGGGCCCTTTGCTGGCTGGATAATTGGCAGAGACAGCAGATCGGTGGGGATGTAGGCACGAGGTGTGGGTCATAGATTCAGGGCTCTGTATTGAGAGTTCTGAACCAGTACAAGGATTTGCTCATGCAGCCGAGAAGCGACAGGCAAGCAAGCCAGAATAACGAGCGTATCTTCTTTAACCGGCAATAGATTGCAGACTGCTGGCAGCCACCCTCGAACAAGCCTTGTTACCGCCATGTCCACCCCTGGCTTTTCAAGTATAGCATCTGCTCAAGGTAATTGTGCATCAAAGACCAAGAAGAAATATTCCCAACAGAGCACTCTGCAAGCAAAGAAAAATCAAGTTCATTATTTCACAAATAGAAAAAGGGAAGCGTGCGTGTCTTTAAACAGACGATCCTATTAAAAATTATGAACAATATTTGCCCATTTATGGTTCTAGGTTTCTTAGCCAACATTTCTGACAGATTCTGACAACATTGTAGAAAGCTAT
The DNA here is from genome assembly GCF_055883805.1 of Amblyomma maculatum. Classification (NCBI taxonomy): domain Eukaryota; kingdom Metazoa; phylum Arthropoda; class Arachnida; order Ixodida; family Ixodidae; genus Amblyomma; species Amblyomma maculatum. The sequence goes on from NC_139354.1 coordinate 87,930,417, forward strand.
ATTTTGTAACAGGTGGCCTACCATTACTGGTGGTTGACATGTGCAGAAATTAAATATCATGGAGTAGCGGAAATCCTTGGTGTGAAGCTTCGGCCGTGGACGTGCGCTTTCGTTTCTTGGGTGTACCCGACTGTGAGACCCTACACTAAACCCACAACCAATTATATCATCAGCATGTTTATCATATATAAAAATGTATTACTGAATGTTAACAAAAATTCTCAAAATATTGTAAAACAGCTATTACGTGTTTAGAGGTTAATATTTCGATGATATTGCTACGTGGCGGCAAGCGCCACTGCCCTCTTCTTCCTGCTTCGTCCGTAACAATATTGTTAGGTATTCAATCGAACATTCAAATCGAATAATATTACAGTTAGGAGTCAAATTTGTGTGATGCACCCTGCACAATTTGGAAACCTCCTTTCCTAACCTTCCGCACACATTGTAAAGCCACTCACCGACACTTTCAATTCCTGCCCCCTTCACTCTATACATACAAGCTTTCTGTCAACTTTGAGCGATATTTTTTTGCATAGGATGAACATTTGCTGTCCCAAAAACCAACAGAATCGAGTGAAATGAAATGAACGCAGGAATAATTGATCACCATCACATACAAAATAAAACAAATGAATATAAGTAGTACACCTATGGCCCTCTTGGTCGATCTAACTGCTGGTAAGATCGGAGATCTTTCGAAAGCCTTAGGTACCGTCCACCTGACAAACAAGGGTTATAGCGTTTTCACTGAGTGTAAACTTTGGCAAAATGCATTAGCTAAATCGCTTACACGTGAACAAGCTCTTGGTGTCCCGCTGAACTGTAAAAATAAGGGCACCTTATTCTCTTCATGCACAAATTATAGATGACTAATGTTTGAAAGATCGAATAAAATGAGGTACCACATAACACCCAATCCCGCTAATTAACAAGGTCGTCAACGTCCCTTGAAATGCCTCTTAACCAAAACAAATAATAAGAAAGCTTTTACGATTAGGGAAAAATTATACTTCATGCTGACATTTCGTAACGACATTTTTTCCCAGAAATCTGCATGTGCATCGTTTTTCTGATAAAAAAAATAAAAATGGAAAATAAAACGCCACATATCCGTCCAGAACATTGTTCGTTTTCGAAATCGTCTGAAGGTAAACAGATCGTGGTACTCACAAATAGGATTTTGCTGACCAGCTTCTGAACTATGCTGGAGATCTTGTATGATCTCGGAAGTGGCTTCCTTTTTCGTTTACACATAACCTCGGCCGAGCGTAAGCCTCTGCTCCAAACACGCACATACGAGTCGCTACCGCCGTGCATGTCCGGCCATGACGAACACGAAAAGCTCACCTCGAGCGAGCAGGCTTACTTGTCGCGCTGGTTGTCAGGCAGGCTGCGAGGCCACACTTATTAACTATTGCACAGCTTTTGTCCTTGCAAGAGAAAGTATGCTGCTGAACGATGTGTAGAATAAAGTGCAGAAAGTGAATAAGCTACGCACAGCGCCTTCAGGCCAGAGGGAAATCAAGCTCGAGCAGATGACGCAAAAAAAGATCACAAAGCGAAAAGAGCCTTGTTGAGGGGATGATGGTACTTTTATGGGAAAAAGAGCAATGGTTAGCCTTGACCGCCTAGTAAAGAGCAGAGACATTACTCTGCCAACTAAGATCCGTATAACGCGTGCTATGGTCTTTCCAGTTGTGATGTATGGATGCGAGAATTGGACTGTGAAGAAGGCTGACCGCCGAAGTATTGACGCGTTAAAGTTGAGGTGCTGGCGAAGACTCTTGAGAGTTCCTTGGACTGCCAGAAGATCAAATCAGTCGATATTGTCGACCATAAACCCTGACTGCTCATTGGAGGGTCAAATTCTAAAGTTAAAGCTCAGCTACTTTGGTCATCTGATGAGAAGAGAGGAGTCGCTGGAGAAAGATTTGATGTTGGGAAAAGTTGAGGGTCGCCGGAGAAGGGGTAGGCAGCGAATGCAATGGGTAGATGGCATCCACTAGTCACTGCAGATGAAGTTATGTGATGTTAGGAAGATAGTGAGAAACCGAAAAGCGTGGCGTGACATGGTCTATAGGGTCACGAAGAGTCGGACACGACTGCACGACTGAACTGAACTGAATGGGAGAAAAGATGCGAAGGTGACACTGACACTCAGAGGAGGTAAGCGCACGTTAAAAATCCACACGTGGTCGAAATTACTCCGTAGCCCTCCACTACGGCTCCTCTTTCTCTCTTTCCACTTGCACTCCCACCTTCCTCCCTTCCCTTGTGGCGCGGTTGAGGTGTCCACAGAAAACAATTGAGACAGTTACCCTGCCTTTCCCTTTCTATAAATCAATCAATCAGAGGAGGTAAACTTAGTGAAAGAGGGCAAAAGCACAGAAAACGCCTCGTGGGCCGGTCACAGCCAGACGTCAAGCAGCAAGAGGTCGTGGTGTGATTTTTCCACCGAAAAGCACAGCTTTGACAGTGTTGTCGCACATGCGTCTCCAAACCCGCCAATGATGTGTGCTTCCACGTGCTGTGATCTTTAAAGCTGCCATAAGATGGCTACATGAAATTAAGAACAATAATTTTAAAATATATTCTTGTAGGCATTCTGCAAAATGCTCGCCATTTAACGATTTAATTGTAGGTGGAATGTGTACTGACCCGAAGAGAATGTGGAATAGTTTTTATGGCACCCACGGCTTTTTGGACAGTATGCAATGGTTTAAACTACTGAAGACAGCAGTTTTACCTCGAACTAAGGATGAATGATTTACAACGCTGTAGAGGAGGAATTATGGTAAAGTCTTTTTTTGTTCATTGTACAAAAGAGTACGGGAACTTTGGCAGAATGCCTAGAGCTTCCGAGATTTTGGGTATTGTGTTACGAACATAAAATAGCCAACGATAAATCGTCGCGAGATGTGACACCTACGCACGAAAGATGAGGTCCATATAATTTAGGGTCCGCCTATCAGCATTACCTCGCAAAGGTACTCACTGCGCAGTCTATAACCACGGATTCTCTTTCGGTTGTGTTGACGATCAGCGAATCGAAAAAGGTCTAGTGGGGCAAAAAGCACCAACTTCCAGTCTTGCCAAAAGCTGCTCTTAAGAATAGGCGCCTTCTGACAACATAAAGAAATGCCCTGAGTTAGCTTTCTGTTCATAAGGCTCTAAAACATGCTACGCTTGTGCGAGAATAACCGTTTCACGGGAGTATAATTTCGTAAATTCGTGTCGATCGGCTTTTGTAGGTTTATTAGCTTAGGTGCCTCACAAAACCTAGATTTCTTGTATTTGTTTCCTCTTTAGATTTTGGAAAATAGCAGGGGCATATATACTGGACGGTAGATAACTTATTAGAATCTCCTCTTTATGAATAACGGGGACCTTTAAAGTTTACATGCTACCGGGCAAAATGGTCTGCTTCAAGCAAGAATTACAATTAGAGTACAAGATAGGATAAAGGACATTCAAGATATCATTCAACTGCATTTTGTTACCGTCCTTAGACTTTCTATTGGTGAGGCTATTAAAGCTTCGCTTAGCCTCATTTTGGTCTGCTGGAGCAAGGAAAGCATTACAGGATTTTATCTGACCATTGTCTCTCATGCAAGCAGGATCATAAACAGTCTGCGTAGTGGACGCAATAGAATCTATAAAAGAATCAGGCAGTCTTTTTTGCGGCATTTTTAATTATTAGAATCTCAAGCTCGCGGTTATTTATAAATAGAACATTGTGTTAATGAGCTAGGGGCATTATTTATCACTTCGTTGCACAACACCATTGTTACATATACTCCAGAAGAATTCTTTCTTTACTTCAAGAAGGGAGGATGTCACCTTATTTCTGTACGCTGTAATGTAAGGAGCAAATCTACGTTTCATCTCTGAATGATATAGTTAGAAAAGCATCCTTTTCTTATAATACTTAACATTCTTTATCTATGGCATACGAGCACGTCTTGGTTTTTGGGGCTTTTATGTCAGAAACTTTCAATGTTATAAATAGTTCTTGTGCATTATCATTAAACGATCTGAAAATGCAAAAAGGCCGCAATTCTGTCAGTGTTCGCAAGTCGAGAAAAGCATGTCCATGACTTCTCATTGACTGTCGCGATCCATCAATGAACTATCTATGAAGCAATCTCATTGATAGTTGATGATTAACCTGCCAAAACAAAGTGAAACACAATTGACTTCTCATATAAAATTGAAATAAAAACCTCGATTCAAGAAGCTGATGGCGACAAGCGCGTTGGGTTTCTGACAGTATTATTGAAATAATTTCAAATTAGCAGGTTATACATTCACTGCTGCTCTTCTGCGTACACAGAGAAGCCTGTTGATGTCGGGAGCAGAGACCAGGTGATTTCGTTCCTGTTTCACGTGATAAAATGTGTAAAGGAGCGAAACATGTTAGGGACTAAAACATCGTGGTCTATCAACGACGAAAACGCTGTCCAAGGTTTGGGGAAGTGATTAAAGTAGGAAGAAGTGAACACCGTGGGGATTCCTTTGCAGCTACTATTCATTAGTTCCTAATATTTAGGTGGTTTGGCATGTGTGAGTTATAACGTCGTATTTAAGGGCTTCGTGATCATTTCAGTACCAGACCTAGTTAATATAATTAAGTAGAACTTAAAGTAAAACAGCCTAAGAAGTGCGCATATTTCATTCTGTTCGCTTCACAGTGATTGTGGATTAAGAACAAAGAATGATGTTACCTTTTCAGTTTTAGGCAAAAAGCTACAATGGGACAGGTACGAATAACCCGAAAGCCATACGGATATCAGATGGGAATTATCATGAGGTGTATGCTGCTCAGCGTATCTTTTGCAGGTCTTTGATGGAAGCGATCCAGACCGCTGATACAGTTTCATGCTTCTTCGTAAATATATGCTACTTTTTCACAGAAACATTCTCTTTTTTTTCCAGCAACAGCGATTCCGATCAGCTTCTTGAAAGATGGTCACATATTCTCGATTAATAGACTGGATAGTCTTCAAAATGGCCAATACTGCTTGAGCCGATTTTTCGTTTTATGAATTTTTCAAGAACCTTAATAACAAAGCTCATTTTTAACAGTGGTATGCTGGTACACTTCAAAGACGTCGGAAAAAACGGGATAACACATAAAAGGTTTCCCTTCCTACTTTCTGCCAGGCCAGCAATTTCGCTCTTTCGGCTTCAGGATTACGTCTCTAAGCTGTTTAGCCAGTTTACACTTAGTAATTAGTCTCTTATGACAATGGCGTTCAGAGCTCAACAGAGAGTCCTCAGCCCTTGTAAATTTGTTTTCCTCTTTTAGCACAGCAAACTCTGACTATGTCGTCATATTTTGGGCTACACTGGTCTATATTTCATGTTACTTCTCGCAGTCAGTGACGCCCAAGAATGCTTCGTAATGCCATATTTGTTATCGCAAAATTCATTCCTAACACTTCAAGAACTTTCGAAGAACATATATAGGTGGTGTCTCAAAAGCAGCGACGGAAAAAAATATAAAAGAAGATACACTCCTGAAAGCATCAACGGAAATACCCTAGTTACTTACTGAGAGGGCTTACAATTGCGCAAACAATGCGTAGAGACAATAAACCATTCGTTACCGATGCAAAAAAAAAAAAAAAAGAAAATCAGGATAGACAGGGCGTCTAAAGTGCTTCTCTTTACCTTCGAATGGCAAGAACGCTGGCGATTGTTGTAAGGTGTGCACCGTTTCCGAATCCCGTTCTTCAGGCTGCACCTATTTAAGGAGGATCCTGGTTGCCAGTCAACCGTCAACGCGCAGGCGCAGAAGTACCAATTGGTCCGCGAACTTCAGGACGCTTAGTGAACTGTATCCCCCCCTCCCCCCATGCTTGCTACCATAAAAAAATACTCCCTGGGACTTGTAATGACTAATTTAGGGTAATTTGGGATCAAAGCGCCGACAGGTTTATAATTTTGCCGAGACGTGCACTGTTGCCGCGTCCCGTATATCCTGCCATATCCAAGTGCCGGTTCAAACGCACCAGTGCAGGTACAGAAGACCCGAAAGGTCTGCGATTGTGAGAGCCCTGAGTTAATGCGTTGCATTTCTGCTTCCGTTGAAAAAAATAAAGCTCCTCCCGGGAGCTCGGTTTGAAGAATATAATATCGTGATTTCGAGGGCAAACTTACAGAACTTTAGTGACTCTGGTAAGATGTGCACTACCGATAAACCTTTTTATTTTTCTCTGACGCTCCCACTCCAATGCAGCATCGTTGTTCCCGCTGCAGTCACTTGTTGATAGTAAGCCAAACAAAACTGCGATCGGTTTGGAAGGCAGCGGTGCCACATTTACGTTTGACAAAAGCTGAGAGCATCGTATTTAGTTTTGCAAAGAATCTGCAGTTCCAGAAAGCTTTCTTCGTACTTTTTTATGTAGATAATCAACGAGGAAGGATTTGTTGGTAATCTCTTTTATCGGCATTTGTTGGCGTCGTTAGAAAAATCACAAACCTAGCTCTGGCTAGCTATGTTTAGGGCGTGACATGATTTTTACCGATTAGTCGGATGGTGTTGCACGTATTACGGTACCAAAAAGTATCGCGATTGCGAGAGCTACCAACGGTGGTATCTGCGGTGGATGAGCATTGAGTACACCGGGACCCTTTAAACACGCGTCAGACATGCTGCCCTCTGGGTTCGCAGGTGCGCTTTTAAAACGGGGCTTCATATCTAGGCAGTGTGGTATTGCTGGGAATAGGGTGGCAAAAAGCTCTATGCTGAATAATATGTAAAATATAAGAGGCAAAGGCTATGAATTGGCGAGAAAAGTGTGTGGAAGGGGACGAGGATCTTTAGCAGAGCAGCATGCGGGAGCCTTTAATTTTATCGCTCCACACTCTTACAGGAAGAAGGCATTCTCCTGATTTGTGTTGCGTAATACATTTCTTCTGTCTGTCCTTAAATTGTAACTGCAGTGTTAACAAAGCAGGAGCAGGACATAGGTTATGTAACGTGGATATTAATTTTCACTTCGTATGTTTTACCTTCTTCTAAAAATAACAATTATGCGAAAGCGTTTGACTGCGTAGATCACAGCAGATTGTGGCAAGCTCTCCGAGAGATGGGAGTTCCAATTCACCTCATCTGTCTCCTCAGGAACCTTTATGAAGGGCAAGAGGCCACAGTCAGAACTGGGCATGGTCTTACTGATTGGTTTCCGATTGAGAAAGGGGTGAGGCAAGGCTGCATACTGTCGCCCTGCCTATTTAACCTATATGCAGAGTGCATCATGAGGAAGGCCGGTCTGGACGAGTCTTCAGCTAGAGTGAAGATTGCTGGAAAACGTATCAACAACCTTAGATATGCGGATGATACCACTTTAATGGCAGAAAGTGAAGTGGAACTCAAGAGACTTCTGATGCGCGTACAAAAAGAGAGTGAGAAGTTTGGGCTTAAACTGAACATTAAAAAGACGAAGATCATGGCGTCTTGCCCTATCAAGTCCTGGAGCATCAATGGACAAGAAGTGGAAGCTGTGACAGATTTTCTGTTCTTGGGCGCCAAGATTACCTCGGAAGGAGACTGCAGCCATGAAATTAGGAGACGCCTGCTTCTGGGAAAGAGAGCAATGGTTAGCCTTGACCGCCTAGTAAAGAGCAGAGACATTAGTCTGCCAACCAAGATGCGTATAACCCGTGCTATGGTCTTTCCAGTTGTGATGTATGGATGCGAGAGTTGGACTGTGAAAAAGGCTGACCGCCGAAGAATTGACGCGTTTGAATTGTGGTGCTGGCGATAGACTCTTAAGAGTTCCTTGGACTGCCAGAAGATCAAATCAGTCGATATTGTCGACCATAAACCCTGACTGCTCATTGGAGGGTCAAATTCTAAAGTTAAAGCTCAGCTACTTTGGTCATCTGATGAGAAGAGAGGAGTCGCTGGAGAAAGATTTGATGTTGGGAAAGGTTGAGGGTCGCCGGAGAAGGGGTAGGCAGCGAACGCGATGGTTAGATGGCATTCTCGAGGCATTGCAGATGAAGCTATGTGATGTTAAGAAGATAGTGAGAGACCGGAAAGCGTGGCGTGACATGGTCCATAGGGTCACGAAGAGTCGGACACGACTGAACGCCTGAACTGAACTGAAAAAATAACAAACGTTCGAAGAGAAATTACTCGCAAGCGATTTTAGATTGTCGCCGATGTCATGGACAGAGATAAGAGAAGTCTTTGGGGATCTGGAAGCCTGGCAGCTTAAAGCGAGTTTACTAGAGTTCTTTATCGACGTTGACACCATCAAAAGTCTAATCATAATGTCTAAGGCCAGGTTTCTGGAGAATATTCGTGTCGTGACTGACGCAAACAACCAGCCTCTATTGGTGTTTTACAAGATGGTCCTTCTTGTTCTGGATGCCATGCGCTACATCCAAGAGGACAAACCTCTGAATTCACCGACAGTCAATAGCGGGGTGATCTGCAACAATCACATGTACCGTAGCGCCCAGCTTTGGCGCGTTACGTATGTGGCAGCCCTCGCAACTCCCGCCAAAGATCGCCAGCTTCACAATATCTTCGAGGCCACTCGAAAAATTATGTCGAACTATGTCCCATTCCGTAATCTGGTCGCGCCCGGAAAGGACACGGAACAGTTCCTGGCCAGTATAAAAAATGTCTCTCCCATGCTGTCTACAGACCTTATTTTCCGGGAGCCGGCCGTGCCCCCTATTCCTAAATGGGGTTTCGTCCGGATCCTGTTTTTGGCACTGAAGTATGAATTTGACTCTAATATGCAGAAGGTGCGAAGAGGTATGCCTTTCCTACGAGACGATAGCAAGGAAGAAATCAAAGAACGCATGTTTTTTATAAACGAAACGAGCCTCTACGTCTCATCGCTTGGGTACGGCTGGCTGAGTTCTGGTACTACCGACCCAATGCTTGCTGACGCAGCTGTGTTAGTGACTCGCCTGGCTGTCCTGCTATCAGGAAATGTTCTCAAAAGGGAGGTCTGGTCTGAAAAGACGAAGGAGGCACTAGAATACTAGAGGTAATTTATATACAATAGTGTCCTTACCTGCATATTAAAATTGCCTGAATGAAAAAATAGGGCTCCCATGTCTGAATGTTGAGATACCTACTGCTCCCTTTGTCAGATGTGATGTCCAATGTAGGTTAATTGCAAGATGATGCACGAGGAATTATATCTTGTGAATATGTGATTTCGGAGGAGATAAGTTAACTCAGCAATTATATCTGAACAAGCTGCTTTTGTACTACTGTTTTTTAATCAAAAGCTTAACCGGGAAAAATGTCAGTTGTTGCATGTTACACGCTAATTTAACCTTGCGGGATGATAACCTACGGCACGTAAGTCATCTGCGGTGAAGGCTTCGCAGGCACTGCTCTGCTTTATGAAAATCACACGCCTGATCGAAAGACTACGTGATGTGATCGTGACGTGATGGGATGTGACATGTCCGTGAGGCGACTGTGCTGACTCCACTCATCCTTCTCTTATCCACAACGCTTACATCCACTCACGCCTTTCCCTCAGTGCAGGGTAGCATACCTATTTCTTAATCTCCCTGCCTTCCCTCCTCATCTTCTTCCTCCTCCTCCGCACCAGAGTAGCAAATCCTGAAACCAGCTTGAAAGGCTACAGTTCTGTGAAGTGTGGTTTGCCCACAATTTTGGGTGAATTGGACAACCGTGCCAGTCGAAAAAATCTTGATAGTGGAATCATAGAGGATGAAGGTGAGGATGAGGGGTCCCAATTTGTAAGGTAAAAGATAAGATGTTTGGGAGCTACTTTACGGGTGAATATCAGCTCTATAGTAAGAGTTAACAGATTAGGTAAGAAATCTGATAGAATTTGACAAGGTACCCTGAGCGTTGCAGACTACCCGGATAAAATGAACGTCTTGAAAAATTGGTTCAAACTGAAAGATACTGATTATCCTATCAGTGATAATTTTTCTGAAAGAGTAGAGGGAATAAGAAACTTTGTTTGTGACTCAGCAATTCGAAAACTAAGTTGAAGTTTGTTTTCCGACAATTAAAGGTAAACAGCACATTCTTTACCGGTAATGAGGAACGCGAAGATAGGTTCAGAGTAGGAATCACTCCGGGAACGAGTGCGGCGAATGACGTAGGGAAGGTGAAAATATGGGTTGCACGATAATAAAAATACAGGCGGCAAGGCTAGCAAAAAAGGCCATTATGCTAGAAGCTTTAGTTATACATGACGTTGCAGCAATTACAGATACTTGGTTGCATAAAAATACATCTGATAATGAACTCGTGCCACCTGGTTACGTGTTAGTAAAGATCGGGTTGAAAGAGGCGGAGGTGAGGCCCTTGTGATCAAGGGTAGCATCGTTTTTTTTTGTCACTTTAGATGCCCCAGGCGATATAGAGGTTGTTCGGATTAGTACAAAACGAAACAATTGCACCGTATACATAGGGGTAAAAACTCCTTATAATACATCGGCAAGCAGATAACGTTTATGGAGAGTGATATGAATGAACAAGATAGCAATTTGATAATAGGTGACTAACTTTCCGGCTGCTGGTGGGGACTGCTATGGGCCAGGAGATGCGGATGTTACTTGTTCTAACACAACTAACACAACTTTTTCATTATTGTACGAGGGTGTCTGTAACTAGATCTTCGATACTAAATCTCATTCTATTATCCAGTGGAAGTGACAATGTGTCGTGAATTAATGTGATGTGCATGATGATGGTCATAAAATGACCATTTTGTCCATGAACATGTCACCTTAATGCTTGCGCAAGAAGTGAACTATCCACTATCTAAAATTTCAAGCTGTTGATAATGCTGGTGTTTTGATTATCATGAAAGCTCATTTATAGCCTCATGTCTCAATTTGCGTAAAATGGTAGCGTTGACAATTTGTGCGATTTTTTTGCTAAGACGACACTGCATTGTTTTAGGTGGATTATACCTAATGCGTACAAAATGAAAACAATGGAACCCCTGGAGTACCAGAGAAATAATTTGTTACAAAGAGAGGATCAGTACGGAAAGAAAAGCCTCCCCTGGAAATAGAAATACCAAACACCTGGCAGCACTTAAGTACATGCGATTGAAAATAAATTGTCTTATGAAGAAATGCTAGCAGATATATGTTAATGTCAGACTGAAAACATGCCATGAAACGCCAGTCGAAATCTGGGCGTATGCATATAAACAAAAAAGAGAAAATCAAGACCGACGATGAAGCATTTACTCAAGACCATGCTGAAATTTTCATCCACTTTTTCGGTGATGGCACAATTCCCTGCTTTAGCACCTCCTCACAGCTCCCTTCAGAATCGGACGCAGCGATAAGCGTGAAGTCTGGAATCGTCTTTTAAACAACAATAATAAATCCACTGCGTCAGATAGTATTAAATATGTGTTTTTGGAATTTGAGTCGCTATAGATATCACGAACATTTTTTCGTCGTCACTTATCCAATGCAGATTTCTCACAGCCTGAAATCTTGCTAAAAAATTCTAGTTCCGAAAAACGATAGCATATCAGACGTAAATAAACATAGACCCCTTTCTTTTACTAGCACATGCTTCAAACTACTTGATCACATGGTATGTAAACATCTTTCAAATTATTTTAATTGCTTCTAATTATTGTCACTTGAGCAATATGGGTTTTACAAGTGTTTGTCCACAGTAACGCAGTTTGTATGAATGGTGCATATCTTTCACAAACCATAAATCTAAGCGCACAAGTTGAGCTAATGTTTTCAGACTTTATGAAAGCATTTGATAAAGTAGAGAATCATTGAAACGTTTAAAAATATTCATATCACTGAAACGTTTAGATCATAACTGCACTGTCGCCAGCAGTATGTTCAAGCAGGGGAAGTTAACTTGCGTTGCGAGCCAGTTCTCTCTGGAGTGCCTCAATGCAGTGTACTGAGGCCTCTTTTGTTTCTGGTATTTATTCTTGATGTGCTAATTGCCATTACTTTCATGCAATTTGATGATGACCTTGGTATATACAACATGATTGAGTCTGTATGTCATACCAATGAATATCTAAGGGTGTACTCCGTGGCAAGTGAATAAACCATGTAAAATCGATTTGCACTGCTATATCAAGAAAGAAGACGATCCTCAATGTACAGATATTGCATTCGGGAGCACGAACTAATGAGGACAACAGAAATAACTATTTAGGTTTAATATTTACAGCAGACCTGGGGTGGTACGCTCACATTTCAGGTGAGCAGCAGGAAAAGTAAAATTCTATAAGGCCTGAGGTGAAGATTATATATTGCGACCCCTTAATTTAAAGCGGCACGTATTAAATGACACTACGGCCAACTTTTGAATAGGCAAAAACAGTATAGCACCCTCACACTGCAACTAGTGGTCATAAATTGGACAGAGTTCAGCGTCCGACTTCAAGATACAAATTTAACAAATAATAGCGTGCGTATTCTCTGCATCAACTGCGGAAGCGTGCGAACCTAACCCCTCGAGAACTACGGACAGACAGTTTGAAATTCCCAATTGGAATTAATCACAACAAGCTAAGTAATTTATAAGCACACTTTATAATATCACCTAATCAACTATAGTCATAGGCATTGTTTTACATAAGCCACAAGTTGCTCACAATGATGCATTCAAACACAACTTTTCACCGCGAATAATTAATGAATGAAATGGGACTACCAGATTCGGTCTTCACGTCTGCCTCCATAAGCTTCTTTACAGATTGGTTGGAAATACATCTTTTCTGTAGTGCTAGTGCATTAGGATGCCTCCATTTTGTCTTTTTTGCAAATTGCATCTAGCGAGTGTTCTGTGGCGCAGACAAATATTTTATGCATGTGAACTGTTGACTGATTTTTTTTTGTCTCGTGATTATACCTTTGTACCTTTATACTCATCCACTCATGTATTGCTCCACTCCTGAGGTTAGGTTATAACAAACAACAAATAAATAAAGAAACAAATTTTGAAACACACTAATCTAATTTGGAACGCCCCCTCCACTCACCAAAGTGCTCTTTCTGGACTTCAATTTTCACACTACACATTTCCAGCAGGAGCAGTTTTCAGAAAAGTGATAATAAAATGTCGGAAAGTGGCTTTAGTTCTCTCGGCCGACCTTGTCCTTTTGGAGACGAATCTTTGGCCTTAAAACCAGTTTAGATTCACACCCTTGATATGCCCCCATGAACCGAGCATGATACCGACTGAAATTTTCGATTCTCTAGAAGACCGGTCGCTGCTAGAAAGCATTGTAAGAATATATGCGGCAGCAATTTTTAGCGCCGCAGTGTTAAATGCCCCGTTCACGTTCAATTGAAATTACGCGTCGGTAGCCGTGCGTCGGCCTTGGCGTTGTGAGCGAACAACCAAGAGCATGAAAATGGCAGGCGGTAGCTGATTGCTGGCAAAGGTGAACACTAAGCGGATATAAGGGTTGCCTGACATTATGCTTGGCACGAGTCGCCAACTCGCGCCCTTTCTTTGATATGGAAGGATGGCATCATAGTCGGTCTGCCAGAACCCTTGCATCCACATTACCCCGAGTCCATGCAGACACGTTTATGCACCTTGGTTAGAGGGGGGCTTTATATGTGGGCTTGTAGCCTACGCAATCGCGTCATACGCCTAAAAGGGGAGATTAATCGTCCCCGTAATTTTTTAACGTACAGTAAAACGTCGAAAGGTTCTTCTTGTTCTTCTTCAAATCTTCCGCACCTTCCCAAGGTGCTCTTGGATTCGGCAGGCGACGTGTAGTTCACACACAAACGCACTGGGACGAAGGCCGACGAACTTGCAGTAAGAAAACGAAAATTAACTTTATATAACAACACGAAGCACAGGGTACAGAAAACTTATTTACACGAGTCAGAGAGGCGACACACTTCACAAAAGAGACTGAGCGAATTACTAACCGCAAAACGAGCGCATAGCTGTTTTTACGACTTCTCAGTCGGGGCCTGCCTGCTACGCTGTCTTCTCCCAGCGAGAATCGAATCAGAACCAGAACCGTCGATGGCTGCGCGGCGCGCTCCTAAATAGCCGGCGCCGAACCTTCTAGGCGCGGAGGAGGAACGGAAAACAGCTTAGCGCTGCCAAAGCTGCGCCTTCCCCCCTTGCCCTTCTGGAGAGGCCTCGAATTTTCTCGAACATGGTCAGCACGCACGGCCCTCCCGCGCGAAGCGAGGAGGAGGACCGGGACCGTGCGGGGGAATGCACGCTTGACTCCGCGAATGGCGACGAGGGCGAGGAGGCGCCGCGCGGTGGCCGAGATGACGTAATCGGTCGCGTCGCTTTCTCGTAGCTTGGAGAACATTCCATCGCCGTTTTCTGCGGCGCGCGCGCCGAAACATTAAAGAAACGACCACCGCGGCCTTACACGTACTTTATTTCCTCTGTTTTTTATGCGTTTTCTAGGGCAACTTGGCATATATTGGGCTGGTCTCCAACTTCCTACTGTTTCCCTGTAACATAGAAAACATATCTTTTTTTTTTACCCTACTTTGCCATTTCTTCCTGTCACTCACCTTTATGATTTGCCCTCTCTCTTCCTTATTATCCCTTTACTTCCAACGCCTCAGTTCAGGTGCTCATGATATATAGCTATACCGGCACTGACAGACAACTTTTTACTTCCGGTTTTGTTTTATTTTAATAAAAACCGCTTACTACAAATAGGACCTGCAGAAAGTAACTTGTAAACAATGTTGGCTTTTTATGACCGGGCGTTAAAATTCAGCGCTTGACGTTGAAATGTAACAAAAAAGGCTTTTCAAATTATGCTGCGCGTTACATGCATTCCCATTAAAAGCCAGAGCATTCGCTTCGGTCTCTAGGTTATTCGTTGCCTGTAATATCATAGTGGTCTGTCAGACTATTTCATCATGCGGTCGGCATTCTACTACAAGCAAGATAGCTTTAGCGTAACCTCGAGCAACAAAGGTGGCTGTCAGCCTGTAACGTTTACTGAAATAATGGATGAAATAAAATTTATTTGCAAAAAGATATGATCGCAGAATAAAAACCCAGCGCGACCATTTTGGCGGCGTGATGTTGTAATGCTATAGCGACCATAACTTCCGACCAGATGCTTTTCGCCAAAGTACATGACGCTTTTGTGGTCTAGTGCATCATCATAAAACTGCGCGTACACTTCAAGGTAAAGACGAGAGATTTGAATTGTATGGAGTATATACGATATATGTATTGTTGGTTGATAGTTTGCGGGTGATTGGTTGACAAACTGATTACAAGATAAACTGGATATCGTCAAGCGAGAAATGGACAGATTGAACATTGATATCTTGGGTATCAGCGAGCTCAAGTGGACCGGAATGGGAGAATTTAACTCCGGCGACCATTATGTCTTTTATTGTGGGCACGAATCCAAGAGAAAGAATGGGGTCGCTCTCATAGTTAACAGAAGAATGGGCAAATCAGTTCTAGGGTACAACCCCAAAAACGACCGAATGATGTCACTTCGGATCCAAGGTCACCCTTTGAACGTAACAGTTATCCAAGTCTATGCACCGACCACTACTGCTGAAGAAGCTGACGTTGAGAGATTTTATGCGGACCTACAATGCCTTTTAGACCGCACCCCATCATCAGACGTCGTTTTTCTCATAGGAGACTGGAATGCTAAGGTCGGGAGTGAAGAAATATCCGGAATTACAGGCAAGTTCGGTCTTGGTGAGCCAAATGAAGCTGGGCAGAGGCTAGTAGAGTTTTGTCAAGAAAACAACCTGACCATAGCGAATACTCATTTTCAACAGCACAAGAGGCGCCTGTACACGTGGATTTCACCGGACGGTCTGTACAGAAATCAGATCGATTATATTATTTGCCGGCAGAGATGGAGAAGCGCTATTCAAGCAGTAAAAACAAGGCCTGGGGCCGATTGTGGCACCGATCATCAGCTTCTTGTTGCCAAAATTAAGCTTCGATTGAGGAAAACGCAGAAAACTAGAAGGCCTTTCAGGTATGATCTGGATCAAATTCCATTAGAACATGCTGTGGAAGTGAGGAATCGATTTCAAGAATTAGATCTAGAAGACAAAGAGCCCGAAGAGATGTGGACTGATGTTCGTGATATAATACAAGAAGTTGCTACTAAGGTAGTTCCAAGGCAAAAGAAATGCAAAAAAGCAAACTGGTTATCTGAAGAGGCTTTGCAAATAGCTGAGGAAAGGAGGATGGCAAAAGTTATGGGGGAAAGAGAAAGATACAAGGTTCTCAATGCGGATTTTCAGAAAATAGCAAGGAGAGATAAGAATGCCTTCCTGAACATACAGTGCCAATCAGTTGAGGACAACAGCCAATTAAGGAACACAAGAGCTCTGTATAAGACAATCAAAGATATCAAAGGAAGCTTCTGTGCCAGGCTGGGCGTGATAAAGGACAAACGAGGCAAGGACCTCACTGAAGCCTCAGAGATAAAGAAGAGGTGGCAGGAATACACAGAAGAACTGTACAAGAAGGACCCGGATGTGCAAACCCAACATAAGACGGTTGTGATTACTGATCTCGAGCCGGGCATCCTGAAGAGTGAAGTTGAATGAGCCTTAGCCAGCCTTGCTAAGAACAAAGCTAGCGGAATTGATGGTATTCCAGCTGAGTTGCTTCAAAACCTCAACCACGACGCTGTTAACACTCTGCATACATTATGTCAGAAGATTTGGACAACCCTGCAGTGGCCACAGGATTGGAGGAGGTCAGTTTACATCCCCATTCCAAAGAAAGGCAGTGCCAAAGATTGTTCCAACTACCGCACGATCGCGCTTATTTCGCACGCTAGCAAGGTGATGTTGAAAATCCTCCAAGGTAGGCTGCAGCAGTATGTGGATTGGGAGCTTCCGGACGTGCAAGCTGGGTTTCGCAAGGGCAGAGGAACTAGAGATCAAATTGCCAACCTTCGCTGGATCATGGAGAAAGCAAGAGAGTTCCAGAAACCCATTTACTTCTGCTTTATTGATTATGCGAAAGCGTTTGACTGCGTAGATCACAGCAGATTGTGGCAAGCTCTCCAAGAGATGGGAGTTCCAATTCACCTCATCTGTCTACTCAGGAACCTGTATGAAGGGCAAGAGGCCACAGTCAGAACTGGGCATGGTCTTACTGATTGGTTTCCGAATGAGAAAGGGGTGAGGCAAGGCTGCATACTGTCGCCCTGCCTATTTAACCTATATGCAGAGTGCATCATGAGGAAGGCCGGTCTGGACGAGTCTTCAGCTGGAGTGAAGATTGCTGGAAAACGTATCAACAACCTTAGATATGCGGATGATACCACTTTAATGGCAGAAAGTGAAGTGGAACTCAAGAGACTTCTGATGCGCGTACAAGAAGAGAGTGAGAAGTTTGGGCTTAAACTGAACATTAAAAAGACAAAGATCATGGCGTCTTGCCCTATCAAGTCCTGGAGCATCAATGGACAAGAAGTGGAAGCTGTGACAGATTTTCTGTTCTTGGGCTCCAAGATTACCTCGGAAGGAGACTGCAGCCATGAAATTAGGAGACGCCTGCTTCTGGGAAAGAGAGCAATGGTTAGCCTTGACCGCCTAGTAAAGAGCAGAGACATTAGTCTGCCAACCAAGATCCGTATAACTCGTGCTATGGTCTTTCCAGTTGTGATGTATGGATGCGAGAGTTGGACTGTGAAAAAGGCTGACCGCCGAAGAATTGTCGCGTTTGAATTGTGGTGCTGGCGAAGACTCTTGAGAGTTCCTTGGACTGCCAGAAGATCAAATCAGTCGATATTGTCGACCATAAACCCTGACTGCTCATTGGAGGGTCAAATTCTAAAGTTAAAGCTCAGCTACTTTGGTCATCTGATGAGAAGAGAGGAGTCGCTGGAGAAAGATTTGATGTTGGGAAAGGTTGAGGGTCGCCGGAGAAGGGGTAGGCAGCGAACGCGATGGTTAGATGGCATCCTCGAGGCATTGCAGATGAAGTTATGTGATGTTAAGAAGATAGTGAGAGACCGGAAAGCGTGGCGTGACATGGTCCATAGGGTCACGAAGAGTCGGACACGACTGAACGCCTGAACTGAACTGATTGGCAATTTGTGAATAAACGAGCGTGTTGTAGAATAGCAATGCCTTGCATGTGTTCCTCATAATGAACATGTGTAATGACCTTCCGAGCCGTGGTGGCACAGTGGTTGTGGTGCGCGCTCGACTGCAGCGACCAACCATGTGGGATCGAATTCCGGCTGTGGCGGGCGCTTTTCTATGGAGGCGAAAAACAAGGCGTCCAGTGGTTGTGCGTTGTCGACGCATGTTAAACAGTTCGCAGTGGTAGAACATTCCTCAAATCAACATTAAGGCATCTCTCATAGCCGAGTCACTTCGGGAATATAAACCCGATAAAAAAAAAACAAAGTGTTTGTCGCTGTAAAAGTACGACAACATCGTCTCACATTTTACCAGATGGGTATAATAGTGCGGGGGCTTTGTTGGAGGATGTGGCTGGTCACGATGGGGTGATAGATGATCAGGCAGAATTCATGAGACGAATGCCCAGAAGGCGGATAAAACGCTCTGTATAAGGTTCCTAGCGTGTGAAACCAACCCTGGAATCAAAAATATGAACATTAGAAACGTTTATTGTCCGGAGGAAGCCGCGCTGGGATGTCAGCTACAGTGCTGTAGCTACAGTCAGCTACAGTCATAAACGCCAGCCTGAACCTGGGTTGTTTCATAAAACCAAATATCTTGAACTGGAACGTCAGTGTCATTTATTAATTGGCAAAGAAGCAGGTGTGATCAACGTAATATTCCTTGGTTAAGATGGCTTGGATGATGACTGAGGAAATCTAGGCACTGTTGCTTATCCGTTGGCTTTCTTTACAAAGTCGTATGTCTTCCATTTTGCACCGACACGGTGGTGTCGAGAAATTCGACTATCAGTTGCGAAGACTAACAAGTAAATTTTACGCTACTATGATGATTATAAAAATTAGAGACGAAACATTGGAGCGGTTTTGATCCATGTTTCCTATCATGAAGATATCAAATATCAACGAAGGTATACACAAGTGGTTTTTTCCGGAATGAATTTGGTATTTTCGATTCCAGAACTACCACAAATATATTCGCGTAAGTCGCGCGAATTGAATGTCATTGCTGGTTCCGAATATCTGCAGATAATGGGATGAATAAAACTCGAAATAATTTGACGTTATGGCTAGGTTAAGCAGCGACAGATAAACTTTAGACTCATGCGGTTGGGGTTTATTGATTAATACTTGTAAGAGGGCGTGGACACCTTCACTGATAGAATAATTAGTGTAGAGTGCCATGACGTCACGTATGACAAGTGTAGATTGATATGAAAGGTTGTTCGAGTTAATAATAAGCTCCATTATTATGAGAAAATGAAGTATGTAATGCCCAAATGAAGGAACCTGGAGTCGGAATGTTCGTTAGATTGTGATTAGGCATATTGACAGTTTTTCTATAAGCGTGTTATTGTTCATAACAATTCGCTTTTCTGTTATTTCCGTGGTAAACAACGCTTCTGCAAAAGCCTTGTGAATCTTGGGAAGTAGATGAATCTACCTGTTAGTTTGTTTGATAACTTGTCAAATTTCTAATAAATCTCGGTGATTATTTGCTTGGCGATTAGATATCCTATTTTACTCAGGATGCCTCCACTTAACGGGTCTGTCGGATCGGTTTTAACGTTTCAGAGTGTTAAGAGTTGTTCAGCTCTCTATAGGTCCCTTACTGTAATTTTCGATTGGGAGAATAACTATACTGCCACCTTTGTCTGCGGTATAAAAGCTGTATCCATTCTAGAAACTAGGTTGTCAGCAGTGGCTCTTTCAGTTCTTGAGAAGTATTTGGGCTTTAGAGCTAGCTTTCTTTTGTCAATAATTTATTTCGAGACACTTAATATATAGATCTAGCTGGATGCTGTGCTCTGCAAAAGGAAACCATGTACTGAGGTCTCTGAGTAAGTTAGAGGCGTCTGGTACGTTATTTGGGTTTTCGGTTAAGGATCCCTTAATACGCATTCCCCTCCCGACTTTAGTCATTGTGATGAGGTGCGTACCCTTTACAGCTATTTTTCATTGTGCAAAAGGTTAGGGATAGTAAAATAATCCGT
Source organism: Amblyomma maculatum (assembly GCF_055883805.1). Lineage (NCBI taxonomy): Eukaryota > Metazoa > Arthropoda > Arachnida > Ixodida > Ixodidae > Amblyomma > Amblyomma maculatum. The sequence goes on from NC_139354.1 coordinate 87,950,521, forward strand.
TTATCACTATCACTTAAAGATTTAGAAATGTGAATGAGTTGCTGTCATCTACGTTCTGTCCTGTAGGCGAAACACGTCACTGTTGTATAACTGTAGGTGGCATGCGTGGCTTCCTGGGTGCATACAGTAGTTTTACTCTTGTGAAGTTACGCTGTGTTTAGCCAGATGTTTTCGTTCTTTCATTCCCTTAAAGTATTTAATGCTTGGTGCTCGTCTACGGTTAGGGTCATTTTACGGTTAAAGTTGGTAGTGGATTCGCGGACACCTGGCAGGCGCATGGCAGCCAGGCAAATGGCAGGCCGTCAGCACAAAAACCCTAAACACATAACGCCTAATAGGAAGTCCCTTCGACACAATGGGATAAGTGAGAACTAGGAACCAAAAACTCCATGCAAAATCCTCGTCTCTTTTTGCTAGATAATTATTAGCAAAACACACTAATTATATCTTGCATTTACTTACTTTATTGTAGTGTGCGCTCTCGGTACGCTCCGACGTGTACTATTCATTCTCTGGAAAAACTTCAGATGACACCTCATTAGCTTCAAGAAGAATGTCAAAACAAAAGTGTTAAGAGAAAATGGATGCGCTTACCGACAACTGGATAGAATAACATAAACAGTGGACGAGCAGCAAGTATTAAATGAATGGAGAAAGAAAGAGCAAAAACCTCCTTTTAAAGATAGCTTAAATTCATGAGGTAACCAACTGTATGGTTATGCGCCTAAGAAGAAGGGCAGACCTCCCACCATTTCACAACCAAGACGTGTTTCACCTACATTACCGAACGTAGACGATAGGAATGTCACTGACATTTAGAAATCTTGAAACGATATTGATAAACAGATTCTGTGAACAGGCTTGGCCTTCTGCCCGACGAAAAGTAGTTTTAATATATGTGAACTTCACCGCGAATAATAAATTGCTGCGGACAATGCTTATTAGGAATTCTTCACGGAGAACGAAAATAATATAGTGGAAGCCTCAACCCTACCTAGACGCCTCAACATATCGTTTTCTAATGCTGTGCTCAACCCCGAGCTGTACCTATATATTATATCCGTCTCAAACGAAAATATTGAAAAAACAAAGCTAGCATGACAGCCCAAATGCCCCTCTACAACTGAAATAGCCACTATTGATAACCTAGCTTCTAGAACGCATACAGTAATCAAGTTTGTGTACAAAGGTGGCAGCATAGTTATTCACACAATCTAAAATTACAAAGATGCTAATAGAGAGCTTGAGAACTCTCACCATTTTGACACCTTCAAAACCGATTTGTTTGAACGCTTCAGTGGTGTCACCCTGTTTAAAATAGGAGATCTATTCGCCATGAAAATAATTACCGAGATTGATCACAAATTTTTGTAGTTATCAAACAGAACAAGCAGGTAGGTTATACCTACTCCCAAAAATTCACAAAGTTTTCTGAGAAGGATTGTTTACCAGAGACGTACCAGAAGGCCAATAATTTCTAGCAATAACATGTCCACAGAAAACGTGTCACTATTCCTAGATCACAACCTAACCAACCTCCCTAATCGACTTCCCTCGTGTGTGCAGGACATAGCTCATCTTATCTGAATAATTCAGCTTCGTAATGACACGACCATCCTTTTTAATATGACTATGCTTGTCATCTGACTTCACAGCAATCTATACTAATATTCCCATCTATGGAGGCATCCACACCCTCTCACAAGAAGTTCTCAACAAACCCCAATGCCATGTGTGCGAAGTTTATTTAACGTTCTTTTAACTAATCCTAACTGTAATACATTTCGAGTTTTATTCATCCTATTATCCGCAGATATTCGGAACAATTTTGGGCACTCAATGCGCGCCGGATTACGCAAATATATCCGCGGGATTTCTATATTTCAGAATACTACATAATTTCTGAAAAATCCACTCGTGTACTTTCTTTATATTGCTATCTTCATGATATACAAGGTGGATTAGAATCACTTGAATGCTTGTGTGTCGTCGTGATAATCATCAGAGTAGCATTAAAATTACTTGTCTGATTTTGTAATGCAAAGTGCACTTTTCGACAGCATGGTGTCAATGGAAATTGAAAGACTTTATACTTCCGTATACAGAAAGCGAACGTATAAGCAACAGTGGATATATTTCATAAGTCATCATCATAGTAAGCAAGGAATATTTGTAGCACAAGCCACGCGGCTTGTGCTACAAGCGATGATAATGATGAACTGAACGAACTACATTCATTGAAAGCAACTCTTTGCTAATTCAAAGAATGTATTCCGTTAGCTTCCTTAATAGGCCCTCGAGAAAGCAATATCATTAATGCGCAAAGATGTGCTCTCAAGTCGACGGAAACCAAAACAGAACGTCAGCCTTCTTTTTTAAAGAAATCTTCAATGCCCTTCAAGCTTAAACAATTTTCATGCGGAAATGTCACTCCATGCTAGCGTATAATGAACGACTGCAAAAAAATCTTCACGGAGGCAACCAGGACACCGTACAAACGTAACAAAATCCTGAGAGATATTCTGGTTTGTGGTTTGTGGGGTTTAACGATCGAAATCGACTAAGGCTATGGGAGACGCCGAAGTGGAGGGCTCCTGAAGTTTCGACCACCGTGGGTTATTTAACATTCAAGGACACCCAACAACACACGGGCGCCTAGCTGTACGCCTCCAACAAAAAGAAACTGTCGAGGACGGGATCTGATCCTGCATTTTCGGACGCAGTATTTGAGTAGCTTACCACAGCACTACCCCGGCGGACAAAGAGATATTCCATTACATTACAAACACGACAAAAACATCCAAGGCCAACATATCCTAGCTCTCAACACAGATGTAAGAGTGCACTCATTTATAAAGACATCATGGCTGAAAGTATTCAACCGATTTCACTATTCACGTAAACCCACGGTTTATATGCACATTATCAAACGTTATCTATCTTCTAGAGTGCTCCGTGACGGTCGCAGGCCCAGACGAAGTGAAGGTCACTTGTCGAAACGTTGGATCGGTTTTCGAACTGAGGCTCCCTCTCTACCCTTGTTCAATGCTCTTCCATACTGTCTAGTTCTAATCTGAATATTGTATTGGAACGCAAAAAAAAAATCTTTAGCCATTGGTGGTGCTTTCTTGGGAAAACCTTATATTGAGGACTGAGCGCTATTTACTGAAATAATCTTGAGGGTTCGAGACTGGGTGGTAGCTATATAGCTACAACACTGCAAACATGTATTACGACTCGATTTTCAGGAACATACATAACCTCGACACAAGCATAAAAATAGTACGGGCCAGCAAATAAGACAACGCTTCTGATGCAGGGACTGCGTGGCGATCACATCCAGTGCAAAGGTCCCTCAATTCTGGCGTCCAGTTGTGAATCGCCGCCCTTGTCGGGACTGGCGGCACTGGCACTGCTGGGGCCATGACACCGGCGTCTGCAAGACCCAGCTGGTACACTGTTCAGAGAGCCTGGAGCCTCTTCCGGATTTCCGAAGCGCAATTTTTCTACACTCGCTTCACCTACTACCACTGCAACACTTTGGAGGATACAGTAATCAATGATATTGTCATGGGCAACGATGATTTTTTACAGCATTTGAGTGCGCGCGCACCAAGGACAAAGATGAACAAAATTGCACGAATGTTAAAGCGCAAAGTAGTGATTTCAACATTATGTAAATAGTCTGCTGTCAAGGTGATCCACAAGAGTTTTAGTTATCAGAATAATTAATAGCACATTTCAGTTTGATTTGTGAATGTTTTATAATAATATAAATAATATAAATTGTTTATTTATTTCAAAAAATTACATACAAATACGAGGCTGCCCAAGCCAACAATGGGCTTGTGGGGCAGCGCTCGGCAGAATGGAGCAAGCTCAAGGGCGGCACAGTAAGTCAATTGCACAAGACTCAAACTAAAAACTAAAGAAAGGCAGTAAGAAATGACGGGGAAGAAAAAAAATTAAAAAAAGAAAGAAACAAAAGAAACAAAGTTACACATACAGATCAAAGATATAAGATTTTACTTCTTTCCGCGTGCTGGAAGATAAAACATTATCTGGGAGGTCGTTCAACACATCAGGTACATAGAAGGCACGGACACGTTTCCCGTATCTTGTCCGTATTCTTGGTAAGGAAAAGCGGTCGCGTGGACGTAATGTTCTGGCGGGGACATACGGGACGCAAAACTCATTGTTCCATATATAGGAAAGAATTACTGTTTCTTTGAATAACAGCCTGAACGAGGGCATGTGCGAGCATGAAAAAAGACCGGGATTGTTAGTAATGTGCACACCATACATCACCGCCCGAATTATGGATTTTAGTAAAGAATCAACTTTATTACGCCAGAACACTGAACAGAAATAAAAAGAACAAATTCCATATCTCAGAACACTGTACGCCAATGCATGTGCTATTGTTTTCCTTACGTAAATTGTGCATAGTGCTTTAATAGAATACAGCAGGCAGGCTATTTTGCGCAGCCTTTCACAAACGTTAGCCAAGTGAGTGTTCCAGGACATGTTAGAATCGAAATGAACACCGAGATAATTGACACTTGAGAGGTATGGAATAGGAGAGCAAGAACAATTGTTACACAGAGGAGAATGAAGAAACACTGGAGTGATGACAGGAATAGATTTCAGCGGATCGTGAAAACATACTAATTTAGTTTTATTTTGGTTAATAGAAATTAAGTTATTACGGTACCAACTGATAACATTTGTAGTGTCAGTTTGTAATTCAGCCACGGCTTGATGGTAATTAGTATGACGAGATACTAAAAGCGTGTCATCTGCGTATTGAAACACCCGACAGTGAAAAATTGCTTGACTGAGATCATTAACGTACAAGTTGAATAAAAGGGGAGTTAAATCGACCCCTGGGGTACTCCAGCGCTCAACTGCCTAGGTTGGCTTTTAATATTTCCGAGAACTACTACTTGGATTCGACCGTGCAAATAATTCTCAAGGAAAGTTAGGAAAGGCCCTCGGAAGCCATAGCTATGAAGTTTACGAAGTAAAATTTTATGGTTTTAGGAGTCAAAAGCTTTTGATACATCTAGAAATAATGCACAAGCGAATGCACTAATTTCAAGAGTACTGTTAAGGTAATCGGTTAATTCATCTAATGCTAATCTAGTGCCACGCCCACAAGTAAATCAGTACTGATTAGGCGACAGTATGTTGTGCGCATCAATAAAGTTCTGCATTACGTGAAAAATATGCTTTTCAAGTATAAGAGCAATGCACGAAAGTATCGAAATTGGCCTGTAGTTTGTGACAACATTGACCTGTCCGCTTTTGAGGAGAGGAACTACAAGCGCTTCCTTGAGGCCAGGTGGAATTTCTTGCGTGGTTATAATGTTATTTATAATTGCTAAAAGAACATTCTTCAAGGCCTCGAAATTTCTGCGAAGGACGTCCACAGACACACCATCTAATCCAACCGACTTGTGCTGTTTTAAGTTAAATAGAATATAGCGAATATCATCCTCGGTACACTCAGGCAGGAAGGCAGACTCAACTACCGATTGTGGCATACAATAACTAGCCGTATTACCGGACAAACTTGCTGCAGTAGACGAGAAAAAGGAATTAAATTGGTCTGCTAACGTTATAGATGGTGGACCGAAATTCTTGGCAATAGTTTGGTATGCGCCTTTCCGGGGACGGCCCCTTAATTCGTTAACCACGGATCAAGCCTTGGACGGGTTATTTCTAAATTCAGAAAATTTACCTTGGAAATGCTGTCGCTTGGCACCCCTAAGCACAGCAGTGACTTTCTTGCGAGCCATCTTATAAGCTTCACGAAGATACTGATTATTAGGTGAGCGACGACAACGCGGCCAGGCTAGTTCTTTTTCAGCTATGGCGGTTAGAGCATTTTCATTTATCCACGGGCCTCCCGGCTTTCGTTGCTTTAAGACGACTACGTTTTTGCAAGAGGGCACTGTCTGCGTATAAACGGCAATAAAAGATTTATAGAGGTGACTGGCAGGAACTTCTGCTAGGAAAGATTTCCAGTCGTAGCGTTGCAGCAACGAGTCCAGCTTTCTTTTATCAACAACCTCTATCTGTGATACTGGGTTGTTAGCCGCAGCATGTTGAGACGATAGAAAGCTACACCCAACATAGAAGTGATCGGATAGCTTTTGCTCAATAATAAACGGAAATACCTGGTCGTTTTCAGTGCGAACGTTGACGTGATCTATGCATGAAGACACAAGTGATGTACCCAAAATTTCGACACGTGTGGGAAGGTTGATAATAGATTCTATCCCAACGTCAGCAAGCGTGTTCAAGTAATCAGCTACAATGTGTCGTTCTTTCTTTAGCACGTCAATGTTAACATCCCCTATCATGCACACGTGACCAGATGGAAAAGCAAGTAGACGCAATTCGTCCACAAATATTCTGACACTTTGATTCGGCGGCCTATAAATAGCGAGCAATGTGATGGCAAAAGATTGTGTGTGAATACGAAGGGCTAGCGATTCAGCACTTGTGAAAATTATGTTTAGAGAACTTGAAAACCAACCATTTTTAATGAAAATGGCAATTCCACCGCCACGGCTGTCCTTGCGCGTCAAAAAATGATTGTGATAACCTTGGAGTTGAAAGAGACCAGTATGTTCCTGCCCAATATTAATTTCAGTTAAGACGAAAACATCAGCTATATCACGTACTGCACCAGCGTGGACACAAAATTCATTCCAGTGCTTGCGAATACTACGCATGTTTACGTGAAAAACAGTGAATGTGCCTTCACCTGGTTTTAAAAGAACAAAAAAAGAATGAAAGTCTCGAAATTGTTCGCATGAAGCCATGAATCAAGGAAAAAGATTACAACGGACAAAGCAGGGAATAGAAGAGGTCAGACTAGCCGAGACAAGTCACAAGGGCTCATTATGCGCACAACTGGGTCGCCCTCCTTCTTACGGGCATAAATTTTGCCATGTTTCACCCACACGAACTTGAATTCGGCCTCCTTGGCTTTAGTCTTTGTCTCCCAGACTGTATTTCGTCACGTTTTCGACAAAGAAAACCGAGGGCTCATTTTCCTTCGCCAGAGATTCCAGTTTCTTTCGCTTTGCCAGCCAGCTGTCACGTATGCCCGCCGAAAGGAAGCGCACTAAAACTGGAGCTGTTTTGCTCTTCCTGGGCAACCGGTGCACAGCTACTACATGACCTGGCAGGAATGAATCAATGCCCAGTTGAGCGGCCAGTTCAGCAACGGTAGCAGTCAAGGTTTCACTAGGAAGTTGGGGTAGGTTATGAATTTCGAGGTTTGAGGACCTACTATACTGTTCAGATGCATTTATTTCGCCTCTAAGATCTTGAATGACAGCTGCCTGAGAAGCGACCTGATCCTCAAGTACCATCATTCTAGAAGACAATTCAGTGACCTGTTTCTCTCGCGTTGCTGATTCTTTAAGCAAGGAATCATATTTATTTGAAAGAAAGTCAACCGAGTCGTGTATTTCCTGCATTTTTGTTTTCACTACTTCGATCTCGGACTTGAGGCACAACAGTTCGTATATTTTCGACGGAACCAGGGAAAGAGATTGCATCTCCACTGCATTACTTTCTAGACGCGGAGCTTTGGCAACCAGGTGCCAAAAACATATAATATCTTGGAGTTTATTTCATTTCTTAAACGGTGTTTTCCGTATCGTATATTAGTTTTCACAACCTATAGGAAGAGTTGTGCATGCGAATTATGGGACCCTGTATTTTACCAACAGAATATTTCTCGTCAAAATTTTTTGGCCATATCATATTGTTGACGGCAGTTACTTTTGCTGTAGGAAATATAACGATCGCTTAGATTTGTAAGGTTGAACTTTGCCAGTATGATAATTACTGCAGAAAAAACGGAACTTACAATGGGTCATTTATTGGAAACCGTACAGTGTATTATGTATGCTTCATTGAACAGATTCGGTATTATTCTACCAATATCCTGATTATCGTTCCCAAAATGTCTACTTGAGATTGCTGTTCAGTTTGCTGCGTGTAGAGCTAGAGTCACGTGGCTGTGCGTGCGAATAAAGTTGCTTCTTACTCATGCAATAAACTTCATTATGGCTAACCCTCAACCCTGCTTGAAATCACAAAATCTTGAGGGTCTTTCTTTTGCTTTGGGAACTTAGCCTACATTTCATGATCGCAGCAAAGGCTACAAAGACATGTGTGTTTAGTTTGCAACATTTGATTCCGAATAATTACCATATAGCAAGGCTTTTGTCATCGTGGATCATAAAGGAAAAGCGCTGTGAAAACTACACTTGAATGATTTGTCTACCTAACTGCATAGTGACGATGCATAGTGCAGACAAGCTTTATTAAAGCTCTATGGTTGTCCATGCTATTGCAGCATGTCTGAAATTGCGATGTTTCCTTCGCACACCCCCCACCTTAATACCTTTGCTCCGTCGAGTCACAGCTGCGCAATAAGACTCGGCTAAGAGAGCCCGCGAAGAATTTTCTGAGCAGCTGATAATAAAATGTTTTAATTCACGAAGTCACATGGCCAAATACCTTGTCATTTCAAATCATTAAGTTTCAGAAAAGAAAACATAGCTGAAGCAATGAAAGTGTTGCTCTCTGCACTTTCTGCATAACGGCTGCATATCATACTTGATACCTAATGGACTTTCCGCCTTTAAATCTATAGCGGGAAAGACCCCGTCGCAAGAAAGGAAAGAACTTAATCTGGCTCCAAACTCTTTTCACAGGGGTTATGAGGCGTCCTGGGTGAAGTCTCCTTGTATCCCTAGAAATATTCTACGACGACCTTTAAACCTCTTTTGACAGTGAAGCCCTGCAGTCCAGGATGTCTCTGTGAACTGCCGGTCGTTGAGCTCTCAGCACAGACTGTTGTTATTGGCAATGGTCACTGGACAGCAGTCTCTCATTGCTAAGCACTCGGTTTTTGTGTATTGGAGACCACATCTGTTTAAAAAGAAAAGCAAATTGTCAAGCTCAAGCTTCGCCTTAAGACTAGATGCCATGCCGCCTCTAACACTGACTCTTCATTCACCGCATTTTTATCTGAAAACTTCATTAAGCGTCCCGCGTGGTGGGGCAGTGATTAAGATACCGTGTTGATAATTGCAAGACTCTATGCCTACACTTCTCGTCCGACTGCTCATGGAACAAGGATGTAGATTACTTGGCTCAAAATCCTAGTACTGTATTGAATTTCGCTAGGTGAAATTTCAAAACATCACTGCTTACCCTCAAAGAAGAAGTCTGTCTCACTAATATGCGCCCTATTCCAGAATATGCATGCCCAATCTAGGACCCATGCATACACAACCTGCTCAACAATGTGAACGCATTCAAAACCGCGCGGCACGTCTCGTTAGTAGCAGTTATTGATTCGGCTCCAGCATAACAAAACAATAAAACGAAGCTTGGGTTTCGGCCCCTCTAGCAAATGAGGAAATTCTTCTGGTGAAAGTTTTTCTGAAGTGTAAATAATAGTAAAACTTGAATGGCCAAAATTATTTACCTAGTGCCCCACACAATGTTTCCGCAAGAAGTGATCATCAAAAAATAGCTTGCCGCGCAAAAGTTCTCGCCCATTCATTTTTCCCTTTTACAGTAGAGGAATGGAATCTTGTGTAGTCAGTGTCCCATCAACCATCGTTTCCTCAGCCCAGGTTTAAGTGCTGCCCAGTCCAGGGTAGCAAACCGGAAGCTTTCCTGGTTAACCTCTCTGCCTTCTCTCTCTTTCTCTCTCTCTCTCTCTGTGAGTATGTCACCCGGTAAGAATTATATGTTATTAACCACGCACCACTATTGATGCACACACGCCCAAACACCCTTCCAGTGAAGGATGTCTGGGAGTGTGTGCTTCCGTTCCGGTCTGAAGGGAGATGCCCTCGACTTGCGTGGCAAGCTCAGCTAGAATTAGGCCTGTAGTGACAGAAGGGGCGGAAGTTTGGTGCCCAGCTTTCGCCGGTTTAACTCAGAGTAAGGGCCAGAGTCAGAATTAATCAGAACAGGCTTTATATAAAGCAAAAAGACAATGGAGACGAATTCAAGCGCACATAGAATACACAGATAACGCAGCCGCCTTTCGATGGAGGCGCAATGAAGTGACGTCCGTGTGCTGTCCGATGTCAGTGCAGGGGAGGAGGTAGTGATGGGTGGCAGTTTCTGACCCTACGGGGCTGGGACGGTAGGTCAACGCCGCTTGCGGAGGGGGCTAGCCAGCCACCGAATGTTATCTGTTGTAGGCTGTTATTGCACCCACCGCTGCTTCGGTGGTGGACGACCGCTGTAGGTGGAGCGCGCGTCTTTTGTTCACAAATTGGTTCACAGGAAGGCAAAGGCACAGTACCTGTCACACTTGTTTTTTTGGGCACCTGAACCGCGCCGTAAAGGAAGGGAGAAAAGTGGAGTTAAATGGTAAGAGAGAAACGGGAGTTCCGTAGTTGTGGCTCTAAAAATTAAATTAAATTGGTTCGCAGGAACGGAAAGGCGCAGTAACTGTCACACTTGCTCTGTGGACACCCGAACCGCGCCGTAAGGGAAGGGAGGAAGGTGGGAATGAAAGTGGAGAGAGAGAAAGAGGAGCCGTAGTGGAGGGCTACGGAGTAATTTCGACCACCTGGGGATCTTTAACGTGCGCTGACATCGCACAGCACACGAACGCCACTTCGTTTCGCCTCCATCGAAACGCAGCCGCCGCGGTCGGGTGTGGCTCTAGGCAGAAGGAAAATAAAAAAAAAAATTCTGTGATAGCGCATACATGTGTTGCTCGATTTCTTTGCCTCAATCTATCGAAAAGGTGAAACAGCTTATTTGCTGCGCTCAAATTTCGCATTAGGAATTAACGTAATCATCAGCAATTTTTTTCTTTTCCTTCTGCGGTTGTGGCTCTAGGCAGAAGGAAAAGAAAAAAATTGCTGATGATTACGTTAATTCCTAATGCGAAATTTGAGCGCAGCAAATAAGCTGTTTCACCTTTTCGATAGATTGAGGCAAAGAAATCGAGCAACACATGTATGCGCTATCACAGAATTTTTTTTTTATTTTTCACACGTATTCCTTTAACAAAGGCTCCCTTCTCGGCGGCGGCGATCAGTTTATGCTTCAGCCTCGCTTACACCTGGTTGCTCTCGACGGTGGCGATGAGCCTCCGCTTCGGCGGTGCGAACGGCAGGGTCTTCTCGACGGCGGCGATGAGCTTCTGTTTCAGCCTGGCTTACTGCTCTGGATTCTGGCGGCGACGGCGCTGGGCCTATGCTCTGGCAGCTCGTTTAAGCAGCAGCAGCAGCAGCAGCAGCAGCAGCAGCAGCAGCAGCAGCAGCAGCAGCAGCAGCAGCAGCAGCAGCAGCAGCAGCAGCAGCAGCAGCAGCAGCAGCAGCAGCAGCAGCAGCAGCAGCAGCAGCAGCAGCAGCAGCAGCAGCAGCAGCAGCAGCAGCAGCAGCAGCAGCAGCAGCAGCAGCAGCAGCAGCAGCAGCAGCAGCAGCAGCAGCAGCAGCAGCAGCAGCAGCAGCAGCAGCAGCAGCAGCAGCAGCAGCAGCAGCAGCAGCAGCAGCAGCAGCAGCAGCAGCAGCAGCAGCAGCAGCAGCAGCAGCAGCAGCAGCAGCAGCAGCAGCAGCAGCAGCAGCAGCAGCAGCAGCAGCAGCAGCAGCAGCAGCAGCAGCAGCAGCAGCAGCAGCAGCAGCAGCAGCAGCAGCAGCAGCAGCAGCAGCAGCAGCAGCAGCAGCAGCAGCAGCAGCAGCAGCAGCAGCAGCAGCAGCAGCAGCAGCAGCAGCAGCAGCAGCAGCAGCAGCAGCAGCAGCAGCAGCAGCAGCAGCAGCAGCAGCAGCAGCAGCAGCAGCAGCAGCAGCAGCAGCAGCAGCAGCAGCAGCAGCAGCAGCAGCAGCAGCAGCAGCAGCAGCAGCAGCAGCAGCAGCAGCAGCAGCAGCAGCAGCAGCAGCAGCAGCAGCAGCAGCAGCAGCAGCAGCAGCAGCAGCAGCAGCAGCAGCAGCAGCAGCAGCAGCAGCAGCAGCAGCAGCAGCAGCAGCAGCAGCAGCAGCAGCAGCAGCAGCAGCAGCAGCAGCAGCAGCAGCAGCAGCAGCAGCAGCAGCAGCAGCAGCAGCAGCAGCAGCAGCAGCAGCAGCAGCAGCAGCAGCAGCAGCAGCAGCAGCAGCAGCAGCAGCAGCAGCAGCAGCAGCAGCAGCAGCAGCAGCAGCAGCAGCAGCAGCAGCAGCAGCAGCAGCAGCAGCAGCAGCAGCAGCAGCAGCAGCAGCAGCAGCAGCAGCAGCAGCAGCAGCAGCAGCAGCAGCAGCAGCAGCAGCAGCAGCAGCAGCAGCAGCAGCAGCAGCAGCAGCAGCAGCAGCAGCAGCAGCAGCAGCAGCAGCAGCAGCAGCAGCAGCAGCAGCAGCAGCAGCAGCAGCAGCAGCAGCAGCAGCAGCAGCAGCAGCAGCAGCAGCAGCAGCAGCAGCAGCAGCAGCAGCAGCAGCAGCAGCAGCAGCAGCAGCAGCAGCAGCAGCAGCAGCAGCAGCAGCAGCAGCAGCAGCAGCAGCAGCAGCAGCAGCAGCAGCAGCAGCAGCAGCAGCAGCAGCAGCAGCAGCAGCAGCAGCAGCAGCAGCAGCAGCAGCAGCAGCAGCAGCAGCAGCAGCAGCAGCAGCAGCAGCAGCAGCAGCAGCAGCAGCAGCAGCAGCAGCAGCAGCAGCAGCAGCAGCAGCAGCAGCAGCAGCAGCAGCAGCAGCAGCAGCAGCAGCAGCAGCAGCAGCAGCAGCAGCAGCAGCAGCAGCAGCAGCAGCAGCAGCAGCAGCAGCAGCAGCAGCAGCAGCAGCAGCAGCAGCAGCAGCAGCAGCAGCAGCAGCAGCAGCAGCAGCAGCAGCAGCAGCAGCAGCAGCAGCAGCAGCAGCAGCAGCAGCAGCAGCAGCAGCAGCAGCAGCAGCAGCAGCAGCAGCAGCAGCAGCAGCAGCAGCAGCAGCAGCAGCAGCAGCAGCAGCAGCAGCAGCAGCAGCAGCAGCAGCAGCAGCAGCAGCAGCAGCAGCAGCAGCAGCAGCAGCAGCAGCAGCAGCAGCAGCAGCAGCAGCAGCAGCAGCAGCAGCAGCAGCAGCAGCAGCAGCAGCAGCAGCAGCAGCAGCAGCAGCAGCAGCAGCAGCAGCAGCAGCAGCAGCAGCAGCAGCAGCAGCAGCAGCAGCAGCAGCAGCAGCAGCAGCAGCAGCAGCAGCAGCAGCAGCAGCAGCAGCAGCAGCAGCAGCAGCAGCAGCAGCAGCAGCAGCAGCAGCAGCAGCAGCAGCAGCAGCAGCAGCAGCAGCAGCAGCAGCAGCAGCAGCAGCAGCAGCAGCAGCAGCAGCAGCAGCAGCAGCAGCAGCAGCAGCAGCAGCAGCAGCAGCAGCAGCAGCAGCAGCAGCAGCAGCAGCAGCAGCAGCAGCAGCAGCAGCAGCAGCAGCAGCAGCAGCAGCAGCAGCAGCAGCAGCAGCAGCAGCAGCAGCAGCAGCAGCAGCAGCAGCAGCAGCAGCAGCAGCAGCAGCAGCAGCAGCAGCAGCAGCAGCAGCAGCAGCAGCAGCAGCAGCAGCAGCAGCAGCAGCAGCAGCAGCAGCAGCAGCAGCAGCAGCAGCAGCAGCAGCAGCAGCAGCAGCAGCAGCAGCAGCAGCAGCAGCAGCAGCAGCAGCAGCAGCAGCAGCAGCAGCAGCAGCAGCAGCAGCAGCAGCAGCAGCAGCAGCAGCAGCAGCAGCAGCAGCAGCAGCAGCAGCAGCAGCAGCAGCAGCAGCAGCAGCAGCAGCAGCAGCAGCAGCAGCAGCAGCAGCAGCAGCAGCAGCAGCAGCAGCAGCAGCAGCAGCAGCAGCAGCAGCAGCAGCAGCAGCAGCAGCAGCAGCAGCAGCAGCAGCAGCAGCAGCAGCAGCAGCAGCAGCAGCAGCAGCAGCAGCAGCAGCAGCAGCAGCAGCAGCAGCAGCAGCAGCAGCAGCAGCAGCAGCAGCAGCAGCAGCAGCAGCAGCAGCAGCAGCAGCAGCAGCAGCAGCAGCAGCAGCAGCAGCAGCAGCAGCAGCAGCAGCAGCAGCAGCAGCAGCAGCAGCAGCAGCAGCAGCAGCAGCAGCAGCAGCAGCAGCAGCAGCAGCAGCAGCAGCAGCAGCAGTCGTCTCGCTCATGGCTCAGAAAGAACTGGCAGATAATTTCGCAGTGGCGAACGGCAGCGGCAATTTCGGCTCGGGCGGTGCACAAATCTCTGATTGCCGGCGCTTTGACAACCGGAGACTCGCAGGAAGAGGGGGAGGGGGCGGCGTGTACCCCCAGCGGCAAACGATGGGGGCAGAAGCGCGCGCAGCAAGCGGACAACGCGATAAAGGGAGGAGGGAAGAGATAGCAGCGACTGACTGATGCTGCTGACGCCGATAGTGACTCAACCCCAGCTGCGGAGTTGGTTTCGGGGACAACGCCGCCGATGCCGACGCAAACAATATGATACCCTCGCTTCCGCAGCGCCAAGAACCAGGTCTAGCCGTGGGAAGGTGGTCACGTATTCGTCGACGTGCCGGGGCCTACGTGAAATAACCGGCGCGTCGGCAATTGAAGAGGACCCTATCCGCCACACAGGAACAGGGGTGGGGGGGGGGGACCCTCCCCTCCTCTTTCTGCATGGCGGCGACGGTGTTCTATGCAGTCACGTTATCTGGACTCTCTAGCGGCGTCAGCGGTATCCAGCGGTATCAGTCGGTCGCTGCTAGCGCTGGGGGGATGAAAGGGGGGCGGAGCTGGTTACGAGGCCGACGACGACGCGAAACCCAGGAACGGACGCCAAAGAGCGGCGCTCTAAAAATTGAGGCCGCTTAAGTTTCGCCTTTAGGAATGAAACACGGTGCAAAACTCGCCTGATAGGGCTGGGACATGTAGGCCGCCGCCGCTTGCGGCGGGGGCTAGCCTGCCACAGATTTTTTATCTCTTGTAGGCTGTCATTGCACTCACCATTGTTTTGGTGGTGGACGACGGCCGTTGTTGCGGCGCGCGTCTTTTCCTCCCTCTTCCTCATCTTCTCTATTTTCTCTTCTGTCTGCACGAGGCAGTGGAGGTGGCTCAGCTACACAGCCAGTAGCAGGCCCGCGCATTTTCTTTTTCTTCTTCCTGCCGCCACTACAACAACAACAACGCGATAGCGTTATCGCGCCCCGTTCGCGCCGTCTACTCGCTTGTCGCGCTTTTGAGTGACACAAAGACGTAGTTAACTTTTTTAAGAATTTAGTTATAGGAAGACGAAGGCGCGGTAACTGTCTCATTTGTTTTCTGTGGACACCGCAACCGCGCTGTAAGGGAAGGGAGGAAGATGGGAGTGAGAGTAGAAAGAGAGGAAGAGGAGCCGTAGTGGAAAGCTATGGATTAATTTCGACCACCTGGGGATATTTAACGGTGCAGTGGTAAGACGCCCGACTACTGTGCCGGAGTTCCCGGGATCGAATCCCGGCCTCGGCGGCTGCGTTTCGATGGAGGCGAAAAGAAGTGGCGTCCGTGTGCTGTGCGATGTCAGCGCACGTTAAAGATCCCCAGGTGGTCGAAATTACTCCGTAGCCCTCCACTACGGCCCCCCTTTCTCTCTTTCCACTTTCACTCACACCTTCATCCCTTCCCTTACGGCGCGGTTCAGGTGTCCACAGAGCAAGTGTGACAGAT
This sequence comes from Amblyomma maculatum, assembly GCF_055883805.1. Taxonomy (NCBI): domain Eukaryota; kingdom Metazoa; phylum Arthropoda; class Arachnida; order Ixodida; family Ixodidae; genus Amblyomma; species Amblyomma maculatum. The sequence goes on from NC_139354.1 coordinate 87,966,145, forward strand.
ACTGCGCCTTTCCCTTCCTATGAACCAACCAACCAACCATATTTAACGTGCGTTGACATCGCACAATACACGGACGCCTCTTCGTTTCTCCTCCATCGAAACGCAGCCGCCGAGGTCGGGTTCGAACCCGGGTACTCCAGCACAGTAGTAGGGCGTCTTACAGTCAGCCTTGCTTTTCCTGTAAACAAACTTGCACTCATAGTTAAAAAATAAATCCAATTTTTTGAGTGATGAAGAGGCGGTGTTGAAGCTCATTCTTGGCTACTTGCCTAACTATATTATTAGTAATATTAATTTGTTCACATGAAGGTAAAAGCGCAGTATCTGTCCCACATGTTTCTGTAGGCACCTGAACCGCGCCTTAAGGGAATGGAGGACGGTGGAAGTGCAAGTGGAGAGAACGAGGAGCCGTAGTGGAGGGCTACGGAGTAAATTTGACCATCTGGGGATCTTTAACGTACTCTGACATCGCACATCGGAGGAGGTGGTGAAGGGTGGCTGTTCCTGGCTCAACTGGGCTGTTGTTGTTGCTACAGGAAGAAGGGAAAGAAAATGCACGGGCTTACTACTGCTCTGTAACTGAGCAACATCTTCTCGACTTTTGCAAGGCTTGCTCACATCCTCCTCTCCCCAACCGTCTACGTCACGCTAGTTGTCTTTCTGTCCCAAAATCGTTGGCGTTTGGACGGTACACCATCGCTCCTGTCGCGTGGCGTTCCTTGGTGCGCGTTCAAGTGTGGGATTGCAGATGACAGGAACGCTAGACAAAATGAGACCTGGTCGGTCGATTCGATTTTGGTGACTGGTGATGTCACTTCTCTGGTGACCAATCAGGTGCGCCGCTCGCCCGGACAGCCACAACAGTTCGCCATGATGTCTGAGAAGCAGAGGGAGAAGGCGGCTCGCCAGCTGAAGCCAGAAAGCGACAAAGAGCTACGGAGACAGAAACAACATGAAGAGCATGGAGCCAGATGTGCTCAAGGTGCGGCTAGGCGAATGCGTGCTTCTTCTCAAGCCACCGAAGCAGTTGCTTTCGCAATCTCCTACAGCTGAACCACGTAGCGGAGCTTGAGCTTGTCTCTAGTTTTTAGGTTTTTTATGTTATTTGATTTATTATTTAGCTATTCTAAAGCACCAGAAGACATCTTCGCAAAGGTAAAATCTTATAAATAACAGTAAGAATACTCAAAAATTGTACACAATTTCGGCTCTTTGTCTAACCCGGGAAACCATGGTAGCACACGCCTATGTCGAGAGTCTCCCGCCCCAGCTGTGGACGAGTGTTTGTTCGAATCGGAGACAATTGAGGAACACGACATTACCCAACAAATGTCCTGAGTAAACTACCCTTGTGACTACCGCACAAACTACTAACCAAAGAGCCAGAGTCACGTTGGAGAAAAATCTAAACCCAATCTCATGTAAATCCCCTCACGTTTATTCACGAGTACCCGAATAGACACAAACAGGAGGGCAGCAAATGTGGTGGCAAAGCCACCGGCTATCACATCTGCTGCGACCTCGTAGAAAGTCTCCCCTAAGAATCGTTCTACAATACAACTCACCCGTGCCACGCGTGCCCGTCAGAGGAAGTGCTGCTCATTTGTATCCCGGAAACTCACACAGGTCATGACAAGGTTGCCCCGCCGGGGTGGTGCAGTGGTAAGACGCCCGACTACTGTGCCGGAGTTCCCGGGATCGAATCCCGGCCTTGGCGGCTGCGTTTCGATGGAGGCGAAACGAAGTGGCGTCCGTGTGCTGTGCGATGTCAGTGCACGTTAAAGATCCCCAGGTGGTCGAAATTACTCCGTAGCCCTCCACTACGGCCCCCCTTTCTCTCTATCCACTTTCAACCCCACCTTCATCCCTTCCCTTACGGCGCGGTTCAGGTGTCCACAGAGCAAGTGTGACAGATACTGCGCCTTTCCCTTCCTATGAACCAACCAACCAACCATGACAAGGTCCTATGCAATCACTGCAAGTATACACTGACGCCCATCTAGCAAGCCACTGACCCAGGAACAAGTGCTGCCGATATTTTGGTTGGTTTTCGTATCAAGGGAGATGCAGTAAATGTCGCAGCACCTCTTACAGCATTTTCAATTAATATATGGTTGTATATTTTTGTTTCAATTGGTTATTGTGAAAAGGGAGATCGGACCGCATCTGTAAACTGCGTTTTCTGTTTTTTCCCAGAGTGATGCGGCCAGTTAGCGTTGGTACAGGTTGTCTTTTGTTAAATTTTCGAGTCGGCGTTTTGGGAGCCTCATCACCACGTCCCACGATGGCACAGAGTCTTGGGATTAGTGGCTTATCTAGTTGAGGTAGTGCTCATGCATCAGGTGCGCCATCGTTAGGAAGTAGCTTGATCAGTTTATACCCAGCAGCTGCACTCAGTCGTCGCACTTTGTGGCCCTCATTACGCACCTTGATGAAGCCCTTCAATGGCGGCAGGCAAATCTGGTAAAGCTGCTCAGAAAGGCATTATTTCCAAATAAAAGGCACCGTCCTTTCATGTCTTCTCGGTTGTTTTAGAACTGTAAATGCAGGTCTCCCATAGGAGACATTTCACGCATGCGTGCAGATTCGGACGCCGTCCACTATTTTTTTATTTTGGTTGGTTTTATAGAATTCACAATCTCGCAAAGCAAGAAGCGAGCACTAAACATCGGCTAAATAAGTCACACGCGGGAATGGACGCCGGAGAAACTTCCACCCCCTTCATTTTCATGGCGTGGCTTAAACCACTGTACTCTTTTGATACCTCTCCAAGTCCTGTTCGTCAACTCGCAACATTTTCGAATTTACGGAGAAGGTGGAAATCGGCTCTTTTCTTTTCTACCAAGAAGGCGGGACGTCTCAGAACGAGACCATGCGCTTGGAAAAAAAAAAGTTTTGCGGAAACGCTTCCAAAATATCTGCATAGTTACCCACCTCAGCCTTGTCTTTTACCGCTTCGCCCGCTAGTGTGGCTACCCATGAGACAGTAATACATAGCACTTCCGTTTTGCATAGAACGAAGGGTTTCTGTTTTACCAAATAAACGCCAGGTGGTGGTGGTGAAAAACTTTATATTTGGGAGCCTTAAGGGATTACATTCTAATGACGGGTCGGCTCTTGGCTGCGTGTTGTGGCCGGAAGCTGGTGCTTCACAGCGACACCCAAAGCCCAGTCTGTCAGCCGCTTTTGAACGGCCGGGTCAGAGCTGGACACCGCAGCCTCCCATCGCTCGAGGTCAGAGAGTTGCCAAGTGGCTGGAGGGTGGAATTCCGAGCATTTGATCATAATATGCTCAAAATCAGCTTTAGGTGCCCCACACAGGGTGCACTGCGGCGAGAACAGTCCTGGATGGATCAAAGATAAGAAAGCGGGGGATGGGAATGTACGGGACTGAAGCTGGCGCCACGTCACCTGTTGTAGCTTAGTCATAGATTTATGAGGAGGAGGGTAGATGGTTCGTTGATCACGGTAATGGAGAGAGATTTCGTGATAGGATACCATGCGCTCGCGAGCATCTCCCCAGGCAGTGGCAGTCCCTGCTCGGCTGACGTATCCTCGAGCGAAAGAGTGAGCTGCTTCGTTGCCTGGGTGACCCGTGTGAGCGGGCACCCATATTAATTGAATAGGGTGTTCGGGTGGGGAGAGGGAGGCGAGGAACCGGAAGGCTGGGGTAGAGATCCGACCACGGGCGAAGTTCCGTACGGCGGATTTAGAATCGCTAAAGATGGTTGTGGCTCGGGTGGTAGCTATGGCGAGGGCAACCGCCGCCTCCTCCGCCTCCAGGGAAGCGGAGGCAAAAGTTGTACCGGCCGCGACCAGTTGCAAAGAGTTGGAAACAGCGCTGAGGGCGAACGCTGGGCGGGAGGGGTATGAGGCAGCGTCTACGTAAACGGTCTCTGGCTGGAAGCCATAGTTTTTGTGAAGAGCTTCTGCGCGCGCCTTGCGGCGATCGACATGGTGCTCTGGGTGCATATTCTTTGGCAGGGTATGCACCTTAAGAACGCGGTGTATCGCAGGGGGAAGTGTATGTTGTGTAGAGCAGTGACCGGGAGGTGAGAGATGGATGCGAGCAAGGATGTTCCGGCCGGTGAGGGTAGATGATAATCGCTCCAACTGGGCTGAGCAGTGGGCTTCTGTGAGCTCAGCTAGGGAGTTATGGATGCCCATGTGAAGAAGGCGTTCATTGGAAGTGTAGCGGGGTTAGTTGAGGGCGGCCTTGTACGCCTGTCGGATAAGGGCGTTAACCTTGTCTTCCTCCACCCGCGTGAGGAAAAGGTAGGGGAGCGAGTACACAACACGGCTCAGGACAAATGCCTGTACCAGGCGTCTGAGGTCATGCTCGCGCATGCCGCGATGGCGATTGGCTATGCGGCGAATGAGGCGGATTGTTTGATGAGCCATCACCGTCAGCTTAGTGATGGTTGCAGTATTCTTGCCATTGTTTTGTATCAGAATACCAAGAATCCTGATGTTGTCCACTTCTGGTATCCGGGTGTTGTCAACTGTCAAGAAGATGGGGGGAGGAGGGCCTTTGTCTGTACGACACCTGGGAGGCCGGAGTATGAGAAGCTCCGATTTGGTAGGGGAACAAGCCAAGCCGACATTTGCGGCAAAAGATACAACAATGTCTGCTCCGGCCTGTAATGTATCTTCCATGGGCCAATGCTACCTGTGGTGGTCCACAGTGTAATATCATCGGCGAATAAGGAGTGGGACAGGGCAGGGATTTGGTTGAGGGCGTGTGCCATGGGGATAAGGGTAATATTAAAATGCAGTGGAGAGAGGACAGAACCCTGTGGGGTGCCAATGCTACCGAGTTTGAAAGATGGAGATGAGAGCGAGCCGATGGTGATTTCTGCTGTGCGATGACTAAGAAAGGCGGATATGTACTGGTGGACACGCGAGCCTACTTGAAGCGATGAGAGAGCATCTAAAATGGCTGCGTGACGGACATTATCAAATGCCTTTGTGAGATCTAGGGCGAGATGTGGCCGGAAGCCGACCATTGTGTCAGGGAAGAGGTTGTGGTCATCTATGTGGTTCTGGAGGCGTGCCAGCACAACATGTTCAAAGAGTTTGCCAAGACAGGAAGTTAGAGATATGGGTCGGAGATTCTTGATGTCGAGTGGTTTGCCGGGTTTAGGGATAAATGTGATACGGGCGTGTGTCTACTGGGCCGGAAGGATTCCCGTGCGCCAGCATTGGTTGAAGAGGTCCGTGACCGCATCGACAGACGGGTCATCCAAGTTACGAAGCATCTTATTTGTGACTCGGTCCGTCCCCGGAGCTGATGTCGTCCTGAGGCGGTGCATCGCCGCCCTGACTTCAGCTGAAGAGATTTCCTCATCAAGGGTAGGTTGGGAGAACCGGTGTAAGAAGGGAGGGGGGTAGAGGGGGTTGTAGTGACGTACTGATCTTTTAAGGTCTGAAGGAGGGCGTCATCGTCTAGGGGAAGCTGATGAATAATGCGGGTAATATTCTTACACTGCGTGGCCTTGGTGTGCCCAGGATCAAGGAGGTAGCGTAGAAGCGACCAGGTGTCTTTAAGGCCTAGATTACCGCTCATGCGGTCACAGACCTGCCCCCACTGCTGGCGAGCGAGGTCCCTTGAATAAGCTTCAATTGCTTTCACAAGGCGGGAAATTCGCCGTTTGAGGGTGCGATTATGCTTTTGGGACAGCCAGCGTTTCTGAAGGCTGGCGTGTGCCTCCCACATGTGGAGAAGGCGACTATCCGCAGCCGAAGTGTCCTCTGGTTCCGGGATAGTGGATGTCGCCGACTCTACATCCTGTGTGAGAGAAGCCACCCAGGCCTCCAAGTCCACAATGGTGTCCGGTGCGTTTTGCCGGATGCGGCGAAATCGATCCCAATCGACCACGCAGGCCCGATTGCGTTTGGGTGGGGTGAGGGAAGAGATGGAGAGCTCAGTGCATAAAATGTAGTGATCACTGCCTAATGAGTGAGTGGTATTAGTCCAGCGGCTTTCTCGAACGCCTTTTGAGAGAGTCAAGTCTGGGCTTGTGTCGTGCTGAACGCTAGATCCGATTCGGGTGGGATAGGAGGTGTCGTTGAGAATAGAAAGCCCTTCGTCTTGAACGAAGGACAAAATTGCCGTACCCTTACGGCAGTTTTTTCGGTAACCCCAGCTGGTATGGCTAGCAGTGAAATCGCCAACCACTAGTAGGGATCCTCCTGCGCTAACTGTGAGGGCTTTCTTGATTGCTCCAATGAGGGGGGCAGGAGGGCTCTTGGGCGGGCTATAGAGGTTGAGAACAAAAAGGGTGTGTGCATTTCGTGTGCGGGGTAGGAGTTCCAGCAAGAGACCATCCACGTCATCCACCTCAAACGCCAGGCGCGACTCGATCGCCACGCGTGCTTACGAACCTAGCCGAGTGTCTGCTCCTGCGGTATACCTGCGTTTCACATTTCGCCGCCACGCGGGAAATACGGCGTTGCCATCGCGCGGCGAAACGTGAGCATATAGATAGCGCATAGCCACCGATATGACGCCTATGCAAGACGTCAGTCAACGGAAACCAACAGATGAGGATTTGAAGGGCCGTCGTGTGGATAATTACAACTTTCTAGTTTCTGAATGTGCATCTGCGATGCAGACAGCTACATGCTACTTCACAGATCATCTTGTAGTTTTGATCTCTTTGTACATAAATCAATAAAAGATGTGTATACCTAAAGTCTTCATTGCTAAATATTAAATGACCACCACAAGCTCAGCCACGTAACCGTATTTCTCACTACGTATATCCTGGCATAGCCAAGTTAATCTACCGTCATTGTTTTAGAACCAGCTCTACTTAGTGATCATCAAACTTTCGGCCATTAAAGTGTGATGATACCACTGTAATGGCAGAAAGTGAAGAGGAACTCAAGTGACTTCTGATGCGCGTGCAAGAAGAGAGTGAGGAGTTTGGGCTTAAACTTAACATTAAAAAGACAAAGATCATGGCGTCTTGCCCTATCAAGTCCTGGAGCATCAACGGACACGAAGTCGAAGCTGTGACAGTTTTTAACTTTTTGGGCTCCAAGATTACCCCGGAAGGAGACTGCAGCCATGAAATTAGGAGACGCCTGCTTCTGGGAAAGAGAGCCATGGCTAGACTTGACCGCCTAGTAAAGAGCAGAGACATTAGACTGCCAACCACGATCCGTATAACTCGTGCTGTGGTCTTTCCAGTTGTGATGTATGGATGCGAGAGTTGGACTGTGAAGAAGGCTGACCGCCGCAGAATTGACGCATTTGAATTGTGGTGCTGGCGGAGACTCTTGACAGTTTCTTGGACTGCCAGAAGATGAAATCAGTCGATATTGTCGACCATAAACCCTGACTCTCATTGGGGGGGGGGGGGGGGCAAATTCTAAAGTTAAAGTTTAGCTACTTTGGTGATCTGATGAAAACAGAGGAGTCGCTGGAGAACGATTTGGTGTTGGGAAAGGTTGAGGGTCATCAGAGAAGGGGCAGGCAGCGAACGCGGTGGTTAAATGGCATCCTTGAGGCGCTTCAGATGAAGTTATGTGATGTTGGGGAGATAGTGAGAGACCGGAATGCGTGGCGTGATATGGTCCATAGGGTCACGAAGATTCGGACACGACTGAATGACTGAACTGAACTGAATGCTTCCAAATCCAGTTCAGTAGTTTTCAACCCACATCAACAATTATGCTAGCAGTGGCTCAGACTCAATTTTTGCTTCTGACCATGTGTCATTTCTAGCAGTGGAACATGATAAGCATCCTAAATTTCGGACTCACATTACTTCCATTTCGAGCGAAATTGCCTATGCCGTCAGAGTTCTAAATAAACTTAGCCAGTATATTGATATTCCCCCCCTTATTTCTCTTTATTGCTTTTTCATCCACTCACACATTTATTATTGCAGCTCCTGTTTGGGAAATGTATCATTCACATTCATCTTCTCTCCAATGTGCCCAAAATCATGCTATACGTATTATTACTACTGTCACCGCACAGAAAATGCCCTTCGTCTGCTCCAATCCTACAATATCGTTTCTGTGCCAAAATTAATCGATTACGGTCTAAGTCGTCGAATTTATAAATATTGAGAGAGTTACTTCCATTTTGTCTAATCACTAATGATCAACTACCGCATTGCAGCGATACACATTTCTTCTACCGCAATTGATCCTTACTGCCTAAGGCGAAACACTAATAACGGCAAACAAAAACTTGATTCTCCTGTACTAGGCTTTGGAATTGATTACCATTTTCTCTGAAAGATTCATAGCATATTCATACCTTTAAATTAGCTCTTTGTCAGTTTTTATTATCTCCCTTAATGTATTCTGCAAGGTTCATTGCCACTGCGTAATTTATTATTTCATTTTAAAATTTGTTTGTTCGTTAATTATGTGTGATTTGCTCTAGTATCGTGTTCATTTAAACAAATATGATTTTATAATTATGGTGTTTCTCTTTCCACAATCCATAAATGCTAAATAATGTACAATATTTGCCACTGCTTGCCGCAATTTTTTTTTTTTTCAAAAACCTTTACAGGAGGTCCCGTCAAGACACCTCAGCTTTGCGACCTCCTTCTGTATAGTGTTTTCTAACTTATGTCTTGATACAATAAACCAAAATTCTACTTAAAAAAACACTTTCGCGGCTTCAGTCATGTTACTTTCCTGTAGTATAAGTGCATTTGGCAAATCCAAGCAATTGATATAAATATGCCTATTTTGCTGTTTTATTGCAGTTACAAGGCAAGATGTTTCGCCCATGGCCATTTGCGAATTCTGGCATTGAATGAATAGCTACTCAGTAAATTCTCAGCGACCTTCCTATGCTGAAAGTCGTAATCTGCAGCTGTCACTCGACAGAGAAACGTTATTCAGTTTGGGCGTCATACAAAGGACACATGGTAACAGCAGACGTGCCAGCACAACAGGAGGCTTTATTCACACTTGTTAGCATTGTACGGCCGACATTACCGCAAAGGTGAACAAATCCCAGTGAGGGTTTCTCATCTCTTTCTTCTTTCATGATCCACAATATCAAACGACTCGCTACCTGGCCAGCTTTGTCGGAACCAAATGTTCCCTAGTAACGAGGCACTTCTTTGCAGCCATAACTGAGATTATGAAGTGGAAGCTCAGTTGTTAAAGCAAAAAGGCATCAGCATGACTTTTGACTTCAACGAAGATCAAGGGTCAGCCATAATGATGCTTTCGCCAAGAGTAAAAATGAGCAACTCTATGGGCGGGCACTGGCGCACGACACCTGTGCACGCAGGAAAACAAACATCGAGCTATGTGGAGATCTTTGCAACAGACAACATACACAGTGCTATCGCCATATAAAACTCTTTCGCTGAAGCATATATGCTTTGTACACAGCTCTATAAATGACACATTATAAGTTGTTCTCTTTTCTGCTCAAATTTCATAATCGCAAAGTTCTTCAACCTTACATTTTACACCAGAATTATATTTTGTACAGTAATGAAGATAACCTTTGACAACAATCTGCAAGACCAATAAGCTTGCGACAAGAAATATATTTTGTTTGAAAACTAGGATAAATAATTCAAAAGTAAACTTCAGCTTTTGTCGAGAAAACTAATGTACGGAAACCATCGCCTAAGAAGTTAAAATAACTATTTGTAGGTATCTGATTGTCTAAGTTCTCCATCTAGACATTATTGTATTAGAGAAGCATGTCCAGAACATTAAAAAACAACCTAAAAGGCGCTACTAAAATGCGAGAACTAAATAATAAGTGGAGCGCCTTTACAACGGCTTATTTACATAATGCTTAAGTTACTATTTTGAGCAATAACGCTCGTGCAGTCTTTTTCCTCCTTGTCATTGGTACGCAGGCATTGGAATGCCACAGAAAAATCAGCATTGTCCTTGACAACCTTATTCATTAAGATATCGACCAAAGAGTCGCAGTGGTAGTAGGCGAAGCGGGCGTAGAAAAATTGCGCTTCTTACATCTGGAAGAGGCTCCAGGCATTCTGCATTGTGTACCAGCTGGGTCTTGCAGAAGCCGGTGTGATGTTCTCAGCAGTGCCGGTGCCGGAAGCCCCGACAAGGGCCGCGACTTGCAGCCCATGCTTGTAAACATCCAGTATTGGAACTAGGAAGTCATCGACCGTGGAACCGGATGTGGTGGTCAGGCAGGTCCTGCATCGGAAACGTTGTGTATGTAGCTGGCACGTACCGTTAGCATGCCTGCGTCACGGTTATGTATGTTTGGCATACTTCGAAAATGGGTCCGGAGTACATTATTGAAGATTGTAGTTGCAGTACACGTACTACTCAGACTTGAGACGTGAATATTACTTCCCTAAATATGCCGAGTGCTGAATATAAGGTGTTCCGAGATGAGAACAACTTCTTAAATACATTCTTTTGTGTTTCAAGAAAAGGTCTAAATCACTTATAGCAATTTTGGCGATTAAAGAAAATTGAAAAAGGTGGCATGGAAGCGACTGAATATATAAAATCTGAAAAATATTTATGCTACTACAGATGCACTGAGCATTACATTAGAGATTTCCTGCAGGCAAAGAACGACTGTCACATCAATATTTACAAAATGAGAAACGCATAGGCCCTCCGCACTATGGCGCAATCTATTTCGGTGATTTATGGCTCATTGAGACAGTTTGGTGCTTGCGAGGGGTGCCTGCAGACTTCGATGAAACGCGTCACTGTGGGCAGTGCAAGCCGCTTTATATTCATTGCCCCATTAGGGCGACGTCGCTCACTGCTACTGGCAACTCCAGTCGGTCTATCCGTGACATTGACAGCATTAAATAGCTGAGCGGCATGGTGTACACACACGCTGACTGGATTTCCTTCAATTCAAGCCCTCAGACGTGTGCTTTGACGCCTGGAGAATACCAGAGCCGTAACAGTTTTCTCACGGGAGCCGTTCACAGACAATTCCTTCTCCTTGGAACACAATGTCATCTACGCAGCTCTGCAATGACCATAGGTGCGGTGCTATCATTCGAGCATACAAAGCATGCATGTCCATTGAGTCACCGCGGCGCTAAAGAAGCACGTGCGGCGCTAGAACGCCGAGCATTCTAGCGTATACGAGAAATATCTTCTCCGTGCGAGGAGCGCCCGTAACCTTGCCCTTGTCGACATCAACCTCGCCTCTTCTTCACTCGGGGGCGACGAGAATTCAGCAGGCCTGAAGGTACTCGTACTCTCCAGAAGTTTCAGCCACGTCTAACCAATGACGAGTGCGGCTCTGCGGGAGTAAAATGGGACGCTTAAACAAGCAAAGCTACGTGTATGTGCGTGCCGGTCGTGGCGCATCGTAACAGACGGACGAAATTTGCCCTATTTATTGAGGTCTCGTCGTTTGAACAGCCAGCCAGAGTTTGAGCTACTGTTGCTCTGGGTTAGCAAGTGCTACTGCTCGGCTCCAGGAGTGAGCCCGCTGCTCGGCAGGCCCACTGATTCGCGGTGGACCAACGCTCATCTTACATGGCGGCCACATGGCGACTTTCCAGACGTCTGTCTGTGACAGTGCCCGGTGAACACTTTGGTGTTCTTTTTTTGGCTGTGTTGTGTATTTTTAGTGCCATAAAGCCTCTCTGCTATGAAAGCCCCTTTAGTTACATGCTTTGTATTTCCTTTCTGTGAACCTCTTCTTTATTTTAGGTGTTATTATGAATCCCTCTGTGTCATTTGTTGCTTTGTGAAACATTGTTTTTGTTCATTACTTTTGACTCTAACCCTTACTCTGGCTTGAACCGCCGAAAGATAGGCACCCAAAGGCCACCCCATTCTGTCACCTCAAGATAGTTGAATTCTGACAGAGTTTGCTACTGAGCTTGCTACGTCTACCCCGCTAACTCTAAAGGTGTCTGGGAGTGTGCGCACCTATAGTGGCCCATCGCGAATAACATAATTATTAGCTGGGGACAATTATTGTTTGCCCGCGACAGGATGATTTGTGCAATTAAGCTCAGAGTATAGAGAACAAGTTGGAAGAGTTTACGAGCAGATCATAAACTTTGTGGCAGCTGAGCGATATCGAGAGGCACCACGCTGAAGCGGATGTTTAGGATCCGCCGAGCAGTGCTATATTAGCATTTATGCAGTTCAGTCTCAAAGTGAATCTCAAGGAGATTCATGCGTTGGGCGGAAAGAAGGTCTAGAAGGGCGGTAACATGGCGGCCACATCGTTAGTCGCCAGTTGTCTGTCTGCGACAGTGCCCGGTGAATAATTTGCTGTTTGTTTAAATGTCTCTCTCGTGTATTTTTCAGTGTTGTAAAGTCTCTTTAGTTGCATGCTTTGTATTGCCTTTCTGTGAACCTTTTGTCTGTTTATATTAAGTGTACTGTGAACCCAACTGATTGTCTCTTGCAGTGTATAAAGTTCGTTTTTGTTTGTTAGTTCTTACTCAGACCGTCACTCTGCCTTGCACCGGCGAAGGCTGGGCACCAAACGGCCATTCCCCTTCTGCCACTACAGGGTAGTTGATTTCCGGCCGAGCTTTTCACGCAACTCTAGGGTATCTCGTTTGAGACAGGAAAAGATACCTCCACCCACTCAAATGGTGTCTGGGAAAAACGCACCAATAGTGGCGCATTGATAACTACATTATAATTACTAACGGGTGACAGCGAGACAGGTGGACACTCATTGCCTCACTTGTTTTTGTCTGCAGATGCTGCATTGCTCTCACCTGCTTCTTTGCGGATTATTAAACGACATTCAGGTTTGAGCTGGGGATTTCTGACTTTATGGGACAACTCAGGTCCATCCCAGCGTTTACAAATATCGGGATTTGCTAACATAACACATCTGCTTCCACCGCAGATTTAAGGTGCTATTTCCCTTTCTAACGTTCGGTCTATGGCTTCCAAGCTTCGCTTCGATCGCATAGTAACTCCTTGCGGAGCTTTTTCTCCGCCTTCTGGGCATCCGCGCAATGAATTCTGCCGTCACGATGGCAAAACGACCCAACCTTGAAATCTGCCCCCACGCAATTTAAGTGTCTGGTAAAATGGCAGAGGACGTTCATGTTTGGGTTAGTGTGTAGGGTTTAAACTCCCACAGAGACTATGGTTGAGCGCGACGACGTAGCGGGGAGTTGCAGAAATTTCAAACACTTCGGAATCTTTAATGTGCGCTAAGAACGCACAGCCCACTGTCACCTTTCTTTTCTCTTCCATCGAAAATAGGCCGCCGCGCTTTCCGACACCGTTGGTCACAGAATTATACCAACGTAACCGCGGGGCCACCATGAAAAGGCAGGTGATTACAAGTGTTCTTATTCAAGAACACGCAAGAAATTACTTTGTCTACACCACGCTCGTTTGATTCACTAATCACTACTCTCTAACCAGTCTGCCAGCCAATGACCTACAACTGTCAGCTAAATCTACATATATCATGTATGCTCCATACATTTCAACTCTTTCGACTCTATATTGAAGTATACGGGCAGTTTTTAAGATGATACACTATAACGCAGAGACGCCATATACGTCGGCAAAGACTATCAAGTCCGGAGTTGAAATCACTGCCGCATCTCATAACTACGACTCCCAAATATTTTCTATTGTTTTTCTTGCTGCCATGAGTTCTGTTCGGAAATTGGTTTTCTTGATACCAGCGTATCTGTACACCTAACATGCAGGTAGTCACCTTTGCTGCATGTTACACATGAATCTGCACTGGATTTTAAAGGATGATTTTGCGTGATGAAATACTCTTTGATGGAAGAACACGCCAGTCAAGTTGCAAGAAAAAGCCTCCTTAAAACCGCCTTCCAGAAGAGCCCCAAATTTAAGAGCCCGCGAACACAGGCAAAGAATAGCCTCGTCCTCATGGATGAAGTGAATGTCCTGGGTATTTAATTATGACGCATTTAAAGTGGAGCCTAATTTAAAAAGCCTTGATATAAATCTCAAACTAGCCGCTGCATTTAAACGCCCCAACGTAAATAATGGACGCAGTTTACATGCCACGTTTTGCAAGTAATCGTAGAAGTAGGCAGATTTGTATTCAAATGAAAAACGGAAGCAAAATATTGTTTGCCAGTCTGGGCGTCTGCTATCTATTTATCATAAGCATCTTATTTGGGGCGGTGGAAGTAAATGAATAATGAGAAAGAGGGAGAGGAAATAAAAGAGGTGAGTGACAGGAAGGATAAGGTAGGGTAAAATGAAAAGGTATGCGCACTATGTTACAAGAAAACAGCAGGATATTTTAGGCCCGCCCGCTAATTGTCAGATTATCCTAACAAACGCGTAAACCAATCAGAGGAAATAAAGAACGTTCAAAATTTTTACGGACACTTAAGCCTCGCCTTCAAAAGTATGACGCGGTAGCATAGACTACACGCCCCCTTCCAACAAAGCCATGTGAACGTGCCTGCGTAGATTCGAAGTAATGTGAATGAAAGGGTTCTGGGAGCAAGATTCTGTCATCTTCCCCCATATGAAGAGAGGCCCGAGTTGGGAGCTCCTGGTAACGTCAGGCAACCGTACATCCACTTAGTGCTCCATCATGTCAGCTGAGAGCAACCGCCTTCCACCGCCATGCTCACCGTTGTTCGCTTACAAAGCCAACGCCAACGGAGGACCGATGACACCGAATTTTCGTTGAGTGGGGCCTTTAACGCTGTCAAGATAAAAGTAACTGCCGTGTTTATCCTTACATGCCTTGTAATGCCCCCAGATTCCCTAGACAATACACAATTTCTGCCTGTATCGTGCTCTGTTCTTGAGAAATATCAAGAGTGTTAACCCAAACTGTGGATTTAGACCAATGATTCGTCCGCTAAGTGACAACCTCCGTCTAGGAAACAAAGTTCCCTTTAAACATTTCATTAACAGTTCTGCCATCAAAGCTGTTCCTGCTGCAAATGTGTGGTGCGCAAACCAAGATCCAAAAAGAATTCTTTAGCGAGTGGAGGGAGAATTCCAAATTGGGAATTGTTTATTTCAAAATGCTTGTTTGTTTGTTATACCGCAGTTCTTGGGGGGTTCAGCACAGGAGTGAATGAGCATAAAGATGTAAATTCGTGTATTACTATAATATGAGACAAAAACATTCAGAACAAAGATTGAAATGCATAACAGCATGCGCTGCAGCGCCATGCGCTGCAGCGCCATGCGCTGCAGCGCCATGCTACATGCATTTCACAAAAAAAAATAAAGAAAACATCCTGGTATACTGGTTATTAAGCAAAGATGAGTTTTCAAGCAATCTGTAAAGATGCTTGAGAAGCAAGATTTGACTGCAGACGCTGCTCGTGGATCCCATTCATTAATTACTTGTGCAAACCTCTATTTGAATGCATCATTTTTAGTAATCGGTGGCTCTATGCATAAATTGTTCTTATGTCCGGAGCGTGGATCCGATGATATTGCATAGTATGCACATAAGTTACTTTAACCTGTTTGTAAATATGTAAAATTGAGAATTTCAATCTATCTGGTTCCTAGTTCTAGAGGGATTAGGTTTGCACGCTTGCATAGTTGCTTGTTCAAGATATACCTAGAAGCCGGCCGCTGAACTGTGCCCAACGTTTGAGGATTAGTTGAAATGCGAGGGTCCCAAATTACATTTGCATATTCAAATGTTGGTCTTACTAGCAATTATACGAGAGGCGTATACATTAAGGGGTCGCAATATAAGGTCTTCTTCTGAGGCCCATATAATTTATTAGGCAGTCTGAACACCTTATTAATACAGGCGTACAACACCTGGTTTGCCCTTATTACTTAACCTAAATATTTATTTCTGTTAGCCTCTATAGATCATGTTCACCAATGGAATATTTATAAATTCAGGATCGTCTTCTTTCTTGACATAGTCAAGCAAATTAACTTTCCTTCGTTTACGTTCATTTGCAACTGAGTACACCCGTGGATAATCTTTTCTAGATTATTGTTAAGGTTTACTGGTCACTAGAGCTTCAGTCATGTTATATATACCAAGGTCATCAGCAAATATAACATTAAAGAAAGGGAAACAACATTTGACAAATCAACCATAAATTTTAAAAATATAAGACGCCCCAATATAGGTACTCTGGACACAACCGGCTCGCAACTCGACCTACTTTCATCTGTTCGAGCATATAGCTATCGAGAGGGAAGTTATGATGCCAACCATTTCGTTGTATTACTATTTTTATATGGATGATTATAATAATTTAAAATGTGCTTTCTTATAAAATTCTTCCTTGAAATCTAAAGAAAATTAGGTTAACTTGTCCTGGACATACTATTGTTTGAGAAAGATGATGAATCATTCGAACTAGCTGCGTTACTGTGAACAAGCCCTTGCGAAACCCTTGTTGCGCAGGTGAGAATAAGTGGTAAGTCAGGATAATTCGAAATATATTTACAGACTTTGTGCTCAAACAGGTTTGGTGCTTGTGGGTTTAAGAGAAATGGGTCTATAGTTACGTCCGATGTGCACTGTTTTTTTGAACTGGAAATTTCTATGCAAGTTTTCTGACTAGGAAATTTCCATGGGTACGTGACGATTGAAATATTTTAGTGGGAAAGTTTCTTAGTTTTATTGCTTAAAATAAGATTTAGGAATCCTTTCAAACTGATCAATAAGACCGATGACGAAAGGCGCTGTGTGGAGTTGTAAAAGCTGAGAAGTGGGTCCTCATCTTTGGTGCAAACGGAGGAGAAGAAAGGAATTGAATTTTTTAGCACTGCCTTGAGTAGGTGTTCATCGTCGGTATTACTTTGATTTTTTTTCGTTTGATATTCATGTCTCAAGATTTTGCCTCGTGCTTCACGAACAAATGTTTTCAGTGTGACATAACGAATATGTACTTCGATTTCTTGATAAGATAATTTAATTCCCATCTCATGCTCTGAAGTTCTGTCACGTTTAGGCATCGTTGTTATAACTCCCGATTTTACCTGGTGCTTCACGAATAAATTTTGTCAAAGTGACATAATGAATATGCACTTTCATTTCAACATAATTTAAATCCCATCTCATGCTGTGAATTTCTGTGAGGTTTCAGGCATTTCGATCACGAGAGCACGCTTTCCTTTTCCTTCTGATGCTGAATTTGAGATTAATTATTTCTCTGGTACCCTATAGACTCTTTCGATAGCATGTTTGTAGGCATTGGGTATAAACAGCATGATACAATACATCATCGTCTCGGCAAAGAAATATGTCAAATCATCAGTGCTACCATTTCACTCAAAGAGAGACATTAGGATTTCAAACTGTTTTTAATGTAATCGAAAGCACTAATGTCATCAGAAGCTTGAAAGTTTACATACTAAGTAGGTGACTTGCCGAAAGCATTAAGCTAACATATCCATGCACAAAACGGCCGTTTCATGACCAGACAACACATCATCAACAGCACATTGATTTAGGAACATTGTCAGTGCACTGCATACTAGAATGAGTTCTACTATGAAAGACCTAGTTGCGCACATCGTTGTAAAATCATGTGCAAGCTGATTTATAATAAAATAAATATCACATCAAGGAACACCTCACTACAATTAACATGCGCATCTCCTGCAACATATATAGGAGAACCAGTGAATAGGCGGGAGATTAAACTCATCTAATAGCAAAATGCTACCAATCATTCCTAATACACTAAATGCGATGTATTCTGCCGAGAAGTATTTACACCCATGTATACGGTGCGGTTGTTTAGTTTCATACTACTCCGAACAGCCTGGAGCATCTAAAGTGGAAAAATTGTGACGCTTGATGAGATGGCCACACTTCGCCTTTTCCATCTTCATACTTCATAACTAACATGTAACAAGGGGGCAGGAAATAATTATCTTATGTCCGTTACGCAACCAAGGTTCTGTAATTGCTGCAACGCCAGGCTCCCCATCTATAACTAGAGTGTCTAGCATGTGCACCACTTTTGCTCGACGTCTTGCCTTTTCGCTGATTATTTTGAAGCAGAGATGATTACCTTCCGTGCGTAATTTACCGGCACTCATTCCTCAAGTCATTCCTACTTTTAACCTTTTTTTGGCGTTCCGCATTGAAGCTATAAAATGTGCTGTTTACCTTTTTTTCTTAAAACAAGCTTTGTATTAGTTCGTGCCTCGCGTTCTTCAATTGCTGAGTCCCACAACTTTTTCTTTATTCGCTGTACTCTGTTTGAGAAGTCCTCATGGAAGTCTGTAACCCTAAGCATGAATGAGCGCGTTTTACCAGAACGTCTACCTAACCTGTGAAGTCTTTCAATAAGACTCGAATCAGCCCTAAAGTAGCATCGAATATCTCATCTTTCACCTTACACATTAGGGGCCCCTCATTCGCCTTTTCATCCTATGCGCTTACATTAATAGTATGATTATTTCGACGGGAACGCTTCTATAAATCACTAACATTATTGAGGAAAGCAGATGTTACAGCGCTGCAGTCTACCACGCTGGCTGTTGGGTTTGCTACCGAGGGGCAGGATTCATCTAAAGGTTGTACATGAGCACCAATATTGCAAAGTTATTTCAGCCTGTTTATAATTATAGTTTCAAAGAATTGTTGTTTCTCTTGAGCCGTACTATGGTTAGATAAAATTTCAATCTGATTCTGAAACAATTCCTTCTGTATCACATCTCTAAGTGGTCGCGGATTTTACATCACATCTCCAGAGACACTAAACGGCGAGCCACCAATAGAAAACCAATAACATGCAGGCAACAACTCGTGGACACGGTAGCACTATAAGGCCGAGAAAATCACTACTGAAGCCATGGATTCGATGATTAACATGCATGAACAGCGGAACGCCAGGCGACATTTTCACGGGAGTGAAAGGCAAAGCAAAAGCGTTTTTACTCAACAACTAATGAAGGTTGGCACTCGATTGCATTCACTCGATTGCCTTCTGAGCAATCGAGTACCGTAGGTTATCGTGCCTTGTGGTTAGATTAATGTCGAAGTTGCAACTTCTACAATAATAATGCTTTTCCCAGTGATTCTATTGTATAATAAACAGTTATTCAAGAGCAGCTTGTGCAGATACTTCCTAAGTGAAGTTACCGCCTCTGAAACAAAACACATGTCCTAGACATTCTTGATTATATGCATCATTTTGGGATTGATCTATGCTTCCCATTTCACCTGACTGAAAAACGTAGCAGCTTGCGGAACATCCAGACGTGGAACGCTAATTTGTTTACATTGGTAATTTTTGTGAGTAATTAACGTCGTTGTGACATAGAAATTACCTGTAATATTGCAGCGCCATATTCGTCTTTTGAGACCAGACATCATTGTTGAGAACGTTTTCCGTTAGCAGGAGAGCCAAGCGAGTCACAAACACCGCTGCGTCGGTAAGCATTGGGTCTGTAGTACCAGAACTCAGCCAGCCATATCCAAGTGATGAGACGTAGAGGGTCGTTTGGTTATAAAAACCATCCTCTGCTTCATTTCGACCTTGTCATCGTCTCGCAGCGGGGGCAGGCCTTTTCGTGCTTTCTGCATTTCAGAGTCAAACTCGTAGTTCAGTGCCAAGAACAAGTTCCGGACGAAACCCTGTTTAGATATCAGCGGCACGGCCGGCTTCTGGAAAATCAGGTCTCCAGGCAGCATGAGAGAGAAGTTTTTCTTCGCGGCCAGGAAGCGTTCCGTGTCGTTTCCGGCCGCCATCAGCTTCCTGTAGAGGGCATAGTTAGAAATAGTTTTTCGCGTGGCCTCGAAGATATTGTGCAACTGGCTGTCCTTGATGGGAGTTGCGAGAGCGGTCACGTACGCAACGCGCCAAAGCTGAGCGCTATTGTATACGTGATCGTTGCAAACGTGTTCGCTAGTGACTGTTGGCGAATTCAGATGTTTGTCCCCTTGAATATAGCGCATGGCATCCAGAACAAGAAGGAGCACCTTGTAGAACACCGATAGAGGCTGGTTGCTTGCGTTAGTTAAGAGCCGAATATCCTCCAGAAAGCTAGCTTTAGACACCACATAGAGTCCTTTGATGCTGTCCACATCGATAAAGAAATCTAGAAAAATTCCTTTGAACTGCGAGGCTTCCAGGTCCCCGAAGACTTTTCTCATCTCTGCCCATGACATCGGTGACCGTCTCCAATCGCTTAAGAGAAATTTCTCTTCCCACTTTTTCATGTCTATTTCAGTGTAGTTGGTGCCGAGATGCCCATTTAGGATGGAGAAAGCGTGGTCGTAGCAAGAATCATCACAGGACTTCCAGTAGTCACCGATCCGATAATATTTTATGAGGAATGTGAGTTGCGTTGCGTCGGCAGCGGATGCTTGTATCTCAAAGAGGAAACTCTAAAAGTAGCGCTTGTTCGAGGCGACTGCCAAATGGAGGAGGTCTGCGCCGCTCATGAGGCTTGTAGCATTCGTGATTTCCAGAACAGCTGCCGCGACGTCCCTGATCATCCTATTGTGCTGCCATATCTCCTCAACGCACGACGTGTAGAGGGCGTGCAGTGCTGCTGCAGCCTCACACCCATAATTGTTAGTTCCTTTCACGATGTTGCCAGTGATATCCGACTGAAAAAAACAAGTGCACAACAGCAATGAAGTGAGACATGGAGATGAACTGAAATACGCACAAAGATACATTGAGCGTAAAAACCGCTGCAGCGTCGTTGCAGGTCAGATGCTCGCATTATTTAGCTGCGTTAGTTTTTGAAGTAGATAAAAGATAAGAAGTAAATGCATTTATGCCCTGCTTTCTTGACACCATAGTGCAACGATGAGAACGGGGTCAAGAAATCTAATATGCAGCAGAAATTATCAAAAGAGCAACTTCTGCCTTTAGGGCGCGGCGCGATCCATTTAAAATCGCCCACTTGCTGCTCACTTACAGGTCCTCATCCGCTTCCACACATTTTGCTCCCGAATTTCATAGGGTTCCCACAAGTATCTTCAGACACTAGCTAATAGGCTAGCACAGACCGTTGTGCTAGCGTATTATCAGGGACGCCACCTAGCAAATATATGAAGCACCGTTTTAACAAAGCTCTAAAAGTATACTTGTGAGCCTTAAGTGCACCGTGTCTGACGCGTGATTTAGGGTTCCAGTGGCTTTAATCCGATCCTTCCGAAGCGACCAGAGTTGGTAGCTCCTGCCATCTTCATGTTCTGTGGTGTCGTGACAAACCACAACATTCGACTAGCCAATGTCCGGCCATATCGCTCCCTAAAACTGCCAGACAGTGCCAGGCTTGTCGTTTTTCTGGCACCTCCAACTTGCCGCAACAACGCATTTTCGAAGAACGGGGCTTTTATGTTATTGCATTAAAATATCGCCAAACAGGATTGACACTTTTTGTGACATAAGCAAAGTATCGATGCCTTTACATTTTATGTCGCTGCTTAAAGAAACCATACTCAGAACATAAGCAGCCTATATAAGTAGCATTCATTGACTACGAGAATACATTTGACTCGGTCGAAACCTCAGCAGTCATGCAGGCATTGCGAGAACAAGGTTTATGTAAGCCATGTGTGAAAGTAATGGACGACATCTATAGTGACAGTACTCTTCATAAGCATGTTTCTTTCTAACTGGAGAGGGGTTCAAATCTAACCAAATATGGTGATTCGCCTGCGTTGAAGCAGGAGGCGAAGATGTAGAAGATGAAATATATACACAGTATTTACGAAATTATAAGGGCGAACTACAAATTACATATGCAACGTCACACAGGCAAAAGGTACAGCTGTAACAAAAACAAATTATCTCAAAGAGAGATATCGCCTGCATAATCATTCTTATCCACTGCGCGTTTCAGTTAAAGCCTAGGCACTCGTAGACTTACGTGCTAAGCACGGAGCCAGCACTTAGACTAACTTCTCTTCGGTCCCCTTTCCTTTTTATTTCATTGGTAGGCAAAGAGAGAGGGGCGATCATTTTCGGTTGTCTTCCTCTTGTGTAAGTTAACGAATCAGAAAAGATAAAGTAGGGTGGGATCTGCCCTGTGAGTTGAGCGCAGCCTCGGAGCCAGTGCCCGGATACCAAAACAGTCATCTAAAACAAATGGAATCCTTACTCTCTGCATAGAGGAACCACGCGGTCTCCCTTCACGGTTCAGGGTATCCTTACCACTTTCACCCCCAACACCGTCGCCCCTCCA
Organism: Amblyomma maculatum; assembly: GCF_055883805.1. NCBI lineage: Eukaryota > Metazoa > Arthropoda > Arachnida > Ixodida > Ixodidae > Amblyomma > Amblyomma maculatum. The sequence goes on from NC_139354.1 coordinate 87,988,231, forward strand.
CGCTTCCGTGTCTCGTGAAATTCTTCAGACCAGTTCAGTCTAGCTCGCCGCAGCGCCTCAACAACAAAAAGGAGGAATCCGGACAGGCTCAGACGAAAAGTGGCGTTGGGAAGTCGTTTTAGTTTTTCTATTGTACGCGTGGGGAAACCTGTCTGCTTCAAACTGCTCAGGTGATGCCGCAGCTCCCAGTTAGAGATGAGCAATAGTATAACCGCGTCCTATCAATTGGTTTCCAGTGTAAAACAAAAAATTGGTTTGGTTTAGCTTATGGTTAAGCCTAGGATTCAAAGCATACTAGCCTAAAAAATTAAACATTACAAGGCGCTGTCCCCACTGTTCAGGAGTTTCTTCAGCACGCATTTTCCATATGGTAGCATTTCGTCGCTCGAACCGAGTAGTACTCGAAGCGTCATCCTTCACCTCGGCATCAGTTGTCGAACGCTGCCGTCTAGCTGCATACTATGCACGTCGCTTGGCAAGCCGTACTTCTCATTCTTCTCCCGTTTCCGTGGCTGCTTATAACTTGCGCTTTGCAGTCCTGCGAGCCACCGTCTCCCTGGACGACATCTCACTGCTCAACTGACTCAACGAGTGCGTCGTCTTTTATACAATTGCGCGACGTCAGTATCTCCTAGCGGTAGGAGCGGGAGTTAGGCCGCCGGCGGAGGTTGCGCGTCCGCGAGAGATCGCACGAGTTGAGCCCCAGCTTTCACAGCTGTTGTGACGTCATATCACGTGGTGCGCCGATGTAGGTCAAGTGGTAGCTACGCGGCCGCGCGCCAACGTAACTTTAGCCGCGCGCGGCGCAGCAAGGAAGAGCTCGGTTGTGCGGATAGTATGCTTCGCATAAAAAAGATTCCACTCCGCATTCCACACATGGGACGGGGGATGGATGTCCGGGTGGAGACATGACTTCTTCTCCTCTCTTTTCTCTGCAATGCCTGTCCCTCCTTGTCGAACACAACCAGCATTCTATAGAACGTGTCAAAGATCACCGACGTTCTATAATGCATTTACAGGAAAGGAAAGGCGCAGTATCGGACACTCGCGGAATGCCGCCATCGTCCTCGCGGTAGACAAGCAGAATTCTGACGATCGTTTCACAAACCAGAGCATAGCGCCGTTAGTTGAAGTGATAGGCTGAGGATCCAAAGTATAGAGGCTCGATTCATAGTGGACACAACATTTATTTTATTTACTTTTATCTATCTACCGCATGGTAGACAAGACAACTGACGTCACTAGACCATGACGTTCTAATCTCACGATATCCCGTGGAATCTCGCTGAAGATGTGTGACACTTCTCGCGAATGGGCGACCATAATAGCTATAAACGTTTTTGCCTAAAACTATATCACTACCGGAAATAAAACCCCCATCCCTCGGATGCCCAACCGAGCGCTTTAACCAACTGCACAGCACCCATGATCGCGAAACGCACATCGCAGCGCATTTAGCTTCCTGGAAACCAGTTATAGGACGCCGGTGAACTTTGATGCGTTCAACGGAACGCTCATTGAGTTCGACAAGGGGGCGCTTGTACCGTGTGCAGCAGCAATGCACAGGTTTTGGCATCTTTGCACTGCTGATTTTGCAGTGCTCTCGATGGTGATGGTTAAAACGTTATTAAAAACAGAAAGTTATATAGACGTTTTATGGAGTCAGGCTTAGTGCCGTTTCCCTCACAAGCACTAGGTGGGTCCCTAGTAAGGGACCCCAGTGGCTCCCGCTTCCGCCATTGTTTGACCAACGTCTTCTGGGCTTTCAGGTCGAAGCAGGCGAGAAGGGTGTCCTCCCAGTACTACCCGGTGTGGTTTGGGCTGGGTGTAAGAACAAGGCTGCAGGGGCACGCCCACATCATGTGGAAGAGGTCCGAGGGCATTTCCAGTCAGTGTGGCCACTCCCCAAAGAGGACAGTGTCAAAGAGTAAGTGGCGCTGAGCACATGATCGTGTTCTTAAGGAGGTCAAGAAACAGGCATTACTGTGCTCTTATTCTTTGTAAATATTGTGTCAGTTGTGGTACAGCTGAGGTCTTGAGAGGGAAGTGTAGGCTGGTGTGACTTCCTCTTCTTAGGAGGGGGACGAGATCGCCCTGTTAGAGATCGCGCCTGCGGCGGCATCTGCTGCCTCCTTTCCTTCAAGCCCTGAGTGGGCCGGAGCCCAGACTATAAAGCGGCGGGATAGAGTTCCCGCGTACGAACTGTTTTGCAGTAGTCGGTCGGTCATGTCCGATCTGTTGTGTAGTAGCCGGTAGGACAGGTATGGGACACAGCTCTGTTGAACCTTCCAACACGCCCCTCGGGAGGCCATTATGATAGTTTTGAAATCAGTGTGTGGCTTGCAACGCGATGGCGAACTCCTCTGCCTGGGTTATGCTTCGGGCTTTAATTGTAGCCCGTTCACCGTTTTTGGACTCGATAATTTTGGAGCGAGAGCTATACTCGGCTACTAGTCGAGCATTTCGCGGTGGCCGGCATTGTCCAGTTGTGCACATGCGCCATTATTGTAGGAATCAGCGAATAGCTGCATTCGGAGCGTGCGCTTCGCCTTCGCTGCGGCTAAAGTAAACAGAAGCGCGGCCGCATGCCCACTTAAACTTCGGAGCCGCGCGTGGCATCACACTGATGAGCTGTTTTGGGCATGAGCCGGTATCATGGTAAGCGACGAAACCCTATGTGTGCGCCGCGCGCTTCGTCGCCGCCTCGCCGCACGCCTCTTATTACCCAAAGCATGCGTCGCATGGGCAGGATAGCTTCTAAACATTGTCGGTGGATTAGCTCGGTTATACCAAGGTATACGCGGCGAAAGTTAATTTGAACTCATTTTTTCTAGTGCTTCTTTAACACACAAGGGACATTAGATGATGGAGGAACACATAAGAACAGGACGGACGCTAGTCTTCAACTGTCGTTTATTGAAGCAATATGTCATATATACGATCCCAAAGTGCACATCACACATGCGTAGGGAGGGTGCCACGCTTAAGGTACGATAGCTCTTTATCAGATAAATACACATATGGAGTGCTGACACAGTTTTGGCCTTGTTTATTTATACATAGGGCTTCGACAATTTCCCTTCGTGATTGAGCCTTATTGGTTGCTAGTACGCGCGTGTGCAGGGTACGGGGTTTGGGTCGCCGGGGTGTTTTTTGATGAGGCACCGTTTGCAGTGATCAGCGAGATTCCCCCCAGCTGATATCGATCCCACAGCCAAACGATGCTCTCTCAGCCATTCATTTAGGCATCGACCTGACTGTCCAATTATAAACCTTGCCACAAGTGAGCGGAATTTCATACACGACACCGACTTTGCACGGGACGAACTGCGTTTGGTGCTTTTTAGCACAAATCGACTGTCTTGCCGTACCGTTCACAAGAGGGGACAGCCGCACAAGCTTTCTTGGGGCAGTCAATACAAGATCGACGCCGCACTTTTTTGCCAACTTTTTTAAACGGTGCGACACGTTGTGCACATAGGGCATAGACACAAATTGAGTACGCCGATGGGGATCTTCACGGTTTTGTCACCGTCCGATTCTCACTTCTTTCAGAAGCTTTTCAGCCACAGATGTATTGGTTCCTTCAGGTAACCCAGCGTTCTTTAGGCGAAGGTTTTGCAACGCCACGCTTTCAGGGATGCAATGTTGACATGCCTTGATGAGAGCAGCGCGGATGGCATTCATTGCGATACCTCTCTTAATCAGCTTAGAATGCGCTGACTGGTAGTTAAGAATTTCTTTTTTTGTCCTCGGCTGATACAACCAGCAAACGCGTGCCCTTTCAAATCTTATGCATATGTCAAGGAACTGTAACCTATCGTCACTTGGCATTTCCGTTGTGAAGGTTAAACCCTGGCTACTGGAGTAGAATACATCAAGCACATTTCCCACCATCTCTTCCCTATTGTCAAACATTTCAAGATTCATTACCACAAGGTAGGCGTCAACATATCTAAAAATGCGTTTTACTTTGTCAGTGTTTATTCGCGCAAAAATACGTTGGTCACAATAGGCTAAAAATATACTTTGGGATCGTATATATGACATGTTGCTTCAATAAACGACAGTTGAAGACTAGCGTCCGTCCTGTTCTTATGTGTTCCTCGATCATCTAATGTCCCTTGTGTGTTAAAGAAGCGCTAGAAAAGGTGAGTTCAAATGCTTTCCAACTCGCCCAAGTTTCCGCCTTATTAAGCGAAAGTTAAGGCTAGTCAAATTGCATCGTCAGTTCTACGTCGCGCAACTTCTTTCTCATCCAACGCATTGCAAACCTGAAGTTCCGCCTTTCGGGCCGCGTCATACTTACGCGTATTTTGTTAGGCGAACGCCACGTTGTTTTTCGTTTTTGTTTTTTAGCCCGCTGAAGTGTCTTGGTCGCATTCCATCGTTCATCACGGGCCGCTTGTAGTGAAGCAGGACCATCTCACCTCCGTGCCCGTTTCGCGCACTGTTCTGTTTCCTGTGCTATTCGTTTTGCCTTCATCTCGGTCCGATGTCAAATCCAGGCCTCCTTCTGTTTAACAGACTTGTCGCTCTCCATACTGCCGCCTCAACTTTGGTTGCGTCACTCGCGAGGTCTCCTTTTCCATCCTCTGACATACTATTAGGCATGCGACACAACAGGCGAAGCGAACGAAGGCGAGTGCAACAATGAAGCAAGCGGTGTGACGTCGTACAAAATGGCGGCGGTGGAACTGCCGGGGATACCAGCGGTAGCGAGCGCTGCTACAGCAACACACAGACCAAAACACCGAGAAACCGAAAGTCATTATGATACAAGAAACCGGTAAAAGCGGACCAAATGATTAGGTTTCCAAACCTTTAGCAGCGACAGAGGAGAAAATTTCAGAATCACAACCTTCGTAAAAAGAAACGTTCAGTTCAGTTCAGTCGTGTCCGACTCTTCGTAACTCTATGGACTATGTCACGCCACGCTTTCCGGTCTCTCACTATCTTCCTAGCATCACATAACTTCATCTACAGCGCCTCGAGGATGCCATATAACCATCGCGTTCTCTGCCTACCCCTTCTCCGGTGGCCGTCAACCTTTCCCAACATCAAACCTTTCTCCAGCGACTCCTGTGATCGGAACACGGCAGTCTGAAATTTCTGAAAAGTAAAAGTTTCGGAGGAGGCCAAAAGGACCTTCTTGATAACCCCGTTTTTCGAACAATCTCCATCGTATGGATACCTGCATATGAATCTGCCCCTGGTAACGAAGCTGCACACTTGCTAGTCCGAGATCTCTAATACTGGGCGGCAATGAAACAGCCCGACTTCAGGGAAATAAAAGATTGCGCCATAACATACAAATAAATCACTGAATTGTACAAATTAAATCGAAAGATCAACCCACCTTCGGATTGGTCTCTTTCTAGCAATGAGCGCGCATTTGGAAACAGTTACAAGCCGGAAACTACACCTGCCTGGTCTGGATCTTTCTTGCACAGACCGTGAAGGAAGAAGATTTGAAATTCAAAAATTATGGACATAAAAGCCACGCTAGATCACATCATTTGGAAATGGGCCGACTCCCCAGACGCCGGCATGAACATGAATAGTATAGAAGCAGGAGGCCACCTGCCTGGCTGCTGAGGCCGGGAGAAACTCCTGTACCTTCACTAGTCCTTAGTCTGCGAGGTTCCTCCCCCCCCTTTCCACTCTGGCCTGCGTGCCGATAGCCGGAAACGGAGGGCCATTTTTCGATGGAAAATAAAAGTTTTCATTCGGCGGCTCCGTGGGGAGCTCGCGCCGACCGCTAGTTAGACCGGTTGATAGGCAACCTTTCAATGTCTTTCTGTGCCTCCTCGAAACAGCGCCACAGCGAAATTGCAAGTTCATGGCTAACAAAAGGTCGTGGTTGGTTTGTGGGGTTTAACGTCCCAAAACAACCCAGGCTAAGAGAACCTCCGTAGTTGAGGACTTCGGAAATTTTGACCGCCTGGGGTTCTTTAACGTGCACTGACATCGCACAGCACACGGGCTAAAGCTTTCACTGCAAAAGCGGAGGGGCGATAGGCGGCCCAGATATTTCCCTTTGATCTAGGTAATTAATGGTGAAGCCTTCTCTGTTCGGCTTCTGGAGAGCGACATTTTCATACAAGCGTGGAAGAGCAACCGCTAGATGGAACAGGGAACATCAGTCAAGCAGGGGATTGATATGGTTGCCACATGTATACGAATCCATGACACGGTTACACAGTTTTCTGTGACTTTGGGTGATTTCAACAGAAATAAGGACTCCCTTAGTGTTTTAAAGCAAAATTTAGGTTTGATTAAGTTCGGATATTCACGTTCAGACTACACAGTTGGGAACGCTATAGACCCTGCATACCAGACTGCAAATTCGAAATACCCTATAGAAAGAATTCAAACCGCTGCGTCCTACATAAAAGATCATCGTGCTCTCTTCGTCTCTGTCAAGGTAAATGAAATAAAATATGTGTATACCCAATGTCTCAATGTTTACATACAGTGACCCCAGAGGTACGTATTTCCTACTGTGTATATCCTGGCATAGCCGAGCTAAGCCACTGCTAATTTTTAGATCGCAATCTTTGTTGGCCGCGTCGGATTGGCTGGCCGGGCATATATAATGTAGGAGGATATGGCTTAAAGAATCAACGCCTCCTGAACTATTGTCATGTAGTGGTGACGAGGTCGACGACACAAATGAAGGGATCGATGATTACACTAAAGGAACTCTTTATTTGGGCTGACTTGCGCCCACAAAAGAACTAAGCAACTCGGCGGCGACGATAGCAGCAAACGTATTCGTCGATCGTCGAACAAAGAATGCCCGTCACACTCGTCAACGTTCAATTTAAAGGCTGCACAAAACAATCTAGATAACGTCGCAAACAGCTACCAGCACGGGCTGGAACATTGTGGAAAGACACCCGAGTGGCCGGAACCTTCGACACAGATCTCGGTGCATCTTTCGCTACAACAAAACTATTAAAGGTGTGACTGGCGACATCGAGCATTAAGAAACAAAGATTACGAAACTGATACGCGGTCCAGAATCAGAGTGATAAGCCTGTATGCCAGCGGCTGTTAAAAATACAACAAATACTGTTTTGAAGGTTTCGCGGCACTATATATCTAAATGGTGAGCACTGAAGCCTTGCTGAGCATTCAAACCAGATATTTGATATCTTCCCAAAATTAGACTCGGTCCACTCCTAACACGGCCTTTGATGGCTGATGTAAACACTTTTTCATCTTGAGCCTGAATCAAACGCCCGCTCCGTTATCGCAACTTCTCAGTGGGTTCCCTTGTGAATTTTGTTTGCGCCTGCTCACCTGTGATATCAGCTGTTTGATCCTACACTGACCACTACGTCATGCAACTAGCATGCAAATGCTTTTCAACACTAATTAAAACATAATGGCTTGATAAAACATTATCCCGTATAAAATAATAGGTGTAGAACTGTAACAAACCGCTTTTTACGCTTATTTTTATGATTTCTGTTATTCGCTGTTAGATAAGAGAAACTATATTTTGCGATATGGGCGCAGGCAGGATAAATATATGCATCACTCTGATTCTTATCTCTTGCTGTGGGAAATGTGAATGATACCAGAGAAGCAAATGGCCCCGCGTTTATAAAAATAAGAGCTAAAAGCGACACCATGATGTGAGTATTATTTTGTCACCTTTCTTCACACCAGGTGTTTGTTTGCTTCCTTTCGACACCTCAGTGCGCCCCATCCACCTACTATAGGGGTACCCCTGACAGCCTCCTAGTGGTATTTTTTGAAAATCCTTTCGAGATACGGGTGGCCGCTGCTCCCCCGTACCTGTAGAACTGCAGGCGGTCACGGCGGCGATGTTTTTCTGCTCTTCTACGGTGGCCTCGAGCATAAAACTAACGTAACCCATAACGTAGAAGCTAAGACACTGATGATGGTGTAGCCATTTGTGAGAAGCTAAATGATCGCATGCTTCAGCTGCCTCTATACAAAGCAGAGCCAAGTGGCCAGCTGTAACTTCGAAGGCAGGTTTATTGTGGGTATGCTTCGCGGCTGATGAATTGAATCAAAAACTCAATTTGGAGTCGTTCGTGTTTTCGTGTTTTTATTTATCGATCTTTGCTTTTCAAGCACATTCCATGTGCGAAAATTGGCGCGCCTCGATTCAATTAGGAATTCTGCGCCAACCGCAAATATATCATGCTAGTTTCAGTTTATATCGCTTCATGGGCTGAATCCACAGCACTTTCAAAAGTTGTCATTAAGGCTTCAGCGTCGCAGAAAATCCTGCAGCGTCATCGTCTTCATCGGCCGCGAGAGAAAAATACCGATGGAATAATAAAACTCAGAGATTTCGAAATGCACGGATTAACCTTAAATTCATCAACCACTATATCATCAAAATGAAATTCCTTAAATTCCCTAAAACTGAAGTAATGCTACAGAGCGGAAATAAATCCAGTTCTGATTGAAGTGGAAGTCTAGAACAGGACATGAAGGGTGAGAGACCGACATGCGGTGCATAAACAATAAAGGCTCATTGGTTCAATATGATTAAACGTCTACCCACTGAATACGCAATGCGAACGGGACCGGACAGCACTATCACGTTCTGATCAGTATAGGCGATGCTTAATTAATCTCTGCCCTGTTCCATGCTGCCCCCAGATGGGATTAGGGGCAACGATAGATTCGATCAGGACGATGACAAATTTATAACGTTTATATGGGGAAACATGACAAATCGATAGCGTATATCCTTCGATAAAGTCTGCCTATCTTAAAGCTTAAGCTTTTCGGTGCAAGCCAAAAATATTTACAGGCACGACTCCCATAATGCACCGCGTATATGCAAATAGAAGTATGTACACCATACCCAGCAACTTGATATATTCCCTAACTCTCGTATCTCATGCTATTCATATCCATCTTTACTTAGCACTTGACATTTTTAAATAAGTTACAAAACTAAGCGCCACAATAATATCCATCAACATACTAAACAGGTGAACCATTACAGAGTGACGCGGTAATCTGCATAGTTCGTTGCTGCTGTCTAAGCGTGTATAGTGCAGAAGTTAAAATATTCATTATTACGCCCCAGCATTTCTTCAAATATTTTCATATTTAAATAGTAACAGGGAATAAGACGCAACTTTGTAACACCAAATGACCTCTAAAAGTGCGCCACAGTATTTTTGATCGCTGAGCTGGGACGAGTAAAAACAATCTCTAGTGCGCCTTTTTTAGATTCAACATTTAACACGAGAAATCCTATTTGCTGGAGAAAGCCTGAAGTTATTGGGACAGTGAATTTGCAGCGGATTGTGTTTATACAGCGATGCAAACGATGTGGGAAAGTGCATTCATGACGTGACTGCGTAATGCCTGACGGCCAGCTGACGACGGCCGGCTCAGCGCCCTTCGTAGTTATCTACTCTTCCATCTGTGGCGTGGCCGCCATTTTTCACGCTGGCTATAGACAATCACATTCTGAACATAAAAACTGAACATAGAATGACTATCTTAAGCTGCGTAATGATTGCTCACCATCACGTCGCTCATCACGTTGAGCTTGACTAAGCCTTGCTCGACGGCGTTCTTGCAGACGTACGCGTAGAAATTTGTGCAGGGCGCCTGGGTATGGTCGATGACTGCGAACAGCTTCGCTGCCTCCTTCGAACAGCAGAATGAAGAGTTCGTGCCTCTGAGGTAGTCTCGCGTGACAGAGTGGTGTACAGCAAACCAAGCCATGGTGCCGATGACCACGGCCAAGGAGACGCCACACGCGCAGCCAAGGCAGGCTCCTACCGTGAACATGTTTCTCCGCAAGACTGGAATCCGAGAAGTCAGGCGGCCATTGACAAGGGGCGAAAATGGGTTTTCGCTGAAGATCCGAGGTTTCATCTCAGCAATTGATCTCTTTGCGTGGAGCAGCCCGCGAGGAATGCGTGCGCATCGAAGTTGCCAGCGCCTTCTTCTTTTTCTTTTACATTAGTAAATGGCACATATCCACAAAGGGGGATTTGCCAGCGTTCAGTGTCGACTGCCAATTTTACTACAGATACTGAATTAGTGTAATGAATCAGTTATCAACTAAACAAACAAAAAACAATATTTAAGACCACAGAATTGCAAGAAAGGTAACAATATGGAGCAAAAATGTTGAGTTTGTAAATTTGGATTACAATTAGCAAGCGAATCGGTTCGTAGCTGTAAGTAGTTAGGTAAATAATGACAAATTTGAGCCTACGCGTATCCCGTTGCACTCGAACCGAAGGAGAGAAGAAGCGGGATCGACAATGCAAATCTCAATTGTGCTATTGGAGAGAGAGAGAAAACTTTTAATGAGCATAATAATCAGTAAGAATTCGCAGGAGCTGGGTGGTCGGTGCCCCTAGTCCAGGGCTCCACTGGCAGCAGCTGACTTGCGGACTAGCTGGATAATCCAGGCTTGCTGGTCCAGGTTGTCGCTGGTCAGGGCTGCCTCCCACTGCTCGTGTGTCGGGCATGGCACTAGTAACGTTGGGTCAGGTTTGTCCTGGCATTCCCAAGAGATGTGATAGAGTGTGGGGCTTGCACCGCACCAAGGACAGTAACTCGTGTATTTTTGTTAGGCTTATCTTATTTAAAATGTGAAGATTAGGGAATGTGTTTGTATTTTTCTCCCGTCTATAGCGTCCGAGGAAGGAAGTTGTTTGTGTGGTGGTGAGAAAATTCTTCTTTCTAACCGTAGGTGTTCCAGCCTGTCGCCGTAGGCTCCTAGGTGAAGGGTGGGGTAGGGATGGGGATCCGCCCGGTTTGTGAGAGCTCGGGCTAGATCATTCGCTACCTCATTTCCTTCTAGGCCTTCGTGTCCAGGTGTCCATGTAATTCTGTGCGTCTGGGAGATGGAACGTAATATTGCACACGCTCTTCTGTGAGGTTTTCCGGCCAGGTAGTCCCTGCAGGCTGGTTGGGAGTCCGTCACTACGTGTGATGACTTCTTTTGGTGGTCTTGTGTTTTTATGGTGACGGCTATTGCCAGTGATTCCGCTTCCGCAGGATCCTTGGCATAGATCTAAGCCTGAATAATTGGCCTCTTCTGGTGGTCTACTGCATTTATTGTGAACTTGCCAGGCTCGCCGTAAGCACCTATGTCCACGTAGACAACTTCCGCGTCTTTAGACAATTGTTTTTCCAATGATTCGACTCTGGCTCTCCTTCGACCCTTCTGTAACGCATGGTGCATGTGCTTGGGCATCGGGTTCACATAGATGTTGTTTCTTGTGGATGTCGGAATTTGTGATTTGATCTCAGAAGTTCTTAGTGCCTGCCATAGCCCTAGTTTTGACAGGATTTCCCTACCCGCCTGCGTTATTGTTAGGCGTTGTTTCTGACTCTCTAGAATCGCCTCCTTGAGCTCCTCGAAGTTGTTGTGCACTCCGACTGCCCAAAGACGTTCCGTTGATGTTGTTGGCGGGAGGTTTAGGGCCGATTTATAGGCTCCTCTTATGATAGTGTCAATGGCCCTTTTATCAGTGATTCTAATTTCGTGATATGGGAGCCCGTAGATAATCCTGCTAACGACTAGGGCTTGTACAAGGCGGAGGGTGTCCTCCTCCCTCATCCCTTTCCGGTGCCAGGTCACCCTTCTAATCATTCTGGAAATTTGGTTGACTGTGGTTTTGAGCGTTTTGATTGTATAGTCCACTCTCAAATTGCTTTGCAACCACAGCCCCAAAACTCTGATCTTGTCCTCCTCTTGAATTGTCTGGTCTCCTAGAGAGAGCTGAATTTCTCCTGGGGGCAAATTCCTCGACTAGGTCTATAGCGGCTTGCAGAGCTTCTTCTTTTTGCGCCAAGGATCCCTGAGTAGCCAAGATGGTGATGTCGTCCGCGTGTAAAGTGAAGCCAATATCATTGCGGGTCAACAGATTTTTTGCTAAATTTATCATCGCTACGTCAAATAGCATTGGAGAGATTATAGAACCCTGCGGTGTACCTTTGTTCGGCATGGGTACTTTTGGTGATCGGATCTCTCCAATTCCTATGGTGGCTGTGCGATCTGAGAGGAAAGCCTTCACGTATTTGAAGATTTTCTCCCCGCAGTTGATATTGTTTAATTCGTGCAATATGGTTTGGTGGCCAATGTTGTCGAACGCTCCTTTGAGATCTAGTGCCAGAATGAAACCTTCGCCTTTTCGGGGTATGGTGTTGATGACTTCTTCCCTAATCCGGAGGAAAGCATCTTGCGTGCAGAGTCCCTTGCGGAAGCCGAGCATGCAGGAAGGAAAGATGTTGTTTTCGTCGATGTAATTTTGGAGCCTGAGGTGGACTACTTTTTCATAGAGTTTTCCCAGGCAAGAAGTGAGGGAGATAGGACGGAGACTCTCCACAGCCGGTAGCTTTCCAGCCTTTGGTAAGGTGATGATATCGGCGTGTCTCCAAGCTGATGGGACCTGTCCCTTCTCCCACAGTTCTTCGTTGATGTACTTCGTTAGGTCTTGCAGATGTTAGGTGCTTAAGTTCCTAATCATGGCGTAGGTGACTGTCTCCTCCAGGGGCAGTGTTTCTTGTAAATGTACGGGCGGCTGAGTAGACCTCCGCCAGTGTTATGGGGGAGTCAAGGGAGGGGTTTGGTTGACCCGCATATGAAGCTTGACAAGCCGGAGTAAGATCTCCTATGTATTTTTTGTGCATGGCGGTGATCAACTCTGCATCTGTGCCCGGGTATTTATGGGCTGTGGTGTGGAGAGTTCTTCTTGTGGCCGTTTTGGTTTTTGAGGGGTCTATCATGCTTCTTAATATTGACCATGCTTTAGCCGTGCTGACGGTACCTTTCAGCGAACTGCAGAAATCTGCCCAGTTTTGCTTGGCGAGCTTTATAGCATACTCTTGTGCTTCAGCCGTAACCTGTTGTCACCCGTTAATAAATGTGGAGGTTATTATTGACGATGCGCCCTTAACGGTGCGCACACTCCCAGACACCCTTAGAGTGAGTGGGGGTGGCTGTTCCGGTCGCAAAGGAGATGCCCTCGACTTGCGTGGCAAACTCAGCCGGAATTCAGCTACCTTGTAGTGACAGAAGGGGGTAGCCGTTTGGTACCCAGCTGTCGCCGGTTCAAGTCAGAGTAAGGGTTGGAGTCAGAAGTAACAAACAAAACAAACTTTATACACAGCAAGAGACGATATAGAGGAATACACAAGATCACTTGAAATGCACAGACGAGAGGTTCACAGAATAACAAACGCTAAGCATGCAACTACGGAGTTTTAACACAGAGGCTTTACAACAGATCAAACACGAGAGTTACATAAACAAACACCAAATTGTTCACCGGGCAGTGTTGCAGTCCGACGCCTCAAGAGTCACGATGTGGCCGCCATACGAGACGAGCGCCGCTCCCTTGAAAGTCCGTGGGCTTGCCAGCAGCGGGTGATCCCCGGGAGTCCAGCCGAAGCACAGGCGAGCACGTCGCAAAACACTGACGAACTGACTAACTGACTGACTACACAAGCGGCGCGGTCTCTTTAAATAGGGCGCGCCGCGTCTGTCTGTAAACACGCGCCAAAGCTAGCGCGCACACGCACTTAGCTTCGCTGGTTAGAGTGCTCTCTCTTCCTCCCGTCGAGCCGCGCGTCGTCATTGGCTAGGTAACATAGAAGATTCCGGAATTTTCTGGCGTATTCCAGTCCGATGAACCACCGTCCTCCCCGGGCAATGGGAAAGAGGGTGACGGCAACGCGTACAAAGCTACGCGCTCCCCCGCGCGGGGAAGGAGGCTTATTTTCTCCATGCTTTCCACGCGACGCCGCGCGGGCCCCGCGCCGTACCGGCTTGACGAAAATGTGCGCCGATTTCGTGACACTGCCCCTCCCTTAAAGAATATTGTCCCACAATATTCACAACAATCACAAACATCGCGCGCACATGCATGCGCTCACAAATAGATGGGGCAAATGTCCACATCACACACATTGCACAAATTTCACAAGCTGCAATAACACATTACAAAATTCATACATCAATGCCAAGAAATTCACAAACATAGCAACACACTGTTGTCGGATACACATAGGAATCAAAACACACACAGCTTTTCAAATGCGAAGCGCACAAACCTAAATTTCCGAGCGTAATTCCAACCCGCGATCAGTGCGTGACGCGCTTCTGTCCGTCAGGGATTCTACCTTCGCTCTAGGCTCTCGCATTTGAGACGCTTCTATGTTCCCAGATCGGGCTACTGAAAATTCCCTGAGGCATGACTTATCCTCTTGCAAATCACACAACCAATGTGTGCCGATAATTGCCCCTACAACCAGTAGCGCCGACGGATAGGCGGGAACCTGTGCCAACGCGCACAGACCAACAAAAAGAATCACTGTAGTAGTGCTCTTTCCTAGGCACCGGTATTCCTTCCGCTGAAGGTGAAATATTCCAAGTAATGCCCCAATAAGTAGGAGAAACACTGGGGCTACCTGCATCAGCGACGGCCTAGGCATTTCTGGCTTAATTTCCTGAGTCGTCTCTTTCTTTTCGGTTTCCTCCTTAGAGGCTTCCTTTTGTTTATTCTTGTCTCGAAGCTTTTCTTCCGGCTTCTCAAGGCCTTGCTTCCCTCGCCTTGCCTTTTTCCGTTTAGATGCCTTGCAGCGCATAGGCGGGGGACTTTGATCAGGATCCTCAGGAAATGTTGCGCCCTTGATATTGCCCAACACCAAATCAGATAGGGCATTCTATGCAAAGGGCTGTAAGTTTTCCAGAATAATATGGCGTCTGCACTTCCAATTTTGCCTCAGGTAGCAGCTGAATTGAGCCGTCAATCTGCCTCACAGGGCATTTCTCGCCAGTCAGATCATTCTCATGAATCAAACCGCGTTTAATAATTACGGCACTGCTACCTGTATCTCGTAGCACAGAAACTGATTTTCCTTTTATCTTTCCCCTCGAAACCGGCATCCGAGTCACCGCAGATCCAGGTTGTGCATGTACTACGGCGTTCACCACCCAGATTTTCTTGTCCTTCCGATTAACCCCTCTCTCTGCTTCCTCCTCCTCTAGGTCGTGCACCACGCGGACTTTCCTGCCATTCTTAAGCTCAGCAAAGCCATCGGCATCTTCTTCCTCCAGGCGACATTCCGACTCTGACAGAGTCCACGCGCATGCCGCCTGCGGAGCTGCCTTGTCAGCGTCGGGACACGACATCGCTTTGTGGCCCTTCTGTCCACATTTCCAACACGAGGATGGATTGTTGGTTGCGAGTTTGCGGCAGTTAGGTGCGATGTGGCCTAGTTGTCCGCAGAGATAACACCTCGGGGTTGACTTCACGCTACGTTGTGTCTGCCGGAATTCGGGCTTTCGAGGGGTTTCAGAATTTACAATTTTGCTCAAATTTTCGCCTCCCTGGGCTTCCAAATACTGGTCTGCAAGATCCATCATTTCATCGAATGTATGTGCCTTTCTTTCTTTTAAATAAAGCGACAAACCAGGGTGACAGCTACCCAGAAATTGTTCCTTAATTAGGAGTTCGCGAAGTGCGCCATACTCTAGTTTAATTTTTGAGATTTCAGTCCAGCGGTCAAAATAATGACTCAGTCGCGCAACATACTGTGTTGCCGTTTCACCGTCCATAGGTTTTCCAGTCCTGAACTTCTCACGAAACACATCCGTCGTAAATCTAAACCTTTTAAGTAATGCAGCTTTCACTTTGTTATAGCTGCCTGCATCCCCAGGAGGAAGTCTTCCAAACGCACTTAATGCTTCGCCGCTAAGGCAAGTGCTCAAGATGCTAGCACATTCACTGTCTGTCCAATTCACATTTCCGGCGATCCTTTCGAAACGCAAGAGGAACGCGTCGAGATCGTCTCTTCTCTCGTCGTATTTACTTGCGTCTATCCGCAAGCTGCTATGTCCTTCACTGGAGCTATGCACATCAGCTAAACCGTTGTTGTTCCTTGAGTTTTCGAGCTGAAGTTTCATAGTAATTCCTTTTCTCGCTGAAATTCCTCTTCCCGCTCCTTTCGAGCCTTCTCTCTTTCTTCCTCGGCGTCTTTTCGAGCCCTCTCTCGTTCTTTCTCGGCTTCTTTTCGAGCCCTCTCTCGTTCTTTTTCTTCTCTCTATCTTTCTTCTTTTCCCTCTCTATTTCCTCTTTTTCTCTCTGGCTAACCCATTTGCGCAGTTCGGCACCGGACAACCCCAGCTGGGTGCCAGCCTCAATCAACTCTTTCAGATTCATCTCTGAAGCGCGAACTGTTTGGGTGTAGCCTTAGGTGTGCTTAGCAAACCTCGCCTAAATGCTTCCGCGCGGCACAACCTCTCGCTATCGCTCTGCTGTTACACAGTTTACGACCTCTTCGTAAACTCTTCTAACTCGTTCTCCGTCCTCTGAGCTTGAATGCACCAAACGTCCTGTCGCGGACGCCAAAATAATTGTCACCCGTTAATAATTAGGGGGATTATTAACGATGCGCCCTTAACGGTGCGCACACTCCCAGACACCCTTAGAGTGAGTGGGGGTGGCTGTTCCGGTCGGAAAGGAGATGCCCTCGACTTGCGTGGCAAACTCAGCCGGAATTCAGCTACCTTGTAGTGACAGAAGGGGGTGGTCGTTTGGTGCCCAGCTGTCGCCGGTTCAAGTCAGAGTAAGGGTTGGAGTCAGAAGTAACAAACAAAACAAACTTTATACACAGCAAGAGACGATACAGAGGAATACACAAGATCACTTGAAATGCACAGACGAGAGGTTCACAGAATAACAAACGCTAAGCATGCAACTACAGAATGATTCAATAACACAGAGGCTTTACAACAGATCAAACACGAGAGAGTTACATAAACAAACACCAAATTGTTCACCGGGCACTGTTGCAGTCCGACGCCTCAAGAGTCACGATGTGGCCGCCATACGAGACGAGCGCCGCTCCCTTGAAAGTCCGTGGGCTTGCCAGCAGCGGGTGATCCCCGGGAGTCCAGAAGAAGCACAGGCGAGCATGTCGCAAAACACTGACGAACTGACTAACTGACTGACTACACAAGCGGCGCGGTGTCTTTAAATAGGGCGCGCCGCGTCTGTCTGTTAACACGCGCCAAAGCTAGCGCGCACACACACTTAGCTTCGCTGGTTAGAGCGCTCTCTCTTCCTCCCGTCGAGCCGCGCGTCGTCATTGGCTAGGTCCCATAGAAGATTCCGGAATTTTCTGGCGTATTCCAGTCCGATGAACCACCGTCCTCCCCGGGCAATGGGAAAGAGGGTGACGGCAACGCGTACAAAGCTACGCGCTCTCCCGCGCGGGGAAGGAGGCTTATTTTCTCCATGCTTTCCACGCGACGCCGCGCGGGCCTCGCGCCGTACCGGCTTGACGAAAATGTGCGCCGATTTCGTGACACTGCCCCTCCCTTAAAGAATATTGTCCCACAATATTCACAACAACCACAAACATCGCGCGCACATGCATGCGCTCACAAATAGATTGGGCAAATATCCACATCACACACATTGCACAAATTTCACAAGCTGCAATAACACATTACAAAATTCATACGTCAATGCCAAGAAATTCACAAACATAGCAACACACTGTTGTCGGATACACATGGGAATCAAAACACACACAGCTTTTCAAATGCGAAGCGCACAAACCTAAATTTCCGAGCGTAATTCCAACCCGCGATCAGTGCGTGACACGCTTCTGTCCGTCAGGGATTCTACCTTCGCTCTAGGCTCTCGCATTTGAGACGCATCTATGTTCCCAGATCGGGCTACTGAAAATTCCCTGAGGCATGACTTATCCTCTTGCAAATCACACAACCAATGTATGCCGATAATTCCCCTACAACCAGTAGCGCCAACGGATAGACGGGCACCTGTGCCAACGCGCACAGACCAACAAAAAGAATCACTGTAGTAGTGCTCTTTCCTGGGCACCGGTATTCCTTCCGCTGAAGGTGAAATATTCCAAGTAATGCCCCAATAAGTAGGAGAAACACTGGGGCTACCTGCATCAGCGACGGCCTAGGCATTTCTGGCTTAATTTCCTGAGTCGTCTCTTTCTTTTCGGTTTCCGCCTTAGAGGCTTCCTTTTGTTTATTCTTGTCTCGAAGCTTTTCTTCCGGCTTCTCATGGCCTTGCTTTCCTCGCCTTGCCTTTTTCCGTTTAGATTCCTTGCAGCGCATAGGCGGGGGACTTTGATCAGGATCCTCAGGAAATGTTGCGCCCTTGATATTGCCCAACACCAAATCATAGATAGGGCATTCCAAGCAAAGGGCTGTAAGTTTTCCAGAATAATATGGCGTCTGCACTTCCAATTTTGCCTCAGGTAGCAGCTGAATTGAGCCGTCAATCAACCTCACAGGGCATTTCTCGCCAGTCAGATCATTCTCATGAATCAAACTGCGTTTATTAATTACGGCACTGCTACCTGTATCTCGTAGCACAGAAACTGATTTTCCTTTTATCTTTCCCCTCGAAACCGGCATCCGAGTCACCGCAGATCCAGGTTGTGCATGTACTATGGCGTTCACCACCCGGATTTTCTTGTCCTTCCGATTAACCCCTCTCTCTGCTTCCTCCTCCTCTAGGTCGTGCACCACGCAGACTTTCCTGCCGTTCTTAAGCTCAACAAAGCCATCGGCATCTTCTTCCTCCAGGCGACATTCCGACTCTGACAGAGTCCTCGCGCATGCCGCCTGCTGAGCTGCCTTGTCAGCGTCGGGACACGACATCGCTTTGTGGCCCTTCTGTCCACATTTCCAACACGAGGATGGATTGTTGGTTGCGAGTTTGCTGCAGTTAGGTGCGATGTGGCCTAGTTGTCCGCAGTGTCTGCCGGAATTCGGGTTTTCGAGGGGTTTCAGAATTTACAATTTTGCTCAAATTTTCGCCTCCCTGGGCTTCCAAATACTGGTCTGCAAGATCCATCATTTCATCGAATGTATGTGCCTTTCTTTCTTTTAAATAAAGCGACAAACCAGGGTGACAGCTACCCAGAAATTGTTCCTTAATTAGGAGTTCGCGAAGTGCGCCATACTCTAGTTTAATTTTTGAGAGTTCAGTCCAGCGGTCAAAATAATGACTCAGTCGCGCAACATACTGTGTTGCCGTTTCACCGTCCATAGGTTTTCCAGTCCTGAACTTCTCACGAAACCCATCCGTCGAAAAATCTAAACCTTTTAAGTAATGCAGCTTTCACTTTGTTATAGCTGCCTGCATCCCCAGGAGGAAGTCTTCCAAACACACTTAATGCTTCGCCGCTAAGGCAAGTGCTCAAGATGCTAGCACATTCACTGTCTGTCCAATTCGCATTTCTGGCGATCCTTTCGAAACGCAAGAGGAACGCGTCGAGATCGTCTCTTCTCTCGTCGTATTTACTTGCGTCTATCCGCAAGCTGCTATGTCCTTCACTGGAGCTATACACTTCAGCTAAACCGTTGTTGTTCCTTGAGTTTTCGAGCTGAAGTTTCATAGTAATTCCTTTTCTCGCTGAAATTCCTCTTCCCGCTCCTTTCGAGCCTTCTCTCTTTCTTCCTCGGCGTCTTTTCGAGCCCTCTCTCGTTCTTTCTCGGCTTCTTTTCGAGCCCTCTCTCGTTCTTTTTCTTCTCTCTCTCTTTCTTCTTTTCCTTCTCTATTTCCTCTTTTTCTCTCTGGCTAACCCATTTGCGCAGTTCGGCACCGGACAACCCCAGCTGGGTGCCAGCCTCAATCAACTCTTTCAGATTCATCTCTGAAGCGCGAACTGTTTGGGTGTAGCCTTAGGTGTGCTTAGCAAACCTCGCCTAAATGCTTCCGCGCGGCACAACCTCTCGCTATCGCTCTGCTGTTACACAGTTTACGACCTCTTCGTAAACTCTTCTAACTCGTTCTCCGTCCTCTGAGCTTGAATGCACCAAACGTCCTGTCGCGGACGCCAAAATAATTGTCACCCGTTAATAATTAGGGGGATTATTAACGATGCGCCCTTAACGGTGCGCACACTCCCAGACACCCTTAGAGTGAGTGGGGGTGGCTGTTCCGGTCGCAAAGGAGATGCCCTCGACTTGCGTGGCAAACTCAGCCGGAATTCAGCTACCTTGTAGTGACAGAAGGGGGTGGTCGTTTGGTGCCCAGCTGTCGCCGGTTCAAGTCAGAGTAAGGGTTGGAGTCAGAAGTAACAAACAAAACAAACTTTATACACAGCAAGAGACGATACAGAGGAATACGCAAGATCACTTGAAATGCACAGACGAGAGGTTCACAGAATAACAAACGCTAAGCATGCAACTACAGAATGATTCAATAACACAGAGGCTTTACAACAGATCAAACACGAGAGAGTTACATAAACAAACACCAAATTGTTCACCGGGCACTGTTGCAGTCCGACGCCTCAAGAGTCACGATGTGGCCGCCATACGAGACGAGCGCCGCTCCCTTGAAAGTCAGTGGGCTTGCCAGCAGCGGGTGATCCCCGGGAGTCCAGAAGAAGCACAGGCGAGCACGTCGCAAAACACTGACGAACTGACTAACTGACTGACTACACAAGCGGCGCGGTCTCTTTAAATAGGGCGCGCCGCGTCTGTCTGTTAACACGCGCCAAAGCTAGCGCGCACACACACTTAGCTTCGCTGGTTAGAGCGCTCTCTCTTCCTCCCGTCGAGCCGCGCGTCGTCATTGGCTAGGTCCCATAGAAGATTCCGGAATTTTCTGGCGTATTCCAGTCCGATGAACCACCGTCCTCCCCGGGCAATGGGAAAGAGGGTGACGGCAACGCGTACAAAGCTACGCGCTCTCCCGCGCGGGGAAGGAGGCTTATTTTCTCCATGCTTTCCACGCGACGCCGCGCGGGCCTCGCGCCGTACCGGCTTGATGAAAATGTGCGTCGATTTCGTGACACCTGTGTTATCTTCATTTTAAGTTTTCTATTTAATTTTTGCATTTTCCACCGTTTTAATAGACTTTTTCGGGCTTCCCATAAATGTAGGAGATTTCTGTCTACTTCTGGGGTTTTTGTCGTTGTGTTGATGGTCTGGGTCGTTTTTGCCCATTTTAAGTTTTCTATTTAATTTTTGCATTTTCCACCGTTTTAATAGACTTTTTCGGGCTTCCCATAAATGTAGGAGATTTCTGTCTACTTCTGGGGTTTTTGTCGTTGTGTTGATGGTATGGTTCGTTTTTGCATGAGCATCCTTTAGGCTTTGAACCCAATCTTCAATTGGTGTGATGCCGTCGTGTGGCGGAGTAATTTGTCTGAACTTTTCCCACTCCGGTATTTTAGTAGAGCCAATGTTCCTTTTCATACGGGTTGTCATTAGTGATAAGCTAAGGATTTTGTGATCGCTGCCGAGTGTTTCTTCTAGATTGGTCCAGGTATAATGTCTTATGCTTTTGCTGAGAGCTAGGTCTGGGCAGGTGTCTCTGCTTACACTGTTTCCTATTCTAGCGGGGGACATGGTGTCCGTCATAAGACAGAGATCCAGCTGCTCTGCCGCTTCCAACAACTTGGCTCTCTTCGGGGTGTCCTCGTGGTAGCCGCATGCCGTATGTACAGCGTTTAGGTCCCCCTAAATAATAAGGGGGTTTGTTCCCGCTATGCGTGTGCATTCCAGTAAAAGTGGCTTGAAATCTGCCTGCGCTTTGCTTGGAGGACTGTAAAGGTGTAGGACAAACACACTCTGCTTTCTTCTTTTTTGAGAGATGACCTCGATGAGAACTTGATTAATTTCACTGAAGGGAAGGTCGTGCGGTATGACTGTTAGTGTGGGGGCCACTAGTGTAGCTATTTTAGGTGCCGTGTCATGGGTGTATGTGAGGTATCCTTTATGGTATGTTGTGCATCCTGTTTCTTGTGCATCTGTGCTGTTGGAATTTCTTACTATACCCTTCTGATCCTGGGCTATTGGAATTTCTTACTCTACCCTTCTCTGATGAATTCCTCAAAATTTTCAATCTCAGCGCAAGCCTCACAAATTTTTTTTATCTGTACCCGCATGTGATTTAGGCGGGGAATCCTGCGTCGTATAAATGTCAGCGTTACCTCACGCTGCCATGATAGAGAAGGAGGAACTTTCCATGAGTAAATGGGGTGTTGGCATTCTTCTTTATATTGCAAGGGATCATTGCATCAGGCGCATGTGTAGAATTGCGCAGAAAGCGGGTCATCCCAAAAATTATTATATTAAGGATGGTACATGGAACAGATGCATCAAATGCTTAATTAGCCAAGAAGTCTGCCGCTTCAATCTGGAAAACACTACAGTGAGCTGGGACCCAGATGAAGCATATTTCTTTCACCCATCCCGGTAATAACTACTTTAGTAAGCAGCTCAAGAGACTATCCCTTGCTGATTCCAGTGTTAAGAAAACTTAAAACAATGTGATAGAAAAATTACTTTTGACATATTGCTGGTAACATTTAAAATACAAGCACAATTACCATAAACTTTGGGTCGGTTGGTAGGTTTCACAACATTTATTTCCATCGAAAATGGGCGCCCTCTTCCCCGCCCCCGCCACGAGTGCCGGGGAAGACCAGGAGTCTTGCGCTCGCGGATTAGAGGCCAGCAGATAGCCCTTGGCTTGTTGCGGCCTCTTCCGCCAGATGGACGGTGCGGTGCTTTTCGTCCTTTCACAAATTCCCCGATCGGTGCATAAATGTAAAGCGGTGGGGGTAATAATGATAACTTGTAGAGAAGAATAGAATGCTCAATGCTATCGTAGGCCTTGGCAATGTCGAGCGTCACTAACGCTGACACCTGATTGTGGCAGAGAGCAAGGCGAATTCTGCTTTCTAAATCAACATGAGCCGGCCATACTTATTGTCCATGGCGGAAGCCCATTTGGGCAGAACTCAAAGCACTATCCTCTGAAATATACCTTTCGAGGCGGCCATGCACAATTATTTCTATTATTTACCAGGTTTGAAGTCAAAGCTATCTGCCGAAGCATTCAACATGAAATCCTTTACCAGGGCCTTTCAACAGTAATATAATTTTCATTCGCTTCCGGACGTGTGGCAGCTATGTAGTTTTTATTAATTCCTTGACCAGATCAGGGAGGTCCAGAGTGAACTTTTGTTCTAAAATATTGAACATACCTACTGTAACCTTTCCCAACCTGAAGCCGAGGATTGCATTGAAAATATAAAAGTTAAGAGTCTTACATTTCAACCTCTACATAGACGGAGCAGGGTTGGTTGTGGTAGATACATTTATTTCTAATATAACAGAGGGTGGGGAGTAGCCCGCTGCATGGCATTTGAGAGCCCCCTCCATATACGGAGGGCCCTCTTACAAATCAGTCTTTGGAGCGCTATCCTAGGGAGAGCACTACTAATAATTTAGCGCTGGTCCTGATCGGCGGTGCAAGTGAATAGGTGCTCCCGGTAATCTAGGGCCACCTCTAGTGAAGGAGGACGTGGGAATGAGGCACAGGTGAGTAATGTGAGTAGAAATTTACCAGGTTCGCACTAAGCTTGCAGGAAGAAGGAAACTGGTAAAGAAAGCGGTCGTGTAGAAGAATGAGGTATGGGACTGTGCGTGTTTGCAACTTGAGTCTTTTTGATCCCGTGATTCAACGTAGTATTCAAATGACATTCAAAAATCTTGATTTGAAATGTTTCATGATCAAAGGACGGACCACATTTATACAGTGAAGAAACAGGATACACCTAACTTAATACAAAGCGCCCCAGTGTAGGGCTTCCAGTGTTAAGTTTCATCCATTGTCATCTACATAGTCAATTGTTGTGAAGGTAATATTTTTCCGGAGCTCTGAATCATTAATCATTTTCTCTTTTATAATATTTTAAAGTGAGAAAAAACTTGCTGCTCAATTTATCTAATTCCTGGTTGCAATGTATAAATTCATTCATAAACATATGAGCACATATAAAGGCCGTACAATTACGTACATGTGAGGAGAAAAGTGATTTCTTAAAGTTTGAAATCGTTGATATGCAGAGAGAATAACATCGAATCTTGAAGTGATACCTGATGCACACACAAAGCGACTGGTTAGAAAGATCTTACACCAGTAAATTGGATCATATAAAGGGGCTTTAGGTAACAGCTAAAATATGGTAAGGTAAAACACTAAGACTAGTATTCAGGCGACTGACTGCTGTCTGCTGCATTCCGGCACATGGCAGAAACGCGTTTATACACAGTTCGGGTTAAGAGAATTGGCTATTCTCGACTTAATTTCACTGTCGCCTTTTTCAGCCAAGCGCGCCACTTTCGCCACTTTTTCGCCCAGAATTAGGAAAACATATGCACAGCTCTTTGAAAGGCGTAGTGCGTCGGTGATAGGGGACGCACGAGCTACGGGTAAAAGTACGCCTAATAAAAGGGGGCGCTGGCCCCTCCCATATTCACGCACTCCTCGCGGCCTTTTCCATGAAGAAGAAGACAATGGCGGAGATGGAACCTCGGATCTTCAGCGAAGACCCATTTTCGCCCCTTGGCAGCGGTCGCCCGACTTCATGGATTTATGTCTTGCGGAGAAAACTGCTGACGGTAGGAGCCTGGCTTGGCTTTGCGTGTGGCATATTCTTGGCCGCGGTCATCGGCGCCATGGCCTGGTTTGCTGTAAACCACTCTATCAAGGCAGACGACACGAGCGGCACTAACACTTCCTTCTGCTGTTCGAAGGAGGCAGCGAAGTTGTTCGCCGTCATCGACAAAGACGAGGCGCCCTGCAGAGATTTCTACGCGTACGTCTGCAAGAACGCGGTCGAGCAAGGCCTCGCCAAACACGACATGATGAGCGACGTGTTGGTGAGCAAGCCATTACGCAGCTTACGAAAGACCTTTTAAGTTCGGAAAGTGATTGAGTTTAGGCAGCGTGAATAACGGCGGCCATGCCACTGGATGCGTAGTTGAAAGGTCCAGCCAGTAGCCGTAGTGGGCTCGCTGTGTGATCCTACATAGTGACATCATGAATTCGTTTTCCCATGCCGCTTTCATCGTTGCATCAAATATAGAAGACGTTGGCTGCATAAACATTCCCTGCAAACTGGCACAAACTTCAGGACAGCTAATAATTCGTTCACAGGAAAGGGAGCCGCTCTAGTTTTTACACTTTTTCGGTGCAAACCTATATCGCGCCTTAGGGAAGCGCGGAAGGTGGAAGTGAAAGCGGAAAGAGAGAAATAGGAGCCATAGTGGAGGGCTCCGGAGTAATCTTGTCCACCTGCAGATCACTAACGTGCAATGGCATCGCACAGCACACGGACGCCGCTTCCTCTCACCGGCATCTAAACGCAGCCGCCGGCGGTAGGGATAGAACGCGGGTACTCCGGCACAGTAGTCGGGCGTCTTAACCACTGCTTCTTTATCGCGGCTTTTCTCAGGGCATCTCCAGCATTATGTTTAGGTGAAAGCCATTCTAGGTTCTTGCACGAAATGCCGTGCGCGAGGTTTGTGTGCGAGATCTGTCAAATCCGAGAGATTCCGTGAGATGTGGTCTTGTATATAATTTCTGCCATCTCCAATCCCACCCTTCCACGCACACCAAGGAGCACCACGCGTTGTTGTTGTGGCTGTAGGAAGAAGGAAACGAAAATGCACGGGCCTGCTACTGGCTCTAGCTGAGCCACCTCCGCTGCCTCGTGCGGACAGAAGAGAAAATAGAGAAGAAAAAAAGGAAGAGGGAAAGAAAGACGCGCGCCGCAACAACAGCCGTCGTCCACCACTAGCGGTGGCGTGTGCAATGACGGCCTACAAAAGATACAAATTCCAGGCTAGCCCCCGCAGCGAGCGGCGGTGACCCACCTGTACCAGCCCCAAGCACTATGCGACAGGAACAAAATGGTGTGCCGTTCAAATGCACACTTGCCGGGGAGTGCGTGACAGGTAATGCGACTTTCCTTTGCTCTGACTTAAAATTATAAGTAGGACAGAAACGAACGCCGATAATAGTCAAATGATGGGAAGCAAATGATAAGAGAGGCATCTAAGAGACCTTCCAGTTTTTTCTTGGGGTAAATGTTCAAGCAGAAAATTTTCTCTGGAGATTTTATTTACTCATACAAGATTGTTGAACAGCGAGACTGTGGTGAACTGTTTGAGCTCATTTAGCATTGAGAGACGTCTTATTGTTTTTTAATATTTAGATATGAATGTATTTGAAGCAATGTCGTAGCCGCACCATGAATATGTTAGCCTTCGTCACCATTTTCGTAAAGGTACAGGCAACAAAATATGTACGTTACTAAGCACGGAGAGTATTATTATTGTGGCAGTTAATTACAGAAGTCATTTCATAAGCCAGCGTGCGAAGATGGACGTCAATTGCATAAGACACTATAATTAAGAGTTGAATTAAGGTGCTTCAAAGGCATGGCGTACATGAATTTATTGGCCATTACGCGGTCCTTGCTGCGAATTGTATCTGGAAAAATTTCAGGCCTGTACTAAAACGCTTAGGTTTGACGAAAGGCAGAATTATTCGAAGGATATAAGCGCTTACCTAAGGTGTAGCACCAATAATACTGTGCACGTTATAAACCATGCCATCCTTACCATACCATCTATCGTCGCCGCTAGCACCATAGGGGGGATGCTTGAAACCCTAGAGAGCTTAGTTAAACATCGCTTATCAACATCGGGACACGGTTGTGTTGTCGGCTCCCATTCGAATCGCGCATTCAGAGGTGACCTACTATTACTGGTGGTTGACATCTGCAACTAACATCGACTAGCGAAAACGATTGGTGTCAGGCTTTTTCCGTGGACGTGCACTTTCGTTTCTTGGCTTTACCCTACTTTACCACCCTGAACTAAACGCACAACCAATTATATCAGCAGCATGTTCATCATATATGGACAATAGTTACACAGTGTTAACAAAACGTGCTCAAAATAACATAGAAAAATCTAGTACGTGTTTAAAATTAATGTTTCGATGATTTGCTCAAATCGAATATAAGTGAAGTTTGAACCAAATTTCCAGGTGCGTCCGTGACAGCTTTATACCCCCTGTCCTAACCTCCCGTATATACTGTGAAGTCAGTCACCACCACTTTCAATTCCTGCTCCCTTCTCTTGAGACGTACAAGGTGTGTGTCAACTTTGAAAAATGCTTTTTTTTTTGCATGGGACAAACATTTTCGGTCCTAAAGGCAAACAGTAGCGAGTGAAATAAGGTGAATATAAGAATCACAGGTTAACATTATCTAGAAAAAGCGACTCAAATTAAGTAGTATATCTACGCCGCTGGGGGTTGATGTAATTATTGGAAAGATTGGGTAATTTCGGAAGATTAATAAAACGTCCGCCTGACAAACGATAGTTATAGCTTTTTCAAAGTGAGTAAACTTCGGCAAAATTAAAAATTTCGCCGCATCACCACCGCTTCTGCCTGCATTAGCTCAATGGCTTGCATGTGAACAAGCATTTGGTGTCCCGCTGAATTGCAAAAAGAAGAGTGTCTTATTTCCTTCATGCACAAATGATAGAGGACCAATATTTGCATGATCGCATAAGATGCGGTACCACCATAACACCCAATCACACTAATTAGCTAGGTGGGCAATGTCCCTTGAAATGCATCTTAACAAACGCAAATAATAATAAGCCTATTATCATTCGCGAAGTTTTATTTGCTGCACGATATACCTTAGGCATTTCGCAGTGAGAGTTGTCCCTGAAATATATATGCGCATCGCTCACATATAGAGCATATAGCAATCAACAAATCGCCCAGGTTATTATTATTAAAATGGTGCTACTCACAAATAGGACTTTGTTGAGCGGCGTCTGAACAACGGCGGTGCTCTCGTAAGGTGTCAGAAGATGTGGCTTGCCATTTCGCTTACACAGAAGCACGGCTGAACATAAGCCTCGACTCCATACACACAGGTTCGCGCCACCGCCGCCGCCGCTAAAATCCGGCCATGGCGAATACGAACAGCTCACTTCAAGCGAGCAAGCTTTCTTGTCGCACTAGTTGTCAGGCAGGCTACCAGACCACACTCATTGCCTAATTGATCTCGCCGGGGTGGCGCAGTGGTTGCGGCGCTCGACTACTGTTCCCAAGGGCGCGGGATCGAATCCCGGCCTCGGCGGCCGCTTTTCCATGGCGGCGAAAAGCAAGGCGCCCGTGCGTTGTGCGATGTCAGTGCACGTTATCGAACCCCAGGTGGTCGAAATTTCCGGAATCCTCTCCTATGGCGTCTCTCATAGCCTGAGTCGCTTTGGGACGTTAAACCACACAAACCAAACCCAACCCTAATTGTAAAATCGTTTTCCTTGCAAAAGAAGGTATGCAGCTGAAAGATCTGTAGAAGGACGAGGGAAATTAAACAAGCCACGCGCAGTGCAATGAGGCGAGAGGGAAATCATGTTTGAGCAGGAAAGTGAAAAAAAAAACCACAAAGAAAAACAAATCACCTTGTTTGGAGAGGTGTGGAGGTCCTCTTCTGGCAGAAAGGAGCACGCCGGGAGGAGAGATGCGAAAGTGACACTCGGAGGAGGCAAATCTAGTGAAACGTGGAAAAGGACGGAAATGCATTGCCCCTACTCAGCCAGACGTCAAGAAGCGAAATGTCCTGGTGTGATTTTTGGAGCGAAAAGCGCGGCTTTGACATTGTTATCGCTTAGGAATCTCCAAACACTGCCAGGATGTGTGCGGTCACGTGCTATGAATTTTGTAGGTTAAAGCTGCCATAAAATTATCGCCATGAAATTAGGAAAATAAGGGTAAACTATAATAATAGGCATTGTGCAAAATGCATGCTTTTTCACGATTGCATAGTAGGTGCAATGTGCACTGCCTCGAAGAGAAGTTAATTGTGTACATCATGTGGAATGCTTTTTATTGCACCGACGGCTTTTTGGGCAGTATGCAATGGTTTTTTTCTACTGATGTTCATATGTATATTTTGAATTTAGAAAGAATGATACATAAGGCTAAAGAGGAGGAATTTTGCTTTTTTTACATTTTAGAAAGGAGTACGGGAACGTTGGCAAAATGCTTAGAGGTTTTTAAGTTTTGGCTATTGTATTATAAACATAAAATATTCCGTGATAAATCGTCGCGAGATGTGACACCTATGCTTTCACACGAAGAGGAGGGGCATATCTTTGAGGATCCGACTAATAGCATTAACTCGGAAAGGTACTGACTGCGCGGTCCAAAAACACAGATTCTGTTTTGGTTTTATTGACAATCAGCGAATCGGAAAGGGTGCAGTTGCGGAACAAAGCACTAACTTCGAGTCTTGCCGAACGCTGCTCTAAAAGATAAGCGCCGTTTAAATATTTGTCGAAAGCCCTGAGTCAGCTTTCTGTTCAAAATCTCTAAAACGAGCAGCGCTTGTGTGAGAATATCTGTTTCACTAAATTACACTTTCCTGCAGTCGTGTTCACCTGCAGCTTTCTTTAGCTTATGCCACCCAGAAAATCTAGATTCCTTGTATTTTTCTACTGTTTGACATCTGTAAAATAGCGGGGGAATATATACTGAATGTTAGATAAGTTATTAGAATCACCTCTTTATGAAGTACACTGACCCTAGGGTTTGCATGTTACTAGGCAAAATGCGCTGGTAGAAGCAAGAATTAAACTTACAGTCCAATATAGCATAAAAACATCAAAGCCATGATTAAACTGCAGCATCTTATAATCTTCCATGTTCTTCCACTTAATATTATTGAGGCTTATAATGCTTCGCTTAATCTCATTTTGGTCTGGTGAGGAAAGGAAAGCAGTAAAGATGTTTGGCTGACCATCGTATCTCAAGCAAATAGGAGCGTGAACGCTCTACGCCATGGACACAAAGTAATCTTGAAAAGAATCAAGCAGCCTTTCTTCCAGCAATATTCAATAGTTATCAGGATCTACAGCTCTCAGTTATTTATTGATGGCAGATTAATGTTAATAAGGCTGTTTGCATTATTTATCACTTCTTTGCAGGATATCCTGGTTACATATATTCCAGAAGTGTTGTTTCTTTACTTCAAGGATGATGTCACCTAATTTCTTTACGTCGTAATCAATATCATGATCATCGTCAGTCTGACAATACTCACTGCAGGGTGAAGGCCTCGCCCATATGTCTATGATTAACCGGGTCCTGTGCTAGCTACAGCCACGTGACCCCTGTGAACATCTTAAACTCAACCGTCCATCTGACTTCGTGCCTCAATCTGCTACGCTTTGCTTCCCTTGGAATCCAGTTTGCTACCCTAAGGGACCAGCGGTTATCCTCTCTTTGCACTGCATGTTCGGCCCATGCCTATTTCTTCTTCTTGATTTCCACTAGAATGTCAATAAATTGAGTTATTTCAATGACTCTCCCTGCACATTTCCTATATCTTAGTGCTACCCCTACCATTTTTCGTTCCACAGCCCTCTGTGTGGTATTCGGCTTAAGTAGAACCCTCTTGGTTAGACACAACGTTTCAGCCTCATAGATGAGCACAGGTTAGAAGCAACTAGTATACATTCTTTTTCAGCATAACGGGAAGCTGCTAGTCATACTCTTTAAGTACATGCCAATTGCCCTCCATCCCAATCTTATTCTTTTTGTTATTTCTTTTTCATGGTCCGGATCTGCGGCTACTACCTGTCCTAAGTAGACATCCAAATCCTTTATTCAGTATATTGTACAAAGGATACTAGGGCAGGAACCAAACGCTACTGTACTACTAGCTTGACGGGGTTCTGCCCCTGTCTTGGCATGGGTGGAAGACAAAAACAAACAGGCACTTATACACAAAACAGAATTCACAATGCTTTCAGATTACACACACTCAAACACAACATCGCGTAATTAGGCACTTGCTCGAAAAATCTGATTAACAATAGCAATAAAAAAAAGAAAATACAGGATATTGAAATGCACACTGTGCAAGAAATGATTGTTTGGTATTCACTTTAAAAAAATAAAAGTAAAAAACAAAAACTAAAAAGTAAACAAATGGCAGGTTTACGTACTTTCTAATATCAGGTGTTCTTTCCATTTTTTCTTTGAGATGTTATGTGTATCGATACTGCTTTCCTCTAATAGATTAAGTATATTTCGGCATGTGGTATTGTAGTCTGTGTAGGCCATGATTTGTACGTGAAAACGGGATTACCCACAATTCCCTTCTTCTAATCAGGTAAAATGTTTCTAGTGTTCTTCTAAGATCGCCTATGTTTATAAAAGTGTTATTGTTATGTCTAATCGCTTCTGTGTATTTAATAAAGAGGTTGAATTTGTGGACGTGCTGGAGAGGAAGCACATTAAAAGATGAAAATAGTTTATTAGTATGGGCGTCATAGGGGACATTTGCTACGTGTCGAATGGCTTTTTTCTGCAGTCGGCACAATTAATCATATTGTCACGGTGTGAAGTCTCTGATCAGAAGTCACCGCGGGACACAGGAGTAACAGAAGTCACAGTGCGGCAGGAAACTAGCAGGCCCGCTTCGACAGAAGAACTTCAGTTTCTTCGCCTCGAGGAGACGAACGTCGGTTTCTTCGCCTCGAGGAGGCACACGCTCGCGATCAGCACAGAGGGAAGATAAATAATGCAGCGTGTCATTGCCCCCCCGGGTACAAGAAGCATCGTCTCGATGCTGGGAGTGTGGGTAGAGATTAAAAAAAACCATTGCACGAAGGGTAGTTGCTCACGCACAGAAAGAGTCAACACTATCGGTCGTAATACGGTTTCAGGCGGACCACGTGGACCACGTCCGGGAGCGTGGAGCGTCGGGACTTTTTAAATCCATCAGGAACAACCTCATAGTTTAGGTCCCCAACTTGGCTTACCACTTTGTACGGCCAAAGTAACGACACAGCAGTTTCTCGCTGAGGCCTCGTCGACGTACAGGAAACCAAACCCAGACACGGTCTCCAGCTGTGTACCGGGCGTCACGGTGTCGGGGGTTGTATCGTTGGGCATCGCGGCGTTGCTGATTCTCAATTCGCAGCCTGGCCAGCTGACGGGCCTCTTCGGCGAGGTGCAGAAAGGTGTGAACATCTGGTTGTTGGTTGCCGTCGTCTAGATGTGGTAACATGGCATCAAGCATTGTGGTCACTTCGCGGCCATGGACCAGACGGAAAGGTGTCATGTTCGTTGTTTCCTGGACCGCTGTATTGTATGCAAAGGTAACGTACGGGAGCACTTCATCCCACGTTTTGTGCTCTACGTCGACGTACATTGACAGCATGTCAGCGAGTGTTTTGTTCAAGCGTTCGGTCAAGCCGTTCGTTTGAGGATGGTAAGGTGTTGCCTTCCTGTGTTCAGTATGACTGTGAATTAAAATCTGCTGCAGCAATTCGGCTGTAAATGCGGCTCCTCTGTCAGTAATCAAAATCTCTGGTGCGCCATGGCGCAGGAGAACGCAATTGATGAAAAACTTTGCAACCTCTAAGGCAGTACCGGTGGGTAGAGCGGAGGTTTCCGCGTATCGTGTAAGGTAATCCGTGGCAATAATGACCTACCGGTTACCGGAGTGTGAAAGGGGAAATGGTCCCAGCATGTCCATGCCAATCTGCTGGAAAGGCCTCGACGGTGGGTCTATTGGCTTCAAGAGTCCGGTGGGCTTAGTCGGCGGCACCTTACGACGCTGACAGTTGCGACACGTTTTCACATAGTGTGAAACGTCTGAGTGAAGTCGAGGCCAGTAGTACTTTTCCTTGAGCCTTGCAAGCGTGCGGGTGACTCCCAAATGTCCAGAGGTTGGTTCATTGTGGCAAGCTTGTACGATTTCATCACGTAGACACATAGGTACAACAATCAGGTACGGCGTTTGGCTGGCGGAAAAGTTTTTCTTCATGAGGACACCATTGCGCACACATAACGATGACAGAGCACGCTTGAAAGCTCTCGGAGCGGTTGTACATGGACCGTTTAGATAGCCCATGATGTGACAAAGTTCTTGATCTGTAGATTGTCTTTCAGCGAGGCACTCTGTGCTGATGGCATTTAGCAGTATGGCCTCATCAGGAATTTCATCTGCGCGGGTATCTACAGGGGCCCGTGAGAGGCAGTCTGCGTCCGAATGCTGACGGCCAGATTTGTACGTGACAGTTAAGTCGAATTCCTGTAATCGTAGACTCCATCTTACAAGACGGGTTGAAGGGTCCTTTAGGGTTGCAAGCCAGCATAGGGCATGGTGGTCAGTTACTAACTTGAATGGTTTCCCGTAAAGGTATGGACGGAACTTCGACGTCGCCCACACAATGGCTAGACACTCTTTCTCTGTTGCGGAATAGTTCGATTCCGCTTTAGATAGACAGCGACTGGCGTAAGCGATTACACATTCTTGGCCGCCCTGGATTTGAACTAGAACAGCGCCCAGGACTATGTTGCTTGCATCGGTGTGAAGCTCCGTGTCGGCGTTTTCGTCGAAGTGAGGCAATATGGGATGTGTTTGTAGGCGGCGTTGAAGCTCTTTGAATGCTTGTTCCTGTGGTGCGTCCCAAGTGAAAGGCGTGTCTGTCTTTGTCAGACGTGTTAGGGGCTCGGCGAGTCGAGCGAAATCTTTGACGTAGCGCAGGTAGTAGGCACATAAGCCAAGAAATCGTCGAACAGCTTTCTGGTCTTTGGGCGGAGGGAAGTTGGCAATAGCTGTCGTTTTCTCTGGATCCGGCAGGACACCAGCGTGGCTTACGATGTGCCCCAAGAACTTCAGCTCCGTGTAAGCAAAATGACATTTCTCGTTCTTTAACATAAGGCCAGAGGATGTTATGGCTTGCAAAACAGTTTCAAGGCGCCGAAGGTGCTCCTCGAACGTTGGAGCGAAGACCACAACGTCGTCAAGGTAAACGAGACATGTCTGCCACTTGAGATCTGCAAGTATGGCGTCCATAAGCCGTTGGAAAGTAGCCGGAGCAGAGCAGAGACCAAAGAGCATACATAGCCTTGAACTCGTAGAGCCCATCCGGAGTGATAAACGCCGTTTTCTCGCGGTCCCTCTCATCTACCTCTGTTTGCCAGTATCCGGATTTCAAGTCCATTGAAGAGAAATATTTCGCGGAGCAGAGACGATCCAGAGCATCGTCGATGCGTGGCAGGGGATAGACGTCTTTCTTTGTAACTTTGTTTAGCCGGCGGTAATCCACACAAAACCTCAGCGTACCATCCTTTTTCTTCACGAGAACGACAGGTGCAGCCCATGGACTCCGCAAGGGCTGGATGACATCGTCACGAAGCATCTCTTTCACTTGGCGGGTGATAGCGGCGCGTTCAGTCGGAGACACTCGGTAAGGTGACTGTCTGAGAGGTGGCACGGTATCATCCGTAATAATGCGATGCTTGGCGAGATCGGTTCTGCCAACACCTGAAGAGTTGGAGAAGGTCGCCCGATAGCGCTGGAGGAGCTGATTCACTTGGCGATGCTGCAGTTGAGAAAGCGCAGGGTTAATGTCGAAGTGTAAATCGGTGGTAGGCCTCTCCATTTCGGTCAATGACAGCGTCGCAAGTCCAGAGGCTTTTCGAACATGCGTGATACCGCAAATATAGGCCACTACAGTCCCAGTGCTTAAATGCTGGTGCTCACCGCCAAAATATGTGAGTAGGACGTCTGCTTTGCCGTCTTCGAGGCGAACGACTCCTCTGGCTACAGCAAGACTGCGTTCGAAAAGTAAGATCTGTTTACTCTCCACGACACCTTCAAAGTTTCGCAGTGTATTCGCGGCCACAGACGTCATCACGCTGGAACGGGGTGGAATAGTGACGTGATCATCAAGGATGTGCAGTGCTGTCGGTCGCTCTGAAGCACTGTGTATTGTGTTCTCAGTCGATAAGGTCACTTACTTAGTCTGCAGGTCGATAACGGCTCCATTCTCTGCTAGAAATCCATGCCAAAGATGACGTCGCGGGAACACTGGACAAGTACGACGAAGGTTGCTAAGTACGTTTCTTCTTGCACAGATACCCTAGAAGTGCAGGTACCGGCCGGCGTTATCAAGTGGCCTCCGGCGGTACGAATTTGTGGGCCTGTCCAGGGTGTAGTCACCTTTTTTAGAGTGGCGGCGAAAGGCCCACTCATCGCAGAATAATCGGCGCCGGTATCCACAAGCGCTGTCACGTCGGTTCCGTCCACTGAAATGTTCAGGTCGGCGGTTACGGCTGTGGTGTTGTACTAGCTGATTTCGTGTCGTCGGAGAACTGGAGCGCCGAGGCAGCGGATCATTGTGGGGCGCGTCGTGTCGTCGTGAAACGGAGTGGCCATCCGGTTGCAGCGGTGGAGGTGCTTGAGAATTTCGTCGATGACCAACCTTCCCTCCAAAGGTTGCCGCGTCTAGTTTTCCCGATGGGGGCTAGGGGAGCGGACCCGCGTCAGGCCGGCACTACCACGTGTCTGCGAGGAGTATTGGCGCGGTGAAGGCGACCGCGAGTAGTCATAGGGCGTTCCGGATGATTCAGCCAAGTACGCGTCAATGGCAGGGGGTCGTTCACCACGCTGCGGCTTTCGCGCGTCGGCGCTAAATCCCGGCAGACTTATTCGTCGGCAACAGCAATCGCGGAAAAGGTGACCAGCTTCGCCACAGTGGAAGCACAGCGGGCGATTATCGCGAGTGCGCCAGACGTCGCTTTTGCGTGGACGCACCTGAGAAATTGGAGCGGGAGGTGCTTGACGAGTGTATGCAGGGGCTGCTTGGTGCTGACTGAGAGGTGGATGCTGACTGGGAGGTGGACAGGCACGACGAGTGACTGCGGCGTAGGTCATGGCCTGCCGTGGTGGCATTGTCGGGAGTGGCTCGGGTGGGTTGAGTGCCTGGTTGACCTATTCCCGAACCATCTGAGAAAGGCTGGATACTTGAGGGGGTGCTGCCGTCGAAAATAGTTTTTTCAGCTCCTTGCGTACGATGGCCCGTATGGTCTCACGGAGCACGTCAGTGCTACCAGTGTCCGCGCTGGCGGCAGCAATAGGGATGGACGGCAGCTCGTAGTGCTTAGATCGCATCTCTAGAGCCCTTTCAATGGTAGTGGCCTCGGATACAAATTCCCCGATGGTCTTGGGGGGACATCGCACTAATCCAACGAAGATCTGTTCCTTAATTCCCATCATGAGATAGCGAAGTTTTTTTTCTTCGGACATGTTTGGATCAGCGCGACGGAATAGCCTCGTCATGTCCTAAGTAAACGAGGACGCTCTCGTTAGGGAGCTGAACTCTCGTCTGTAGGAGCAGCTCGGCGCGTTCTTTCCGAAAAACGGTGGTGAAAGCTTGCAGGAACTGGTCCTTGAAGGAACTCCACGTTGTGATAGTAGTCTCATGATTTTCAAACCATGTACGAGCTGCACCGTCGTGCGAAAAAAATACATGCTGCAGTTTCTGGTCGTCGCCCCAGCGATTGTACTGGGCTACTCGCTCAAATTTATCTAGCCAGTCTTCGGGTCGTCGCCGGGAAAGGCTTGGAAGATGGGTATCTCCCGCCGCTGCTGCAACACGAAGGAGGGGGCAGTGGTGTCTACTTGCGTCATTACGAGTGGTTGTTTTGTCTCCGAATGTGGTGCTGGAGAAGATGGTGGCGGCCTCCCAGTACGGGAAAATTGTAGAGGCGCGAATTCGGGATCAAGCCCTCGAAGCCGTCCGCTACTCTGATGGGTAGGCGTAATCTCGATGGTAGGAGATCCTTGAGGGCTGGAGTCTCGGCTGGTTGGAGGTGTTCGGAGCATGGGTTGCGTTACCCAGCACCTCCACCAGATGCCACGGTGTGAAGTCTCTGATCAGAAGTCACCGCGGGACACAGGAGTAACAGAAGTCACAGTGCGGCAGGAAACTAGCAGGCCCGCTTCGACAGAAGAACTTCAGTTTCTTCGCCTCGAGGAGACGAATGCCGGTTTCTTCGCCTCGAGGAGGCACACGCTCGCGATCAGCACAGAGGGAAGATAAAGAATGCAGCGTGTCAATATTACCTTGGGTTGTATCAGTCCAGATAAGGCTAAAATAATTGATGTGAGAAAGAAATAGTGAATTGTAAAGCAGAAGTTCAATTTTTAAAGGAAGCATCTGCCTGAACCGACAAAGCAAACCAGTAACCTTTGCTAGTTTTCCGGCCACATGGTCCACATGCGGATTCCAACTTAAGTGCTGTTTAAAGATTACCCCTAAGCTTTTAGCGTCAGTTACTAGATTTATTTCATGTGAGCCATGTTGCACATTGAAATCTGACTATGTTTTTGCACAGGTGCAAATAACAGCGCTTTTGTTTTACTAGCATTGATTTCCAAACCGTTTGTTCCACTCCACTGAAGCAGTTTCATTAGTGCTATATTTGCATAGTGTTTGAGATCATAAATGTTGTTCGACTGGAAGAAAAGACGGGTATCATCTGCATAATTATTATAACGTGCACTACTGCTAATATTTATTATATCATTTATATAGATGTTAAAAAGTATCGGTCCCAATACGCTGCCCTGTGGTACTCCTGCAGTGATATTTAAAACAGAACGCCATTCATTAATTACAACACACTGCTCGCGATGATTAAGGTATGATTTAAGGAGTGTGCCAGGGATTCGACGGAAACCGTAATGCTCTAGTTTTGTAAGTAGGATGGTATGGTCGATTCTATCAAACTCCTTTGAGAAATCGATGAAAATACCCAATGTAAGTATATTATCCTCAAAACCTTTAAGTAACCTTTAATCTTGTGCGGTACCTTCAAGTAAGGTACCGCACAATATTGAGACGGGCCATATCTGCTGGGAATACCTAGCAAGGGTAGAGAAACCTTTGTTAAATTTTAAATCGCATCACTCTAAGATAATAAAAACACGAATTGTCGTCTCATCTTTGATGTCTGCTTTATCGAAACCTTGTGAGCATTGGGTAATCGGCAGCTTCAATGATCAGATTGGAAGACTCAAGGCATCTGGCTACCCGGATGATGTTTCATTGTTGCGTTGTAACAAGATAGCCAAAAAGCCTAAAAGTCCAGCCTTGGTACCTTGTGCGGAAAAATGAAAGGAAGGGAAAACGTTTGCCGTTCTGCCTTATGTACACCGCCTGTCACATAATCTTAAAAACGTGGCAAAACGATATGGCATAGAGGTTGTTTTTTCTGTGCCTAAAGAACCTAAAAGTGTTTGTGCTATTTTGGAAAGAAAAGGTGAGCATCAGAACGAACATGAACCAATATTTGGGGTTTAACATGAAACTAAGTATGTGCCGTGTGCTGAAGGTGTAGTCTATAAAATCCCACTATCAACTGTACATTGGGCAAACGGGGCGGTGCATTAATACACGTTTGAAAGAGAAAGCAAATAACGTAGACGCTAACAAATCTACTAATCTAGTTGACCACGTCCGTGACTGCGAATCTTGTTAGCCTTCACTGCACTACTCCGATATCTTTTATAAACACCCGGCCCGCTTAACACGTGAGATAATGGAGGCCTACCACATGAGGAAAAAATCTAGGTTGTGTGCTATTAAGCCATCAATTTATCTACATGAAAGTGAGATTGCGTGCCTGCATCCCACGTGGCAGCACGTGTTTATTCCTTTTTTCCAGACATTGAGTTCCCTCTTTAATAAACTTTCAGTAGTGAGTCAGCGGTCGTCTTGTGTTCCTTTGCTGTGGTGTTCGTCTGTCGCGCTGTTTTTCCATCCAAAATGCTATTCCTTCCCGAGGCTGTTGAACATTACCTTAGTCTTCTACATACTGACTTTTAAGCCTACCTTTCTACTGTTCCTGTCTAGGCCAGCAATCATTGTTTGCAGTTAATCTCCTGAATTACTTAGCAAGGCAATGCCATCAACAAATCACAGATTACTGATGTATTCTTCATCTACCCTCATCCCTAACTGCGCCCATTCCGTCTCCGAATGCTTCCTCTAAGCAAGCTGTTAATAGTACTGGGGAGATCGTGTCTCATTGAAAACACCTTTTTTATGGGAATTTTGTTACTCTCTTTATGCAGAACTATGGTTGCTGTGCAGCCACTACATATATATTCCAGCACTTTCACGTACCCCCTGATTTCGCAATGCCTGCATGACCGCCGAGGGTTTCACTGAGTCAAATGATTTTTCACAATCGATTAATGTTATTTATAATGGCTAGTTATATTTCGAGCATCTTTTCATCCCCTGGTTGATGGTATGGATATGATCGATAGCTGAGTAACCTTTCCGAAAACCTGCTTGACCTGCTTGAGTCTAATGTAGTCCTAATTCTATTGGCGATTACCTTGCTAATATTTTATACGGAAATGACAGTAAGCTGAGTCGTCTGTAATTTTTCAAGTTGTTATGGTCACCTATTTTACGAATTAAGAAAATATTTGCGTTCTTACATGGTTCCGGTACCGGCGACAACACCAGGAACCGCGGATACATGGTGGCCAGGTTTTCTAGCATGATAGAAAAACTTAGAAAACTAAGCAAACTTAGAAAAACTTGGAGAAAATAGAGAAACCCGTTCTTCGACAAATTTATAGTTACGCCCTAATATAAAGAGCTAATTTACGTTTCATCTCCTAACGATATTGTTATAAATAGAGTTTTGTTCTTATAATCCTTAACATTCGTTCTTTATCCTTGCCATACGAACATTCCTTGGTTTTGTGGGCCTTCTATGTCGTAGCCATTGAATGTGCATTGGTTTCTCCATGTTCATAAATAATTCTTTTGTTTTATCAATAGAGGATCTGAACATGCAAAAACGCAGCAATACTCTCTTTCCTCAAGTCGAAAAAAAGCCTGTCCATGAATCCTCAATAACTATTGCCGTCTGTCTATATATGAAATATGTATGAAGCAATCAAGTGATATGTGATGACCAACCTGACCAAAAAAGCAAATCATGATCAGCTTTTCATATGAAATTGGAATGAGAGCCTCGATTGATGTGAAAGTCGATATTGAGAAACGCGTTTGGTCCCTGCTAATATTTATGAAGAAATTACAATCGAGCAGGTTATAATATTTACCACTGCTGTGCTACGTGCATAGGGAATACTGTTGATGGCGGTAGCGGAGACCAGGTGAAGTTTTTTTCCTGTTGCCAGTGTTAAATTTCTATAAAGAAATGAAAAATATTAGTGACGTAAGAACATGGAGGTCTGTCAACACAGAAATGTTCTCCCAAAATTTGGGGAAAGCAATTAAAGTACGAAAGAACTGAACACTGAAAGGATTCCTTTGCAGCTACCATGAATTACCTCCTAATACTTAAGTAATTAGGAGTGTTTGAGTTAGAGTGCGGCATTATAAGGGTCTCATGATAAGTTTGGTACCAGATCTAGTGAATATTGATACAAACTATAGTCGACGACGAAACGGAGACACTCAGAGGCTAGTTGGTGTAAATGACGCAGTTGGTTGCTAGTTGGCGTAGACGACGAAGTTGGTTGCTTGTAATCCCGCTCGGACCGCTCTTGGACTTCAGCAGTATTCTAGGCTCAGGGTGTTTCCTGAATCTTCAGCGCAATACCTGTTAAAGTCTAGTGGATGTGCGGGGTACGCTTTCCCAGATTTACACGCTTCAAGACGGATTTGACTCCGGTCCATCAGCGACTCAGTCGCCGTCTCCGCGGACAGTCACATGAGTTTGGGCCCCTTACCACCCCCACAAGGATGACACAGCCGCAACTCTCGAGCCACCTCGACATGGCCACTGATCCCAGGCTCTCGGCTCCGATTCTCTGCCACCCTCCGCCAATACCACCATCTTTTAACGGCGACGGCTTCGAAGACGCTGAGGATTGGCTGGCGACTTTCGAGCGAGTGGCTCGTTACAACGGCTGGAGGGACGAGCGTAAACTCAGTAATGCTTCCTTTGTCCTAAGAGTCTGCCCGTACATTGTTCGAAAACCACGAGGCCTCCCTTACCACCTGTCAAGCCTTTTGCCGTGAACTTGTGACCCCCTTCCCCAATGCCGACCGCGGCGAGAAAGCCGAAACTTCACTTCAGAACAGAAACCAGCGGCGAAATGAAAGTTTGCGCATGTACTGTGAAGACATGACCCGTCTTTTCCAGTGCGCAGACCCCAATATGGCAGAGGAGCAGCTTCGCCACCTCATGCGTGTGGTTAAGCAGGAGCGTTTTGCGGGCCTCGTTCGAAGCCACCGAGTACCGTTGCTGAATTCCTCACGGAGGAAACGACCAGGTTCACTACGCTCCAAAAATAGGCCCGGCAGGACAACCGAGATGTCCGCAGCCTGGCCCCGGATTTTTTTTTATTGTGCGAGGGAGGCATTGCGGACGTCTAATATGACCTCATTCGGTCGGTTGTTCGGGAGGAACTCCAATGTTTTTGTCTGCCTCAGATCGCGCCCATGATATCACTAACGAAAGCCGTCAGAGATGAAGTACGCCAGGCTACGGATGAATTCCTGGACACCAACGTAATGCAGCGCTTCGACGACATGCCCACGCACACATCCGTTGTTCGTCAGGCAGCTGCCTACGATCCTGTCGGTACCATGCCTCCACGGTTCGGCGACAAACGAACGTACGCATCGGGTGCACGTCAAGCAGCTGCCTGTGGTCCTATTGACCGGACACCTATGGTTAGCCATGTTAGTCCATATGACACATCGGCTCAAGCTGTGGCGCCTGTTCCAGGTCCTCCGAAGTCGGACGTGTGACGGACGCGGGACCGCAGTCCAATCTGCTACCACTGTGGGGAGGCCGGTCACCTCTACCGTGCATGCCCCTATCGCCGAGTGGGACTACGCCGCTTCCATGCGGATGCGCCCTGTCCACGGAACCGCTAATGCTGACTCAAAATTGAAGCTCAGCTGTCGGTCTGTCAAAGGCATGGAAGATACGGACGCTATGAATCTAGATCTTCATCTCCGCTGTGGTACTGTTGTCCAAGCCCTCGCCGAGACGCCAGCTATACTGAGCGGCGTTCTCCCAGTTGGCGACGGGAGAACTAATTCCAGCGGTCTCTGGAGGCAACGGCGCTGCTGTCGTGAATACTAAGATCCTCCGCCGCCGATACACTGATACGCTGAATTCTCATAAGGGCAGGGTAGCGACAGTATCCGACGCGCTACTTCTGATTTGTGTGTGTCAACTAACGGAACTGACACAATCGCTTTACTTGATAATGGTACATACTATTCAGTGATGTACCGCGCCCTCTCCTAAGAATTGAGCAACGTTTTGATGCCATGGTTGCGCCCTAGCATTCGCACGGCTGGAGGTCATCTCATTAGCCCGGCTGGAAGGTGCACACCCCGAATCGGCATCCGCGGTTTCGTCTACGTCGGTGAATTCGTCTTGTGCGACGGTTCGAGAAATTTCATCCTGGTTCTCGACGTTCTGCAGGCAAACGGTGCTCTGATCGATCTACACGAGGCACAAGTCATTCTCGACTAAACGGACAGTGGCACGCTTCGACACCCAAGATCCCTGCTTCCATTCTCTGCGTATAGTGGAGAATAATGTCATGGTGCCACCATGGTGCAATGTTCTGGTGCGCATGCAGAATGACCTGTTTCCTGACTGTAAGAGCATAGGGGAGGGCCATATCCTGCTGCTTTTTGACAGGGGTCTCATCGTTGCCCGAAGCTTTGTCCACCTACGGGATGGCTGCACAGTTCTGCTCACCAACTTAGCAAACAAATTTCAGCACCTGGTCAAAGGCACGGTGATCTCCTTTCTCCAAGACATCGCGGAGTGTCCACATTTGTGTGCTCTGGGAGGAGCCCCCCAAGACGATAATGGACCGCGTCACGTTTTGCCACCTGTCGAAATAAACACCGAGTTATCGCTGGCTCAGAAGGATCTCCTTTCGGCTGTCTTGGCGGGTTTTGCAGACTGCTTTGCCACGGCTTCCAGAATGGGCCGAACTGCGGTCGCCAAGCACCATAAAATTACAAATATGAGACCACGCGCCCCGTATACCAACGGCTATACCGTGTTTCTCCGACAGAACGAGCAGCAATTCAGAGACAGGTAACCGAAATGCTTGCCGACGATGTCCTTCAGCCACTTACAAGCCCGTGAGCTTCGCCGGTTGTTCTCGTCAGAGAGAAAGACAACCCTGAGCGGTTGTGTGTCGATTACAAAATCCGCTTTCTCGCAAAGATGACGTTCTAGATCGACTGCGAGATGCCCCATACTTAACGTCGCAAGACCTAAACAATGGGTACTGGCAAATAGAGGTGGGTGAGAGAGACCGGGAGAAGATGGCTTTCGTAACACGCGATATCTTTTATGAGGTGCTACAGTTCGTTGCTACTGTTCGGCATATGCTTGGCACCGGCCACGTTCCAAGGCATGATGGACACCGTTCTGTCCGGTTTAAGTGGCAGTAGTTTCTGGTTTACCTGGACGATGTTGTCATATTTTCGACTACTGTCGACCAACACCTGGAACCGTTACGCCTTGTGTTAAATGCTCTTCGAGACGCCAACCTGACAATCAAACCGGAGAAATGTCACTTTGCCTTTGAGGAACTGCGCTTCCTTGGTTACGTAGTCAGCGCTAAAGGCCCTGAAAAGATCGTAGCCGTTTCACATTTTCCGTGACCGACTGACAAAAAGCTGTTTGTCAGTTCTTAGGTTTGTGCTCATATTACAGATGCTTTGTACGAGACATCCAGCACATCACGAATCCGTTAACCACACTGACTCGAGATGGCACGCCGTTCCTGTGGGGAAGTGAACAAGAGGCCGCTTTCTTTGAGTTTCTAAGGCGCCTACAGAATCCCTCGATACTCGGCCATTTTGATGAAAACGCCACAACTGACGGCCACACTGATGCCAGCAACGTTGGAGGTGGTGCAGTACTAATTCAGTCGTAAGACGGTGCAGAACGCGTTATCGCTTACGCGAGCCAAACACTTACCCGCTCCGAAACCAAGTATTCAACAACTGTGAAAGAATGTCTGGAGGTAATAAGGGCCCTCGCCAAATTCCGACCATACCCCTATGGCCGACCTTTTCGTGTTATAAGCGACCAACATTCATTATGCTGGCTGTCGAGCCTCAAAGACCCTTCAGGTCGATTGGCTGGATGAAGCCTTAGATTACAAGAGTATGACGTAACAGTCCTTAACAAATTAGGACGGAAGCATCAGGAAGCGCTCGCCCATCACCATATGTCCTAAAGAAGCGGCCGACGATTTTTCCATTCTGGGGGCTATAAGTACAACCAAAATGTTGCAGCTTCAGAGGTTGGCCCCAGAGTTAGTGCCGCTCGTCGACTACTTGCAGCGCGCCGACGCCCGTATCCCCCGTGTTTTTCATCGTGGGCTTCAAACGTTCACTCTGCGTGGTAACGTGCTCTACAAGGAAACTTTTTCTAACAATGAAGAGACGTTTCTTCTTGTTGTGCCCTCCGAATTGAGCCCGGATATATTGTGTGTCTGTAATGATGAAACCGCCGCTGGCCGCCTTTTGGTAAGCCGTACACTTGCATAAATTCGGCAAAAGTATTATTGGCTTAAGTTACTTCCATCGGGGCAGTCCTATGTACGCTCATGTCGGGACTGCCAACGTCGAAGGTCTCCGCCATTGAAACCCGCAGGATCTCTTCAACCTTTTGTTCCGACAAAGAATCCTTTTCATCAAGTGGGCATGGACTTTCTCGGTCCATTTCCGAAGTCCCCGTCTGACAACCATTGGGTAATCATCGCAACCGACTATCTAACACGGTACGCAG
Source organism: Amblyomma maculatum (assembly GCF_055883805.1). Lineage (NCBI taxonomy): Eukaryota > Metazoa > Arthropoda > Arachnida > Ixodida > Ixodidae > Amblyomma > Amblyomma maculatum. The sequence goes on from NC_139354.1 coordinate 88,032,732, forward strand.
AGACAGCGTCCCTTGTTAATGGTAGTGCAGTCGAAGTGGCGCAGTTATTCCCCCATAACACCGGCCTGCGTCATGCCACCCCCCCCCCCCCCCCCGTGGTAATCACTGATCGTGGAACAGCTTTGACGGCTCGCCTAACCCGGTTGGTCATGACTCTGACTCACACTAGCCATTGACGTGCGACGGCGTATCACCTTCAGACCAACCGGCTGGTGGAGCGCCTCAATCTCTCCCTCACCGATATGATTTCTATGTACGTGGATGCAGAACATCGCACCTGGGATGTAATTTTGCCGTATGTAACTTTCACGCACAATACTGTCACTCAAGGGACGATGCGACTAACACCGTTCCAGCTTGTCGTCGGTCGCCAAGTGAGCACGCTGTTGGACGCCATGATGCCAGTTGCTCCTACTTGCGGCTCTGACGCCGAACGTGACGCCGACATCTTTGTTCAGCGTACTGAGGAAGCGCGCCAACTAGCACACCTCCGAATCAACTGAAAAGAGGCGAATGACGCTGCACGGTATCATCATCATCATCAGCCTGACTATACCCACTGCAGGGCAAAGGCCTCTCCCATATTTTTCCACTTAACCCGGTTCTGTGCTAGCTGCATCCACTTGACCCCTGCGAACTTCTTAACCTCATCCACCCACCTAACTTTCTGCCGCCCCCTGATACGCTTTCCTTCCCTTGGTATCCAGTTTGTTACCCTAAGCGACCATCGGTTATCCTCTCTTCGCACTACATGTCCTGTCCATTCCCACCATGCTGCTCGGTATAACCTCGACTGAAGAATCGTCCCGAGCCGGGCGACTTCTTGTGGGGTGGACACCTGATCGTCATCGCGGCCTATCTGAAAAGCTACTATGCCGATACTTCGGCCCTTACGAGATTGCCCGCCGCCTAAGCGACGTCACCTACACCATTGTTCCAGAAGCCTCAGCTTCATCCTGAAGGTGACAGCGCCCTAAAGTTGTGCATGTGGTTCGGCTGGAGCCCTATCACGATCGTACATGACTGAACTTTTCGTCCACGCAGCTGGGTCCTTGCGACACTTTTGTGTACTCTTTCGCTAACTTCTTCCTACAAGTGTGTTTCCTCCTCTTCCTGGTCCGTCGTCTGCTATAGCGCTCTTTCTGTGGCAATGAATAACCAACTCGCCCAGCAACATACCCTGTCCTACAAGCACCGCGTCGCATCGAGTCGATGCTACAGAGGAGGGGGCAGTGATACAAACTACAGTCGACGACGAAGTTTAGACACTCAGTGGCTAGTTGGCGTAGATGGCGAATTTGGTTGCTACTTGGCCTAGACGACGAAGTTGGTTGCCTAAAATCGCGCTCGGACCGCTCTTGGACTTCAGCACTCTTCTAGGCTCAGGGCGTTTCCTGGACTTCTGGCACAATACCTGTTGCATATGATTAAATCAAACTCCAAGACAAACAGGCTAAGAATTGCGCATATTTCATGGTTTTCTTCGTATGGATTGTGGATTAAGAAGCAAGATTGACGCTACATATTTTTGCCGAAAAGCTACTGATATGGACAAGTAGAAATAAATCGGGAGCCATACGGAATCAGATGGGAATTATCATGAGGCGTACGCAGCTGAGCTTATCTTCTGAACGTCATTGATGCAAGCAATCCAGACGTGTTTTCATGCTTCTAAGTAAAAATATGTTCCTTGTTCACGCAAACTTCCCCTATTTATTTTTTTCAAACAACAGCGATACCAATTAGCTTCTTCAAAAGCAGTCCCGTGTGTGCACTTGATAGGAAGGATATTCTTCGAAGGACCCAAGATCGCTTGTGCCGATTCATTGTTGTATGGAGGTTTTCAAGAATCGCTTTGATCTTTTCAAAATATTTAGGCCAATGCTCATTGAACAGGAATATGATGGCACACTTCAAAGTCGTCGGATGAAGGCACCATAATCAAAACTTAGGAGATCTTCTTGATAACCCATGAAATGTTTTCCTCTTTGCTTGCTCCCCATTCAGTGATTTGAATGTTAGCTTCTGCAATACTGTTCTCAACACTTGAGCTTCGGTTCAAACATAGTCATTTGTCTCTATAGAGAATGGCGCTTAGATGTCAACTCAGTGTTACGAGCCCTTAAGAATTTGTCTGCCCATTTCCGCGCAGCAGACTCAGTGACCATGTTGTCATACTGCTTGCTACAGTAGCCTATATTTTATGTAACTTCTCACAGACAGTCAAGCCCAAGAATACTTCATAAAGCCACAGTCTATATCGTAAATACATTTTGTAACACTTCAAGATACTCCGTAATTCATAAGGGGTGCTTCAAAATAGCGATAAAAAAATTAATCTGGATACATTATTTAAAGTACCAACGGGAATGCCCTAATTACGTAATGTGATGGTTTATAATTGCGAAAAGAATGCGTAGAGACCGTAAACTATTCGTTAGGAATGTAAAAAAGTTAAACCTTACAGTAAAGAGGGTGTCTGAAATGACTCTCCCTACCTTCGAATGGCAAGAACGTTAGTGATGGTGTCAAGACCTGCACCACTGCCGAATCCTATTAATCATGCTTCAAATGTTTAACGAGGTTCCGAGTAGCAAGTCAACCGTCCGCTCCGCCGCAGAAGGATCTATTGGTCCAGGAACCCTCAAGCCGCTGCGTGATACGTTTCGCGTGTCTCTTCCGTCAAAACGCACTGATGCCTGGAATTTGGATTGCTTATTTCAGAGAGTTTTGGGTGTCAAGTGCTAAAACACTTGCAATTTTGACAAGGTATGCACTGCTGCCGAGTCCCGTCCGTCGTCCAATAGCTATATAACAATGATCTAGATGCCGGGTCAAATCCATAAGTGCAGGCACAGAAGACCTGCAAGGACTGCGATTCTGAAGGCGCTGAGTGGGATGTGTCGCACGTCTGCTTCCGTAGGAAAAAAACTCGTTTTGAGAGCTCGGTTTGATGAACGCCGGGTTATTGGGTAAACCTGACGAGGCCTTTAGCGACTCTGGCAAGATGTCCACTGCCGATGAAACTGTTTATTTTTCTCTTATTGAAGTTTCCACTCCAAAGCTTCATGGTGGTTCCCACTGCATTCACTTGTGGATAGTTAACGAATCAAAACTGCAATCGGTTGGGAAGGCAAAGGTGCCATATTTGCGTTTCGTAAAATTTGTAGACACAGAAAGTTTTTTTGTACGTTTTCTTGCGGCCAATCGACAAAGAAGGATATATTAGTAATCTCTTTTATAAGGTCCCCATATGGTTGTAAAAACATCAAAAGATTGTATCGACGGTGATGACGGTAGCACTGGTATAAAATGTACAGGCGTGGACACTTTGCTTATGTCATAAATTGTTACATGTCTATTTGGCAACATTTCAGTGCAATAGCTTTAAGGCACCGTTTATTGAAAAATACAGTTCTGCGGCATTTGTTGGCCTCGTCAGAAAAATCCCAAACCTGGCTCTGGCCAATGATTATGAGGGCGTGACATGATCTGGTACTGATTAGTCGGATGCTGTGGTATGTTGTGACACCATATAACATCACGATGGCGAGAGCTACCAACTCTGGTATCTGCGGCTGGATGGGTATTATGTACACTGGGAACCTTTAAACACGTGTTAGACACGCTGCCCTCGTGTTTCGCAGGTAAGATTGTTAAAACGGGGCTACATATCTATGCAGGGTGGTTTCGCTGGTAAAAAGGTAACACAGAGATGTAGTATGCTGAATAATATAAAAATATTAGATGCAAAGTTTTTGAATTCGCGAGCAAAATGTGCGGATATGGACGAGGTTCTTTAGCAGAGGAGCAGGCGAGAGCCTTTATTTTTTTCGCGCCGCATTCTTGCAGGCAGAATATATTATCCTGATAATTGTTACTGCGTAGTTCATTTCTGCAGTCTGTTCCTAAAATGAAACTTCAGTGTTAACAAAGCAGGAGCACGGTATATATTCTGTAACGTTGATATTCATTTCCACTTCATTTCTTTTACCTACTTCCAAAAATAACAATGAAATAGCACGCGCATCTGACCTGCAGCGACGTTAGAGAGTTTTTACGCGCTACCTATCTTTGTAATTCTTTCAGCTCATCTCTTGTCTCTCAGTTCATTGCTCTTGCATAATAATTTCTTTTTCAGTCGGATATCACTGGCAACATCATAAAAGGAACCAACTACTATGGGAGTGAGGCTGGAGAGGCACTGCATGCCCTGTACACCTCGTGCATGCGGGAGATATGGCAGCACGACAGGATGATCAGGGACATCACGGCAGCTGTGCTGGAAATCACGAATGCTACCAGTCACATGAGCGGCGCAGACCTCCTCCGTTTAGCAGTCGCTGTGAACAAGCGCTACGGCCTGACCTTCCTCTTTGAAATACGTACAACTGCTGGTGACGCAAGGCATATCAGTTTCCACAGAAGAAAGTATCGTATCCGTGACTACCGGGAGTCCTGTAACGCGTCTTGCTACGTCCATGCTTTATCCATCCTAAACGGGCATTTCGGCACCAACTACAGCGCACTGGACGTCAAAAGCTTGGAAGAAACATTTCTCGCAAGCAATCGGGAATGGTCACCAATGTCATTGCGAGAGATAAGAGAAGTCTTCGGTAATCTGGAAGCCTCACAGCTCAAAGCTATTTTCCTAGAGTTCCTTATCGACGTTGATACCATCAAAACACTAAATGTAATGTCTAAAGCAAGCTTTTTGGAGGATATTCGGCTCCTAACCAATGCAAGCAACCAGCCTCTGTCGGTGTTATACAACATGGCCCTTCTGGTTATGGATGCCATGAGCTACATTCAAGGGGGCAAACATCTGAATTCACCAACAGTCACTAGCGAGATGATCTGCAACAATCACGTGTACCGTAGCGCCCAGCTATGGCGCGTTACGTATGTGGCAGCTCTCGAAACTCCCAACAAAGACCGCCAGCTTCATAATATCTTCGAGGCCACTCGAAAAGTCATTTCGAACTATGCCCCATTCCGGAATCTGTTCGCGGCCGGAAACGACACGGAACGTTTCCTGGCCACGATAAAAAACTTCTCTCTCATGCTGCCAGGCGACCTGATTTTGCGGGAGCCGGCCGTACCCCTTATTCCTAAGCAGGGTTTCGTCCGGAACCTGTTCTTGGTACTGAACTACGAGTTCGACTCTAAAATGCAGAAGGTGCGAAAAGGTTTGCCTCCCCTTCGAGATGATGGCAAGGACGAAGTCAAGGAACGCATGTTTTTGATAAACGACACGACTTTCTACGTCTCATCACTTGGATACGGCTGGCTGAGTTCTGGTACTACCGACCCAATGCTTACCGACGCAGCGGTGTTTGTGACACGCTTGGCTACCTTGCTATCGGGAAGAGTTCTCAGCAGGAATACCTGGTCTCGAAAGACGAAGAAGGCACTGAAATATTACAGGTAATGTGTATATAAGAACGTGGTTATTTACTTAGGGAAATGAACGCAGCGCAAAAATTAGGGTCCCACGCCTGAATGCTGCGTATTCGGCTGCTCCTTCTGTCGGATGCAATGTCAAGCATAGGGCAATCCTAAATTGGTGCACAAGGAAGAGTAGCTAGGGAATATTTGGTTTCGGAGGCGGTAATGCACACAACAAGTATGTTTACAAGCAGCTTGTCTACGACTGGTTTTTAACGGAATGTTTACCCGGGAAAAACGTTTTTCAGCTCTTGCACCTGGAGCCAAATTTAACCTCGCGGGGTGATAACTTAGGGCACGCATTTGCTGTGAAAGCAATGGAGTTAGCACGTTCATAAGCTGACGAGTAAATGAGGCTTCCGATTTGCCTGCCTCCTATTCGTTTCTTCTAATTTCGCAGTGTAGACTTCGAAAGATAGCTCCAAGACTTCAAAATATTGACAGAAAATAAACATTGTTTAGGGACATAATAATGGAGGTTTTCATTCTATGCCCTCAAGCTAGAAGCAGGCGTGTGCATAAAATAAGCTGTTTACACATGTTCCGGCACATGCTCTGATGATCATGCATGTTGGCCATCGAAGCATGGCTTCCATAGCGACGTTCTTGGTATTATAATGCTGCCGTACCCACGATGTTGTCTATATAAGGGGTCATTTTTCTGTTGCTTTCATGCTTAGTCTTTCTGGAGCTGTGGAAAAAAAATACGGGACTACTGACATTTTGAGATGTGGAAGGAATCGCTTCAGAATCATAAGGCAATTTTATCTAAACATACAGCGTTCCAAGAGAAACAAGAATCCTAGACAAACAGAATCGACTGTACGCTATCGAAACTAGAGTACATACAGCTAATGAAACCCGTACCAGAGTAAAAAACCTTGAAACCAGCATTACAGCTGCAGTGCTGTGAGTTTTGGTTAGCTCGAAATTGTCGACGAATTGGGCAACCGTTCCAGTCCAAATAATATTATTAGGGGAATCGCAAAGGAAGATGAGGAGCATCAGGCGTTCCTAATGAGTAAGCTAGAGGATTAGATACTTGACTCTACTTTACGAGTGAATATGAATTGTATAGAAAGTTGTCGCAGATTAGGTACGAAATTTGGTGGAACTCGCCCAGTCATCCTGAGGGTTGCCGACTGCAGGAAAAAGTAAAAAACCTGCAAAAACTGAAGCTTAAAATGTCCATAAACGTAGAAGCGAGGCTTTGTTTGAAAGACTGGAGGGAATAAAGAAAAGCTGTGGAACTCGGCAATTGAACATCAAGAACTAATGTGAAGCTTAATGCATTATTTACGTGTAGTACGAAACGCGAAGAATGGAAGAAAGAGTGACGATAAATTACGTGTGGAGGGAGACCATTTGAGCTTCAATATATAAAAATATAAATGCGGCAACTCTAGCTAAATAAGACGCACATGCTAGAAGCTCTAGTTATAGATCGGGAATCTGACATTGCAGCCATTACTGAATTTTGGTTGTATAAAAATGTATTCGATAATGAAATTGTGCCACCTGGCTACGTGTTAGGAAAGATTGAGTTGGAAGAGGCCGAGGAGATGCCTTTAGGGTCTAGCTTAACATCGGTGTGTTTCATTTAGATGGCCCAGACAATATAGAGGTTGTTCGGATTAGAAAAAAACTAAACAATCACACCGTCAACATAGGGGTACATAATCCCTCGTAGAATACATCGCAAAGCTGGTATGATGTATGGAAAAGAATATAAATGAACAAGATAGCATATTGTTATTAGGTAAATTTAACCTTCCGGCTACTGATTGCGAATCCTATGGGCCTGGAGATGCGGATATTATTTGTTCTGAGGCGTTTCTGCAAGTGATATTTCCTTTTAATGTAACACAACTAGTCCATGATTTTACGAGGTTATGTGCAACTATGTATCCAGCACTTGATCTCGATCTATTATCCAGTGCACGTACGATGTGCTTGAATGAATAACTCCTGATCATGGTCATTTTGTGCATGAAAATTTCTCCTTAAAGCTTGCGCCAGAGGTCAACTACACAGCATGAAAAATTCTAAGATACTGATGATGTTAGGCTTTTGAATTATCTTGAAAGGTGGTTTGATTGCTTCTTGCCTCCCTTTGAGTAAAATGGTAGCGCCGATCCAGAGCGATTTCTTTACCAAAACAACAATACATTCTATTACGGGGTTTATACCTAATGTCTACAATATAAACAGAAAAACACCTCGGACTGGCAGAGAAATAATTCATCTCGTTCGGAGGATCAGTATCAAAGCAAATGTGTCTTCTAGAGATCTATATGCCAAAAACCTGACAGCACTTCAAACTATGTGATGGGAAATAAATTGTCATATGAAGAAATCAAAGCGCAGATTAGTTAATGTGAGAATGAGAAAATTCTATGAAGCACCAAACTAGAACTGGAGGTTTGTAATCCTACAAGAAAAAGCGAATATAAATGATGAAACACTTAGTCAAGACTGTGTGCAAAATTTTAAATCCTTTTTTCTCCGCTGCTTTCACCCAAGGTGTTGGCACATTTTCCAGTTTTTACAGCTACTCACAGCGCACTTGAGCTACGGACGTAGCGATCAATGAGGAAGGAGCCTGGAATATTGTCTTGAACATACCTTTAAGAAATCCCTTGATCGAGATAGCATACCAATTTGTTCCCTAATAGGTATGCAGAGTGGGTCGCTGAATTTCTCACCAAAATATTTAAATCATCACTTACGCAATGCCAATTTCCTAGTCTGGAAACTAGCCCGAAATTTCCAGTTTACAAAAACGGCAGAACCTCAGTCGTAACTATAGACCCATATTTCTCATAAACACAAGCTCCAACCTCCAACACAAGCACTGACTCTGCAAATATATTTCACATCATCTTGAAATTTGCCGCTTATTGTTAACAGCGAACATGGGTTTCGTAAGGGCTTGTCGACAGTAACGCAGCTTGTTCTAATGATTCATCATCTTTCACAAACAATAAGTTGCTTAGGTGATTTAATTTTTTAGACTTCGCGGAAGCATTTGATTAGCTAGCGCATTCGAAACTCTTACTGGGAATCAATGAAACAATTAAAAATACTATTATCAATAAAATGTTTAAATCATACCTCGACCCTGGCGAGCAGTATGTTGAAATAGGTGGAGGTAAGTCGAGTTGCGAGCCATTTCTGTCCGAGTACCAAAATTAGGTTTATTGAGGCCTATTTTATTTATTGTTGATTGTCCGAGTGATACTGCCATTCCTTCAATGTTATTTGCTGATGACCTTGTTATATATAACATAATTTAAACTCTATGGGAAACAGTAATGCAAGTGTGTACTAAATGACCAAGGAAGTTAAACCATGTGAAAGCGACCTGCAGGACTATATCAAGAAAGGTTATAATCCTGAGTTCATAAATATTTTATTGGTGAATATGAAGTCAAGAGGGTACAAAAGTAAATATTTAGTTTAAATATTTACAGGAGATCTGGAGTGGTACGCGCATATTAATTTGGTGAGCAGTAGGGCAAATAAAATTCTATGCGGCCTCAGGAGAGGACGGTATTTTACGACCCTTTAAATTAAAAGACTGCATAATAAATGCTAGTAAGACCAACTTTTTGTATATGTAAAAATATTATTGGACCCTTACACTGCAACAGATCCTCATAAATTTGACTAAGTTCTGCGGCCGGCTTCTATATACATATTTAGCAAAAACCAGCATGTGCAGTCTCCAAGTGAATTATGCAATCGTGCAAACCTAACCACTCTAGAACTACGCACCAGACAGACTGAAACTCTTAATTCTCATTATCCACGCCCAGGTTGAAGAATGTACGGGCACAATATGGAGTATCGCCGGATCCACGCTACAGACATAGGCCCAGTTATATATACAGCCAACCGTTGCTCACAATGATGCATTTAAATGCAGCTTTTCACCACGAGTATTTAATGAGTGGAATGCCCTACAGAGTCTGCCGTGAAGTGTTTCTCCATAAGCTGCTTTGGAGAGTGATTGGAAACTCATCTTTTCTAAAGAGCCAGAATCCAAATATTTTTTGTTTTCTTTCTTTGTAAAATGCATCGGGCGAGTGTTCTGCAGCGCATGCAAAGTTTGTTTATGTGTATAAACCATAGGATGGTCTCTTTTTGTCGCACGTTTATTGACAGCACCATTTTCTATGTTTATGCCCACCCATTCCTGTAGTGACCCTGCTCAGTTCTTACGGCATAACAAGGGAACAAAAAGCAAACAAACACAAACAAATGGAGTTTGAAACAAACGAATCCCAATTTGAAACGCTCCCTCCAACCACCGAAGAGCTCTCCATGGATCTTGGTTTTCACGCCACACCAGACTGCAGGAACAGCTTTCTTATCCTATTGGAGACGATTTATTAGCCTTAAAGCCAGTTTGGGTTAACACTCTTGGTGTGCACTGAAGAGCCGAGCATGATACCGGCTCAAAAGTTTCTATTTTCTACAGGACCAGTCGCTACCACAAATCATTGTAAAGATGTAACACAAACAAATGGAGTTTGAAACAAACGAATCCCAATTTGAACACGCTCCCTCCACCCACCGAAGAGCTCTATATGGATCTTCGTTTTCACGCCACACCATACTGCAGGAACAGCATTGACAGCATAAATGACAATGAAATTACAAAATAGCGCATTACGTCTCTTGATCCAGCTTGTCCTATTTGAGACTATTTATTAGCCTTAAAACCACATTTTGGGTTAACACTCTTCGTATGCACTGAGGAACCCAGCACGATACCGGCTGAGATTTTCTATTCTCTCCAGGACCAGTCGCTACCACAAACTATTGTAAAGATGTATGCGGCAGTCACACTTAACGAGACAATGTTCACGTTGTACGAAAATTAGACGTCGGCAGCCGTCCGTCGCGTTTGGAGTTGTGATCGAACCACGGGCATGACACCGGCAGGTGGTAGCTGGTCGCTGACATGGTGGAACACTAATTAGTGGATATAAGGGTTGCCTGACATTGTGTTTGGCAAGAGCCGCCAACTCGTGAACTTTCTTTCACATGGAAGGATGGCATCATAGTCAGTCTTACAGAACCGTCGCATTCACATTACCGCGAGTCCACGTAGAAAAGTTCCAACGGCTTGGTTAGAGGGGGTCTTCATTGTGGGCTTGTAACCTACGCAATCGCGTCATGTGCTTAAAAGCGGAGATTAAGCGTCCCCGTAATTTCTTAACGTACTATATTTCCTCTTTTTTATGCAACCTCTAGTGCAACTTGGCACATATTGGGCTGGTATCCAATGTCCTACGGTTCCCCTGTTATATAAAAAAATATATCTTTTTTCTTTTAACCTAACTTGTCCTTTCTGTCGCTCACACTTATGATTTCCTCTCCCTCTGCTTGCAATCCCTTTAATTCCAACGCCCCAGTTTAGGTTGCCTATGATGAATAGATAGCAGATACTAAGACTGGCAAACACCTTTTTACTTCCGTTTTTGTTTTATGTGAATAAAAACCACTTACTACAACTAGTACTTCAAAAGGTCACATGTAATTTTTATGATGGTGCGTTAAAATGCAGTTCGTGTTCAGATTTAATAAAAAAGGGGCTTTTGAAATTTAGCTGCACATTAAATGCATCCCCCTTCAATGCGTAGCGCATTCGCTTCAGTCTTACAGACGAGGTTATTCGTTGCCTGCTGTGTCCTAGCGTTCTGTTACTAACATGCTGACAGCATTCTGCTAGGCGGACAAAATATTCTTAACCTGGCTGCAAAGGTGGCTATCTGCCAGTTACGTTTACTAAGATAATGGAAGCAAGACAATTCAAATTCAAAAAAGAAGTGAGCGCAGCAAGAAAACACAGCGAAAACATTTGAGAAGCTTTGTGATGTGATGCGTCTATACGATAGGAGCTTGAGAAGTGATGTCTTGAGCAAAGTAGGGGGGGGGGGGGCCTCTGTGGTCTAGTGAATCATCATAAAACTGCCTGTACACTTTGAGGTAGATTTGAAAGTGTTGAAATGTACGGAGTGTATATGATATGTGTATTGTTGCTAATATTGTGGGTGATTGGTAGACAGACTGAGTAGGCGGTAGAGATTGGTAATTTGTGAATGAAACTTGCATGTTGTAGACAAACAATGTCTTGCGTGTGGTCTTCAATATTAAACTATGTAATGACCTGCCCTGCTGTTGTGGCGCAGTGGCTACGCTGCTTAACTGCTGCGACGAAGGATGTGAGATGGAATCCTGGCCGAGGCTGTCGATTTTACGATGCAGAGAAAAGCAAGGCCCCCACGTGCTGCGAGATATCAGTTCACGTTAAGAGCCCAATGTAGTCTAAATTTTTGCAGCTATCTGCTAATAATTCTCTCATAGCCTGAGACGCTCTAGGAATTTAAACCTCATCACAAAACTAGATCAATGTTTTAAGACCATTGGATAGTACTAGTCAGACAACGTCGTTTCATATTTTCCCAGATGCGTATAATAGTTGGAGCATCTTTTGAGGATGTTACTTGTCACTATGGTCGTCCCCAACGATCATGCAGAATTCATGAGCCGGGTGCCCGAAAGGCGCAGTACAACGTTCGGTATAATGTTGTTATGCGGTTGAAGCGAAGTCTGTAAGCCGTAGTGCGAATGTTAGAAACTGAAGTGGCGCCTTCAGTGGGCGGAACGCTGGGTTGAACCTCAGCCATTCGATAAAGCCGAAGATCTTCAGCCAAACATCAATGTCTTATACCAATCATCAAAGAAGCAGGTGTGATCAATTTAGCACTAGAGTATTAAAAACTGAGGCACTAAATGTGCGCACTTTCTCGTCTCTTTCGGAATATTTGTAGGGTCGAAAATCGAGCAAGGTGCCTGTGTTCACTGCAGAGCCAGATCGAAGAGGTTGTATTCTGGGGAAAAGAGATAATTTGGTATTAAAGGGTCCGGTGAGAGAAGAACTGTTACAGGTCTGTACTCCCCAAGCATCAGAACGCATCATATTTCGATGGCTTCAGTCGAGGGAATTGCGGTTACTGTGCCAGTAAATCGCTGCTCTCGAGCATAGAATGCAGTCAGTGCAACGGATCGATACGAGTTGCTAGCAGCAGTGAGCGACGCCACCCGGTGGGGCTATGAATGTAACGCGGCCTGCGCTGCACCAATTGATCCATTTTAACAGTCGACAAGCCCACATAACCGTGATACTTTTTAAATGCGCAATAAATCGCCGAAATTGTTTAGGCCGCAGCGAAAGGGCATTCACGTTTGACAATATATTAAGGGTGATACGACAGTCGTTATCAGCCAGCCGTAAATATCTAACGGATGAAGCCATGCATTTCTTTACTTTCATTGGCTCTTCATTTTTTGTTATTCTTCAACGCTGCTATAAATCATTTAAATGTTGTCTTGAAGCACTAAAGAACTTAGTAAATATATAGTGCTTTATTCATGAATCATCTAATGTCCAGGACTGAGCGCTATTTATTGAAGCAATTTTGTAGTTTCAAGATCTAATGTCCAGGACTGAGCGCTAATTATTGAAGTAATTTTGTAGTTTCAAGACTGCCTAGTACGTTTATTGAAACAAAAATCAGCAACAGTGTACTGGCCCCGCCGGGGTGGTGCAGTGGTAAGACGCCCGACTACTGTGCTGGAGTTCCCGGGATCGAATCCCGGCCTCGGCGGCTGCGTTTCGATGGAGGCGAAACGAAGTGGCGTCCGTGTGCTGTGCGATGTCAGCGCACGTTAAAGATCCCCAGGTGGTCGAAATCACTCCGTAGCCCTCCACTACTGCCCCCCCCCTTTCTCTCTATCCACTTTCACTCCCACCTTCATCCCTTCCCTTACGGCGCGGTTCAGGTGTCCACAGCGCAAGTGTGAAAGATACTGCGCCTTTCCCTTCCTATGAACCAACCAACCAACCAGTGTACTGCGAACCCATTTTACAGTTTGCGAAACAGACAATCAAACAGTACGTGCCAGCAAATCATACAACGCTTCCAATGCAGGGCCTGCGTGATGAACACATCCTCCGCAACGCTTCAAGAATATCAGCATCGATTAGTGGAGGTGTACAAGCATGGGCTGCGTGTCGCCGCTCTTGTCGGGGCTGCAGGCACCGGCACTGCTGAGGCCATCACACCGGCGTCTGCAAGACCTAGCTGGTACACCGTGCAGAGTGCCTGGAGCCTCTTCCGGATGTCCGAGGCGCAATTTTTCTACGCTCGCTTTGCCTACTATCATTGCGCCTTTTTAGATGGAGCAGTATTGAATGAGGTTGTCAAGGCAAATGATGATTTTTCTACAGCGTTCCAGTGTCCACGCAGCAAGCAAATGGACAATCAAGACGACTGCCTTAATGTTATTGCCCAAAATCGTGATTTCAGAATGATATAAATAGGCCGCTTCATATGTGCTTCCCTCGTTTTTAGTTCTCCGACGTTTTTGGTGGGGCCATTTACGTTATTGTGTGCATGTTTTGGATATGCTTTTCCTGTACTTTACTTTCTTTAAATGGAGCTTGGACAATCGGGTACATCGACGCATAGTATCTTGATACTTTTTTTCCTTTCTTACGGGGTGGTTCCCTTATGTTAGCATTTACAACCAATAGCAAGAGTTTGCATTTTGGATTATGTACTCTGATTTCTAACAACAGTATATATATCGTCACAAGGGTATTGGTTGCACAAGATTGGTGACAACGTGCTTTTATTTAAGGAGTATAACTCTAGTGTAGAATGACAGGCTGAATAACTCTGCGATTATAAATTTAGAGCAGAAAAAAAAAAACGGAACGTATCTTGTGTCATTTATAGAGCAGATTATACAGTATCTATGCTTCAGCGAAGGAATTTGTTATAATGCTACCAATATGTAGATTGCCAGCCTCCAAGATGTTCACTTGAGATTGATGTTTGGTGGGATGAGTGCAGAGGTGTCGCGCGTTTGGGCACACGAATAAAATTGCTCCTTATTCGTCCAATATGCTTCATTATGGCTACCCGTCCATCATCGTTGAAGTCGCAAAACATGGTGGTGTTCCTGCATGTTCAAGAACTGAGATTATACTTCGTAATCTCAGGTATGGCTACAAAGAAATGCCCCGTTAGTATGTCCAAAGAATAACTGGCCACATAGCAAGTTGTTTTTTTCTGTACCTTTAAAGACGAAAGCGCTTATAAAATACGATTGGGATCATTGACATAAAAGCTGTACGTGGCGACGAAAGATGCAAATAGACGAAAAGGTGGGAAAGATGGAACAGCGAACTCTAAGGGCGGGCCCAACAGAACCCCCAAATTCGGGACCAAGTCCGCTTGCAGGAAGCCATCGAGATTTCGGTCTGGGGCGGGGCTCACGGATCAGGAGTTTCGCAGCCTGCCATCCATGGAGGACCCGCGACTACCGAAGGCGGGATCCGAGAAATGGGCAAGCTTTGCGAGCGAGGTCTTCTAGGCTAGCCCAGAAGCACTAGCGCTGAGGAATGAAAATCCAGAGTTGAAAGCGAAGGAAAACAAGAGGCGGAACTGAAAAAGCAAGGAACGGAAATTGCGGAGTTGAGAAAGATGATAGCATAATTAGTAAACAAGCCGAGGCCGGTAGTGCCTCCCGCGCAAGCGGTAGCACAAAACCCACCCGAGGCAAAACCGGTGATTGAAGATGCAGAGGATGAGAAAATGGACACGGAGGTGGTTGACCCCCTTGGATGAAACAAAAGCCAGGCGAGACCGACCCCCTGTTGACGCTGAAAAGGAAGCTAACGAGGCTTTATATTTTGCTTCCGGAAAACCTGGAAACGCAGATGCAGGAAGCGAATGTAAGGTTAAAAGCTCTAGGAGACATTAAGGGTTCAATGGACCAGATTCTAGCGGCTATAAACGGCTTCACCGAGAGGATGGCGAAAATGAAGCGCGTAGTTTTTGGTGATAATGGACCGGAATCAAAATGAGAAAGAGAACGCCGCCATTTGGCAATGGAATTGCCGTGGGTACTGACAGAAACGAGTGCTATTACAGCAGCACTTGGTACATGTAGAAGACAGACCAATTGCTATAACGCTGCAAAAAAAAAATGGAGGAAACCAGGCGAAACTGGCCGACTACCAATGCTTCAGTAGCGATAGGGGTGAAAAATGCACAGCGGTCACGCTGGTCAAAAATATATAACAACACTTAGCACGACGTGAGCACTGCAGACATAGAAGCGGTTATGATAGAAGTGATTACGGGACCATAGAAAGCAAAAAGCATATTTCTGCTTAATATCTACAGCCTCCCGAAGCAGAGGAAAATGAAATTCAGAACGATGTTTCGAAAAGCAATCGAAGTAGCTGGGCCAAGCGCGTTGGTGATAGTGGGGGACAGCAAAAATGCAGTGAGGAACTTTGGGAAAAGAAAAATCTAGGAAGAGGCCAAAAGCGTTCTATCGCCCTCGCTTCGAGGCCCTTACAACGTAACGTGGAGATAATATGGATTCGAGCGCACGAGTCTATTTCAGGATATGAGGCTGCAAACGAGCTTGCCCGAGCTCTCTATCATCGGGCGGCCGTAGAGCAGCCCTCTCGCATAGGCATGAAAGATAGCTTGATTTCATACAACAAGATCACAGAACATTATAAGGTGAGCAGAAGGGCTATCCACCGCCCGACCGATCTCTCGGAAACGAGGGGGCAATTGCATGAAGATTACAAGGGGACAATTATATAAGCCCCTTCTGGGTATGCATGGCAATCTCTAAACAGGACAAAGACAAATATTGCATAACGTGCGGGGTGAGGGGCACTCTCGACCACGTAATTTGGGAATGTGCTGACAGCCTGAGTGCCGAGCAAAAGATAAAAGATAGAGAGGCCTGAAGACCTTGCTGCGGAGCCAGATTCCAGCTCAACAGCAACAAGCCATACGCCTGGCGGCTGAGGCCGTGAAGCGACAATGTATCCTCGCCAGATTTAAGTTCGCGAGGCTCCTAGTAGGGCTCCCTTAGGCTTGCGTGCCGGGGGGGTCAAAAAAGGATTTTAATTTCTGCGAAAATAAAAAGTTTTGATGGTGATGATGATGGCCTTCTTAGTCGGTGTGGTGCTGTTCATGTGTCAAAAAAACGCATGACGGATACTGCACATTTCCTTTCCTGTAAACCAATTATTTATAACGAATTATGAAAAAAACCGGAATTGAAAACGGGCGTTACAAAGGTTTAACAAGGTTGCTTGCAGGACTAGTTGGTATCGCATCATAACTTTTTTAAGCGCTGAGGCTTACACACACTAGGGAAGTGGACGGGATAAATGGAGAAGCGGATAAATGAGAAGCGGACTGAACAAACGCGGACGGGACAAAGTGTTTTTCCGTCCACTTCTCTCGAGTCTCTGCCTCGGCGCGTCCAAAAGTTGTGGTGTTACAAAGGCTATCGCCGCTACACTGCAAGCTTTCGCTCAATCACTATGTTGTCGTTATGCCTAAATCCTCACAACTTTCGGCCCAAAAGCCATCGTCGACGTCATAACCCTCAATTACGAGCAGAGCAGATATTTGCAGGTATAAAACCGGTTAGCAAGGGGATTATTGGGATCATTTTACATAATAGATTTGGATTTCTTAGATACTTGCGTCAGTCGTCCATCGCTAGTGGTGTCTCAGAATGAGTTTTATTTTGCTACGCAGCTCCTTGCCACCCGTTCCTGCATTTCACTGCGTCGCCGTCGGCGTGGTCCTTCGTAACCAGTTCTATAAATAAGTAAATAAATCGTGCCTCTACCGGGAATCAAATCTGCATACCTTGGATCTCTAGTAAAGCGCC
This sequence comes from Amblyomma maculatum, assembly GCF_055883805.1. NCBI lineage: Eukaryota > Metazoa > Arthropoda > Arachnida > Ixodida > Ixodidae > Amblyomma > Amblyomma maculatum. Next base: position 88,049,973 of record NC_139354.1, read on the forward strand.
TTAACCAACTACGCCACGACCGGGATTGTGAAATTAATATCGTAATTGTCCTTGTCTACTGTGAGGATCACAGCAGCGATGACAATATCGCTGCAATTTGTGATAATGATAATGATGGTATCATAAATGATAATAACGGAGCATTTATTGATAATGATAATGAGAACAAACTTGATGCACCGTGTGCGCTATTAACGCTTGCGTTCTCGCATTTCTGCAATGTACATTGCACAGTGCTCTCGGAATTTTAAAGTGCAGCGCTTTGACGCCCGTTCCTTCGTTTCGCAATATCGCCGTCGGCGTCCCCGTTGTCCCTCGTAACCAGCTCCGGAGCCGGAGAGTTTCGCGTGGTCCTGCCCTGTGGGGCTGTAAACGAGGACCAAGTTGGAACAGCGGAAAGAGAATGGTACTATATCAAGTTATGTACGTGACAAAATGATGGATGTTTTTTAATTTTGTAATCAGGTAGTGCCAATAACAATAATTGGTTTGTAGAAAGGGATAGGTGCACTGTATGTTACGCCTCTTCTGTACTAAGCAGCATATGACTATAGTTCAATGTAGGGCCTGAGAGACCAAAATCGGTCTCTTGAAGACCACGCATTTTCATTGTACTCCCAGCCTTGGCTTAGCCATCTTTAGATGTTGGCCTCATTGGACCAATGCCCCAGATGTATTCTCAGCTTTGGCTCAGCCATGTTTAGAACTGGGCTGCATTGGACCATTTTCTCCAATGTTTTGCATTCTTGGATACGCCAGTTTTAAAAGATGGCATGACTGGACCAGTGTATCGGATGTACCCTCTGTCTTGGCTCTGCCATTTTTAGAAGATGGCAATAATGAACCAGTTTTTCGGACATTCTCTCTGCCTTGGATCTGCAATTTTTTGGAGCTGGCAATAGTCGATCAGTTTCTGAAATTTTTTCCCTGCCTTTGATTACCCACTTTTTAAAGACGTCATTATTGGACCAGTTTATCGAATGTACCTCCTGTCTTGGCGCTGCCATTTTTAGAATACGGCAATAATGGACCAGTTTCAGGGACATTCTCTTTGCCTTGGGTCTGCCATTTTTTGAATTTGGCAATAGTGGACCAGTTTTTTCGAATGTTTTCTCTGCCTTGATTTGCCCATTTTTAGAAGATGGCATTGTGGACCAACTTATTGGATGTAATCCCTGCCATGGTGCTGCATATTTAGAACATGGCAATAATAGACCCGTTCTGCAAACATTCTTCCTGCTTTGAGTCTGCCATTTGTTTTAAGTTGGCAATAGTGGACTAGTGTCTGGAATGTTTTCCCTGCACTGACTGTGCCATTTTTAGAAAATGGAAGTTCTAGTCAAGTTTCTACAAGCGATGTCCGAAGTAGGCCGCGCCACGTTAAACTGTTTACTACAGCGGAAGATCGCTTGCTGTCTTTCGACTTTTTTTTACTCTGCGAGATAGGCGCGGTATTAATTTGTATGTCATACGCAAGAGAATACAACTAGTAGGATTTATACCTGTATATCTACAGCGTTAAGTACCGTAATTATCCATAAAAAAGATACGTCGATCCGTACCTATTCGATACTCGGTATAAGCAGGTGGACGCCAACACAAGGCAATACAGCTGAAGTAACGTATGTCCGCATTCCGCTTCTTATCTGGTTGCTTCCCGCGCATACCTGATGCCCAGTCTTCGATACTGCTGTGAAGTGCATATGATAATTTGAGAAAAGACGAAGAAAGAAAATCACGTTTGGAAAAAGAAGAAGAGAAAAACTGGAGGTTCGCTCGAGGAGCGCGAGGCACGAGCAGGGGAGAACAGGCGAGTAGCGGAGCCGATCGGCTGTCCAAGGAGCTCGGAGCGGTGCGTCTTCTGCCAGGCCTGACCCGGGGATCCAGACCTGGGGCCTGCCGGCCGTATCCTGTCCTGTTCTCCTGTCGTCCGCGAAACTCGGAACGGTGGTCGGGCCTGGGAGTGCCACAGCGCCAGCTCTTCACTGGCACGAGCGTTCGGCGCCGTGCTGAGCCCAGGCACGTCGGGGAGGCCTGACGCATCGGCCGTGGAAAGGAAACCCGACGCCTCTTGCCTCTACTGGGCCCCGTCCGGTGGCCTAGCCTTCCGCTGGGCTTACCGAGGCCCTTCTGCACCAACCCTTCAACCTCTGACTACCCGGAGCGTCTGCACCGGTTCCTCCATCCAACAACTTGGTGACTTTTTGACAATTTGTGTTTTGCCATCGTCCCACTTGCTCGTTCTACTTTCGTCCCGTCCATGTCTGTATATAAAAGTATTCATTGTTAGCTTGGTCAGTCTGGTCGTCTATTTAGATTGCTGTTTCTGAATAAGCCACAGAATAAGGTGGCCAGAAGATTTAAAGAAAAGAACCTCACAACTGCATTTTAGGAGAGTTGTGCACGGAGAGCACTGCTGTTACGTACGCGCACGCTGGCGGTAAGCGAAGCAAAGTGCGCCTACCAGAAGAAACACGCATCACATTCTTGAGCCATTCGAAATAAAGTGTCACCTCAACCTGCTGCACTGACCGTCAAAGACCGAGCGGCGGCACAACACAGAAAGTTGTGATCTGTGTATAACATATGTTTATTCTTTGTGTGCAGACTTAAGAATTAAATGCCGCTTATTTTATCTTTTAGATTCTATCTTAAAGCCGTGGAAAACTGAACGCCAAATCTCCCACAGGAGTTCGGCGATGACCAGCAGGTCATCGCCAAAACATTTATATCAGATACAATTACAGGAGGTAACTCACGAGCTGACCCTGAGCAGGCCTTCGAGGCCTGTCGAGGCGAAGACGCGCTGCATCGCAATGCATTCAATTGTACAGCCGCTAGCGCAAATGATCGATCTGTGTTCCATACGAACAGCAGTTGTGCTGGTGACATTTTTGCTTACAGCGATAAGCTTAAACGCTCGTAGGTTCAACGTAGCACGAATCGATCGAACGGCGCCAGAGTCGTCCTCACACTTCGGTAAATCATATGTTTGCATATGAATAGCCAGGAGTAAATGCTGCAGTGCAACGCTGTTGTCCAGTGACCTGCGCAAAGCAGTGTATACAAACAGAAGACACACTGTAAGATTTAGCCACCGCGCGATTCACCTTTGAGCGGTAGTGTCCACTTGGATTTGCCCTAGTTAGGACCAGTAGTGGATTGAAGCACATTAGTGCAGCATCGCATCTGTCGTACCGAATCTATGCGAAAGCCTGACTTGATATGTCAGATACGCCGAACTTTAAAAACCGACGTATTCAGGGAAAACCATTAGGCCCGTGCGACGTATTTTAAATCACAGCAGCAAAATACAGCGGTATCTGAAAAAAATGAACCGGATCCTTCCGATGTACCTGTACCCATAATCTCTTTTAACAGTTTTTTTAAGTAGAAATGCGCACAGTTGCACGGCACGCATGCGACTACCACCTTTTGATTGCTTCTTATTCGTTCCTGAAAGAAATCTGCACTCATGCAAATATTGAAGCGATTGTGATATGTGACTGATCAGCAGTCACAGAGGATAATTTGCATGCAGGCTTGATAGAACTTCGCCAAACTGGCTAAATTTCATTTTCAACGAATTCAATCAGATATGTCTACAAATTATTTGCCTCCACAACTGATTTTGTGGTTCAAATTTAAATAACTAGGTATGAAAACATGTTATAGAACTAACTCAATTATGCCTTTAAATTTGCTGTTTGGTCGTGTACTTAGGAATCGGCCATTGTGGTACTTGGACGTTTCTGTGAGTAGTTCCATAAAATTAACAAAACTGCACAAGAAAACATAACTTCGGTGCCAAGATGACGTAGTCAAGGCGCGTCAAATTAGAAAGGGGTTAACGCTATAGCATTACATAATGTGCACTAATTGCTCCTTGATACAACAGCTGACCACAACCTTATACAAGAAAAGAGACATTGGCCTATGACGAAGCAAAACCAAATGAAGTGGCCATTCCGCCACTCTTTCGTAGCTCTTGCGAAAGCTAACTAATGTGCTACACCTTCTTTGCTATCATCTAATGCTTAAATCTGCTCTTTTAGACGAGTAAGGATGGAAGTTGTATGTTATTTAGGGTAACTAACTTCCCATTGAATAATCCAAAGGGAAACGTCTTTATAGATGTGTCATTTACTGCTCCCACGTTGCAATGCTCATAACACGATTAAGGCTACACAAAATGAAAAGTCCGCAAGTGATTAAGTATTGCCAATGTATTATTTTAGCTTTGAGGTTGCAATATGGAATGTAGTTAAACATCATTTCAGAAGTGGCAGGAGGAGTTAGAACGTAGATTTGAATACCCGGTGACTTCCACCAACATGTACAGCTGAGGAAAGAATAATATAAATATTTCTTTGGCATTCACATTCTTGTTCCTTTCATGTGCAAGCAGAAAAGCGAACAAGAACCTGCAATATGCCACATACAAACAATGTTTTCAATGTACCGATCAGAATATTTTAACCACGGAACAGTTCACTTCACCTGAAACTGATAACTTGCAGTCATGAACTTGTGGTTTATTCGTTGCGGCGCAGGACATTGTACTAGGTGCACAATCAATTTGTCTTCATATGGCATTGACAGACACATCAAAGCAGCCAATAAAGTGCGTTATAAAATTATAATATATATGCTTCCCATAAAACTGCTTGCTCCCAAGTCCTATGCCGAGATACGCACGGGGTACTTCGCTTGATATCCGTCAACATTAAGCACGTAGAACCCCTTGTTGCTAAAAAAAAGGATGGACACTAATTTGAAAAGTGTAAAGTCACTGCACGCTATACAGCAGCTTAATCGTATTCACTTTATCCATCAGATCTGATGGAACAAGGCACTTTAGAAAGCTCACAACTCACCTGCGCCAATTAATGTTCACCAAGCTGTATTATATTATAAGGCGCGTTCATGTATCTAATTCGACTCAAGTAAGTTAGGTACAGAATAACTTGACTAAAGTGTATAGGGACATATACTTGTCATTTTTGTAATGAGTGTGAGTTTTCACTTCAGATGATAAATGTCTCGCTGTAATTAGCTCATGAACCCCTATCAATGTTTTCATTTTCATTGTAACACTGTTGTCTTGGTAGGAAAATATATCCACAGAAGAGACTGAATGTCTGTGTTCCTTCGTTGAAATAGGTTTATGAAATTTGAATTTCTCTTACTGCGAGGGTAATTAAATGTACTGCATGCTTTTATTTAAAATTCGCTTTCACCATACAACAAATTTCAGACTGAATTGCTAATTAAGATAGCCTGAACCAAACGATAGTTGTGAAATATAAGCACCACTGGCTCATGGTGAGTATGGCATTTGTGACCATTCACTTCCGCAAAAAGGCAATATGGTGATTACATGGACTAACAGCCACAGAAATGAATAAAAGGAAGTTAGTGTGGACATACATCTGCCAAGTACACGCAGAGGCTTATTGTTATTATTGAAACACCTGTTGCTGTCAACAGATCCTCACTGACATTCAGGGACCAACAGTGATAGATTAATGAAACAGGGGGTCCTAGGCTAAAGAGGATGTACCCGCCTTTCTCTCGTGTTGGTCCTTCCTTACTACCATACTACACTTCTGCAATGTACCTCGTTTCATTCTAACTGCCCGAACATAAAAAACGAAATGTGATCACTGTGATTAGTGAAAAAGTGGTGCGTTCGCAGCACAGAATACAAGCGCCGTAATCAACATTCAGGCATAGCAGTAACAAATACCATTTTATTCTATTCTAGGACTCCTTCTGGACACTGATTATTTTCCTCCTCTAGAGTTGCAGAAAAGATCGCAAGGAGCTTCGTGAGACATATGTTGCGCAATAGAAATGGTGGCGGTGGAGATTTTCCTTATTGGCTCTCTTATCCCAACTGCATATTTTTTATGTTTTCAACCACCACAGGATAGAGGAATCGACAGGACACAGTCTCCAATACTATAAACAATTGGTTCAGATCACATCACGTGAAAGGAACGAGCTTCGAGAGTGGTGGGGAATTCATATTTTTCAGCTCAACATGGTCTCACCAACTGCAGAATTATTAAGGCCAATTAGGTATGGGCTCTATCTCCTCATTCTGGCTTTTCTCATCCTCAAAACCTGTTGCTTATAAGTTCCATTGCTTGTTGGCTCCATATATGGAGTAGGTAAAAATGGGCCCCCTTCTCCTATCCTCGGAGATGAGGCCCTGGGCCTCTACCTTAATCGAGCGCAGCTGACCAACACAGTTATGAGGCATTTTTTCCTATAATTATGGATATTCTATTTAACTAACTTTATTACAGGGTCAGATAATGATATCAACAAGTGGGCAAGTTAGCCAGACGTAGCAGCAACTGAGGCAGCATAACAGCACAAGGCCTAGAAGACATTTTCAGTACCGAGTTCGTCCTCTAATATCCTATAGGCTCCTGATATTGCGCTGCTTCACTTGAAACTAGTCAGGTAATGAAATGAGATGTGGAATGATGCAAGAACACAGTAGCAATGGATACCCCAAGACTATGCCAATTGCGTAACACCAAAAGTCTATGCCCCTGCAGTTTGCATAAGCAGCCCAGGAATTGTGCCAATAATAAATTTCATTATATAAAACTATACTGTTTTCCAATTAGATCATCATGTTCAAACGCATGTCTTAAGCTTTAATGTGTACTAATGTTTGCACCTTTGCACTCATATATAATATTATTTGCATTCGCAGTTGCGCACTTCAGGGTATTACACTAAAATGCAACCTTACATGAGATATTTAAGTCATTTCATTTCAAAATAAAATATTGCCATACAAAAGCACTTTCAAAAGTATGCTGTTATTTTAATATTTTTTGCATTAATTGAGTCGATATTCATTGCAGCATCTTTCACGAAATCAATAACCTTCGAAATATATCTAGTATTGTGGTTTCCGTACCAATATGCTAGAAAATTCACAAAGAACGCTTAGCTTGAAAGCACGTTTTACATGCAAGACCAGCGCACTTTCTCGCGCAGGCCAGAAATTTCAGCAAGCTAAAGATTGGCCGGTCATTTTAGCTTGTATTATATATTGGTCATTGATTACAATTGTGTAACTCCTCTTGATCTCCTCTTGTAACTTCTCTTATGTGTAGGCGTGAGATTTCGATTGGTGTCCTGAAGAAACTTCTGCAATTTAGCAAGATTCAAGCCTTGACATTTTCTTCACTCAACTCAACAATGAAAACAGCACAATGAAAAAGCAGTCACACACTCAACTTTTGCAAATGTCCGTGTGCACTGCCTTGCTTCTGACATCCTGCGGCTAAGCTGTGTCAGTTGTTTGTTGCTGGTTCTGAGCATTTTCTTAATCTTTCCTAAGTAACTATCGAAAGGCAAAGACAATGCATTCGTCTACAGGCCCATGCTCAAGACATTGCTCTGCCAAGTGCACCAAACTGTGTACATTGTACACCAGCTGCTTCATCCCAAAAAGCATAACAAACTAAAGAACAAAATATATTAGCAGATCTCGGGCAAAGCTGTTCAGAACTACGTGATATTCAGGTGCAGCCAGTATTTGCAAATCCACATGTAGGTGTAGGAATTGTTCGTACTTCTCTTTGGGCAGGGGAGATTTGAGAACTACATGCCCTAGGTAGAGCAGACATGTTCTGAGATCAGTGTCTTTCCAACGGTCCATTTCCTCTGTTCCTCTGGGTGTTTTCCGGAAGAAATTTTGAAAAGCTTTAGCCGTGTCTCGCAACCTGTTGTTCAGCTTATTCCGCTCATCTCTGCTCAGTCGGGCAGCGTGCCCTTGAGTGACCCAATTTTTTAGCAGCTGCCGCATTACTATATCAGACAGGTAATGTGCATATATTCTGTAGGAAAGAATGCCACCATGTCAATGTCCAACTTAGTAAAGGCGCCGTGCGGAGTCGAAGCGGCCAGTTTGTGTGGGCGTCAATGCACTATACCGCTCCGTACGGGGCGGCCCCCATGGACAGCGCCGGTGCTGAAGGTGGCTTGTTTTGATGGCACTTCCATTTCGAAGCATGTGATGCTCGCTTGCATGAAACTATTTCTTTCACATTCTACGCAACAAACAAATTCGTAATTATATCTCGAAGCAGCTGTCTCCTTCGCGCTTGGCTAGATTTCAATGTATGCTTTAACAGCATGAGAAGCTGCTTATATAACGGTACTGAGCTGAGAACATAAAGAAGTTGCGGATTGACGCTGCATTCACGTGTATATTTTGTTACGGCACATGTTGAATGGTGTAATATTTTCAGTTTTAAATTTGATGTTATATACATAAATATATAACATAAGGTATAATACGAGACATTGTAATCAGGTTGATTATCTCGTTTGTGAAAAGCAGCATCTATAACAGAATACTTCTAAAACACCACGCAAGATACAAAAAACATAAGTGATCAAGCGCAGGAAAACGACAGCGCGCGTGCTTGGTGTAAGCTTGAGATGCATATCTACTATCGGCAAGCACTTCCAAGTATACATACACGCCGTACCGTACATATAAGCTCTCTTCGAAACTGCCAGGTGGGCCTTCAAGCTGTCACCCTATAGTAGGTTGTTTGAATTAAGATCTGTTACATCTGATGCAGCAACAAAAAAAAACGTACAAGAAGACCGTTAGCGGTGCACTATAACAGGAGGGCTCTTTAATTGGTCAGCCGGGGCAGCATATCACTGTATATATGTGTGTTTCCGATGCCCCGGCGAGCGCCACGCGTCTTCTGCTTGAGCACACACATTTCCCAGGGGTAGCAAATACAGATTATTTGCGCAGAATGCAGTGTGAAATCTTATATCTGCTCAGAATAAAGTGCTTAGATAAAGAAAAGAAGAATATATTGTGTTAGGGTGCCTGAATTCTAACTTAGGTTGCGAAATTTCAGCGCACCTGCCGCTGATCTGGAGCAGCAGAGATAACCGCCCTCTTAGAGTCACTGACCCAGGCGGCCTCTGCCGACCACACCAGCCTTGCTTTTCCGCTGCCCAGCCTTCGAAGCACCACTCGTTTTCACTGTGCAAGAAACCTCCTCAGCCTTGACGCATAGAGAGGGAGAGAGACACATAAGCGACCGGATGCACGTTTTCACTAAGAAGCACCAACACTGTGCTGAAAAACAATTGTCTTGAGAACAGTGCCAAGTTGTCACGAAAGAAATCCAACATATTAAAAAAAAGTAAAAGTATGTATCGCTGCGAGTGGTACGTAAAATAGATACGTACCACTGCAATTTTACTATGAGCATAAATAGCATATTTTATTTATAATATCCATTCGTTTACAACTTCATGTACATCTACTGCATTATATAAACACGCGAATGTGTGCTTTCGTAACTTGAAAAAAAGAAAGATGTGTAGCTCTAAAAACTTCAAGAGCAGAATGAATATAAATACAAATCATGGTGCCGTTGTCAAGACACAGATTCAAAGAGGCTGTGCTCCCCTCCTTTACGCACTATCTTGGGGCATCCCTTGGCATTCCCTTTCGCGCCCAAACCCGTTATCCCCTTATTTCTACGGTGATTTCGTGGCTCGTCTCCATCGGCTGCGAAGCGCTCCCATTGTTTCCGCAAACTCTTTGCGGCGTGGCGAATCGCCCTGGCGACCCATGCGAGCACAAAGGAGCTTTTAAGGTACGTATGCATGTTGATCTTTTATCCGCTTGCGTACTAATGGTCAGTGAACAGTTACTTACTCGTGAAATTAATGCCACAAGTAACAATGAGCCCAACTCGCGAATAGCCCCTTTTATGTCAGTAGACACCTATCATTGGATGTAATTTGATTAACGCATCTATATGCATAGCTTTCGATAGGTTTCGTTCATTAGATCACATCGTATATTTCAATGTGTCCATGAATAATATAAACAGCCTGTAACTTTTTGCCGAACGAATGTTATAGTTGCGACGACAGGCAAGTGCGACGTAGTCGACTGTTTTTCATCGCAATGTTCGCGTTTGTAACGCTAATCGCTATTTATTATACGCGCTCTAATAGAAACCAAACCTACATGACTTGTGCTTGATTGACGAATACTTCCACGGCTGTGATTTGTTTCATCGCGAGTCCCCATGTGATGAGATAAATGTAAGCAGAATAGATGAGCTAAAACAATTATTTTTCAGTGCTGCCAGAAGGAATACAAAGCCTGCCAGTGACCGGCTCCAGCATGAGTTTAATTATTCATTTTTATATCATCTATTTATTAACTCATTTATTTTTCCATTATAGAGGCATTTGCAGCACCTCAAGGGCATTACTGCTTATTACAGGGGGAGGAGGACAACTGAAAGAAAACATGTGCTAAATAAACTTGAAAAAAAAAAACCTAGAACAGCTAAGCACAGTTGCTAAAAGCAAGAAAGTAACTTTTTTGTCCCTTCCCATTAAACTTTGAGTTTTCTATCGTAAACCACTCTGAAAATGTTCTTACTCATTTCCTGCCGGGATCATATACTGGTTACCAGTACTATTAGAACCAGCAGCTACTAGTAACAGTAGCTGATGGAATGTGTAGCAGCTAGGTTTCTGCTGTGAAATGCAGATATTCCAGCATTGGTGCATTGTTTTTATGGGGGTATTTGTAAGTTAGGAATCATGTTACAGCAGCTAGCTTGGGCCATACAACCAAAACAATTATAAGGACCGGTTTTAGTCCATGAATCGTGCTTTATTCTTACCTATACCTACATAAGTTCTGATTTATTTATTTATTTATTTATTTATTTATTTATTTATTTATTTATTTATTTATTTATTTATTTATTTATAGGAAGGGAAAGGCGCGTTAACTGCCTCACTTGATTTCTGTGGACACCGCAACCACGCCGTAAGAGAAGGAAAGAAAGCGGGAGTGAAAGTGGAAAGAGAGAAAGAGGAGCCGTATTGGAGGGCTACGGAGCAATTTCGACCACCTGGGGATCTTTAACGTGCGCTAACATCTACATAAGTTCTGCAGTTCGCATGACCACCCTTTAGTCTGAGACTATGGTACTGCCGCAGGTGTGTTCCAGCTCCAAATCAGATGGCACCATGAAGTTAGCTGCACAGAAAAGGACTTCTTCCGTAAATTATACTAGCAACACCATGCTACTATTATTTACATTTTGAAAGCAGCCACTCTTGAACCACGCATCTGGTGAGAATCCAAACGGGATCAGGTCAAGTGTAATACAGTCGAGTCTACTTATAACAAATGAGTTTACAATGAACGCTCACCTATTACGAACAAGGGTGGAGCTACCGTCAAAATGTGCATTAGGGCTATGAAACAGTCTCACAATAAATGAACAACCGACCCCATACCACTCAATTACAATGAAAAGAAAGGGAAAGCCTGGTGACTCACCAAACCACTGCAATCTTGATGATATTCCTCATGATGACGTAACATCCGGCTTGGACGTCACCATATGATGACATCACAGTCACACTATTTTCAAGGCACTATCACGGCCGCTCGATGGAAGCGCGCACTAGGTGCGGCTTGCTACATCGCCCGAAACCCGCGGGAGGCGCCTGCTTCCCGTCGCCACCGCCGCGGCGCTACCGTTCAGGGACAGCCGCACGCGGAGCGCTGCGCCTGGCTGCGCTTTGAGCGAGGCGTCGGTACAGTCGGAGCTTACTGTTTAAGCTCCGGATTTAAGAGCTCCGTTTCACACAATTTTGAAACATGAATTCCGATATACTGTCATGTCTAGTGTGAACATGTCAGCACTACCGCGTTTTCTTCGCAAGGATGTATATACTGGCGTGTACACCAAAAACATATTGTGACGGTAGTTCAAAGCCGCTCGATAGTTCGCGCTTTACCGTGATGTGCATTCGGGTCAAATTGGTTGTCAGATGAAAATTTCACTCGTCTGTCAGCAATTGGAAGCTGTTCAGCGGCCAAGGTAGCACAATGCATTATCCTTTACATCACAATGTCGCGAATTCCTTGCGTGTCATTTTCACACCGTTTACTCATTCTTGCATAAAATGCGTATACAAAAGATTGATGTCAACCTCTTCTATGCTGCCAGCGCAATCCAATAACAAAATGTGATCCTACTGTGACTGGGCGACTGTACTCTACTGTGCAACTTACAGCTAGCATTCAACAATTTCTAGTCTCAAGATTGCGCATCAAGTCTTCCAGTTTGAAACTAGCTTACCCGCGATCAGAAAAATTGCTTAATGCTTCGCTAATATTCAGCACATTTCCGTGGAACATCAAGGTTGTAAACTGTTTTAATTTAGAAAAACAAATACATTTAGTATACTGAAGTTGTGAATTTTTCTAAGCGCAACTGGAGCCGAGGAAACCACAAACTGCTTCAGCAAGACTAGATACATTTATTGCACAGTTACACAAAAAGAGGAAGAAGATGTTCACAAACGGAGAACCTTCCTGGAGAGAGGTTTATGGCATAGCCTTAGAAGTCGCTCCACTGTTGCGTTGAGATTCCCGGCCCAGTTCGCTATCAGTGGGCGCAGCAACTTACTTAGGAATATCTTGCAAAGCTCCTCAGTGTGGGCACGGTTGTTTTTTTCGCAGATTAGCTGCGGATACTGTGTAAAGTGCGGAAGCAATACTGAAATGAACAGTTCACACAGCTTGCTGGTTCCCCGGACCTCTTGAGATTTCATTATCCGGTTAATGAAGACGCACGTAAGCTTACAAAGCTTGATTGCTTCCATTTTGGGGTATACCAAGCCTCCGTTGTCCATGTTTTTCATTAGCCCGTAAACAGGGTCGGTTGGCTCTGGTTCCTGCAACAGAGTCTTGCACGACTCGCACGTCACCTGAAAACCATCAGAAAATATCACATAAACCAACAACTTGGTATAGTGGTAGACAAATTTGGAGCTTTCTCCCCTTACGGATCCTCGTTAGCATACATGCACTTGCTATCCGCTTATTAAACACATCCATTAATTACCGCCTCTATCCCTCTCATGCATACTCTTTAGCATACAGTCGGAGGCAACCACATTATGTGAAATATACCACCCGACACAGATATAAAGCCCCGCTTTAACCAAGTCATATACGAACGTCCCTGTGTAGTCTCGGTGTAGCGTGCCTGACTCATGATCCAAGGATCCCTGTTTCCATTCCCATCTCACCCTCTCATCTTAATGAAGCTGCAGAGTTCGCAGCTCCTGCCAACTTTATCATGTCGTGTGGTCTCGTTGCACCACACATCCCGCCGAACAATCAAGGTCCGGCCACATCACCTGTAAAAAACCTCCTGCCACAGACATTCTCACGGCGTTTTGCCGACAAAGCGGTCACCATTGTTTCTGCGGAACAGGGCTTTTAACGCTATCGCATTGGCTCCTACTCAGACAATCTCAAGAGTATAAACAAATATTGTATGCACAGGTTTCTTTGCTTCCAAGGCCGTTCAGACAAGAGGAAATTTTATAACAATGTGTATGTTTATGTAAAAAAAAACAGTTCATGCCTTTTCCTGACATGTTCTCGCAACATAACCAGCGAGGAACGCTACTGGTGCCACTTCAAAGTGTTCCTCTGCTTCAGAACACAGCGTTAAAAATCCGAGTTCACTGGTCAGCTCCCTGGTAGCAAATTCAATGGCAGTTGGCAGGGCATATGTTTCAGCATCTGGACTTGTTACCTTCAGCGCTGCTTTCATTTCAGAAGAAGTGGGTGCATTGCCACTTCTCGCTGCTTGAAGGATGCCAACCTGAAAAAAAAAAGAGAGGAATGTGACCTTGCATATTGTACCAGCGAAAGACACGGGGACACAAGAACTGGTCCAAGTGATCACCATGTTAACGTGACCTTGATGAGCACACTTTGGAATATTTTTAAGCAGTACCTTTAGCAGTTTCTCCGCTGTCAAAAGTGCAGTCCTGGCATCCACCCGGTCGTTGCCGCCGTTGACCTGCCGAAGACAGCTAAACAGCGATTCCACAGGGTCACTGTTTAGCCCACGTGTTAAGACATAGTGGAAGCTGCCATTATGAAATTCATTTGAGTAACCTGTTGCAAACAACGTAAAACTGAGCCGAGAAAAAAAGAACCTACTTTAGGTGGTCAAGAAGATATTCAATCAGTGCCACTGTTAACCGTGTTGTCAGGAGTGTGGCTTCGTAGGTCTCTTTTGTGATTCGCCTCGACCGCCCAGCATTCATTTGGAGGTCTTCCAAGTAACAGATGAAATCTAGCTCCAGCCAGGAGAGTCGTTCATCATCTGTTAAGAAGAATGCTTTCTCATGAGTCCCGCTTGCCTTCACTGCACCGATATCACGTAGGGCATACCATTTCGCAACCATTCGCATGAAATATATTGTAGCCGAGCTGTCTTTGAAGTGGCATGCTTCAGGATGACATTCCGGGTTCTCTTGAAGAAATTGTAGCGTTGCTATTACTGCCGGAGAAAAGATTTGAGTGGCCCTGCAAACTTTCATTTTCTCCAGGTTGTTTGGTTCAACGTGTGCACGAGTAAGGAACCTGACTGGCTTAACCAGTAGCTGTGACTGAATTTCGAACAGCTCTCTGTCATTCTCTGTGAAATGTAAGGAACATACCAGAGACCTGTCGCTAGGCGCCCACTCGCTACTTTTTCCCGCTTGTCCTTGGCGGGAGATATTCTTGAGCCACGCTTCCCTACGCTGGAGGTCGCATGGGAACTCATGATACCTCACGGTAGGGTCTTTTCTCGCGTTTGTGTCGCAGAGCGGCACACAGCAGTTTCGCGGCATTGCGCCGCACGCGTGAGACGGACAACCGCACGTGCGCACAGCAAAAAGCACGAAGCGAGCCCAGCACACAACGCAAACGCGTCCCGTCTAGACGTAAACGAGCTCACACACGCGCACACAATAAAACTTGAGTTGATTACGCCGACCTGAGGCGAACGCGTCCAGAGACGGACAAAACCGCGCGCCCCGAGCCCGCAATCCCGACGGTGACGTGTCCCTGAACAGTGGCGCCCTCAGCAGAAACAGCGGGCGCAACTGTAAACTCCCCAAGGACACGCTCGCCCATTGACGGCGGCGCGATTCAGCAGGCCGCACCTGCGCTTCCATCGAGCGGCCGTGGCACTATATACTACATCACTGATGACGTCGTCATTAATTTCAAGGTATGAAATAAAAAACTACTGATGATGTCAACCTTTATTTAAAGGTACGACATACTACACCACTGAGGACGTAATCTAAAGCATTACGAACTGACTGACGCGATTGTGGCCGCAAGCATAAGCGATTACAGCATTTCACTTCATAATTGAAACTACATAACCTTTACTAGAGAAAAGCGGAAGCGTGAAAATTGTTGCGGCAATGTTTGCGACACTAGATGCTTGACTGTTTTCATTTCTTTGATATTGTGCATTATTAAACCTTGTTCCCTTCAATTTATTTTTCCAGTAATTTTTATATTTCTTGTGTCGCCGAATAGCCAAACAAGATTGAAGGGAGCCCAGTGATTTGGCGGGACACAACGACCGGTTTCGTTCCTTTCCCGCAGAAAAGGCCGAGTATTGGAAATCCTGACGTTGTCATACAGGGAAAAAGGCCTTTGAATGTCCTCTTGGCACTTGCTCTGACTGTTCACCTGATTCGAGTAACAAAAAAGCACGGCCAGGATAAATGTTAACGGGCTCTTCCAACTACAACAGCACAAAGGCTGACTTCGTGCGAAGGTGACAGAAAGCAGCTCGCTCGCACGGGAAGCGTCTATGAAATTTGAAGGAGGTGCACGCAGGGCGAGCGTTGGAGTGGTATTCACTGCCATCTGCATGCTAATAATAATAATAATAATAATAATCATAAAAATAATATTGCGTTAATAGGAGAGGAAAGGCGCAGTATTTGTCACATTTCAATGGACACCTGACTTGCACCATAATGTTGTTAGCTATTCATACTTATTTTAAGTTCTGGAGTAAGCTGGTTTAAACTAATTTCCAGTGCATGGTCAGAGTTCTATATTCGGGTTAGGTTTCAGCCACCAACGTGTTAGGACATAGCTCGAAGGCTTTCAACGGGGGCCGTGGAGTCCGGCAAGAAATGTCCCTATCTTCTGCTCTCTATGTGTCTGCGTTGGAATCTCTTACAACGGCTCTCTTGGGACAGACGGGTAGCTCGTTTTCGCTTACCACCAGGTGCTCCACAAGCTCCCATTTTGCCTATGCTGACAACCTAACCATTGTCATCCATGATGAGGCTTCTGTCTCCTCAGTTGTGGATACCATGGAGATGTACTGTTAGGCGAGTGGAGTTAAATCAATAGGTCTAACAGTGCCATCCTCTATGTCGGTTGTGTATTATCCAATCCTCGGCCTACTCGCGGTCTTCCCGTTAACGTGTGCGTGGGGGGACTTCCAATCAAGGAGGTGCAGTCAATAAGGATCTTAGGGCTGTATCTACAAGCTAACAGGAAAACAAAGAAACCCTGCAAAAGCTGAAAACATCAGTTGATATGTCAATTAGGCTAATCAGAAGAATTGCCAACCGTAGGAGAGGAGTTAAAGAAAAAGACCTCTATAGGATAGTGCAGGCATTTGTCCTGAACAGGATGGTGTATGCGCTACCATACCTAAAACTAGATGCTGCAGAGAAAGGCAAAGCCGAGACAATAATTAGTCAAGCATACAAAGCAGCCCTGGGGCTGCCGAACTAGACGCAATGGACTGGGAATACATGATACACTAGAGGAGGTGAAGGAGTCTCACCTCACAATGCAAAAAGAACGGCTTAAGCGCACTAAGGCAGGCAGCGCCATACTGGAGCGCCCAGGTATAGGCGTGGAACTTCCACCCGAGGGCACCAAAACACAGCTACCCAAACTCCTTCGCAAGCGACTGACGATTAAACCACTACCAAAGAATATGCACGCTTCTTACCACGAAGGAAGGAGGAAAGCTAGGGCAACAGCTCTACACGAAAAATACGCAACGAGCGAAAGAGCTGTCTATGTTGACGCGGCAGAATACGCAACAAGAGGAGCGTTCGCAGTGGCGGCGGTGGACGTGCACGGGCGGCTGCAGGCATCAGGGTCGGTAGTAGCAAAATCTTCGGAAACCGCGGAAGAGGCAGCTGTGGCACTAGCCAATGCTAGCACCGACGCGGATACAATCTTCTCCGATTCTAAATTTGCTGTCCGTAGCTTTGCGGGGGGCAGAATCTCAACTACGGCGTAGAAAATACTGAAACTGACCAGGCAACCATCCAAAGAAATTGAGGTGATATGGGTACCGGCTCACTCGGGGAATCCGGGAAATGAGGCAGCCCACAACATGACTCGAGGTTTCGTAAACCGATTCGATGGGTCCTTCGTACCCATGGGTTACTCCAAGGAGGGGCTGGCATTTTTTCACGGTATCCCAAGTCATTACAGATTTTAACGGCACAATTTCCGCCACCTGACAAAACGTTGGATAAGGCACAGGAGACCGCTTGGAGGAGACTCCAGACGAAATTTTTTCTTAGCCCATAGCTATTAGCAAACCTGCACCCGGATGACTTTAACCCCGCGTGCAGGTTCTATGGCGAAACAGCCACGTATGATCACATACTATGACAATTTAAAGAAGAACCTCCACCGGAATATCTAGTACAAATTCCTTCTCTTGAGCGATGGGAGGCCATTCTGGTCAGCCCGGACCCGGGCATTCAACCCTTGGCCACTGACTGGGCCACTAAAGTCGCCGCCAGCCATGGACTGGAGGCCATCTAGAGCGTACCGTCTGCATCTGCTTTTTGACGAATAAATGTGTTCACATAAAATCCCCGTAATTTCTGAAGTCCGTCTCCTTGGTTTACACTTCAATCGGGAAGGTCTCTCAGGTAGAAATTGGTAGCTTTCGTGCCCACTCACGGCACGGACCACTATCACATGGTCCCTCCTGTACTGGTTGTTGACCCATGTCACTGGCCGAACACCTCTTTCGGCACGGACGAAGCTCTTACTGGAGCGGATCCTTTTCCTTTTCATCAGAGGCGGAGTTGTGAACACAGTTAAAAGGTCTGTGGTGAAGCTGGCTAGGGATAGAAGAGGCCTCTGGATTCTAACCTGGGCATCGGAGCCCCGGCCTTCCTCCTCAAGTAAACCCTAATGGCTCTGAGCTCGGCTTGCCTCCCACTCGAAGCCTGACTTCGTATTTTCTGAGCACTTGATTCCGCCTCTGCGCCCAGAGCACGTATTCTCATTGCGTGCCACGTTCGGGCTCTCCGTCTCCTTTGTACTCCCAGGCAGCCAGCTGCCTTGAGCATGTCTGTAATGCTGCAGCGGACATCGATGTGGTTTCGGTTCTTCTAAAGAAATTGGTTATGCTCCTCAGTCCAAGTCTTCCTCCTCACCTCAGGTAGCATGATTTTGTTAACGTTATGACCAGCCAGTGGTACATCACGGCGGTGTTTTTGGAATGCAAGCAGAGCATCCCTAATGCATTGCTTCGCTAAGGAAGTCCTCCCCATTAAAGCTCCGGCCTTTACACGCGCGAGCAACTTGTCCATCTCGTGGTCGTAGAAAGGACACTGTGCACATGTTTTCGCAGTGCCTTCTTTCTGAAGTTCTTCTTTGTCATGTAGGGGACCTCTTCCAGCTTCCGATTATACCGTCTGAGACTGTGGTACCTGAATCCGTTGCCAGGCGAAGCCTTTAACTAGTTTATCCTCCTGCTCCTGAAGTACACTTACCAAGTATGACTGCACTTTGAGGCCGCATACTGCAGCAAAGTTCCGGAGCTCCATGACGTATTTGTAGAGGTACGGAATAGTTCTGAATCTACTTGCGACGGGAAAGTCGCATTCTCGATAACATGAGATTTTCGGAGATTTGGAGTGATTCTACTGCACGAAACGGTCGTCCTTGATTACATTTGTTGTGTGGTCATAAACGTGTAACGAATTGTTGGCGCTATGCCACAATGATGGCGCGGATCGTCTTCACGTTTGATGCAGCCCACTCCTGCGGGTGCATTGCGGCGCGGTTCCGTCCTCCGGGTGGGCCTTCACATTGAACACAAAATGCTCATCAGACTCCACTAAGCCCTGTGGGGACTGCCAGAGATGAATGGAGAATAATGGGCTGAGGAGTTTTGTGAGACTGCAGCACGGCACTCTCGGGTGCCAAGCCCCCCATCCTACCAGACAATGGTAGTTGGTGCGTCTCGGAACGTTACGCCTAGGACATTGGAACGCCAAGCTTTCGCCTAGTGTGACTATGTTTAGAATTAAGCCTTTACCATTTTAAAGAGCAGCTCTTTCGCGCGCTTCCCGCGTTTGGCGTTGTCGCCGTTGGCGTCAGCGTCGGCCTCGTAACCTGGCGACGTCATCGGCCGTGACGTTATGACTGGATGTGACGCCTTCGTGATGTCACATCCGTCCATGTCTAATAACCTGGAATATAATAATGCCATATCCGGTAATTGCGTCATAACTGGATATGACGTCACCAGGAGGTTCACCCGTATTCAGTTGATCCCAATCTTGGGACTAGACTTAACGAAAGCCTCCGACAACGTCAGGCATGCGGCGATGCTCAGCTGTCCCTAGGAGGTCGGAGTGGGATCCAGAACATATAGCTACATAAGAGACCTCTTAACAGACAGAACAGCCTGCATTAAATTCCAAAACATTGAGTTTCCCACATTGTAACTAGGAAGCAGGGACACACCGCAGGGATTGTTTCTCTACCCATTCTTCTTCAACGTGGTGATGAGGGATCTCCCAAAAGCGCTGAGCAACATCGAGGGGCTGAATTTAGCATGTACGCAGACGACATCAATCTCTGGATAAACGAAGGGAGTGATGCGAGCATAGAGAGCCGACTGCTGGCAGTGGCAGAGACAGTAGTAGAATGCGTGGCTAGAAGCGGGCTTTCGTGCTCACCGCTCAAACCAGAACTACTAGTTTAAAACTCCAAAATCGTTGAGATGCAAGCAAATAAGAAAATTCGATATCAAAATGGGAGTAATGTCTACACCAAAGGTTGATCAAATACAAATCCTAGGGCTATACATTCAAGAAAATAGATACCTATCGTATCAGTGTTACCGTACTAAAATACAAAATTGAACTTCACAGTCTAGCTTTGCGCCAGAAACTTGCTCGCCTTTCTCTTTATCATGCGTTTTCTCACAGCTTGCCACCTGACAAAGCGTTCATCCATCCAGCCCATTGGTAGCCTCGTCATCTCCACTCCGATGTAGTCTACCCCCAGCGCGCCCATACGACAACATTCCAAGTCATTTTTTCTCCCTACTGCCCTGGATTGGAATGACCTTCTGGACCATGTCGCCTCTTTAACTGACATTCATCAGTTCAAGACTGCCATCGAAAGACATTTTTTATTGTAACCATCATACTCCAAGCCCACCCCTCATGTAACAACCCCTAAGTGGGGCCTTTGAGGATTCAATAATTAAAAAATAACAGTAAAGAAACTGGAAGGCTACGCCACTCAAGTTCTAGGCATATTCAGGCGAATAACAATGAAGGCCTGAGGCTTAAAAAAAGGAGCTTGATCTGACTTATGCAGGTATATGTCATAAGCCGCATAAGCTACTCTACGCTATATTTCAACATTAGAGCAGTGGAAAAAGAAAATTATAAGCACTCATTAGACGATGCAAAAAGAGGGCCCTGGGCCTACCAATGAGTACATCCAAGATGCTGCTCGCTATGGAGGTGCACAATACGTGTGAAGAAATAGCAGAGGCAGTCAGAGTCGCAACTCGAAAGGCTGAGCCAAACAACTACATGAAGAACCATTTTAAATATGGTGGGCCTGCAGACAGACAAAGGAATACAACCAAAGTCGAGCATCCCACAGATATACCGAGATAAGCATCTCCCCTCTTCCTCGACACATGTATCCCATATACAACGCGCAAATGAGGCAAAAAAAAGCAGAAGCACTCAAAAAGTGCTTCGAACCACTGGACGGCAAGGCAGTTGCATACGTATCGGCCCCAGTATCGGCAGCCACTATCAAAAGCCGCAACTCCGAAACAGCTGAAGAAGATGCGATAGCGCTCGCGTGCGTAGGAACGCAAGCAAAATTCATAATTAGTGACAACAAAACAGCCATCTACAATTAAGCAAAGGACAGGATCGCACCAGAAGCGGTGAGAATCCTGAACGGAAAACAGCTGAATAAAAAAGTCAGTGTTGCGAATTTGCAGGGTTGGAGCGGAGCACCAGAGCCAGATGACCAGTGTGGCTGGCTTCTCATTCTGAACAGCTCGTGCCGTGCTGCGCTCCGAGTACGCGCTGTACATCTTTATTTTCCTCTAACACGGGCTGGTAACGCTGATCTCAGCGCCTCCGCTTTATAGCGTCGGCGGTCGCTATATCAGCTTAATATGAATTATATGGTAAAGAGGCGGTATACGAGTTAGCCCGTGATCTCTACTTCCGGGTGAACGTGGAGCCGCCTGATTGCCAGAATGTGGACGAACGTCTATTATATTACACAAAATTGTCGAAAATTATAGACAAAGCAGAAATATCGTGCCACCACCAGACAAGAGTCTGAGTAACAAACAGGCGACTGCATGGCGGCGTCTACAGGCAGGGAATTACATCCACCCGGTCTGGGCCTATCACGCCTAGAAAGATGAGCGACAGGACGATATATGTAAGCAATGTGGGGAGGGAGGGACACTCGGCAACGTAATTTGGGAATGCGCTAGCTTCCCAGGGGCTTAGATAAAATTACTTAGTAGAGAAGCCTGGGAAACCCTTCTGCGGAGCGAAAATCCAACTCTGCAGAAACAAGCTATCCGCCTGGCGGAAAAGGTCGCAAGGAACCAACACCTTTTTGCCTGCCTCTAATCGCAGAGGTCCCGGCCCCCGTCTCCTAGGCCTGCGTGCCGGGGGCGGGGAGTAGGGGGGCTCCATTCTTGTCGAAATAAAAGTTGTTCACACACACACGCATGTACGAAAGTGATCCCACCGGGCGTTCGATCCAGACTTCCCTGCTGTGCCTTTAATTTGGAGCATCCTCGTTGTTGTCCTTGTCGCTGTAGGAAGAAAGGAAGAGAAAATGCACGGGTCATGCACCGCAACAGCCGTCGTCCACCGCCTAAGCACGGAACATGTCCCGTGCATGTCCCGTGGACGAGGCTAGTCCCCGCCGCAAGCGATGTTGACCTACCAGTCCCAGCCTCGTAGGGCCAGGAACAGCCACCCTTCACCACTTTGGAGCTTTCTCAAACACCGCACCACAGAGCATATAGGAATGGGCGCCGTACAGCAGGTATCAGCAGCGTTCGAAAGTGGTTGACATCAAAGAAAGGCGCAGTATCTGTCACAATTCTGCGCGGACCGAGCTATAAAGAACAAGGGAAAGGTGGCAGTGGAAAAACGTGAGAAATAGGTGCTGTAGTGGAAGGCTTCGAACTAACACAAAACTTCCTTCATTACAGCCAAGTGTTGTTAGTTGCGTGGGTTGGTTTGTGGGGTTTAACGCCCCAAGTGAAGCAGGCCATGAGAGACGTCGTAGTAGAGGGCTCCGGAAATTTCGACCACCTGGGATCTTTAACGTGCACTCATATCGCGACTCCCCTGATGGGGTTGGGACAGGTAGGTCACCACCGCTTGCGGCGGGAGCTTGCCTGCCACCGAAGTTTTATCTGTTGTAGGCCGTCATCGCACCCGCCACCGCTTCGGTGGTGGACGACGGCTTCTGGCGGCGCACGCCTTTCTCTCCCTCTTCCTTTTCTTTCTTTATTTTCTCTTCTGTCTGCACGAGGCAGCGGAGGTGGCTCAACTACACAGCCAGTAGCAGGCCCGTGCATTTTCTCTTCCTTCTTCCTACAGCCACAACACCAACAACAACAACTGATATCGCACACGCAGCCGCCGGGTTCGAACCCGACCTCGGCGGCTGCGTTTCGATGAAGGCGAAACGAAGAGGCGTCGTGTGCTGTGCGATGTCAGCGCACGTTAAAGATCCCCAGGTGGTCGAAATTACTCCGTAGCCCTCCACTACGGCTCCTCTTTCTCTCTTTTCACTTTCACTCCCACCTTCCTCCTTTCCCTTACGGCGGTGTTCAGGTGTCCACAGAAAACAAGTGAGACAGTTACCGCGCCTTTCCCTTCCTATAAATCAATCTTCTTCGCACAGCACACGGGCGCCTTGCTTTTTTCGCCCTCATCGAAAAGCGGTCGCCGAGGCCGGGATTCGATTCCGCCTCCTTGGGAACAGTAGTCGAGCGCCGTAACCACGACACCACCCCGGCAGCGCAAGAACTGTTACCAGACTGACAACTTGTTTTAATTTTTCACACATCTTTCTTCAAGATGAACTGTTAGTGGAGAGTTTCTTGAAGGAATGTGTACGCAAAATTAAAACAAGTTTTCTTTAATTGTACATACATGTGTTGCTAGAAGACTTTGCTTAAATCGTCGAAAAGGTGAAACAGCTGATAAGCTGCGTTCCAACTTCGCAATCGTCGGCAAGTTTTTACTTCCCTCTTCTATCGCTGTTTTCATCCTGTCTTTTGTTTGCCTTTATTGTGATATCAATTTTCCTAGAATAGCGCACATTGTTTGTGTCCACCCTTTGTAAAGAGACCGGCCACTACTGCATTATCATATCACCGCAGGTTGTTTCAACAGACGCTGCGCATAAAACATCGCCGTCTTCATCTTCATGTCCAGGATTCCAGGCAGAAGCGCACTATGCTATTGCCGCAGCCGATCACGCCTCGTGAAGGAATGTGCAATGAACATCATCGTCTCCATAAAGTTCGATCTGCTCCACTCCTTTATTTATCGCTTGTGTGTCCACCGTACTTCCTTCATCCTCGTCTGTGTACGCCATAAGTTACATTTTTTTTCGGATCGTGTACCGCCAAGAAGTCAAGCACTACACGTTAGTCGTCATTTACCCTAAGCAAATACGCTATACACGTACGCCAGCTCTCTAAACGAGATGCTGGTGAGTCCATGAAATAACGAGACGCCTGACATAACCATTGCTGAGAAGCTCTTCAAGAGCGAAAGCCAGCTAAGATCGATGCGGCGGTATAGTGACAGCGGGAGCGGTGGATGGCTAAGACTCGTGAAACTTATTTCTAGGTAATTCAGCATTTACAATTGGCTATAATATTACACTGAAATTTCGCATAAATGGAAGGGGATCGAAATACGGTTCGATTGATTGACATGTTTTTGACCGCATCTGGATCCCTAGCTGGAAGCTAACTGGTATCCACAAGAAAATTTTCTTGTAAATTGCAGGTATCAAAATGATTTGTGTAAACATTTGTGTGAAGCTGTCAAGAAAAATACACAATTCAGACATTGCTTCCATTCATTATCCTTATGTAAATCATAGATATATACTCACAAAAGCAAAATTGCACGAATTGAGAACGACATAGACTCTTCGTAATCGAGCCCGTGAAACGAAACTATACAGAATCTCAAAAATTTATTTCATTCCCAATCTTTTAGCTAAATTATTTCTTCAACCATACATGAAAATAATAATTTGCTTTTTTTGCATTTGGTTGTTATTCACAGCCCAATGTACGTATTTAGCCTTTGGGAGATGGAAAGTTCATTCACACATCTACAAAAGGATTCCTAAAGGCATACTGAATACAGGTAAATGTACTGGGTTTTTAAGGCTATTCTTTACTTTTAGTAGTTTTTTGAAAACCTTATAAAGTTCGTGGTGGTAGCTTCATCGTAAAGAGAGAATCCGTGTGAATTTTGTAGGCCCACTGTGTATGAAATCCGATTGCCCTTTCTGTAATATCCTTCAGTTCAGTCGTTCAGTCGTGTCCAACTCTTCGTGACCCTATGGACCATGTCACGGCATGCTTTCCGGTCTCTCACTATCTTCCTAACACCAAATAACTTCATCTGCAGTGCCTCGAGGATGCCATCTAACAATCGCGTTCGCTGCCTGCCCCTTCTCTGGTGACCCTCAACCTTTCCCAACACCAAATCTTTCTCCAGCCACTCCTCTCTTTTCATCAGATCACCAAAGTAGCTGAGTTTTAACTTTAGAATTTGACCCTCCAATGAGCAGTCAGGGTTTATGGTCGACAATATCGACTGATTTGATCTTCTGGCAGTCCAAGGAACTCTCAAGAGTCTTCGCCAGCACCACAATTCAAACGCGTCAATTCTTCGGCGGTCAGCCTTTTTCACAGTCCAACTCTCGCATCCATACATCACAACTGGAAAGACCATAGCACGAGTTATACTAATGTCTCTGCTATTTACTACGTAGACAAGGCTAACCATTGCTCTCTTTCCCAGAAGCAGGCGTCTCCTAATTTCATGGCTGCAGTCTACTTCCGAGGTAATCTTGGAGCCCAAGAAGAGAAAATCTGTCACAGCTTCCACTTCTTGTCCATCGATGCTCCAAGACGTGATAGGGCAAGACGCCATGATCTTTGTCTTTTTAATGTTCAGTTTAAGCCCAAACTTCTCACTCTCTTCTTGTACGCGCATCAGAAGCCTCTCGAGTTCCACTTCACTTTCTACCGTTAAAGTGGTATCATCCGCATATCTAAGGTTGTTGATACGTTTTCCAGCAATCTTCACTCCAGCTGAAGACTCGTCCAGACCGGCCTTCCTCATGATGCACTCTGCATATAGGTTAAATAGGCAGGGCGACAGTATGCAGCCTTGCCTCACTCCTTTCTCAATCGGAAACCAATCAGTAAGACCATGCCCAGTTCTGACTGTGGCCTGTAGTCTTTCATATAGGTTCCTGAGGAGAGAGACGAGATGAATTGGAACTCTCATCTATTGGAGAGCTTGCAACAATCTGCTGTGATCTACGCAGTCAAACGCTTTCGCATAATCAATAAAGCAGAAGTAGATGGGTTTCTGGAAGTCTCTTGCTTTTTCCATGATCCAGCGAAGGTTGGCAATTTAGTCTCTAGTTCCTCTGCCTTTGAGAAACCCAGTTTGCACGTCCGGAAGCTCCCGATCCACATACTGCTGCAGCCTACCTTAGAGGATTTTCAACATCACCTTGCTAGCATGCGAAATAAGCGCGATGGTGCGGTAGTTGGAACAATCTTTGGCACTGCCTTTCTTCGGAATGGGCTTGTAAACTGACCTCTTCCAATCCTGTGGCCACTGCAGGGTTGTCCAAATCTTCTGAAAATGTATGCAGAATGTTAACAGCGTCATGGTTGAGGTGTTGAAGCAACTCAGCTGAAATGCGATCAATTCCGCTAGCTTTGTTCTCAGCAAGGCTGGCTAAGGCCCATTCAACTTCACTCTTCAGGATGCCCGGCTCGATATCAGTAATCACAACCGTCTTATGTTGGGTTTGCACATTCAGGTCCTTCTTGTACAGTTCTTCTGTGTATTCCTGCCACATCTTCTTTATCTCTGAGGCTTCAGTGAGGTCCTTGCCTCGTTTGTCCTTTATCACGCCCAGCTTAGCACAGAAGCTTCCTTTGATATCTTTGATTGTCTTATACAGAGCTCTTGTGTTCTTTAATTGGCTGTTGTCCTCAACTGCTTGGCACTGTATGTTCAGGAAGGCATTCTTATCTCTCCTTGCTATTTTCAGAAAATCCGCATTGAGAACCTTGTATCTTTCTCTTTCCCCCATAACTTTTGCCATCCTCCTTTCCTCAGCTATTTGCAAAGCCTCTTCAGATGACCAGTTTGCTTTCTTGCTTTTCTTTTGCTTTGGATCTACCTTAGTAGCAACTTCTTGTATTATATCACGAACATCAGTCCACATCCCTTCGGGTTCTCTGTCTTCTAGATCTAATTCTTGAAATCGATTCCTCACTTTCACTGCATATTCTAGTGGAATTTTATCCAGATCATACCTGTGTAAGGTGTTTCTTGGGGTACCAAGACCGTAAGCAACGTCCGCAAACCAAAGCGACGAGGGTAGCGTTCGAATCAACGGTGCAGTGCTAACAAGGCTCCGGCTCCACTTCGTCTACCTCTTCGGGTTGGCGCGCGAGCTGATGGCGATCGGGATTACTACAATACCCCCCGGCGGAAAAGGAGCCATCCTGGCGACTCATGGTGAGAAAAGGGTAGGGGGATTATAATACGGCTTGAGGCGGTCGACATGTACAGTTTCTCGGCCGCGGCGGCGATGATCTGGAGATGGGTTCAAGGGCTCTACTACGTAATTGACGGGAGAAGATTGTTCGAGAATGCGGTAAGGTCCATGATAGCGCGATAAGAGTTTGGATGAGAGGCCGGGTGCAGAGGAAGGCACCCAGAGCCAAACGAGGGCACCTGAGGGATATGAAGGCGCTGGATTTGTAGGGTCCCGGTTATGCTTTTGTTGAGCCTGGTTCTCCGTTGTGAAGGAGCGCGCCAATTGTCGGCATTCTTCGGCAAATGTGTGCGCTTCAGACAGTAGAGTGGTCTCTGAAGCGTCGGGGTGGTAGGGCAGGATGGTATCCATGGTGGACGTGGGTTCACGACCATATAAAAGAAAGAAGGGGGAGAACCCAGTCGTAGTCTGCGTAGCCGTATTGTAGGCGTACGTTACGAAAGGCAGCACTTGGTCCCAATTAGAGTGAGCGCTATCAATGTAAATGGCTAGCATGTCACTGAGAGTGCGATTAAATCGCTCAGTCATGCCGTTCGTTTGCGGGTGATACGCTGTCGTGCTCCGGTGAATGATCTGGCACTGTTTGAGGAGGGCTTCGACAGTGTCGGAAAGAAACGCACGTCCGCGGTCACTGATCAATTCTTTCGGTGCGCCGTGACGAAGAACGAGGAGATGCAGAATGAACGAAGCAACATCCCGTGCGGTGGCAGACTGCAAGGCCGATGTTTCCACGTAGCGGGTTAGGTGGTCAACGGCTACGATGACCCAGCGGTTGTTAGCCGACGTTGTCGGAAGCGGGCCATACAGATCGATACCGACACGGTCAAAAGGGCGGCTGGGGCAAGGCAATGGCTGCAACGGAGCGGCTGGCTGAGGGGATGGATTCTTGCGACGTTGGCAGGCGGTACAGGATCGGATGTACTGACGAATGAAGCGGTACATGCCGCGCCAGTAATATCTCATACGCAGTCGAGAATAAGTTTTCATGACACCTGCATGGCCGCACTGGGGATCGGCGTGGAAAGAGGCGCAGATTTCAGCACGGAGGTGTCGCGGAATCACGTGAAGCCACTTTCGCCCTGTAGGATGGTAATTGCGGCGGTATAAAAGTCCATCACGAGTGGCGAAGTGGTGAGCCTGACGACGAAGTGCACATGACGGAGACAGCTCTGCGGGCGTAGACAGGTATGTTAAGAGGGAGGATATCCATGGATCCTTCTGCTGCTCAGATTTCATGTTGGTAATGTTGAGCGGCGACATATCGTAGGCACAAACGAAGCCAGCCGTCGAGTCGTTAGGAAGCGGTGAACGGGAAAGGGCATCAGCGTCGGTGTGCTTGCGTCCAGATCGATAGATGACGTGGATATCGTACTCCTGAAGACGTAACGCCCAGCGGGCGAAGCGGCCGGAGGGGTCTTTGAGGGAGGATAGCCAACAGAGCGCGTGGTGGTCGGTAACAACGTAGAATGGGCGACCGTAAATATAAGGACGAAACTTGGTAATGGCCCATATGATGGCCAGACACTCTTTTTCGGTCACAGAATAGTTCGATTCCGCTTTCGTGAGGGTACGGCTAGCGTACGCGACGACATACTCGGTATATCCAGGTTTCCGTTGAGCAAGAACAGCGCCCAGACCTACGCCGCTTGCATCAGTGTGTATTTCGGTCGAGCAGGCAGGGTCAAAATGGCGGAGTATAGGGGGAGAGACCAGTAGACGGCGTAGTGTACTGAACGCAGCATCACAGGCTGGTGACCAAGAGGAAAGGTTCGGGCCTCCGGCGAGAAGTTGCGTTAACGGGGCGATGATACTGGCTAAGTTGCGGATAAAACGCGGAAATACGAACATAGACCGATAAAACTGCGAAGTTCTTTCAAGGTTGTGGGCTTGGGGAAGTCCGCGACGGCACGAAGTTTGGTAGGATCCGGTAGAACGCCATCCTTGGATATGACATGACCAAGTATTGTGAGCTTGGTAGCGGCAAAGTGACATTTCTTCAAGTTGAGCTGTAGGCCGGCTTCAGTAAGGCACGTAAGGACACGCTGAAGGCGCAGAAGGTGGGAAGGGAAATCTTTCGAGAAAACGACAATGTCGTCTAGATAACAAAGACACGTTTCCCATTTGAGCCCACTGAGAATGTTATCCATCATTCTCTCGAAGGTGGCGGGGGCGTTGCACAGTCCGAACGGCATCACATTGAATTCATACAAGCCATCGGGAGTGATGAAGGCTGTTTTCGGGCGGTCAGCAGAAGCCATCGGTACTTGCCAATAGCCAGAGCGCAAATCTAGCGACGAAAAGAACTCCGCTCCTTGCAAACAATCTAGCGCGTCGTCAATTCGTGGTAGTGGGTAAACATCTTTGCGGGTTATCTTATTCAGACGCCGGTAGTCCACACAGAAGCGGATCGTGCCATCTTTCTTCGTCACCAACACTACAGGGGAGGCCCAAGGGCTATGAGATGGTCGTATGATGCCCCTTTGAAGCATATCGGCGACATTGTCACGAATGACGCGGCGCTCAGTGGGCGACACGCGATATGGTCGCTGCCGCATGGGAGCATGAGGACCAGTGTCAATTGCATGAGAAACGGTCAAGGCGCGCCCCAAGGAAGGCTGGGACACGTCAAAAGATGCACTGAAGCGCTGAAGGAGGGCGACTATTTGGTCCCGTTGGGCGGACGGAAGGTCGGTCGCGATAGCTCGATGAAGGGCGTCGACAGGAAGCTCATCACTCGTAGCAGCACAAGACGTCAGGGCAGCGACGTGACGAAAAACTTCAGGTTCGGAGAACATGTAAGTGCGATCAGGGTCCAGTTCTTCAATGTAGCCGAGGCACTCCCCGCGAAGAAGAGCCGTTGGGCAGGGAAAAGGGTTGGAAGCATAGATGACACAGCTGCCATCAGAAATCGTTAGAACGGCGAAAGGAAGAAGGAGGCGGTTATGGTGGGCGGAGGCGACTTTGGGCGTAAAGAGAACAGGACTAGGGAGGGCAGATGTCGAAATAAGGGGAACGAGAACAGAGGAAAAGGGAGGAATGTCGGTGTCTGCAGCTACAAGGAGTTTAGCAGGGCGCACAGGTGGGTCATACAGGGAAACATTACACACAGAGGAAAGCTCAACTTCAGCACGGGCACAATCAATCACAGCACTGTGAGTCGACAGAAAGTCGTAGCCGAGGATGATGTCGTGGGAGCAGTCGTAAAGCACCACCATCTCGACGAGATACGTAATGTCTTTGATGCAAACTCGTACCGTGCACGCTGCCAAAGGGGTGATGCGCTCTGAACTGGCCGTACGAAGCGAAAAGGCAGAAAGCGGCGTCGTGACCTTGCGAATTTTGCGGCGAAGGGCATCACTAATTACGGAAACGGCAGCACCTGTATCCACCAGCGCAAGAACGGGAAAACCTTCTACGAACACTTCAATGACGTTGGCGGGAGGAGGCGGAGGACTTAACGAGTTCGTCAAACGCGCAGTTCTTGCCTCCGGAACTGCGGCATTTAGTTTTCCCCTTGCGTAGGGCCCTGTCGCCGGAGCATTGGCGAAATGGAGCGTCGGCGAGGCGAAGGCGAACGGCGTGTTGAGTACTGAGCCCGAGGTGGAGATGATCCAGAAGAGACGTTGCTCAAGGGCGGCTCGGGATCGTAGTGGTACTGACGGACTGTATTCTCAGGATGAAGCGGGCGCTGACGGCAAAGGCGAGCGACGTGACCCGGGAGCCCGCAAGCATAGCAAATTGGGCGATTGTCGGCGGTTCGCCATGGGTTCGTAATGCGGCGTCGCTGTCGAGAGATTTGAGACTGAGGGGCCACGAAACGAGGTGGAACATAAAATGTAGGGCCGTTCTGGTAAGACGATGTAGGAAGCGGACCGCGCGTTCCAGCGGTTACTTGAGCGTAAGTGAGTGGGGCTTGCACAGGAGCGATGGGAACACTAGAAGGCAGCGCTTCGGCGACTTTCTCCTCGATAACTTGGCGGATAGCCGGCGAGATGGATGGCGCGTTGGCCGGTGCTAATTGCGAAGTGCGGACGGTCGGCTGAACTGGATGGAGGAGGGACAGCTGGCGTGCAACTTCTTCGCGGATGAAGTCTTGGATATTCTGCATTAATTGAGACTCTTCCGGAGACGGCGTAGCCAGTGCCAAGCCAGCAATGCCGGCAGGTGCGGCAGCCCGCCGCGTAGAAGCGCGTTGCTTTCGTAGCTCGTCAAACCTCTGGCACAGGGTTATAATGTCGGATACGGAAGTAGGGTCCCTGGCCGACATCATATAGTACGCATCATCAGTGAGACCTTTTAGAACATGGGTGACTCTTTCGTGCTCGGGCATAGACGGATTGACCCGCTTGCAGAGGTCAACCACGTCCTCAATGTAGCTGGTAAACGTTTCCTCGGGAAGTTGAAGCCGTGCATGGAGGCGTTGTTCGGCGCGGAGTTTACGTACCGCAGGACGGCCGAAGACATCCGCGAAGTTCTTCTTGAAGATAGACCACGTCGGAAGATCGGCTTCGTGGTTTCGAAACCACAGATTCGCCACGTCCGTGAGGTAGAAGAGGACGTTGCTCAGTTTGATGGAATCGTCCCAGCGGTTGTAAGTGCTGACGCGCTCGAAAGAGGCCAGCCAGTCGTCGACGTCGTGGTCGTCGGTGCCACTGAAGAAAGGTGGGTCACGGGGGCGTTGTGCTCCGGGACAGAAGATGGTGGCAGCAGTGGCAGGGATGGGCGCCGATGGTTGGCTGGGAGCGTCCTGCATGGTTGTGACCGAAGGCGGTAGCGTGCGGTTTCGAAGTTCCAGGCTGAAATTGGCGAGGAGGACTGGGGCGACGACCGAGATACCTCCACCAAGTGTAAGGTGTTTCTTGGGGTACCAAGACCCTAAGCAACGTCCGCAAACCAAAGCGATGAGGGTAGCGTTCGAATCAACGGTGCAGTGCTAACAAGGCTCCGGCTCCACTTCGTCTATCTCTTCGGGTTGGCGCGCGAGCTGATTGCGATCGGGATTACTACACCTGAAAGGCCTTCTAGTTTTCTGTGTTTTCCTCAATCGAAGCTTATTTTTGGCAACAAGAAGCTGATGATCGGTGCCACAATCGGACCCAGGCCTTGTTTTTACTGCTTGTATAGCGCTTCTCCATCTCTGCCGGCAAAGAATATAATCGATCTGATTCCTGTAGAGACCGTCCGGTGAAGTCCATGTGTACAGGCGCCTCTTGTGCTGTTGAAAATGAGTATTTGCTATGGTCAGGTTGTTTTCTTGACAAAACTCTACTAGCCTCTGCCCAGCTTCATTTAGCCCGTCAAGACCGAACTTGCCTATAATTCCGGATATTTCTTCACTCCCGATCTTAGCATTCCAGTCTCCTATGAGAAAAACGACGTCAGATGATGGTTTGCGGTCTAAAAGGCATTGTAGGTCCGCATAAAATCTCTCAACGTCAGCTTCTTCAGCAGTAGTGTACGGTGCATAGACTTGGTTAACTGTTATGTTAAAAGGGTGACCTTGGATCCGAAGTGAAATCATTCTGTCGTTTTTGGGGTTGTACCCTAGCACTGCTTTGCACATTCTTCTGTTTACTATGAGAGCGACCCCATTCTTTCTCTTGGATTCGTGCCCACAATAAAAGACATAATGGTCGCCGGAAAATAAATTCTCCCATTCCGGTCCACTTGAGCTCGCTGATACCTAAGATATCAATGTTCAATCTGTCCATTTCTCGCTTGACGACATCCAGTTTACCTTGCGTCATAGATCTTACATTCCATGTTGCTATGTGATATATCTCCTTGCAACATCGGACTTTCCGGTCGCTTCCTGACACATCCACTACTGAGCGTCCTTTTGGCGTTAGCCCAGCCGCTTCATTCGTCCTGGAGCTACTAGGAATCGCCCTTTGTTCATCCCCAGTAAGATGTGGGACCCCTTCCAACCTGGGGGGCTCATCTTCCGGCGCCATATCGTCAATGGCATTGTGACTGGCCATACGGTTTTCTTGGCAAGATATACTGGAGTGGGTTGCCATTACCTTCTCCAGTGAATCACATTTTGTCTGAACTCTCTGCCGTGACCTGTCTATCTTGGGTGGCCCTACACAGCACAGCTCACGACTTCATCGAGTTTCACAAGCCCCTCCGCCACGGCAAGGCAGTGATCCATGAATATCCTAAGGGCTTCCTAATACGACCGATTAGAGCGACACTGTTATTTAACGGAGTATTCAACTGACATTCCAATATCATTATATTGAAGGGTTTTATGACCGAAGGATGGACTATATATATAGAATGAGGAAACAGGCTGCATCTTTTCTTTTTTTTGTATGCAAGCTTGCCATAAGGAAACTCATGTAAATGGTTTCCGGTGAGGAACCGGAGCAGGCTCCCGCTTTTAGCGTTGCCGGTGAGCCATTTAGAAAAGTCCTCTTCCCTTGTTGTGGTTAGTCCCACTTCGCGCAGAATCTGTGTCCTTGATACCTCGTCGCTGCACAAGTCCATAGCAGGTGGCGAGCATCCACTTCTGCGTCTAATTTATTATGAAGTGCCCAAGTTTAAGGCTTCCAGTGTAGATTCTCATTCAGTGTCACCTGCACACGCAATTCTCGTGAGGTAATATTCTTCCGGAGCTCTGACTTATTGATCATTTTTGTAATAATACAAGTTAGAGAAAAACCAGCTACTCACAATATCTAATTCCTGGCTGCAATGTCACTAATTTATTAATAGCCATATGAGCACATATAAAGGCCACGTCATTACGAACACGTGAGGAAAAAAGTGACCACTCAATAGCTGGAAATCGTTGATATGCAGAGAGAATACAATCGAACCTAGAATTAGGATCTGAGGCACGCCCACAGCGACTGGTTTAAAAAAGCTGACAGCAGGCAGTTGGGTGATTTGGCGGGTGTATACGTAACCGCTAAAATATGTTAAGTTAGCGTGTCTAAATCCATTTTGAATTAGATTTCTGACTAAGACATTGCGATCGATACGGTGACAAATACGTTTTCAATATCCAGAAAATACAAGCACCATTTTATTATTTTTAAAGCTGATGAGAATGTTTCGTGACATGGCAGTAGGCAGCAGGGGTGCCTGACAGCACGGCCCCAATATGGACGCGGAAGGAACAGGAGCGGAAAAATTGGCGAGCTTTCTGGTGAAAACATGTGGAGAAGCAGACTAGCGTCATGTTACCGCTGCCGACATCTCCAAATAGCCTTTCGAGCAAGGGTTTCGTCTTTCTCTCCCTGTTTTCTCGAAGAATATCTCAATTTCAATACTGATGTCCGAATAGGGCGCACTGCCCACAAATCTGAAAACACTACCACAAGTATTCATGCGTTGCACTGAAGTCAACAGGGATCCGGCACCTGGCAGTAGCGGATTGCCTACCAAACATTCCTTGTTTAATACCGCTCGGGCGGATGGAATTGACTTTTCTCGACTTCATTTGATTGACTACCTTTGATTTGATTACCGCATTTTCCCCCCAAACAAGCCGCTTTTTCGCCTAAGGAATAAGAATGGAAAACTAATGCACAGCTGTTTGAAATGCGCTGCACGTCGGTTTTAGGGGACGCATGAGCCACGGGTAAAGGTACAGCTAACAAAAGGGGGCACTGGCCCCTCCCATCCTCACGCTTTCCTTTCCAAGGGAAGGAAAGCGTAGCAGGGGGCGGCAGAAAGTTAGGTGGGTGGATGAGATTAAGTAGTTCGCAGGGGTCAAGTGGATGCAGCTAGCACAGAGCCGCGTTAAGTGGAGAAATATGGGAGAGGCCTTCGCCCTGCAGTGGGTATAATCTAGCTGATGATGATGATGATCCTCACGCACCCTCGAGGACTACTCAATGAAGCAGAGGACAGTAGCGGAGATGGAACCTCGCATCTTCAGCGAAGATCATTTTCGCCCCTTGGCAATGGTCACCCGATTTTTCTGATTCCGGTCTTCCGGTGAAAGATGCTGACGGTAGGAACATGCCTTGGCTGGGCGTTTGGCGTCTTCTTAGCCACGCTCATCGGCGTCATGGTCTGGTTTGCTGTATACCATTTTATCAAGGGAGAAGACACGAGCGGCACAAACACTTCCTTCTGCTGTCCGAAGGAGGCAGCGGATGCTGTTCACCGTCATCGACAAAGGCTAGGCGCCCTGCACAGATTTATACGCGTACGTCTGCAAGAACGCTGTCCACCGAGGCCTCGTCAATCGCAGCGTGATGAGCGACGTGCTGGTGAGCAATCATTACTAAGCTAAAGAAAGACTTTTATGCTCAGAACGTGATTGAGTTTAGGGAGTCATTGGTTGCGGAGTTGAAAAGTAGAGTCGGCTTTCGTCGGATCGCTGTGTGTTTCTAAACAGTGACATCGTGAATTCGTTTTCCATGCCATTTTCTACGTTGCATCAAATAGAGAAGGCGTTGATTGCATAAACATCCGCTGCCAACTCACTGTGGCACAAACTTCAGGACAGCTAACTATAATTGCCTCACCGGAAAGGAAAGCCGCTATTTTGCACGCTTGTTCTGTGGAAACCTCTACCGCGCCATAGGGAAGGGAGGAAGGTGGGACTGAAAGCGGAAAGAGAAAGAGCAGCCATAGTGGAGGGTTCTGGAGTAATCTCGTCCCCCTACAGATCAGTAACATGCATTGATGTCGCAATGGACACAGATGATTCTTTGTGTTTCCACCATCTAAACGCAGCCACCGTCTGTAGCGATCGAACCCGGGTACTCCAGCATCAACGTCAGGCATCTTAACTACTGCTGCTATATCGCGGCGGTGCTCATGGCATCTCCAGCAATACGTATATGGTGAAACCTTTCTGGGCTCATGGAACGAAGTCCCGTGCGCGATGTTTGTGCGCGAGATCTGCCTTATTCCGGGAAATTCCACGAGGTATGTACTTTTATAGCGTTTCTGCCATCTGCAATAGAGCATATAAGCATATAGCAATCATAAAATCCATCCAGAACATTATTCATTTCTGAAATTGTCTAAAGGCAAACAGATGGCGGTACTCACAAATGGGACTATGTTTAGCGGCTTCTGAACTACGTCGGAGCTCTCGTAACGTGTCAAAAGATGTCGCTTGCCTTTTCGCTTACACAGAACCACGGCTGAACGTAAGCCTCGACTCCATACAGACACGCTCGCGCCGGAAACGCAATTGCATGCCACAGGGCAGTCAAATTAGTTAGATGTCAATATGGAGGACCTCAATATAATTCAGTGGAACTATCGCAATCTCAATACTAACCGCTAAAGTCTGGCCATGGCAAACACGAACCGATCACTTCGAGCGAGCAAGCTTTTTTGTCGCACTGGGTGCAGATTAGGCTACCAGACCACACTCAGTACCTAATTGTACAGCTTTTGCCCTCGCAAGAGAAGGTATGCAGCTGAAGGATGTGTATCAGAACGAGCAAAAAGTGAATAAGCCACGCGCAAAGCATACAGGCGAGCGGGAGATCAGGTACCAGCAGGCGAGTGAAAAAAAGTTACGCAGAAAAAAACTCTTTGAGTGAAGAGGTGTGGACGTACACTTCTGGGAGAAAGGGCAAAGCCGGAAGGAGAGGTGTGACGGCAACACTCAGAGGAG
The DNA here is from genome assembly GCF_055883805.1 of Amblyomma maculatum. Taxonomy (NCBI): domain Eukaryota; kingdom Metazoa; phylum Arthropoda; class Arachnida; order Ixodida; family Ixodidae; genus Amblyomma; species Amblyomma maculatum. The sequence continues at coordinate 88,086,635 of NC_139354.1, forward strand.
GCGAACCTAGTGAACGAGGGCAACACACGGAAAATGCCTCGTTGGCCTTTCACAGCCAGACGTCAAATAACGAAAGGTCCTCGTGCGAATTTTGGAGCGAAAAGCGCGGCTTTGACATTGCTGTCGCTTAGGACTCTCCAAACACTACCAAGGTGTGCGCTGCCATGTGCTGTGATCTTAGTAGGTTAAAGCTGCCATAAACATGTCGCCATAAAATAAGAAAATAAGTTTAAACTATACTAATAAGCATTGTGCAAAATGCATGCTATTTCATGATTCATGCCATGAAGAGAGGTTTAGTGTGTACATCAAGTGGAATGCTTTTGCACCGACGGCTTCTTGTGTAGTATGAGATGGTTTGTACTACTGAAGACAGTAGTTCTACCTCGTACTCAGAAAGAGTGATATATAATGCTGCAGAAGAGGAATTGTGGTAACAGTTTTTTTTTTTTCATTGTAAAATAGAGTACCGGAACTTTGGCATAATGCCTAGAGCGTTTGAAAGTTTGGCTATTGCATTATGAACACAACATAACCCAAGATAAATTGTCGTCAGATATGACACCTATACTTTATTACGAAGGTGGAAGTTCATATCTTTCTGGACCCGACTAATAGCAAAACCTCGGAAAGATACGCACTGCGCGGCCTAAAACCAGATTCTGTTTTGATTTTGTTGACGATCAGCGAATCGCAAACGTTCCAGTGGCGGAAAGAAGCACCAACATCAGGTCTTACCAAACGCTGCTCTTAAGAATAGCCGCCTTTTAAATATCTGTCCAAATATCCTCAGTTAGCTTTTACTGTTCGTAAACCTCTAAAACTAACTGCGCTCGTGCGAGAATAGTCGTTTCAATAGATTATATTTTCCTACATTCACATTCACCGGCTCTTGTTGCTTTTTTTAGCTTATGCCACTCACGAAATCTAGATTCCTTGTATTTGTTTTCCTCTTTAACATCTGGAAAATAGAGGGTACATGTATACTGGATGGTAGATAAGTTATTTCCCTCACCTCTTTATGATGTACAATGATCCTTGAAATTTGCATGTTACTCGGCAAAAATGCGCTTGTTGAAGCAAGAATTAAAGTTAAAGTTCAAGATAGGACAAAAAACATCAAACACATTATTAAACGTTTGCAACTCTTAGCCGTCCATGTCCTTCCACTTCCTATTATTGAGGCTTAAAAACCTTCGCTTAACCTCATTTTGGTCTACTCAGAAAAGGAAAGCAGTAAAGATGCTTGGCTGACCCCCTTAGTCAGCAAGCAGAATCATGAACGCTCTACGCAATGGACACGAAGGAATCTTGAAAAAAAAAAAAACGGGTGGCCTTTTTCTTGGCAGTTTTTATTTAGTTATCAGGATCTATAACTCCCAGGTATTTATTGATGGCAAATTATTGTTATAAGCTGTTTGCATTATTTATGACTTCGTTGCAGGACATCCTTGTTAGATATACTGCAGAATTATTCTTTCTTTACATCAAGAAGGGATGATGTCACCTGATTTCTTCATCTCGTAATCATCATCATCATAATCTTCGTCATCATCGGCCTGAATATACACACTGCAGGGCGAAGGCCTCTCCCATATTCCTCCAATTAACCCGGTCCTGTGCTAGCTGCATCAACTTGACCCCTGCGAACCTCTTAACCTCATCCGCCCACATAACTTTCCGCCATCCCCTGCTACGCTTTCATTCCCTTGGAATCCAGGAGCTGAATCCAGTGGCGGTTCTGTTCAGGAACCGTTCACTTTGAAGATGACGTCAAATCTGCGTCAGCGAGGGAGGAGCCAGCGCGCCCGGGCGAAAATGGGAAAGACACCGGCCAATCGACGAGCGCGGCAGCATGCGTCGATTTGCGTCACGGCTGTTCGGTTTTTTCGGAGCCATATACTAGTTAATAAGTCGCTGCAGGCATGGAATAAATATAACAACTTCATAATAACAAATTATGTTTACATGCAAGTTGTAATATGCCTCAGATATCTCAGTAAACAACTGATGCAACCTTTTCTTGGCTCACGTTTTCTTTTTTGGCCGCTAAATGGTGTCGCATGCGTGCAATATGGCATCGTCTGCTGCTGCTTTTAGCGCGCGCGCGGTATTGTACCTAACGTTTCGAACAAAAGCTCCGAAATGGGTCCAGCAGGCCGCCGGCCTCTCGGGCCTGATGTTTCGCAACAGCAGCACCTTATATTAATTGCATTTATGGAACAACATCTATGCCTTGTGAATGGTTCGTCGGCGCTGGCACCAGACGTTACCAAGGTGACGAAGGCGCAGTTGTGGCGCGAGCTCGCCGCTGCTCTGAACGCCGAAGGGCCCGCACCAAAGACCGTCGAGCAGTGGCGCAATTATTGGAAGAAAGAGGTCTATAATGTTCGCCATGATGCAGCCATTGTGGCAGCTGAACACAGGTAAGCTTTTGGTCAAGCATGTACTTCTGCTGCTGTGCAAAAATTCCGCGCTTGCTTATTTCTAGGGGCACCGGTGGCGGCCGTTTGTCGGGCCTTTGAGGCCGCATCCTCTCTCTTGTCGGCCGCTCAAGCGCGTTGGTTGTGCTCAACGACATATATGACGAGGTATGTTAGAATTTGAACAAAAATAAAACCCAAAAGTGTACAATTCGACCAATCCTCATTGTCCTGAACAGAATGAACAGCTGGCGTTTCCGCCATTTGCACTGAGCGACATCATGAGAGAATACTTAATAAATTATCTGCTCCGAATGGCCATTGCGATATAAGCCCTCAGTGCTTCACAATATGTTATATACCTTGAACATCTTAGACATTCACAAGTCCTTGATCTATCCTGGGTGTGCTCCTTTTATGTTTCCTTAACTTCAGCACATGTTACTGTTTGAGATCATTCATGCTGAGAGAAATTATTCATAAATCGCCATCCCAGTAGTTGCTGTGATATTTTTGTGCATTCAGTAGCGGAGTACCCCACCGCTTTCAGCTCCAGAGTCCCTTGCTGGTGACACCTCAAGTCCCCAGCTGCAGCTTTGTACTTCTTGTGTCCACAGCACAATTCACTATTCACATCCTGCAGCGCAAGGTACGTCATGCAGGCGACAGAATCGGCCCCAGCGTATTTTGGTTGGGGATGAGTCAAGCACGAGTGGCTTCTCGCGTAAGTTCAACCTTGTGCATGACTGGTTAATGGTATCAAGGTTCTCTGCTGCAGGTCACTGTATATACACTGTCACGTGATGCGATCCACACAGAAGCGATTAAGTACTGCAAGGAAGTATTTTGTGTGGATATTTTTAGGGGCAGGCCAGCAGGAGAGGCGTACACCTTCCCGCAGGGCAGGTGCCAAGGGCTACCTACCAGACATTACGGCTCGCTATGAGAAGAGAGTAGAAAATGCTCGGATTATAACCAGCCCTTATACATAGCATTCGTTGATTACGAAAAAGCTTTGTAGTCAGTAGAACCTCGGCGGTGATGCAGGCATTGCGAAATCAGGTGGGTAGACGAGCCGTACGGGGAAGTGCTGGAAGATATATATAGTAACTGCACAGCAATCAAAGTTCTGCATAAACAAAGTAACAAAATTCCCATAAAGCAAGGTGTTACGCAAGGAGACACGATCTCCACACTACTATTCACAGCTTGCTTAGAGGAAGTATTCAGAGACTTGTAATGGGAGCAGTTAGGGATAAGGGTAGATGGAGAAGACCTCAGTAATCTACGATTTACTAATGACATTGCCTCGTTAGGTAACTCGGGGGATGAACAGCAAATAATGATTGATGATCTAGACAGGAAAAGCAGAAAGGTAGGCTTGGAAATCAATATGCAGAAGACTAAGGTAATCTTCAACAGCCTCGGGAACGAATAGCAGTTTACGTTAGGTAGCGAACAACTGGAAGTAGTAGGCGAATATGTCTACTTTGGACAGGAAGAATAAGATTGGGATGGAGCGCATTCGGCAAGCACGCGCAGAATATGACTAGCAGCTTACCGGTATCGATCAAGAGGAGAGTATAGAACAATTGCATCTTACCTGTACTCACGCATGGGGCTGAAACGTGGAGGCTAAACAAGAGGGCTCTACTTAAGTTGAGGACAACGCAGAGGGATATGGAGCGAAAAATGGTAGGGGTAACATTAAGAGATAGGAAGCGTGCAGAGTGGGTCAGAGAAATAACTGAAGGCACTGACATTCTACTGGAAATCGAGAAGAAGAAATAGGCATTGACAGGACATGTAGTGCAAAGAGAGGATAACTGATCGTCCCTTAGGTTAACAAACTGGACTTTAAGGGAAGAAAAGCGTGGCAGGGGGCGGCAGAAAATTAGATGGGCGGATGAGGTTAAAAAGTTCGCAGGGGTCAAGTGGATGCAGCTAGCACAGAACCGGCTTAATTGGAGAAATATGGGAGAGGCCTTCGCCCTGTAGTGGGTATAGTCAGGCTGATGATGATGAAAAGACCTTGGAGCTGGGACCTGCGATCAATAGCGTATGTGCATGTTTTGCTGCTTCATACATTCTCATTACAAAAAACAAATACTGGGAAATAGCCTACACTGTAAGAGGCAACATCTAATGCGGAATGCACAAAGACCAATGAGGAACTAACAGGAGCGCTGGCCTGACTGCACCCTGGCACCCACAGTGGCTCATGACAGGCACCAAAATTAATACCGCATTGACTAGAAATGCACCGATGTATGGTGCTGACACCTGCACATCAAAGAAACTTAGGTAGATAAAATTGATTCATAGCAGCATGCTGCTGTTCCCCTAGCTAAAGGGCTGCCATTTGATTTAAACTCCACAAATGAACTAAAGATCAAGACAATAAAACTAAACGTCATAAAATCTTGCTGATGGCACCTACCTCAGCAAAAAAAACATATTCATTGCTCTATTTCCCCTTTTTTTAGCTCTTCCATTCTTGAAGTTATGCTCTTCAGTAAAGCAGGGAGATATTTCCTGGCAATGTGAAAGAGATTACTAATAAGCACGTCACCTCTTATGTTTGATTGTGCAAGGTGTTATACCTCCGCCTTTTACCTGTGTGTGTGCAGATTAATATTGTCGTCAAGTGCATGCAACGCACCTTAGTGTTTCTTTTCTCTACTCCCCTAAAATGCATTGAGGGGGGCAGTAATTCTGAAATCAAAATGGCGCATGAACAATGCACTATCCACTTATCAATTAATTGTCTGGCATTGAACTTATCTGCTGTAGGTATAAAAGAACCAGAAAAATCGATAGGTCAGTATGCTCACAAATGCTTGATGTATGTTTTACTGCTGCCAATTTATTCAAGTTGCAGTGTTCGTTAATATTTTAGATGATCTTGGGGTTAGGACATATTGAGGTTTCACTCGACTAGATATGCACGTAAGTTTTTTCTTGCATAGAATGATGCATTTCAATTTCAGATGGGCACCTTATCAAAGTCTGGAGAGTAACAAGCAGTGCCCAAGCATTGAAAAAAGCTTTCACTGCTTGTGGTTGTGGGCTAGTATACTGGTGACATGATACTGGCTTCCTTTTGTTAGTAGGAACTGCAGCAACTGAAAGATGCAATGACATCAGTTGCAGCAAGCACCACGCAACTGGCAGAGACAGCTGTAGTCCAATCTGCTGCCCTGCATCGCTTAGCTGCTGCAGCAGAGGCGTAAGCCGACTGCCATGCACGTCAGGCCGCTAGATGGGGGCCATTGCAGATCAGCAGCTGAGTACTGAGACTGCATCTTTGGCAAGCCCTGTTGCTGCAGCTGAGCGGCAAGTTTTAGTAGGGCAACTAATACTGCAGCTCTTACAAAGGCTTGCTTCAGCTTGCAGTGGTGTAGCTGCACCTTCAGGAGGGCAGATTCAGTAGTTCCCTTGCCAAAGTTCTTTTTATTATAATATTTTGTTCCACTATGTTATTCAAGAGAGTATAATTATTTTTTAGATGTGTAGCCAAGAGACCACTTTTGCTTAATTTTACCTTACTAGCCTCGTTTAACATTTCTATGAAAAACTGATATTTTAAAAAAGCTAAAACACTAATAATTTAGTATTGGTGTGTACTTAGGATGACTTTTTTGGTTTACACTGTTTTTATATGTACGTACTCGAGAAGTTGTCACGGTGCTTACTGGAATATGTTTTAGTGATGTGTCATTAATATTGATTGCATTTCAATAATTTTACGTTAGTATTTACTTATACTTCACTGTTGCTCAAGTCAAAACACTGTGATAACTTTTTAAAGATGGATTTATATAGTGGGGGATAATTACTCGTTGGCATACACTGAGTGCAGCCAAGCAGCTTTCACAGAAACTCCATTGAAACACTTGCCCTGGTGCAGCCCATATTCATGCTCAGGACCATTGCCTGTCGAGGGCAGTTCTCTCTAGTGAGGATGCGAAAACGCCCACAGTGACAGGCACCCATGTTTTTGCAATACGAACCACACTGATCATCTTTATTTATTTTTATGTACAATAGTGCAATACAGGGGCTTGCCCGCCGGCAATGCCAGACAGCGGCATGGGAGGCAATGCATGCTGACTTTGAGCAGCTACATCCCGTATGTATGCAAAATGTACGTTGCTTTACAAAAGGGAAAACTGCCTGTGCATATTTTCTTCTCGAGGCAGTGCTTTGTTTGAACCCATTAGACATGCAGTTGTGTCCAGTCCAGCAAACAAAGCCAAGTGGCGTGTTGCAAAGCACATCAGAATCAAAGTGTGCATTTAAATACTTGACACGTGGAATATACTAAATCTTGTTATCCATGCTCACTATTTCAATGCATCCATTTCCATTTTTCTACGTCTCATAGATGCCTTGTTCGCACTGTTCCATTATTTGTATGACTGTTTACGTTACTGTTACATGTCATTCACAAAGTCAGGGTTTGATGGGCTGCAAGCAGACCTAATCAAAGTTAACTGTGATATATTTCAACTGCTCATAGATGGTCATCCAATATGAAGCTCGCTGCCACTTTTACAAGGGAGCCACGTCCCGCATTGTCTTTTTTGCTATGACATTACAAGCTCTGTTGAGATTTGTTTGTGCAAAGTTCAGCTCAAAACTGATTTTTACACAGCTGAGCTGTTCTTTGGCCGCATTTTTTTATGAATTGAAAAGCTCAAAACAAGAAAATAATTTTGGTTGGCAACGTTTTCCACTGGGTGGTGTTAAAGAAGCCCGTATTGGGAATGACGCTTAATGAATACCAACAGCCGTAAGGTTTGCGGCAGAAGCAGTATGTTCTATTTTCAGTAACCTTTATTTGGGCCAATATACATGGAGCACAGCAGGAGGTAACGCTCAGCCGAGCTTGAGAAGCTTCTGGGTCCGTTTGAGGTTATAACAGTGGCAAGAATAACGCCGCTACGTGTATATGTATGCAATATGTCCACACGTAATCATACCATAAAATAGTTATGATAAAGGAAATAAGGGCTAAAGACATGATGATGAAAATACCAGTGGATGATTTGTGTATTGACCAAGGTGATGCATACACGCTAATAAATTACTGATATGCGAAATGCCTTTATTCTAAGTTTCAAATATACGGTTTTTGTATGCATAGTTTCATTTTTTTTATTAACAGTTTCAGAGTCACAGAATAAAAGTTTTGACACTGAGAGGCCTTGGAAAGCAGTTTTATTACATGAAATATTGAAATGATTGAACCGTAACACACTAAAATGCAGCTGTTTGGATTGTCGTTCAAATGCATGCGAAAGGTTTCGTTCAGCTTTATACATGACATGAAATAGGTCTCACTCTGCTAACTTGCTGAAAAAACAATAAAAAACATGTACATCATGATGATACACTGGAATAAACATAGTGGTGTCTCAATAACCTGACACCTTATGATCCCAGTAGTTGAGAAACCTGCATAGTTACGAAATATTTTACTCTTTGCATGAACCGCTTGCAAACGAAATCTCCAATAATGTGCCTATTTCAGCAAGGGATGTAATAACTTGCAGATTATAAAACTAGATTATAAACAAATGTATCGTGATAACTCATTTTGAGTAAGGGATTTTAAAAAGAAGGTCCGCTAAGCAGGCAACGTATACCTTATACTTTACCTAACACGGTATACTTTCGCTGCTATTATCCTCGTTTGACTCTGTTTTGGCTACTACTTGACTTCCTATGCTGTTTGTGTTGCTACTGGGGTTCTGTTTACCTGTTAAGATTTTTTTCTTGCCTCAGCTTTGATTTTATGTGACTGCCTGTGCTGGTTTTTTTTCATCATTCATCCTTTTTTCTATTAGCACCACGTGCCTTCCCGTGATTTTTGGGATTTGTGCTTGTTTATGCCTTCTGTGATAAATGTATGCGTGGGCTAAACATTCTTGTGTCGATGCATTGTTTACTTGCTCCTGTGATTCCCTGCCTCTGCCGTTTTCATAAAATTTCAGTGGTAGTGGCAATCCTGTCATTTGTGTGTTCCTCTCCTTTCCCTGCTTTTTGCACTGATTCTAGATTACTTACAATGAAGAGCGATTTACTGACCGATTCATTCATTCAGTCACTTTATAGGGAGAACACGAAGTGTGGGTAATTTTCGGGCGTCCAAACGCTATCGGTCTGGACAACAAACAGGAAGGAAATGCACGGAGGCCATTACGGCTCAGGATTTTCGTCTCAATAACATGGATACAAATGAGAAAAACATATCTCGACTAACCCCCAATGAAATGCTTCTTCTGTATTTTCAGTGCATCCAACTATAGGAACACAATTAGAAACTGCAAATGACTGAGATGGCCCTTTTATTCTGTGGCTTTACAGTATGAAGTTGCCTAGCCAGAGCACTGTATTTCTGTATATATCGCATGACTGGCTGCGAAGAAAATGTTCTCTGCGGCTTGTGCAAACTAGAAAGCCAGTTCAGCAGCTTTCAGGCCATTCAGTGCTGACGCCATGTAGCAGCAGTCTATATGCTGCGTTAAGAGTTGTAGTACATGTTGTGTCAGTCATCCATGAGACACCACCACTTGGTGCTAATAGAGGCATCAAGTTGCACCACATTACTTCAAGCATAATGTTCACCAAGGTAATGAGCTTGTAGTTCACAGATTTATAAATAATTTCAGCTTCACTGGCCCTTACTATGCACAAAACCAAACCTTAATCAGGTTGTGTTTTAAAAATATTTTTCGTTCCTGCTACATTAATTCTTATGCACAACTTAACTTGCATTAAGACAGTTTTAATTGGGACCGAAGCTGTTTGTCTTAATCACAGGGTTGCCAGTGGAAACACAAAGACGCGTACACAAGAACGAGGAGGTAAACACAGACGGACGCTGCATGCACCAACTGGAACAAGAGCTAACATTATTGCAAGCTGTTGAGGCGGATGAGGCATGAATGCGATTCAGAATATAAAATGCATATAAAATTTGCTACATAAAATATGCACATATTTGCTGCTAAATAAAATAAAATATAATAAAATTAAACCACCATCCGCTCCTAAGCGTCACGTGGTCGCTGGAGCGTTTGAGCAGCGGACACCTCGGGCATTTTTTTTTTTCGAAGAGTTTGCCACAAGGCATAAGTTGAGAAAGGGGGAATGGGATGCAGGAGATAGTAAGTTAAAAGAAGGAGTGAAGTCCTGTTGTGCTTATGTATTCGTGAAGGTTGGCAGTATAGCGATTGTCCATTGTCCATTTCTCGTAATCACTATCGCGATTCCACCGCAGGCCCACCTTCATGATTGTCCGTTGCCTAATGTGCTTCGTTGATGGACACGTCCACAACAAGTGACGCACATCACAGACGTCAGGTGGAGTCTCACAGTGAGGGCACCTGTCAGTCACTGGTATATCTTTTTCCCGCCATTGATGTCGAACAGATGGGGTCAGAGCCGCCCCTGCTCGGATTCGGCGCACTGTCACCTCCTCCTGCCGAGTAAGACTACGGAGGAGAGGGTGCGAACACGGAGGAATGAGAGCGCGTGTTCGCTGGCGCAGAACTTCCGAATCGGAAACGTGGGACAGGAACGGATCTGGGGGAAGAGGGGACGGTGGTGGATCGTCTGATGTGTTTATATGCGTCATAGCATCTGCTTGTATGTTATGTGTATCGAGAGCATGGCCGCGAATCCAGTGTATGCGAATAGGACATGGATACCTTGAACATAGCAAATGTATGGACTGTGTTATTTGGAATGTGCGTCGAACGGCCTTAAATTTAAATCAAGTTTAAATTTCATTTTATTAAACTCACCTACCAGGAAGCCATGTTTTGTTCTTCCCAACGCGCACTGCATATCTATACTGATGGGTCCTTCACACTTCACTCCGCGGGCGCAGCTTTTGTAGTACTTAACTCAACCCAAAACATACTATTTGTTCATCGCCTTTCTTTGCAGCCACCTTCCAGTGCGTATGAAGCGGAACTTGTAGCCTTTAATTCTGCGGTTGAATATGCTCTTAACAACCCTCCCACTACGCCTATTCATTTCTATACAGATTCTCTGTCTCTGCTCTCTGCTCTCTGCCATCTCTTCAGTAAATTCGTTTAACCCCACAATTCTTACCATTAAAAAGAACCTGTCGCGCTTATCGTCTCTCGCTCAATCCATGTTATTCCATATCCGGTGCCACTACGGCATTTATGGCAATGAGTTGGCCGAACAAGTAGCCGGTAGCGCAGGCCAGTACGGCTTTTTACATCCTTCTACTCTTTCAAAACGTTATGTCCGTTCACGCTTACATCGTTCTTCCCTTGTTTTGTGGAGCACATATTGGCGCGAAAATAATGGTGGCACAGAACTATTTAATTGGATACCCGATACCCTCAATATACCACGCATTTGTCCGCCCCGTAATGCGATTACAACTCTAATTACAGGGCATGGCAGATTTCCTTTTTATTTTAAAAAAGTACGTCTGTCCTCCTCTTCACTTTGTTCCTGTGGCAAGATGTGTAATTACGTCCGTCACTACTTCCAAGACTGCTCTCTTACTGCTCCTTTTGTTTCTCGCCTGAAGTCTTTTTGCTCATCAGATATAACAACGTCTCAATACCCGATGTTGCTTCGGAATCCTGTCGCTTGTGCAATTTTAATTCAAATGGTTAAACACATAAGCAGCACTATACCTGACTATTGTCGCTGACATCATTCTGTTAAGTAAACTATTTCTTTGTTATTTCGCATTCTTTAAATTATATGCCGCAGGGTTTATTTTTCTACGTATCTCCTATGAAAGGCTACCTATGCGCTTTCTTTTCTCTTTATTTCTGTCCTAATAAATTATATATATATATATATATATATATATATATATATATATATATATATATATATATATATATATATATATATATATATATATATATATATATATATATATATATATATATATATATATATATATGCACCGCTGCACAGCGGTAGAACATCCGCCTCGCATGCAAGAGGACTGGGGTTCAAATCCCGGTGCCGAGCAATTCTCCACCGGATGAAAAAAAAAAAAAAATCCGCGTGTCGATGGAATTGCATAAACAGGTTTGGGGTGCGACCAGATGCCGGTGAACACCTCCGGCAACGCACTCCCTCACCAGAACAGGAGTTGGCCACCCTGGTGCAGTAATTGGCCACAACCTCCTATGATAAGCTTTATAAAACCCCGGCCCTCAGTCACCAGCGGCTGCGGAACAACTGACCACGGCGGCGGTCAGACCTGTGACGCAGCAGGGGGTGCTAAGAAAGCCTGGCTCCGCTGGACAGGCCGCCATTGGAAACTGACCCTGGCAACGTTTAATGCTAGAACCCTAGCTAGTGAAGCTAGCTTTGCAGTGCTGTTAGAGGAACTAGAGGGCATGAAATGGGAGGTCATAGGGCTTAGTGAGGCTAGGAGGCCGAATGAGGCTTATACTGTACTGAAGGATGGGCATGTACTGTGTTATCGAGGCTTACCAGAGAGGCGACAACTAGGAGTAGGTTTCCTTGTCAATAAGTATATAGCGGGTAATATAGATGAATTCTATAGTATTAATGAGAGGGTTGCAGGCATCGTAATTAGGTCTAATAAGCGGTATAAACTGAAGGTTGTACAGGCCTATGCACCTACATGTAGTTATGATGACCAGGCAGTTGAAAGCTTCTATAAAGATGTAGAATCGACAATGCGAAAAGTGAAGACGCAGTATACTGAACTAATGGGCGATTTCAATGCCAAGGTAGGGAAAAAACAGGCAGGAGACAAGGCAGTAGGTGACTATGGCATTGGTCCTAGGAATAGCAGAGGGGAGTTACTAGTTGAGTTTGCAGAGCGCAATAACTTACGAATCATGACTACCTTCTTCAGCAAACGGAAGAACCGGAAATGGACATGGAAATGTCCTAACGGAGAGACTAAACATGTAATCGACTTCATAATGTGTTCAACCCCCGCCATTATGCAAGATGTAGAGGTAATCGGGAAAGTGCGATGCAGTGACCACAGGATGGTAAGGTCCCAAATTAGCCTAAATCTGAAGAAGGAACGCGACAGATTAGTAAGAAAGAAGCCCATTAACGAATTAGCGGTGATGGGGAGGGCAGAAGAGTTCAGGATCTCGCTACAGAATAGGTTTTCAGCTCTAACTGAGGAATGCGACATTACCCTAGAGGCAAGGAACAATAATTTCAGAGATATCATTACTGAGTGTGCGGTAGAAGTAGGCGGTAGGATAGTTAGAGAGGATACCGGCAAGCTGTCTAAGGAGACGAAAGATTTGATTAAGAAATGCCAGAGTATGAAAGCTTTCAATCCAACAGACCAGATCGAATTGGCCGAGATATCAAAGCTAATCAATAAGCGCAAGGTGGCCGATATAAGGAAGTATAACATGGAGAAAATTGAGCATGCTGTAAAGAACGGGGGAAGCCTTAAAGCGGTAAAGAAGAAATTGGGCATAGGCAAAAACCAGATGTATGCGATAAGGGACAAGGCGGGCAACGTCATCACTAATATGGAAAAGATAGTCAAAGTAGCCGAAGAGTTCTATACAGATCTCTACAGTAGTCAAAGTAGTCAGGACCGTAATGAGATTGGCGGTAGAGAAAAACAGTCAGACGTTCCACCAGTGACGAAGGACGAGGTAAAGAAAGCACTAGAAACTATGAAAAGGGGGACATCAGCTGGAGAGGATCAGATAACTACATATTTGCTGAAGGACGGGGGGATATCGTGCTAGAAAAACTGGCCACCCTGTATACGCAGTGCCTGGTGTCATGGACGGTACCGGAACCATGGAAGAATGCAAACATTATCCTCATTCACAAGAAAGGGGACCCTAAGGACCTTAAAAATTACAGACCAATCAGCTTACTGACTGTTACGTATAAGGTATTTACTAAGGTAATCGCTAATAGAATCAGGACAACCTTAGACTGCAATCAAGCAAAGGATCAAGCAAGGTTTTGGAAACGGTACTCTACTATCGATGATATCCATACCACCAATCAGGTGATAGAAAAATGCTCGGAATATAACCAGCCCTTATACATAGCATTCATTGATTACGAAAAAGCATTTGACTCAGTTGAAACCTCGGCGGTGATGCAGGCATTGCGAAATCAGGCGGTAGATGAGCCGTACGTGAAAGTGCTGGAAGATATATATAGTGGCTGCACAGCAACCATAGTTCTGCAAAAAGAAAGTAACAAAATTCACATAAAGAAAGGTGTTAGGCAAGGAGACACAATCTCCCCAGTACTATTCACAGCTTGTTTAGAGGAAGTGTTCAGAGACATGGAATGAGAGCAGTTAGGGATAAGGGTAGATGGAGAATACCTCAGTAATCTGCGATTTGCTGATGACATTGCCTTGCTAAGCAACTCGGGGTATGAACTACAAATAATGATTGATGACCTAGACAGGAAAAGTAGAAAGGTAGGCTTGAAAATCAATATGCAGAAGACTAAGGTAATGTTCAACAGCCTCGGGAAGGAACAGCAGTTTACATTAGGTAGCGAAATACTGGAAGTAGTAGGCGAATATGTGTACTTAGGACAGGTAGTAACCGCAGATCCGGATCACGAAAGAGAAATAACCAGAAGAATACGATTGGGGTCCCTATTGCAAAAACCAGCGTCTCCAGTGCGAAACCAGTAAGATTTTTGCGCTGGTTTTGCACTGGATCTGCTGGGCACGCTGGAGGTCTGCGATATTCACTGGAGCAGTAACGGGAAGACACTGGTTGCGCTGGTGCGATGGGAGAAAAAACAGGGCAACAGCGTACTTTCAATCGACCATCGGGGGGCATATGAAAAATATGGTTCAAGCAAGCGCTTTTTGCTGCGAAGTCGTTGCGCATTTGTAAGAAAACAAAGGCAGTATCTTTTTTATAGAGTTTCCATGTTTAGATAGGTCGTTTCGAGCGTTTCGAGAGCGACAACGATCGCCGCGCCTCGATCTCATGACAGACTGACGATTAACGCACTACTAAAGCTGGAATTGAATGATATGGGTTACCATGCATAACCAACTTCACAGCTGATCTTAAGGGCACTCTAACACAATGATTACTGCCAAAATGTTCAATGCGGGCTCAATCGCAGGCGAGCGTAGCCTGCACCACGGCCCAGTATCAACAGCAGAAAGAAAAACTAAAACGAGGAAGAGAATAGTTTACTGAGCGATGGGTCCATGAGAGAAAAAGCAACAACATACAGCGCTTGTAATACATAATATTTGGCGTGTTTCTCAAGCTTTCGAGCTCCTTCTTACTCTGCGTATCAAGCAGCCGAGCCCTCGGTCATCGCAACGCTTCCCGAAATGTTTACATACAAATAAGGTTTAGTTCCACGCAATTAGGGTCATCGCTGCGGCGCTTGCCGGTATTGAAGCTTGGTCGCACGTTTTTCCTTGAAGGCTTCTACTAAAACTCCGTGTTCAGCGAAAATTACGCCCACGGTAGCAGAGCACCACCCAAAGCCGGCGTTGGTACATTTGCCAGCGATGTCAAACTCCACTTGTTAAAATGATTCCAGTGCACACAATAGCACGCATAGGCACCCAGAACATTAGTTGCAAGTCGTGAGAACAGACAGCAAGCTAAAATGATCAAGAAGTTGCAATTGTTAGAGCGGTAGCACTGGCCTGTAGACTGCAAAACATGAAGTCCCAACATTATAAATGCGGGTCATGACATAAAATGCAAAAATATTTATAAAAATCCAGTTCTCGGCGTGGCCGAGTGGTTAGCGTGCTGAGCTAGTGATTGGCATGTACCCAGGGACTTAGTTCGAGGCACGCTTGGTGCGTTAATTTTTTTTCTTTTTTTTTTTTTACTTTTTTTTAGGTTTTTTTATGTACCTAACTTGTTTCGTTACTTTTTAATTTTTATCCTACGCCGTTTTTTTTTTCGGGCGAACAGTGCCGCCAGCGCGGAGCGTCCCAGTATGCCGCGTCCCAGTGCGCCCAGTGCCCAGCGTCATACTGGGACCATAATCAGGTATGGCGCTGGAGCGCTGGCTCCCAGTGGCACTGGTTTTTGCAATAGGGGTGGGGCGCATTTGGCAAGCACTCGCAGATTATTACTAGCAGCTTACCGGTATCGCTCAAGAGGAAAGTATACAACAGTTGCATCTTGCCTGTACTTACCTATGGGGCTGAAACGTGGAGGCTAACCAAGAGAGTTCTACTTAAGTTGAGGACAACCCAGAGGGCTATGGAACGAAAAATGGTAGGGGTAACATTAAGAGATAGAAAGCGTGCAGAGTGGGTCAGAGAAATAACTCAAGTTATCGACATTCTAGGGGAAATTAAGAAGAAGAAATGGACATGGGCAGGACATGTAGTGCGAAGAGAGGATAACCGATGGTCGCTGAGGGTAACAAACTGGATTCCAAGGGAAGGAAAGCGTAGCAGGGGGCGGCAGAAAGTTAGGTGGGCGGATGAGATTAAGAAGTTCGCAGGGGTCAGATGGATGCAGCTAGCACAGAACCGGGTTAAGTGGAGAAATATGGGAGAGGCCTTCGCCCTGCAGTGGGTATAATCAGGCTGATGATGGTGATGATATATATATATATATATTCTTTTCGAAACATGCGTTCCAATTATGTACGTAATCATTTAGAGTTGATTTCCATTTCTTTTCTAATATTTTCCTTGAATTCTTGGTTTTTCTTCTCAGGTACCCTTTATTTCTCTTTTTTCTTTTTCTGGCCGCATTTCTGACCTGTTTCCTGTTGTGATGTGCACGCTGCGGCTGCCAACAGTCCATCCCTGGCTCTACAAGCACCAGTGGATTTCCGTTAGATCCGTACTGTACTTGAGACTGGGGATAAGGGACTCCTCGGAGTTTCCTGCCGACCCCCAACCACGCTCAGTACAGAGGAGGAAGATTGCTCTTCCTTTCAGCCTGTCTGATACGGACGCGCCCACGTGCCTGCATGGAGGCGCCTATGGCTGTAGTGCGCAGGTCACTTATGCCTACTGGATCACGTTTCTACGTGTCCAATGGTATTTCGTCGTGGCGTGCCCTTCGATGCCGCCAACTCTCCATCTTGGTTTTTACAAGCACCAGCGGACGACCTGCTGATCTTGTGCTTGAGCCTGATGTTGGTGGGGGCGAGGGTCTCGTCGGAGGGTCCTGAAGAGGGTCCTACCACGCTCTGCACAGGGGAGGGCTCCGTGCTCCTGTTTTGAGCAGAGTGCTTAAGACATGCCTTCAGTTTTCCTGGATGTGCCCGTGATTGCAGGCACTCTTGCCTACAGAGCCAGGTCCGTATGGGCAGAATGCATACTGCTATGAAATGAGTAGAGTTATTTTTTGATTTTTTATTCCTCTGTGATATGTGACATTTTACTTATTTTGCCTTTTCTGGTGCGGTTGTCACACGAGTCCGGTATAGTGGTGCAGTAGTTTTTTTTTATATGAATTTTCCCCCATCGTTTCTCTTACCCGTGCATTTTGCGGTTAATATAATCTGTCATAGTGACGGACGTCTTTTCGCATCAGACTAGATTTAATAGTTTTTTTTTTTCTCTTAATGTTTTGTCTAGGTTTTGCAATTCTTTCTCATCCCCTACCTCTTGTCTGTGGTGTCGGCACTTAATTTTTTTCTTTTACTTGATTCTTCTATTCCTAAAATCAGTATTTTCATCTTTAATTTGTGGACCAACGATTACAATGCCGTAGGAGACAGCAATTCTCTATTGTTCACCTGATTTTTATTTCTTTGTTGGGGACTGTCCTGTTTACTTTTCTACCCCAGTCTCTCTTTTTTTATGCTTTGAGTTTCGTACGTCTGCCTCTCTCTCCGTATTGTTATTTGTCACTTTGTGTGCCCCGCCGGGGTGGCGCAGTGGTAAGACGCCCGACTACTGTGCCGGAGTTCCCGGGCTCGAACCCGACCTCGGCGGCTGCGTTTCGATGGAGGCGAAACGAAGTGGCGTCCGTGTGCTGTGCGATGTCAGCGCACGTTAAAAATCCCCAGGTGGTCGAAACTGCTCCGTAGCCCTCCACTACGGCTCCCCTTTCTCTCTTTCCACTTTCACTCCCACCTTCCTCCTTTCCCTTACGGCGCGGTTCTGGTGTCCACACAGCAAGTGTGACAGATACTGCGCCTTTACTTTCCTGTGAACCAACCAACCAACCAACCAATCACTTTGTGTGACGGTGGTTTTGCTGCTGTTCTTTTCTTTTCTGGTTCTAGTTCGTGTTTTGTTTCACTTGCAGGTCTGGATGCTACCTTCTGGGGTTTTCCTTTTATTCTTCTTAAACCAGCGTGGACCTCCTTTCGACATGGACCTCGTTTGTTTGTTGTTTTTTTTTTGTTTTTTTTAATACCTTCTATCGCTTTTAAAAAAAGTTTCTTTTTTCTCGAGCTGCTGCTCGTTTTTATTTATTTTTAATTGGTTTAAGCCTGGCAAAGCTTTTGCTGGTCCGGGCTCCCCCTCAATTTTTTATGTTTTTTTTCTCAGTTAGAGGGGGCGAATAAAATGGTAAAATGGCCTTAAGCTGTTTAAGGGCAGTGAGAGAGTCTGTGTAAAGATGAACTGCATTGAATGTAGGAACTGGTGGAAGGGAATGTATAGCACTGTAAATTGCTTGAAGTTCCAGTGCCAGAAGGGTGCACGTATCCGCGGTATATGTCACGTGAGTGTTGAGATGCGGATGAGAGGGACTATACACAGAAGTAACTCCTCGCTCGGCAGTATGTGATGCATCGGTATATAATATGCACCCTTCAGGCAGATGTGCGGATGATACCGACGGGGAAGCAGTGGGGCGATTGTCCATGAGCTGGCAGTACGACCATGGATGTAGTGTCTTTAAAGGCTGTAGCTGTAAAGCCTGTTTGCGAGCTCTGTTTGCCGTCCGCTGATCAACGAGTTCAGTGAGCGTATTTAGCTGGGCATACTCCTGAAGTACTGGTATGGGTGTTAGGCGGGGAAGATATGTTATTGCACGCATAGCCTCACGATTGATGGCCTCAAGGGAGTCCCATTGTCTGCGGGAGAGACGTTGAAACTGTGCCTGGTAGATTATACGCGGCTGGAGGACAGAGCGAACAAGCTGGCGGGCCGTGTTAGCACGCGCGCCGCCAGAGTGCATAGCTATGCGACGAATGAGACCTAAAGTAGCGTGAGCGGTCTTACGGATGGCTGTCAGCCACGGGGTGCCCGTCCCAGAGGGATGAAGAAGACCAAGAATGCTAACGGTGTGTACCTGAGGAATTGGGGTATTATCTATCATAAAATTTATAGTGGGAGCTTTCCGTAAGCCAGCTTTATTTCCAATTCGAATGAAACAGGATTTTGTATGCGAAAGAGTTAGGCCCAAAGGAGGGAGGCGAAATGTCAATACATCCAGCGCATGCTGGAGGGCCGCCTGATGGACAGACGTATCTGGGTGACAGCACCATAAGGTTATATCATCGGCATACGCAAGCACGCGTATAGAAGGGATGGCCTCTAGGGCTCGAACAAGTGGAATGAAGGCCACAATAAATAATATAGGGGCGAGAACGGAGCCCTGGGGCACTCCTCTGTTTGAGGGGAAGTGACCAAAGGGCTTTCCATGGACACGCACTCTGAATGTTCTATTTGTTAGAAAGGCGTGAATGGCGAGGAGAAACCTGTGAGGAAGACCAAGAGTTTATAGGGAGGCAAGAATGGCTGAGTGAAATATGTTATCATATGCCTTTGATATATCTGTAGCGATCACAGTTCTAACAAGATGACTGTGCGGAGAGTGGTGAAGCACGTCAGCAGCCAAAGTAGCAAGACCGTCCTCCGTTCCTATTTGCGGGCGGAAGCCAATTAGGGATTCTGGATAACAATCATGGGATTCCAACCACCACGATAAGCGAGTGGCGAGAATGTTTTAGTAAAGCTTGCATATTGTTGGCGTCCGGGAAATTGGACGAAGGGCCAAGAGAGATACTGGGGGATGACCTGACTTCGGTATTGGAACCACAATAGAATGCTTCCACTCGTCCGGCATGACACCAAAATGCCACACGTCATTGAATGCATCAAGCAGGGCCTGCAAAGCAGACCCTTCCAAGTTGCGGAATAAGGAGTTAGGTATGCCGTCGTGCCCGGGAGCAGAGTTAGATTTGAGGCGTTCAATGGAGGCCAGCAGCTCTGCCATGGTTAGGTCAGAAGTAATCGCATCGGGGGGTTCGGTAACCGGTAAGCAAGGTGGAGAAGTTGAGGTGGAATTATAGTGGGGAAAAAACTGTCTGGCCGTCTGTTTTGCAAATGTGTCCTCATCTATATTCATAGCAAGGCGAAGGCTCTATGTGTAGTCAGAAACTTGAGAAGAGCGCTCCATGGCGTGAAACACTCTCCAAAGTTGTCGATTACTCAGCTTGGAGGACAGGCGCTCACACCATGAAGCCCAACGTTGCCTTCCTGGGCGCTTTTCCTACCGTCCCGCACGCGCGGTAGCCCGGTGAAGAGCGGGGATAGCCGATGGGTCATCGGGGTTACAAGCAGCATAATGATCTGCCTGGCGACGCAGAGCCCAAAGATTCAGGAGGGGGATTTCCGGATTTGGCTCGTCTTCATTTGCAGTGGTGGTAATCGTGTGGGACGCAAGAACAGCAGAGAGAGTAGACAATGCTGATGATGGGGTGAAATCAGATAAGCGATTGTCTGCGCGTACAGAGTCCCATGATGTTATTCGTACGCTACGGCGTATTTTACGTATCCGCGAAGGAGTGAGAGAGACAAAGATAGGACTGTGATCACTACCCCGGTATCTGGTTCAACAGCCCAACGAGGGCTACCAGAGCCTAACCACCAAGTCAAATCAGGTGAATAAGGCCCACCTCGTGGACGGGTAGATGTATGCGGGTGGTTTAAAAGATCAAAAGAACTATCTGAAAAGCTTCCCTGGATGTATGCACCCCTGGAAGAATCCGATGGGTAACCCCACGAGGTGTGGTCGCCATTGAAGTCTCCACGGACTAGAATAGAGATACCCGAGTAGGTAGAACGCAGAAAACGAACCCACCCAAGATTAGGAGATGCGGAACCAGGACGGCCATAAAAGGAAACTAGTATAAGTGGCGTGCGTACAGGCTTAACTAGGAGTGCTACCACCTCTTGGCGTGTGTTACACCAGCGTGAAAGGTCGATCGGTGTGTGGGGAATTGAAGTGTGAATATAAATTGCAGATCTACCTAGGCTGAGGGAAGGGGTGATACAACGGCGATCAGGAATGGAAGGTGAATGGTAAGCGCAGAATCCTAAAAGGCGAGGAAGTGAGTTATGCTCTTGAAGTAAGAAGGCCCACGCCTTTAACTTTTTGTCGCGAAAATAGATGTTCACTTCAGAGGCCTTATTCGCAAAGCCTCGACAATTCCACTGCACCACCAGAGACAGTGCATTATCCATTGCGAGGCCGAAGAGCTTCTACGATGAGGGAGGTCACCTGTTCCATAAGGGCTAATATTTCATCCACTGTCGGGGTATTCGGGGTTAACGTGTTGTCTGCACGTGATTGTGGTTTGATGCTTATTGGAGGTGATTCATTTGAAATCTTATCACGAGGTATTATAGTTCTTCGAGAGGGGTGAGAGCGACGCTGTTCTCGGAGCTGGGTGAGTTCGTCTAGACGTTGGCGAGCCACTGCAATGGCATTGTCTAAAACAGCGTCTTCATCTGAGGCATCCACATGTGATTGGTGCACTGGCCGTTTTGGTGTACCATTTGATCCACGAGGGTGGGTCGCTTGTGCGTATGAACCATGCTGAGATGTATGATGAGCAGGTGGGTCAAGTAAAGGAAGTGCAGGGAAGTCGGTTTCATCACATGTAAGAGCAGCGAAGCGATTACTTGTAGGAATATCTGCTTTTCCAGGCGGCTTGCGCGACGGCCTCGTTCGCTTCTTCTTTGGACAAGCGGTGGAGCGCATGTCATGGTCCGCCGATTTGCATAGGGAACAAAGCGCTATTGGTTCATTCATGTCGACCACAGCTGCCGGATTAGGGCAGGTATTTTGCATGTGCCCTTCTTTATGGCAGTGATAACAAAATATACGATGAGGTCGGAAGGGCTGTGGTTTGATAATCGCACCATAATAGGTTAGGTACTCAGGCAAAGTCAGCGGGCCTTGTAGGGTGAGTAGGTATGAACCCCGGCGCCCCAGAGGCCGTGCTTGCAACACTGCGTGAGTTGAACAGCGAATGTTTGCCCGCACCTCCTCAGAAGGACTTCTGCTGTCAACATGGTAAACGCCGCAGCGGAATGTGTCAGGGCCAGAGGCAAAATATATTTGCACTGGGACATGCTCATTCGCATCCAGGGGAATTTGAGTTACTGCACACATCTTCTGGGCGTCCACCAAAGATGGCAAGTTCACCGTAATGGTGTTCGATGGGCGATGGACGACAAATCCACAGTAGTTAGTAGAACCTAGAACTTGGTCAATTGTGGCTTGGACACACCGGGGAGGGATAGTCATTATATCAAAGCGCAATGTAGGCTTGATGGTGACGCGGAACGAGTTAGCAGGAAGTGGAAGCGAGGCTCGACTCACTGGCGGCATCTGTGGTGGTGTCAGGGGCTGACACGCTGTATTTGGCCTTGGAAGGGAAGACTGAATCGATGCGACGGGCACAATTCCTTGAGGGAGGGTTACAGGCACAAAGGCGGCGGAGCAATCCATGGGACAAGCCGAAGTCGTTCCATCCGAAGACGAAGCAGACTGGGGGCATGTAGGCGTTGATGATTGCGTGGACGTGGATGTTGCGCCAGGTTGTAACACAGCAGAAATCCGCACAGCTGTCGTCGGCGGAGCAGGCCTGCGCCTGAGGGATCCGGTTGGACTTTCTTACTTGAGAAAGGGCCCACCGAGGCGGAAATCGCTCCACAGGGGCGTCTTCGTCATTCGTTCTTACGGAGGGCACTGTCCTACCCACACAAAACGACAGTAAATAGGCGAAACAAGATAAGTGAAGATTCTTCGAGGCGCCGCGACAGGGAGCGATGCGCATACCACACACATGTTCGCAGTGCTCTAAACGAGGAGTTCACAAGCTGCACCATATCATTTCACAAAAGCGCAGAGAGCCCGTTGACTGATTCCCAAACATCTTGGGTGGATATGTTCATAAGAATTTTGCTCGCTTATTACGAACCAGTCATAAAATTCTAGAGTGGTTGAATTGAAACAGATCTTCAAAAGCTCAAGCACAGATCTCATATTATGCCGAGCTTAATCTGTAAGGGGACTGTCTTTGTTAAGTCGGTAACAGAATTTGCACAGTGCACATAAATGTTCATCATGCAGTGCAAAGCAAGTCCCGAATGAATGGGGATAGAAGCCAACGCGAAAACAAAAGATATGACACCAAAACGCAGGCGCCGACTAGCAACTGATATTCATTGATGAACAGAAGGAACATATAGTCGCAAAAACCTAATACCACAAGTCGGGCTGCTATCAGTCTGATAAAAGATAAGAAATGTACTCTTTTTAACGCGGAATAGGAGCCTGTGATACGCGTTTAAAGCTGTCAGCAATTCGTTTTAGAAAAAACTGATACGTCACAGTGGACTGTGAAGTGTGGTGAAAGGTGTGGCAACAGGCCGAGAAATCACGAATTAAAGTGGTCGTCGAGTGAGACGGTTTCTTCTTCAGCGTAATAGATGGAGCGCTGACGCATTCATCAGTGATTTCAAGTCACGTCCCCAGAACTGCTGCGCAACGTACGCAAACGCGTGAAAAGCGACACAACACAGGCGCACCATGCGCCGCAGTCCTGAGTACTATGCCGAACCAACTCGCCCCTGAAGCTGCGATTTTTAAGTCACGTCCTCGTTGGCACGCTGTTCTTTATCCCTATCCATAATATACTAACTAGCCTGCCAGAATGCTCACTAGGAAGTTTTTAGATGTGGGCTGCCTTTATATTTTCCTGCACGTTTTCACTACTTCCACCTTCTCTATATTATAAACTGACCAGCCTAGCAATTTTCACTCTTCGCTACCAGCGCTTTCATGTTCTGCAGAGTTCTAGAGGTGCGCAGTCACACATGACTTAAAGGCTGTAGAGAACCTAATATTTATTTTCTCCTCGAGTAACTTCGCACTTTCGCAATCAATATCTTTTTTTTTAAATGGCATTGGTTGAAGATGAGCATGCTAAACATTTTACCTGGCTATCAGGAGCTTTCTTCAATGTCGCAAGTCTTTATTACACATCTGGGTTTTCCATGTGGTTCTCATGAAAGCTAATGTACCAGCGCTGGCTGTCTTTTAATACCCTCACTGAGCGCGCAATTTATTTCATTTATTTGTTTCATGCTCAGTTGAAGCATCGACAAAATCTGTCACAAAGTTGCTATGTGTACATATCTAAGATATGGCTAATCCTAAAAAATGATTGAAAAGTTAACTGGAGGGTTGCGTAAGCAATACTGCATGTCTAGAACAGTTTGGAACACTTACGTAACCTTTCGTAACCGTGTGGAATAAATATTTTAATGTAAAGAAGGAGGAGGAGGAAACAACATTATTTAATGTACTATTAGTTGTAGAGAATATCCTGGAACAGGGTCATCAAGGCCAACTGGTCTTTCATGTGGTCAGAGGCTAACCAGCCCCGCCACGTTAGGGGAATGTCAATGTAATTGATGTAGATCTCGAAAACAGCAAGTTACATCGTTTCCATAAACTAGTTCTTACGTGATGTATTTTCGTAGTGCCCGAAAACAAAACCTCGGGCAATAAAATGCTTGATAGCGGCGCAACAACAAAGTTTTGAGACCCGTCCCGGATTAAACAAAAACGCTTTCCTTCCTTAAGATGGTTCTCTCCACTGAAGCTTTCAGTGCGTACTGGGCGAATTATTTAGGACGGCAGCTGGACCCGTGAGAGTGTTTTTGCGGGCCAATTAAAAAAGGTATGTTATGCGTAGTTAAAACAACGTCGCTAGTAGTATTTGGAGCAATCTGCATTTGCTTTTACACTTCGTTCCTCAAGCCAGTAAGTGACAGTTAGTTACTTCGCGTTTACTAATTATTTGCTTTTTGGTAATAAAAAGTAACAAAAACTAGGTTAGATGACTTTAAAAACCTATCCGATGTGTTCAGAGGTCAAGGCCGTGAAGTTATCAGAGCCCCACATCTTAGTGTTCATTAGATCATAGGATTCATCTTAATGGCAAGTGTTTCATTTCGTTTTATTATTTCCTGGCAATATCAACAATTACGTTACCCCATAGATAACAATCGCTCGCTATTGTCGCTCCGTTGCCCTGGCTGCCGCTACAAACAAGGCTACCACAAATGGCGATTTCCGCTGGTCGCTCCAGAGCATGCCTTTCTGCCCCGGGTGACAATTTTGAATAGGTTTTGAAACGGGACAGGTTGCGCGTATACCGCTGGTCGTCTGGAGCAACCCGGGGCCCTCTAGCGCGACTCGCCGGCCAAAATCGGATCTCGCCGAAAGTTCCAGTCGATGATTTTGTCCCTTCCCGAATTTTTTGGCTATTTTTAGCGTTTGTAGATGTATCGGTAAAGGGACACTGGCATCATCGCTTTTTTTTTGTTTTTGAAGTTTATCAAAGTAAGTCTATTGAAAATCTTCTGCGGCGTTAAAATTGTGCGAAAGCAAGTTGCAGAGGACCACACTCACCCATATTTATCAACTGCACAATTTCCCCTTTGGGATGCAACTTCAACTTGCGGAACTGGCTCAGCATTACCTTCGCCGCGCAATCTGAACGTTCCGCTGGTCGAGCAAGGGTGATTCGCTCTGTGTCCGCTTTGGTTCCTGTATTCGGGTTCGGGCGCCGAGCTGCAATCTACTAGATGAAATCGCCATACATGTGCAATTGCACAGGCCAGGGGGGTCAGTTAAGCTCTTTACTACTAAAGCATTTTATTGTCTCATCATCGCATCCCCTTATTTTGCTTCCCAGGACGCATCAATATGCCTGGGAAGTATCAATGCCTTTGAACGTCCGAGGACATTCAAAGGCAGCTTGAGCAGGCTCTGAGGCACGGCTAAGGCTCGCGCTAACAGCAGATTTCAACTCTTAATGAGAACTCTTATTATTACCTTGTTATGTTTTTATTCTTTGTACTGAAAGAGGTACAGCAAATATTTGTTACCGGCTGGCTTCAAAACGTTTCTTTTCTAGTGGACCAAGATCAGCTACCCTTTTCGGCAATTCCTTATTATACACTGCCCTGATTGCTTTTACAACTCTAGGCAAAACGTCCGTATACATTTTTACGTTGAAGTTATCCCAGATCCGCTCCGCCAATTTTGTATCGTTTGCAAATTTTTTGAACTTTTCTGATTCGAAGTGAACGAAGCTTGGTGACGTAGTTGTGTTCAGCTCGAATACGGTGATGAAAACAGAGTGGGCTCCGAAAGCGAGTTCACCTGAAAAGAAAAGAATATACTGAGGGCAAGTCTTCCATTTAGAAGGTTATGCATTGCTTTTAATGAGCAGTTGGGATCGCTTAAAACATAAAAGGCTGCTAAACTTCCAAAGTCAAAGGTCAATGGTCGTTCACTGTACAGCGTGATCAAGCATTATTGCTACTTTGTGCTAGGATAGGGCAAAATTGAAAAATAACACAATACACTATGCTCTAACGAAGGGCCCACACACTCAGCCTCTCTGACCGGTTGCACATGCCATGACGGCAACAAGGACAGTTCGATGAGACGCCCCTGTGAGAGCCCCTCCATTTTGTCCCCGGTTACCCACATGGCATTAGCACGGTGCAATACACAGCAAAGCGGCCTGTCTCCTTAAACATTGCAAACGCAGTTTCTTCAAATCCTTCTGTCTCCTTCGCCTATAATTCAGCTGCGCCATTACTTCCTGACTGATTTGATAAAGTTGTATATAATCTATGGTGTATACTGAAACGACATTCTTGAAATGACTGTCTGTTTGGGTTCTGCGCCACGGCGGACCGGTCTCTAAGAGAGCTCCGAACCAACCATGGCCTAACCGGTTTCAGTTCCACAGCGAACAGGTCATTCAGGCTTAAGCGTTATGCAGGGCCATTATAAACCTCTCCCAGGTTTTTAAGGATGGGCAACGTAGGTATGAGATTGATACCGGATCCGTATGTTGTCATGAAAACCGATTTGGCATCATGCGGAATTTTAATCGTGCGGGATTGTTTTATTGCGTAGCACTACTAGCCACAATCACGGATTTCGCCGATGTCTGTCCGAAGCCGCTCATTCTCTCTCTCTCTGCGTAAACTTGAAGGGGAAAAAGAGAAGGTGGCGCCGCGCCCATCGCGCGGCTCAACGTTGAGGAGGCGAAGCGGCCTCACAGCACCAGCTCTCTCTCTCTCTATCCATCTGTCTCTTCCTGAACTTGGAGAGGAAGAAAGGAAAGTGGCGACGCTTGCATCACGCGACTTATCACTGAGGGGGCGGAGGGGCCGCATAGATGCACCCAGTGAGAGAGTAAGACAGTGAGAGAGGGGCGTGTCGCCGGCATGGCGGCCTGGCGGTCCTGACTGGGCAGCGTTGCACAAGCCTGTGTTACTCCGGAGTGAGCGGTCGTTTGTCGCTCGCTTCTCCTTTACTGCACGAATTTTCTTTTTCTGCCTAAAAAATTACAGTTTGCTCCATTCATGATGCAAATATGTATATCAACCTTGGTTTTGAGAAAAACAATGCAGTTGCAATAATTTTGCGAAATGTATGATACCCCATGCAGTTAAGGGTATTTTTTCGAAGTTATAAAATTTCTCAAAAGTAGCTCTAACTGAATGATATTTACATAACTGATCAAAAAACAGCAATTTCATGGCAAAAAAATTTTTAGAGTTCCAAACAGACCGAATCTAATGAAATTATGACTGTAGCACATATGGCACCCATCTACAACTATGGTATTATCTGCAAAGCTTTGTCAACGAGAAAACTTCGCGACGTATTCCTTCCTCCTACAAACTAGAGAAGATTGGATTTTTCCTTGACAGTCAGTGAGCTGTATAGAGATCTCTAGTGCACTTTCACTTTGACTACCACAGAATGTCCAAAGAGCACAGGATCCAACGTTTTGGTCTGTTATACACTGTTATATTCCTACTTTGACTAGAATCAGTGTCTAATAAGGAAGGGGAAACAATCTGAACTCGAAAAAGCAGGTAGAATCATTCGAGTACAATGAATTTATTTCTTGCTTTTGAAATTATGAAACGCCATAAAGTGACAAAAATGAGCCCTAACTGCATGGTGTATCATATCTGATACGCGAGTAAATAGCGTTGTCACAATGTAGTCTAAAGGATTATTGCGCTGATGATGCTGTTAACAGGCAAAATAAATCCCAATAATATCCTAATAAATTTCTGCGAGCGCATCTACTATGTCTAGTGAAACAAATGTTCCCTCTACCTACCGAAGTTCTGCAAGAAATGTATGCCACCTTGTTTCACATTTGGAATTAAAATAGCTAAATAATTAAGCGTGAAGATTCAGTTACTGTGCACAAAAGTTCCAGACAGTACATACTGTGGTATTAAATATTCAAAATTTCTTTTCTTGCTATAAAAAAAAGGCAATCTACCGTATCATATATGATAAAGGGGCTAACTTTGGTATCTCTCTCCTTGCACCAGTCACTGCTCAGCCTTCACGGACAGCAGAAGTTCACGCGCGGGGATCCCTGGATCTCGGCTCCGAGCAGCTGGCGCGTCGTGAAGCAGCTTGTCTCCGCGCCCTAAATGGCGCGGGCCTTCAAGTGCGTTCCCCTCTCTCTTTCTCTCTCCCTATGATCCCACCCAAGACCTTAAGGCTGTAGAGCAGTGCACTGTAAAATGCTACGTTGTACCTGTTCTCACTCATTTCTGAAGATGGTGCAAGGAAAGCTGAAGACGCGGCTGCGCCTCGCGTTTGCTTTGCTTCGCAATGGATGACGCCTGGCCGTCTGGCACTGCGGCGCTGAAGTACAACGGTCACGAAGGCAGCGGTGACGTCACTCTACTAATTCACGCAAGAACCTCATAAGAAAATGTAAAAGAAACCTATAGCAGGGATAAGGAGTGCTACGCACCTACTTCGCATTTGGTTAAATACGCAAATCTACAGTATTTTAAAGAGATTCCCGCACATAAACATTCTGTGACTTACACTTGTCAGCTTTGCAGCCTGGCTTCTCACCGAGGTAGATTAAAAGTAGAGCGGGGTTGTTTGCAAACGAATGCGGCTTGATTCGTGCTGTGACGGTGAAGTTCTGCACGATATTTTTGCCGTACAAGAGAGCTCCAGTGTAGTTGATCTCCATTCCAACAAGGTTCAAGTTACACCGGGCACTCAGGTGACGCAGGATGCGGTCGACTTCAACGCAACAGTCCTGCAATATGTACACCTTTATATCTCACCTTGTTACCAACATGTTTTTTTTTTATTTTACTTGCAAAAGATAACAAATACTTATGCCTCCAGTTAGTGACAAATAATGCCAAATAGTTCAGAGCAATAACTGTATAATATCCCTCCCTCATTATCTCCTTGTTTAAACGTCTCTCCGGTCCTCTCTCCATGATCTCCAAAATGGAGAAGTGCGCAACGCTGTAACCGATACATTCATGTCAGCACAATTCGGTCTCGCACATAACGCATAAGCAGAGCGATGGCCGGCGGCTATTACGGCGCGCGTATACTTTTTAGATCTACTAACAACCCTCTG
This sequence comes from Amblyomma maculatum, assembly GCF_055883805.1. Lineage (NCBI taxonomy): Eukaryota > Metazoa > Arthropoda > Arachnida > Ixodida > Ixodidae > Amblyomma > Amblyomma maculatum. The sequence goes on from NC_139354.1 coordinate 88,115,776, forward strand.
AAATTTTTAACATGCCTCTGAAGGGATCGCTCGGCCGGAGTCATTTCGCAGGTCTTAGCATTTTGTCTACTTACTTACGGCGCAACAAAAACCATCGGTCTCGCCACTGGAGCGCAAGATGAATCGGGTTTGCTTGGATTAGCTTAGCCTTAGAGTATGTATACTCCGTTTCATACATCAAGTGCAACACTGCCAAAGCTAGGGTGGCTAGAACTTTTTGAGGTGTGCAAAGCGGCCGGCGAAAGCTGCCCGCAAAGCGCGCCGATGCCGCGTGGGGGCGCTGAAGACAGCGGCGCCGTCAGAGCAAGCAGCCCGGCGCATTGCTGCAGTAGCGTTGTGCACGTGGTAAGAACGCATCGCACGCGCTGCTTTTTGCGTTCTGAAATTTTTTGGTTATTTTGTTGTCGGCTCGGCTTTGAGAATGCCACCAACAGCAAAAAAAAAGAAGACACAGCGCTGGTGCTTCGTGCCTGGATGCAATTCTGGGTACAGATCTTCAACAGAAAAAGTGTCCCTCTTCCGAGCTCCAAATTCGGAAGAGTTATTCGCCAAATGGACCAACGCCATTCCCAGGGCTGATAAGCAACTGGAAGAGAATTCTGCTGTGTGCGAGAAGCATTTTGACGCAAGGTATGAACTATTTTATCCCACGGCGCGCTTTTTAGCGCTGTATATGCGCATTCTCAGGTGCTTGCCTTAGTGGCCGCTGGTGCTGTCTTGATCGTCAGGTGTTATTTGTGTTCTCGTATACAGACTTCAGTTCATGCATGGTTCTCTTCGTTCTTTCCTTGATAGGTTTATTGTGCGGAACTTCAAGCACAACATAAACGGGAAGGAGGTCTTAGTGCCCCGAGCTGTTCCTGTCCTAAAAGAAGATGCGATTCCAACCATCTTTCCGAACCTACCTAAATATTTGAGCAGGACTCTGCCAAAGGAGAGAAAGCGAAGGAACGTTGGGGAAACTGCTGTCCCGACCAAAAACAGTCGCACAGATGATATTCTGGAAACAGCATCGGCGGCAGAAGACGATGCAGATGTTTCGCAAGAGGCATTACACTTCTTGGCATCCCTAAGCAGTGGGCTTATGCGCCCAAGTGAGCTCTGGTCATTACAGAAATTTGAAGACCAGAATGTTGTGTCGTATCAGACAGCAAAGTTTATTAGACACGCAACTCCTCCTGTGGTGCAGAACAAGATAGTTGTGTTCGAAATGGGAGACAATGCAGGATCTTCCATGTGCAGCGTCTTTTTGGGCGGACTTCTTCACAAGAAGACAGAGGTTGTTACATTGCAAGAAGCTCAAGACATGTTGGTATATGCTGACGCACTTCTCATGTGCAATGGAGTTGGAGAATCGAGCAAATTCCAGCCTGTTAATCTGACAGCAGTGGCAAAAGTGACCCAAAATCACGTGTACTCCGTTGCTTGCAATGGATCCTTATCTTCATCACAAGGTATGCTATGCAATTATTTCGTAGAATGTGTGTCTAGAAGGGAAAATTGGTGCCTTTACCTCAGATGAATCCGCATGAGCTGATGTGTTTGTTAAAAACGCATTTTTTTTTTATGTCCAACAGATGCCCCTACTGAAAGGTGCTCCGCATGTAGAGCATGCAGAAACACACTTATGGCTCGCCTTTTGCGCCTTAAGAAAAAAGTAAAACGCCCACTGGCAAGGACGGCTCCGCTAGCCTCATTAGCTGCAAAGCGACTGAAACAGGCAGTGCGCACTTTGAAGCGGAAAGGCCAAAAAATCCAGACTCTGAAAGATAGCTTGACAGAGCTCCGAGAAAAAAAACTGCAAAATCGAGAAAACTGTCTTCGAAGAAAAGGTGGGCCAAAATGCTTTAATTATACTACATTTACTTATATGCACATAATAACAAACTGTCCGTGTACTCTTAGAACAAATAAAAAAATATATATATATTTTTTTTTCAGCTGAAAAAGCTTCCAAAAAAGCAGCAAGCTGCTGTTCGTGCTTGTTTTGAAGCCTGCAATCGAAAGTCTCGGCGTGGATACCGTTATGACAAGGAATGGCTTCTCGAATGTATAATTCTAAGGATGAAAAGCCCACGCCTCTATGAACACCTCAGAAGCCACAAGATTCTGGTTGTTCCCAGTCGTGTTTGCCTACAAAGGTACATTAAGGTATGTGGCTCGACGTGTTATACAAGTCCAAGTGGTGACATTATTGAATTTTCAGGGTTTCAGAGCTTCTTATGGATTTAATGCCAAACTTCTGGCATGTGTGAAGTCAAAAGCCCAGGATATAGACGAAATGAAAAGGCATGGTGGTCTAGTCGTTGATGAAATGAAGCTTTCAACCCATCTTGACATGACATCGTCAAAGCACATAGAAGGTTTTGTGGACCTGGGAAAGTACACTGAGGAATGTGACAAAAGAAAAAAAGCTGACCACGGCCTGGTGGTAATGTTTCAGCCGTTTGTGGGCAAATGGACTCAAGTTATTGGTAAATGAATTTCATTATTTCACAATTTTCATAGCAAATCACATGTTCTCATTCAATGTTTTTCCTGTCTTAGGTGTGTTCGCTTCCAATGGAAATGTGAAAGCAAGGCTTCTGGCAAAAATTATTCTGGAAGCAACGATTTTGAGTGAAAAAGCTGGTCTCCGTGTCGATTATATTTGTTCTGATGGTGCCCCTTGGAATCGATCTATGTGGAACATCCTAGGTGTACGTGGGAACTTCAATGATATAAGGTGCAGAGTCGTCCACCCCTGTGACAAGGGCAGATTTCTCCATTTTATATCCGATTTCCCACATCTTGTCAAATGTGTGCGCAACATGATGAAGAAACAAGGTTTCAACACCCACAATGGACGGGTATGCTTTTCAGAAACTTTGTTTGAAATTTTGGCACATATTCATAAAAGTTTCCTCATTGTTATCATTTCTGATGCGAAATTCACCATTTTACAGGCACACTGGGAACACATTTCAACAATGTGGAAGCTGGACAGTGGCAGTGTCACCTTGAAGGTTGCACCAAAGCTTACGAGGTCCCATATATTTCCTAATGGGTTCGAGAAGATGAGGGTAGACCTTACTTTTCAAGTCTTTAGCGCCCCAGTTAGGAATGCTTTGGCCTTCTACAAAGAGCAAATTGAGAACAGCTACCCAAACAGCGACCCGACAAAAATTTTTATTGGGCTCATGGCTGATCTGATTGAGGCCATGACATCCAGATTCCCAGCAGAAGCCTTAAGGTAGGCTCAAATTTATTGGCACATTTCTCTCAGTTGTTAACCAATAAATTTATGTGCATTCCGTAATGGTGTTTCAGACCTGGCAGCAGGAACGAGAAAACATTGGTCGAAATGCTGCACTTTCTCGACCATTGGGAGGGCCATGCTAAAGGGCTTGGATTTTTAAGCAGGAGCACGTCAGTGGGTCTGCGTGTGACCCTCAGTGCAACCAAGAGCCTACTCGACTACCTCACGGGGAAAGTCGGATATAAGTACCTCATGACCGCGCACCTCAGCCAAGATTGCCTTGAACGGTGTTTCGGGATTGTGAGACAGGCAGGTGGGGCCAATGATCACCCGACTCCGGCCCAGTTCATTGTCATCATGAGGTATTACTAATCTTGCTGTTTTTCTGCCATATTCAGTTTGTTACCTTGCATGCATCATATACACTGCATATTTAAATTGTTTACACTTGGCTTCAAAGATGAGTTACTATTCCGTGCTTACTTTCAGGTGCCTCAGTTTCTATAGTCTTGCCAGAAGTCCCAAAGGAGGCAATGTGCGTGATGGCGTGGTTGAGTCATTGTTATCTGTAGAGGAACTACTGAATGAGACCGACGGTGGAGAGCAAGAAGAAGAAAGCCGACCACTCCAATGCGATGCAGCTGAAGTGTCTGTGGACCATGCTTCCTACTCAGCTGAACGAAGTGATGCCCGCCTTATATATTATATCGCTGGCTATGTGGCAAGGAAACGTGTGTTGTCTGTCGAATGTGAGGACTGCAAGGATGCTTGCCTAATGAAGAAAGAAGACGTGCCCAGCTCCGATTTGCCCGCAGAAGCATCGATGCTGTGGGACCTTGGCGGGCTTTTGTATCCCACACACTCCCTGTACAACCTTATTATGACACTAGAGAACAAAATTACTAGCTTTTTCAGCAGAACTTGTCTCCACGCTAAGTCGGTGACTGACATGTGGAAAATGATTGGCGAAACAACAAAAATAGGCTGCCCCCAGCACTCACCTACTCTGACGAATTCTGTAGTTAAATTTTACTGCTTAACCCGGGTTCACTTCTTTTTGAAAGGGGTAAATCAAAAGGAAGATGAAAGGAAAGCCAAGAGAGTGAAGCCATGCGTGCTTTAGCGGGCTGCAGAATAAGGGAAAACTGCCACACTTCATTCTCTAGACACCTGAAGTCTTTTTGGGGTACCATCATGTACACATGCCGGCGACCGTATTTTCACATAATGATAGATTTAATAAACAAGTATTCTGTCAGAAACACGTCTTTTTCTGTTTTGCTGGGTAAGTGCACTCATCTCTTTTTTTTTTTATGCTCCACGAGCTACATTTCCTTGGAGCATTTCTTAGGAGAGGGAATTCAAAAACGTTCGACTGCTCAGATTACAAAGCATTTAAAAGAACTCAATGGGGCGAAAAATTAATCTGTAGCCCTCCAGTACAATTTTGCCATTTCCTTTTGGCCTCGGCAAGAAAAACCCCACTAATTCTTTCACGATACAAACGCACTGCGCGACACAGAGTAGTCTTGCCATGTAATCATCTAAAGAGCAAAAGAAAAGCATGCAACACCTTCCGCATATGTTGAAATTTTCCTCACCGTATTAGCGCGAATTTGCATGCTCTGTTTACATCACATGAGCTTGAAATTGAAGCTCTTAAGAGGCAGATTGTTATTAGCTTCTAGTCGACATGTGGACTTCGAAGAAAACCACCGTAGGAGGCAAAGGTGGTGATAATAAACAAAAATGCCACACATTGTTGAGGAAGCCGAGATGAAAGCAAATGAATTAAAATCTGAAGGCATTAGGAGCGAATCACCCTAGCAGCGCGGAGAAGGATGGGCGTTCTAGAAAGGTGTCTGAGGGTCTGTGTCAGTTACTTTTCATGCCAGCACACAAATTGAACCTTATGAGTGGTCCAGCCGCCGTTAAATTAAACCTCCGCAAATTTATGCCGAAAAAAAAATTGATTCTCGCAACTGCGTGTCGTCTGCTCTAGACAGAATGCCGTTCTGATTGGTGAATATTTCTTAACTCGGGCCTCATAATTGTTTTGTGTCGACAAACCACCGTCACCGAGCCATTTCTCACCTTCAGTGGCATTCTAAAGCCAAACCACGGTGCGCAAATCATGCAATTATGCGCAGTCCGCGCACTTGCCCCCATGCATGAGCAGCGACCGCGGATAGCCACCCTAACAGCGCCCTTAGCATCAGCGCCCCTGGCGGCATCGGTGAGCAGCGGTGCCATTTCCGGTAATAGAAACGCGCCGCGCTTTTCACACCTGAACAAGTTCTAGCCACCCTACCAAAGCTACAGCTCTTGCTCGCGCTCTCCGTATCCGCGATGAAAAATAGTGCCTGCTCTTGACGAGGGGAAATGATAGTTGGTTTGTCTGCAAGCTTAATGCATCTTACATTTGCCATCAACTTCATGAAAAGCACCTTTATTAGGGAGAAAGGGTCGGATTCGGTGAATGTATATATTTTTTATGTGGTTTTCGTTTGTGCCGCGGTTTTGCTGCCCCGCAACCTTGCCAGCTGTGCCACTAGATGGCGCTGGCTGTGCCTTCCACGCTGCGCATCTCTTTTTGAGAAAATGGTTCTTCGGTGCGCATTTTTTCTACAAGATCCGCACTGCGAAGATGTCTATGCACGCGAAGCAAGTTATTGTAAATGTGTATGCTCGGAACAGAGCCCGTTTCCGCAGGAACCACTCGGCCACAGAACGAGCGCGTAGTGATATGCTTCCTGTTTTTTTTTCTTGCAGACTACTTGCGTAGCTTTCGCTGCGTTGTACTTGATGTATGAAACGGAGTATAGTGGCGAACCTACTTTGCCTTTGATTAACCACGGAAATGGGCTGTAATGGTTTGCCAACAATAACGGCTATTTCTGTTCTTCACCTTCGTTACGCCAGAAACTAAACATGGATAAAATACACATCTTTCGCCGAGATGACACTAAATTTTTCTTCTCTAAAACCTTTCTGCAACATCGGAATGCACAACATAGCGCAATAATGCAACACTAGAAAGGTTACCAGATATTTCAAACATATTTTTTATACCCGGTGTCGCGGCATTATCTCAATATTTTCGACAGTTCCCTACTTTATACTTCAATGCTTGCAATGGCTGCATTGCTGGCGCCCTGACCGACTTTTTCCGAGCTTTCACTAAAATATTTTAATGCATTCTTCTGAATTAATTTCCCGAGCTGATTACAACAGCCTCCAGACCCTACTGCATTGACCCCTTATTGATATTGCAGTCCTATTTCATTGGCAAGCTCATACCGTATGATACTGCTCCACATATTCCTCGCGGAATCTGCATTTCGATCCAGACGAACCCAGGCGTAGTGCGTGTACACATCTAAAGTTATTTGAAGCGATGGTCTGCATCTTGCGATTGTGTAGATCCACACCTTTGCAAAGTGACTAATGCAATGAAAGCTAAACCCGCCGGGCTATTTTTAAATGCTGAAGTGTGTAGGTGTAATTTAACAGTAAGACAGAGTGTTCCGCCACATCCAGGTTTGGAGCCCAGAGAAGAAACCTTCAAGCTGAGATGCGTGCGCTCTTATCGCCTGGACTGTCATGCTCACCATGTACCCCTGCTACACGTATGTGTAATTTTGTGGGCTAGCGATGAGCGCATCTAACTTCCGGAAGATGAATAACTAGCAGTTTTATCGTCTCGTCAAGAAATTGGTAGTTTTTTGCAGTGTGTAGCCGTACAAGGACGAAGACGGAGAAACACGTCAGACGCATAGGTAGAACTATGGAAAACCAACTAGCCCGACAGCTTGTCCTCTTCAAGAAATTGGTGTACTTGCTTTCCGAATCGGTAAGAACTTATTGCGAGGTGGTGTGTGCTCCACTAAAGAATCGGCAATTCTTCCGCAACCATTGATTTGTGGCCAGTCAATGCTAGTAAATCTAGTCTAATTTTGGCGCTCAACTGCGACGACCACTTTTCTCTGCTCGGTGGCGTGCGTATCAACGCAGAATACATACATGCCCTTGCCGCAATGCTTTTCAATAGCATCGGCTCGGGTTGTCTCATATTTAGCTCTAGAAGCCTAGCAATAGGAAATCGATCAGGTCTCGTCACCCCGCCAGGGTAGTAGATAGTCGGACAAAGACAGTTCCGTTTCCCAGGTACCCCAACAATGGCTTAAAATTGTTTTTCTGGCAGCTATTATGTTGTGCTTGCAATAATACAGATCAGTTAGTTTACTAAGCATAAATGCATGCTCGACATATTAACAAAAGGAAACAGTATGTGGACGAGTCCGATGAACAAATATCGGTTTCACACCCAAACAGTTTTTCTTTTCCAAATTTGATTCCTGCTTTGTCAAGGCAAATCAGTATAACTTGTTACAAAGAAAAGCACAGAAAGTAAACAACCTTCCGTAAAAACATATTCTGTGTTATTACACTTCGACAGCAACTGTAAAATAAAAATGAGTATAATGAACACGGCCTGAAAAGTGCGCACAGAGACGGCACGAACTGTGACCTCCATTCATCTTTGAAAATAAGCGCTGAACAGACAAATATAAGCTTTTTATGAAGTAAGATGTGTGCTTCTGATTCTCCGCCAAAACAAGAACCGAATTTGAGTTTTCAAAAGGTAATAATTGCACCAAAAATATTGGCGTTTATCAGCACGCGTATATCTTCTAAATTTAGTCTTCTCGGCGCCAATGGGAGGTGCCCAAGTCAGTCCAACTTTTCCGCAGGGCGTATATCATCTATAAAATGCTGAAGAAAATCGTATAGGAAATGAACGCGTCGACGTTACCTTTCCCACTGTGGGCTTCAGCCTAGCGTGCATGTCCAACACCCTGCCTTCCGTGAGGTTGAAACGGTACAGGGTACTGTTTTTCGCAGCCTCCTCGTCGCGGACAGTAAAATAAGCTCCTTGCAGTGACAAGTTTGCCGGACCGAGGTCAGCAAGCAGTGTGGAAAGAACTCTTTGCTGGTCTTTGACGTTGTTACCTCCGGAGCAGCATTCACCTAGACAAAAAAACTTCAAGTACGATCTAGCTTCATCATAGGAGTACACGCGATTGCAACTTTAACATCACATTTTAATTACGACAATAATTTTTATATTTTCTTAAGTTGTTTTTCAAGGAAAGGGGAGGAGAATGACAGCGCAGTATCTCTCTCGCTTAGCGCTGGATACCTCAACTCGCAGAGGCACATAAGTCGCAGGTTAGAATCCCTATCGCGCAGTAGCCTCCAACTAAACTTGCAGATGGCGACTAAACGGCAAGCCAAATGGTGTGACATCACCTAGCGCTGCACAAGCAATGATGACGTTGCAATTTTAATACCAAATGAGGCCCACGTTTTCTCCAATATAGTTCAAAAGCATTGCTTTTTGGGCTTGTTGGCGCATGAACATACCGATATTGTAGCGCAAAACAGGCAAGACACGCGATAAGACCGAACAACACAACTCTAACTCCTCATCACAGCAGATCACCTTGTCTTTTGGCAACGAGTAATATAAATCCTTATTGTCAACAGAAAAAGCATTAATGTTGCCACCAGGTACGTCTCGAACAAACACTATGATTTCGTCAGAATTCTCAACACCGAAAGGGTCATCATTCCGTAAAAGGTTTAACCTTTCTTGCAAATACATGGTAACCGTTTTCGGCCATGTGCCATTTTCAGATATGATAACCCTGAACGGTTTTTCTGGGTTATGGGTTTTAACGCTTAAAAAAGCCTCTAAAAATCTTTATTTAACTCTCCTATTGCCTTGGCAGGCTTCCTGAGGTTGAACTGGAGTCCCACCTTTTAGCTTTCGCTTTTGCTTTTAATATAGCCACATCGTCACGCAAGTCAAAATCGGATGACACAGCCTCGCTGGCCTTAGAAGAGTACAGTTCCAAAGGGGAAACGGCAAAACCACCTTCTTTGTCCTATTGAAGCACGGGAAGTCCATGTTCTCGTATGTAGTTCTCGACGCGCCTGAGAGGTAGCTTAGCACTCTACGCCGGGTTGTTCAGGAGAAGGTAAAGGCAACCCACTCCAGTATTTCTACCAAGAAAACCCTATGGCCAATCTTCGGCTTACCCCTGCATAAACTAAGCTTCTCGCTTGTAAGACTTTTATTAGACCAGTACTAGAATATGCCAACACCGTTTGGTTTCCCCAGTCTCTTACTAGCATTTCAAGGCTTGAAAGAATGCAGCATAAAGCACTAAGGTTCATTCATAACAAATACCAAGCGATCAGATTCACCACATGAACTAGCTGTAATGTCCAGGCTCGAAGCGCCCACAACAAGAGCAAAGTTCATGCGCTTAAAATTTCTATATGAGCTGCTACATAACGCATATCGACTTATCACAGTATGTTTCATTATCACATAAGCGAGACCTAAGAGACCATCACGCGTTCACGCTAACCGAATTTCTATGTCACGGTGATTCACTTAAACATTCTTGCTTCCCGCCGGCAGCAAGCGAGGGGGATTGCCTCCATTCAACTGTTATAAACGTTGATTCATTTTCAAGTTTTAGTTACAAACTACAGGCCTAGGTTCGGACTGAAATTATTCGGTTTTAAATTTCGCTTTCTTTTTTTCGTTCGCTTGTTTAACGCAGTGGATAGCCTGTTATCGCATTGTTTCCTTTTTGAACTTGTATGTTTTTGTTATTTGTGAGCTGTTTTCGTGAATTTAACAACACATTTTTTTTTTGTTTTTTTGTGCTGTAAGGATTGCCTAATACTGTATGTCGAGCTGCTTTGATACTTTCCATTATCATTTTTTTCGATATTATGAATGTGTCCACATTCATAATATCGAGGTGTCCACATGCTATGGTCTCAACTAAAGACTGGCAGTATTGCAAATAAATAATAAACTCAACAGTTTAATTTTCTCGAGATGTAAATCTACGTTCATTGCTGCAAAGAAAACATTACACGAGTTCAACGATGCTGAACCGTATGTGGAGCGAAATATTTGGTTACGGGCGGCCATGCAATGCATCGAACACAACCAGCGTTCTGCTGAACGCATCAAAGTTCACCATCGTTTTACGTGGTGGTGGTAAAAGCGTTTATTGCATCTAAATATGTGGACACTTAAGCTCTGCCTTTAAGGATGTGACGCGATAGCATAGGCTACCAGCCAACATTTAAAGCCGCGCTTTAACCAACCTGTATAAAATTGTCTTAGTGGCCTATAGGGGTAACGTGGATACCATTGTCCTGGCAGGCTGATTCTGACATACCGTCCCATGTGAAAGGAGAGACCCAAGTTGGCAGGTCCTGCCACGTTGCCACGGTGCCATTTTTAAGTATTTTAAAGTAGATAATTCGTATGTAATCCTTTTCTGTAAGACACACGCAAAGAGAAAGCACTCTCTAACAATAACTCTGAATATTGCTCGAAATACCTGCTTTCAATTATGGTATTTTGACAGGCGATTTACTGAATGGAGTAAACTAGACAATGACACCGTTTTACTACCTTCTTTTAATATCTTTTTAGCGCCTCTATTAGTCGTGTCCGGAAGGAATGAGTCATAGCCATGACTATCAGGTACGCAGGCGTTTGGCTGCTAGCAGCCCTTGCTCAGACATCACGGCTGTTGCTCTTTCCATTCATTTAATCATTTATTCATCCTTCATCTCATACCCTACTGATGCCCTGAGGCAATAAATATCGAGTAAAAAAAAATAAACGTGGATACTATCAAAAGGCGACTGCTTCTGAACGCACGAAAGCCAAACAAGAGGGGATGCATTATGTTCATAAGGTGTGGAATAACCTCAAAAAAGTGGCCAACATACACAATGTGCCGCTTGTTTTCTGCGCGCCAATTAAGTTGGCTAAGCTGTGCCCCCGCAACTGCGGTGAGCGAGCGCGGTTTGAAAAAGCAGCATGAAGAAGCCTCCGTTATATGCTCTATAGGAGTGGTGTACAGGATCCCCTTGTCCTGCGGAAAATGCTATGTCGGACAGACAGGGAGTTGCCTCAATGGCCGTTTCAGGGGCACTCTCAAAATTTATTGAAACAAGATAAGGTCGCGGACTTAGTGAAGCATTTTGTGGCAAGCAAGTGCGTACCCGGCTTTAAAGAAGCAAACATTCTGGGCAGCAGTTTTAGCACAAAAGGAAGTGTTTTGCTCGAAGCTTTCCACATCGAGAAGAGAGCAGACCATTGCATCAGCGATCCCTCTGTATATTTGTACTCGGCTGAGCGCGGTTATCTGAAAACAATTCTATAACACATTTTATAAGTCCTTCTTTGCCTGGTCGTATGGGCGGTTCTTTCATATCCGTTTTCCTTCTCTTTTATCACCTTTCTCTGACAATAGCTACCTTTAACAACAGAAACGATACAGCTATTCATATCTGTTATATTACTCAAAGATAGCTGGCGCCGCCCTTGTGTGACATGCGATGTGACTGCTTATATAAATGTGACTTGCAGACAAAATAAAATAAGCTGATAATAGCGTTCTTTTGTGTCGTGTCCTCTTCTGTGGTTGTCGTTTCCGCTGTTTTCTTACGAAATATGACTAACCAAATAGATCAGCACTATGTTTTATTGAAATATATAGGATTTATTTGGTTTGGTTTGGTTTGTGGGGTTTAACGTCCCAAAGCAACTAAGGCTATGAGAGACGCCGTAGTGGAGGACTCCGGAAATTTCGACCACCTGGGGTTCTTTAACGTGCACTGACATCGCACAGCACATGGGCGCCTTGCTTTTCGCCTCCATCGAAAAGCTGCCGCCGAGGCCGGGATTCGATCCCGCGTCCGTGGGAACAGTAGTCGAGCGCCGTAACCACTGCGCCACCCCGGCGGGGTATATAGGATTTATTGTATTTCAGTTACTGCTTATTATTGATCTTTGTATACTTGTGACATTATCTTCCCGTTTCTGGTACAATATATGCTATTTACTTTTCCACCCTCCTAAAGGATAAAAAAAGAAGTCGACCATTTTTAATCGCGTGTTCCTAGTTTCTTTGAGATGCTGCTTCAATTCCTGCCAAATTCGTCAACTGGAGTCCTGCTACATTACTCCTATCGCAGACGAGGTTCTGTAGAAGAAACCAGATGAAGTGTACTTGACGCAAGCTTATTCTACTCGCTAAAGAATATTGACAGCGTGTGAAATACTTTTGTCTTCTTTAATAATGCAGTTTTTAATTCTTTGTATGTCTCAGCCATCTCAGTGCATGTTTTCGGATAAACTTTAAGATGAGGTCTGCTAGAAGCACGAACAGCTGAAGGACACCCATTCCTTCCGAGTCTTTCCAACCAAGAGCAGACGTAAAAATATCACAAAGTTCGGAAACACAGAATAAGAATTTATCGGAACCCAATTTTTACAAGACGGCTATTTCCGGGGACACGAGCTTCCTTCTCTGCGAGCTTCAAGACGAAAGATGGCTTTTTGCTCTTCGAGCTATAAACATTTCATCGAGAATTTGTATCCTGATTTGCAAGGTCAGCGAGCCGTCACGAAAAGGTATTTTTAATCGCGTGTTCCTAGTGAGAGAGAGATAGTTAACTCACAAGCTACACAGAAACCAGACATAAGGACTTCTCTCAGTCACCTATACTTGCTATCCAAATATGAGAAATGAACAGAACATGTCAAAAATTAACAACATTCCGTATTCTAACATTTACACTGGTCGCTGTAGCATGCAATAACAGATTTTAATGTTCCGAGTTTGATTTTCCCGGGCAGTACGCCATATTTCTAAAATGCTTCTATTCCTAACGCCATGCCTAGCATATAAATAGAAGCGAAAGAGGTTCCAAAGAGCTGTAAAATTTATGCTCTCCCCCGAAGCTTCTCAGTATTCAGCAGAGCGGCGTATGTCTTACCTGTCAGGATGAGCGCCATGAGCGCTGCAGCAACAAACCAAGCCTTCATTTCTGCAAAAAAAAAAAAATAACAGAACATTCAAGTACGTGCCGACCTTTTTGCCTTGTGTATAAATTCATCTCTCTGTGAAAATGAAATATCTAGCATCTTGCTTTGTGGCGCGCATCTGATGATTTATGGTTGTGACAGCGAGCCTTAAAAGGGATGAAGAAACGCAAATTTCGTGCCGTTCCGGTCTGAGATAAAAAGATTGCTCTCCCCTACCTCATGGCCTGTAGCAGCAGTTCACATACAAAAAGCAAAATAAAGCCCAACAGTATCATGGCAGTAGCGATTACTTCTGACATTTATATAGCGAGTAAGTCATCTTTAGGTTGCCAAATTACCCCAAGGTTGTGCTATAACTTCAATTTACTTGCCGGCCTCCTCTCTGCAATGTGCTGTCAGTTGAAGCACTCTTACTGGTATTGAAAACTTACCTGGTCCGTAATTTGTGTTATGGAAGCAACCAGACGGCAAAGATGCTCGCAGAAAGAAACGACCTATTCCCATGTGAAGGCCCTACTTAGAGCTTATCCTTTAACATTACGTCCCAACCGTTGCAATCCATATTGCTTCTATTGTTCTCAATATTATCACTGATTGTCACGTGCAGTTCGTATGCTGTCACCAGAGAATCACCTGGATCTACACTTTCGACATTGGCCCTAATGTACCGACCCATGTACTGCGCGATTACCCACATCCATTGTTTTCTCCAGAACAATTATGTACGATATCTAAGTGTATGGCTGTTCCACAGGTCACAGGACACAGTAAATCATAGATAGCGAATAAAATAAAGCGAGATCACTTCCATTCTCGGTGATCAAAATATTCCACAGGATACGCACGGCTTGTGCAAAGTTGAGCCTCGAATTTTTTTTTTTAGTTAGTACTAAGGTCGTGATCGAGTTGCATAATTAATTTCCTGTTACGGTGTGAACACTGAAAATTATGTCACACTTGCCCATTGTCGACTGTGGTAAGTGAAAGCAGAGTTCAATTTTTCGATAATTTTGTTGGCTTCAGCGTAGGTATGTTTGACTTCCGTTTATCCTATACCTTAAAATGCTTTTGTTAAAAACGGGCACTTGGTATAAGTCGCTGCAGTATGCACTGTTTATAGGGTCGTTTTTATTTTCAAAATTTTTATCCTTGCGAGCGAATCCTTGCAAAACAATTTGGAGTGCTCAGAGAAATACAGTACAGTAAACACGACAAACCGCCCTACCAAAGCCGCAAATCCCTGTGCTCAAAAAAGCCCTTGACAGAAGCCTTCTACACTGCACCAAAACTCCAAAGGGAGTCTCTTTCTATGACAAACTGTCAATTTTAAATTGTCAAAAAAAAACATATGACATCGATTGCCTAATGTTCTACTGAATTACCTACACCAAGCGAAGCTACTGAGCTAAAAAGGAAGAGTAATAATAATCAAGTGTTCATCTGGAAAAGGAACCTGTGTATTCACAGCAACACAGAAAGGAGCTCTAGCGTTACCAATTCATAGAAAGGAACCTTGCCGACCATTCACAAGGATGGCACGAATTGTGGTCCCCGGCTGAGAGATTATTTATCTAAGGAAGGGAGTGTTGAACGAAAGCCCCGTTTCGAGAATTTGGTTCTACACGTAGTGGGCCCCAGGCACGGGTCAGTTTCTATTAATTTGAGTGCCGCACAAAAATAGGGCGATCTGCAGACTGAACAGAAGCACCTTTACTAAGAGAACCGAAGACTATGACACAACCACGCATTGGCATATCTTTGAGTTCAAACTTGACAATCCTCTGGACTGGACAGGTTTCCGCAGCCTATAGCCTATGTTTGAACTAATCTTCCCTGCAATCAAAATGAACCGAACATTCACCGAGAAATCAACAAGAAATCATATGTTTTTACACTGCGTGCTCGGCGCCCCAATAATTTGTCGTCTTGACATGGGAAGAATACAAAATCTCACCGTTTCTTTCCCGAGCTACAAATGAAAAACACATCCTTAATGTAATTTCAATACTTCCTCAAAATGGCACAAAACTGGGCGCCTAGCTACGACCTTCAACACGTTTTGTTATGTAAAGGACTACTGATAGAAATATTTTCTGTCGCATTGAAACTTCTAAATAACAATTCTTTTTTAGAAAACTGGCCTATCTTCACGGTAGAAAAATACTGCACATTAGATGGGTATAATGAAGCCTTAGAAAACATTTTTAAAACTTTGCGTCTTTCGCGGATTCTTTTCGTTTTGTCTTTTGCTACAACCCAAGAACAGGAGATATTAGTAATTAAAAACATTTTTTTTAAGTATTTGTATGCAGCTCTTACATTCAGCCTGTGCAAGATTTTCCGCGTTCCTTAAGAATCTGAGAGTTACGCCGACGTATTCATTTTGTCTAAGGCTCAGGTTTATTGTAATGGCAAGTTCAGAGTTCTCTTGAAATGTTTATCTCCTTTATGTCAGCGCTACACGCCCAAGTTATAGCTCTGCTTTTCTATAATTAGTAAATACTCTGACTTAATATCCAAGCCAAAATTTTTCAAAATAAGTGAAGCGCCATCCTTCAGGACCTTTGATAAAAAAGTTTTACCAGATTTTCTCTTGGTAATTTGCAATTTGCGACGTCCTCTTGTTGGCCTAAGATAAACTACTTCTCGAATTCCAAATTGCTTCGTCTATCTGGAACTTTTTAACATACATAAACTCCATATACGACGTTTAGCGGACATCCCTATCCGAGATTCTAATTATGCCCTGTTTAGACGCTATCAAAGCACTCTTTGAGAAACAAGCCTTTTCTCAGAATACGTTGCACTTAGCAGCGATTTCGTTTTGTTTTCAGTGCGACATACAATGCTGTAGGTCACTAGTCTGATGATTGTTATTATAAAACTATACTGGACCTATTCAATCAGGATATATAGATTCATTGCTTTTATCCAACTTTTGAATATCCTCGTGAAAATCCTCTGCAAAAGAAGAGCGGGTTCGTATTTATTGAACTCCCATTCGGGAAAACATTCGATATAACACACTCCGCATAGTGCCCCTTCAAAGTGAGCCTCCCCGATGCCTCGCCCGCGATCACTTTTGTCATAGGAAGCCAGGTCGGATGAGCAATTTTGGCGCCTGCGGTAACGCTAAACCTGTAAAACTGACGAGGCGAGCATAGAGTCTGATTGCAAGTACTTTTTGTCAACGCAACAATGCTCATAATAATTTTGAAGATGCCGAAAACTGCACTCAAAGATATACGCAAGCGGAGAAAACTTGACAGTGCGCCCCCCTCTTCTCCCGGTACTCCGCATGTGCATGTTTTCTGAGGTTCCTGGTGCCTTTGAAATGACCGCGATCAGCTGCCAACTATCCCAACAAAAAGTTCAGTTAAGCAACACTGCTCTGGGCCATAGTTCATGCATTGGGTGTGCGGTGAAGCCAACCTAGGCTAGCAAAGTCTGGCGGAGACTCTTGCGTGGACTGCCTCGGTACTGCACGAGGAGATGAAGTCAACTGCGCCCTGTTTTCACTGCATTGAACCAAATAATAAAATTAGACTTGTTAGTTAATAAATACTAATAAAATATAATACTATGCAAACGACATAAAGTTTGTTTAAGGTTTCAAAGTCAGAAGAAAACCTGGGAGCCAGGTTCTCTAAGACGTTGAAAATATCGATGTGACTTAAACCAGTACCGCTTCTGCACCGCTTCTCCCAAGTCTGATTTAATTTTGATGCGTACTCGTATATTGTGTAGTCCTACTTCAAGAAGTGCAAAGGTGGTCCTGCGTTCGGAAATCAGTTCATGCTTTGTAGGTATCTCGTAGGGTTAGGCAAAGAATTCATGTCATTGGGAAGCCATAAGATGCATGAAGTATTGCCATAATATGCATGAACTTTCAGTCCCCTTCTGGTGTAACCTGTGGGCATAAGGTTGGTGAAAGTATTGCATAAATAGCATTTATGTTCTTCAGGGTCATCGTGTAATATTACGATTATGGTGTTCTTTTTTACCTGCAAATGTTAAAAATATCAGGCTGCGTTACTTGCAAAAGATAGGTAGTTAAAGCAAAATTGTGCTTAACGCATGTCTCGTAGACAGCATCGGTGCATTTCTCAGCGCGAGTTGACGTGAAAGTAAAATGCCGAAATCCTAATCCAGGTGCCTCATAAGTTTTACTGCTTATCTTGAGCTCCGTCTTTCACAGTATGTTACCGTGACAACGTCGGTCATCTGGGTATCTGGGGTAAGTCCATAGACACAATTAACCATCTTATACTTGAACGTTGATAATATCGATATTGAAATAGATGCAGGCGCAGTCACCCTTCTTGAGTTCCTGGGGTTTAGAGATAACAGTGGTCGGGTGAAGGAACCTGCAGTGGAAGCTAGCAAAAAACGAGTGAAGATTGGTGGCTTAAAAGCAGAAAAGTACCATAATGTTAGTATTGTAGAAACAAAAAATTCAATAAATGGCATGATGGTATAGTTAATCGATCTAAAACAATAATTAAGATATAGAAAAAAACGAGCACCACCCTCTTTCAAAGGGGATGTTCCTATATTCCATCCATCCATCTATCCACGCTCGGTACTGAAACGAAACGTATGCACCCAATAGTGACATACACGAAGCAGACTACGAGAGCCTGCCCGTCTGAGCATCGACATCCAGGCTCGCCAAAGCGAAAGTAGCGGCTATCTAAAAAGAAAAATGCATGCAAGCTCAAATCCGTCAACGCTGACTTAGGGTGAGGTCTGTGGAAGAGTGCCAACCTTTCTGCCTGCCAAATATTTCTAAATCAGAATGAAAGGAGCGATAGCACACACTTTGAAATCTTGATTGCAAGCACATCCAGTTCTAGGTTCCGCTTTCACATACCTATCCACAGAAGATATCCGACAAGCGTTAATAATTCACATAAAATGAATTCTGCTACTGTATTAGCCAGTACTCCGCATCCTCTTTAAGCTCGACCATTAAGGGCATGAGAGAAAACGTTACTGGCTCCGGTCGGAGACTTGCAGATCACTGTTCCCTTCCATGCACTTTGCAACTCGCCTAACTGATATTTCCCTAATGTTTAGTTTGGTTTGTGTGGTTTAGCGTCCCAAAGCGACGCAGGCTATAAAAGATGTCGTAGCGACCTTCGGAGATTTTGACCACCCGCAGTTCATTTACGTTCACTGACACCACATAGTCCACGGCTGCTTAATATTTCGCCTCCGTTGAAAACAGGCCTTCCCTGCCGGGGTTTGATCCCGCATCTTTGAGTACAGCTCACGAACCTTCCTAACTAATGTACCGTCAAGGCGGGAATTATTCCTTAATGCGTCCCAGTATATTTTACACATAATCATTGCTAAGTAGTCGTAAGCTGTATAGCTTCTCCTTTTTCCTTTTTTAAGAAATAAAACTTCAGTTGGTAGATTGCGCTTAACCTGAGCGTTTGTCCAGTTCTTTTGTTCATGTACACCTAATCAGCGCAGCATTTGTGAGAAGATGTTCCAACTAGCTCAATCTCAAGCACTTCTTAGCTATATAACATTGTGCCTCAGCGTGCTCTTTTCTGCCAACTCGGCCGAGCAGTGGCTTCTCATGATGTCATAACTTCACAGCCGAATATTTACTGGTCACGTTGCTTGCCAACCGCCGCCTTCCTAAGGCCGTCACGTGGTATCCGCTTGCAACGTCCACAAAGCCCAAAGCGAGGTGTTTGAAGATATTGTTTTAGAAGAGGTTCACATGCAGCAGGAGACATGTATGTGGGGACGTGGCGTTAATAACTGCTATAAAACTGAGAAATAAAGGTGATTTACTGCGCCATCGTTCAGCACAGAGCACCTGGTAGCGGACGGATTGTTAAGTCGAAAACCTTTAATGGCTCATAGTGTCGGCATTCGTTCGTTGAGTCACAATATAGCTTTCAATCAAATGACGTCATGATGACGTCATCACAAAAATAAAGGTTTGCCACCACAAGGAACCAAGCCTCCATCCCTTGGATCCCCACTCGGTGCTTCCACCAGGTGTGCCATGCCCGTGATTTTTTTTTATTGCATGCAAGTACTTCGAGCCCGATTTAACCAGGTCACATCCCGAAACCTGTTATACACAGTCGTACCAACATCGAGCTCTCACTGTGCCCACACATCGAAATTCCGGGAGACACATACATGCATCAAGTAAAGGTAACCGAAAACAAGGTTGGTCGTGCGTGGCATATACCCTGCACTATAGCACGCTGTTCTCTGAAAAGAGACTCCGATGAACGTGGTGGCTCTTCATTGCGATCTTTCACGCTGGCTCTTACATAGGCTAAAAAGTGCCATGAGCAAAAAAGATAACCTGGAACCTCAGAAGCATCTACTGTAGACAAAATTGTTTAATTATAGGGCGGAATATCAGTGTCCTTTTTGAGAGTCCGTTGAACATTGTCCTAAAATATACACTGCATCACGGCAATACACAAGGCAATGATCTGTACTTTCTGGTTGCTGACACTGGCGACAGTCCACTGACCATGGCACACAAGGCCCTTCTGCACGAAGCCGCGCTTTACAGGTAAGCTTGATGTGCCAAGCATAAAAAATGAAGTATTTGCAGCTGATGGTATATACATCCGTTCCACTCGCTTTAATACAATATTATTCAGATAGGAGAGCTAAGGCTGCATATATATCATTGCATGAAATAATGTCTCAATCAGAAAATTTCTCATCTGTCTGCCGGATAAACTGTATAGGTATAGTGAAAACCGTATGCTGGGAAAATGGAATGTGTCGGAAACTTTATTAGGAAAACCCCACAAAGGACCCCCACTGCTACGACCTGTGGGCGCAAACGAATTACTTATATGGGCACTTAAACGTCTAATAAACATAGCTAGGAGGAAGGGATGGCTTGCTGTTTTAAAAAGATAAACCGTGAAACAAGCTAATGAACAATCAAGTACTGAAGGCCAGCTTCAGAGGCCTCCAGAGGGAGAAACAAATGGTCTCGACGCGTAGGCTCCCATTGAGAGCGCCACACGAAAGTAGCGAGAATTCTTTAGAAAGACGGTACTTTGCACATTGCAACACCCGAAATACACAGATAAGCTCCGAAATCAAGAAGGCATTGCAAACTTGTGGTCGTGCAAATGGAGAGAGCTCCCTACCCATCCATGCCTGGATTTGCCGCCAAACTGATGAGATCTGAGAATCCCAGTGAGACCCACTTTTGCGATGTTGATGGAAAGGAACCCTCCAATTAGTGTAAGTCTTCGGCGTCCCACCTGATACCGGCAAAAACGTTAGGCTTGTACACTAGTGACCTATCAGGAACCCCTTTGATTTTTCAAGGTTTAGAGGCGCCCCGAAGTATCACAAAAGCACTCAGTTCCGCGCAAAACCTCACTCAGACTCTTTTTATCAAAACAGAAAATTGCAATGTAATCAGAATAAGCAAAAATCTTAATTTCATAGTGCGATGGTGACAAGCAACGAATTGCTTTGTTATCGATTATACTAAAGCATATCAGCTCGAAATTGAACGCGAATAACAAAGGCAATAGCAGACAGCCCTGTCGAACAGATGATTTCAGCGGAATAGGAATCAACAAATTTTAAAATATAACACATCGACTTGCCTTTCCAACAGCGGTTCATAATAATGCTGAGAAATAGGTGATATGGCAGGCTGTGTTAACACATAGCGTCTGCAGTGTTAAAGCACTTCCCAATTTGGGGATTGTAAGAACATCGTTTTCGGTATCTGAAGTTAGGTTAATTGCTCAAAACATCTGAACCATCAGGCGTGAATAGCAACCATTTAAGCAGTACCTCTCCTTGAAGGTTGAGAAGATCTAGCAGAGTTCGGTCTGTTTTCCAAAGAGCAGGAAAGGCAAAATTCAGCAAGTTCACTCTGGAGAACATTCGGATCGAAAACAGGAGTGCGTGTGCAAAGTGAATGTCACCTTTCTCAATACTTGCTTGCAGCTTAAATTTCAAGCAAGAAGGCCTCTGCTCCGGGACATCACAAATGACGTAGTCTTCCCTGCCTAAGACAATGGAACTGCAGCGGTCATCCCCTGCTAGAGAGAAAATGTCACCACAGAAACTGAAACTAGTCAGATACAGTTCTCAAAAAAGGTTGTCATTTAATCACAATATCCGAACAGAACGAAGTGTCGGTGTTGTTGAATTCAGCATGTGAGGTCTGGACGAAATGTATTGCTTCAATTGGTGTAGGACATCGTATTTCTGTCTAGTCATTGTTTACGCGTGGTTGTTTACGAGTGCAACCGACTCATTCGGTTGAAAAGCCGACGTAGTACCCCAGAATCGAGACATCGCGTTAAGTGCGAATTCAAAAAAATGTCGATCCAAAAATCTCACAGGTAATTTCATTGAGAAATTTTGCAATGTTCAGGGTCATATCGTACCATTACCCTTCCTACTTTGATTCATCTTCTAGTTAATTTGGGGCTCGTTTGCGATAACAATTTGAACCTAAGGCATATGTGTTTCATATTCTACGACGTTAGTTGTAAGTGCAGATATCCGCCAGAAACTAAGGCACATACTCCGCCTTCCTTTCCCTAAAGAGTAACTTAAAATAAACTACTTGAAGAATCAGTGGATAAAATGGCGATATTAAAGGGGAAGATTGAGCGTAAATCTCCTTAACTTGTTCGTACGATTTGCCATTCTCTCCCGACAATTTTCGAACGCAAAGCTCCGCTGCACCACCAACGTCATCGGAATTTACCGTTCAGTCGGAAGAAAGCCGGGACGTATTGTGGCCTCATACCACGTGACACAGTACGGTTGCGCCGCTCGGCAGACCCTATCGCGTCAGGGAA
This sequence comes from Amblyomma maculatum, assembly GCF_055883805.1. Taxonomy (NCBI): domain Eukaryota; kingdom Metazoa; phylum Arthropoda; class Arachnida; order Ixodida; family Ixodidae; genus Amblyomma; species Amblyomma maculatum. Next base: position 88,137,788 of record NC_139354.1, read on the forward strand.
CGCGTACCGGAGTGGAGCAGAGCTTTTTCTGCGTTACTTCATTTAGAAAAGTTAAAGAGTTTGTTTTTTTCTGAAGTTGCTGTGATAGGAATTTTAAAGAGGTCAAAGGGGCTAATTGATCTTTATATTCAAGGCACATGAGAACTACCGCTAAAGATAACGACAGAGAAGAAATGAACACATGAACACTAGACTTCAACTTGTCTTTCTTCCAGACACATTCAATATATAATCAACCCGTGTACAAAGCATCGCACGCCGCTTTTCGATGGAGGCGAAAAGCAAAGCGCCAGAGTGCTGTGCGTTGTCAGTACACGTTAAAGAACCCCAGGTGTTCGGAATTTCCGAAGTCCTCAGCTACGGCGTCTGTCATAGCCTAGCTCGCTTTGGGACGTTAAACCACACAAACCAAACCAAAGCAAACATAAAGCGAATGTGCAACGACACCTTCTGGTTTAAGAATTTTAATTCGTTGGACGATAAAGATAAAGATAGCTTGCTTACGCACGACTGTCGTTCCTTGTAAATAAGAACAACTTCCAGTATTTCACGCTTACTCAGGTCTGAAATTTAAAAAATAACCGGTATCTGGTTACATATGTGCGATAGAATAGCAGCAGCATCACAAATCTTCACATTTATGGTGGGAACACGTTGGAGCTACAATTGTCGCTGTATGGTTTTCCTGCACAAGGCCTGCGTTGATGGTGTGTTGCGATACAACTTACCGATTTTGCAGAGCACGTCCTCAACAAATAAGAGAATTCTGGAGGCAGGTCGAAACACCTGCCTGCCAATGGACTCCCAAATAGCTCCTCCATGTTGGGAACAGTTGCGGAAGCAAGGTGTCTACCGCTCAGTCATCTGCGCACACGAAACTATTTTTATTCATCTACGCCATGTACTTCAGAAAGAAGCACTTCATCCATCGAGTCAATATAACCCACATCAATTCCGGATTTGGTGAAGCTGTTCAGCTATCGCAACTACCTGCAATCAGTCAACCACGTCAATTGATGGCTCCAACCTTGCCTCCTTAGACGCGTTCAGCTCTTAAAATAAATAAGCTCATACCGGGTGTCACTGCGAAGAATGACATGCCGCAGCCTGCGCTGCTACAAGCTGCTTCGACATACTCAGTTGAACAATATTCGGTAGATACACACAGCTTCTACGATTGCTCATCTAACCACGACTCCTCATCACGTGGACTTTATGTGCCCTCCTTAGGTCAAATGCTGTCGTGGCGTCTACAGCGTAGAACATCCTTCACCACAGCTACCACAGCAGAGCTATTACGGAATAAAAGAAGCTCCCTCCTATAGTTTGCGCCACAACTCAGGCCGGTGAGTAATTTTTACCAAGAAGCAAGGCGCGCTACAAACCATGTCAACCTTATTGATGAGAAGAGATCCCCAGCCGATTTCCTGTCATTGGATACTTGCAAAAAGGATGTAAGTGAAGGTCACATAATTTTTCAATGTATTCCGGCTCATTGTGAACTCCTGGCCAAGGAAACGGCCCGCAAAGGTCTACTACATCACAACTATACCCATATCTACTTCACAAAATCAGATGCGTCTCAATTCGCCAAGCGATATAAACAGAATGAGAAGAAACGCCTCTGGAACTTGCTAAGTCATCATTATCCCTTTCTCCATTCCATTTACCCACATCTCAAATCAAGACTACAACTAGCGCCTTCGCGTCATCTAGAAACAAGTTATCATCACCTTCGTCTCAATGCTACCTTTACGAACAGTCTACGACACCGGTTCAAGCAAGCAGACAGTCCTCTTCTTTTTTTTTTACAACTGCGGCTCAATTGAGACTGTACTCCACATTCTCCGCGAATGTTCAGCGTACGCCAGCGAACGTGCGTGCTATGAACAACGCTTGCAGTCTGTCACCCAAATGCCGCTCACAGTGGACAAAATATTAGGTCCTTTAGGATGCTACAGACAGCAGCGCCGTGCAATGATATTCTTATTTGCCTATTTAGATGTCACTGGTATGTTAAACTCGAAATTACCCACCAACTTGATTATTCCGCTATACAAGCCCTATACTGAACTTCGGTCTTATCCAAAAAGCCATCCACCCATCTTCAGAGACTGCAATCTTTCCAAACCCTTCTTCCATCTTTATTGCCTAATCTCCCTACCCCATGTAGAGTAGCATGTCAGCGAGCATTAACGCCGGCTAAAGTGTCTGTTTTCATGAGACATCCTTCCCTCTCTTTTTTAAACAAACCATGTACGAAGGATCGCATCCCAAAGCGCATGTGTAACGGCACCTTCCAGTTCAAGAATAGTAGTTATTTGGATGATAAAGATAAGGATGCCTTCCTTACGCACGACTGTCGTTTAATGTAAATAACAAAGGGTTCCAGTAATTCACGCCTTTTCTGGTCTGAACTTTTACCGTTACCCGTGTCTGATTGTATATCTGAGCACAATTATACTATAAATTGGAGCACAATTATAGGAGCTAAAAGCATTTCATTTTTAATACTAGCCGAACCTCTAATGCTTACTACCTGCGGCATTTTGTACGAGTATAAGGCGGTTGAATTGAATGTATTGCACACCTACACCACCTACGCTTAGACGTGGCTGCAAGTCATGAATGCCACTGCCGCCAGGCATGAGCTGAACTTTGCGTGGTCGATATCAGTCCTGTAGCTTGCGCAATGGTGTGCGTGGAAGCCAGTGGAGAAGTATTTTGGAGCAAGCAATTTTTTTCCCGAAATAAATCGCGAAGTCTACTGTAAATGCGAGGGGGTGGATGAAATCTGAGGTGTAAACACTCACCATTACAAGACATCATATTTTATTTTTATCAATACAAAACCACTATCTCACTGTACTATAGAGATGAACTGTATTCCCTTTGTCAGCATTAAAATATTCGCCAGACATTAAAGCGTGAATAAAGCACATAATTGTGTGTATGGCAGCGCAGACAAAAGCAGCCACAACACTGTAGTTTATATCAACACGACTACAAATGTCAAACAGGAATATTGCAAATATAAAGCACAAAACAAATACTTAAAAATTTAAAAACGACAAATTCTATATTCAACACAGTTTTTCTTCATAGCTCCGGCGCAATATCGTACTAACAAAATAAATCACGTTAAAGTCCTTACTCCAGATCGTCGCCGTAAATAAACGACATTTTAACCACCATGTCAAAGCCGCCATTAAGTGACACATAATGTCCTCAGTGCCAAAATGGGCACCTGTGGCCGCTCCACATGGCCTGGTTGACGGTGCATCTGAACGCCCTGGCGAAAGGCGAAAAGTTCCTGAGCGCCCCGTTCACCACGACCGCCGCATTGCGCTCGCCGCAATGTCCCAGCGCCCAGATCACGAAGAAAAGTTCGGCGTTGCTGTATTCCGGGTGCAGCCGCACTGCTCGTCCCACTTCCTCGCGTAGCCGTCGGCTGTAGAGCACCAGCATCGGCTCAAGCACTCCAGACTCGAGGGCTGTTTCCGCGGATAATGCGTGAATGTCTGCGGAAATGCAGCAATGCCAGAGGAATAATTATTTGAATAAAGTATGTTATTCGCGTTGATCGACTGACGATAGATAGATAGATAGATAGATAGATAGATAGATAGATAGATAGATAGATAGATAGATAGATAGATAGATAGATAGATAGATAGATAGATAGATAGATAGATAGATAGATAGATAGATAGATAGATAGATAGATAGATAGATAGATAGATAGATAGATAGATAGATAGATAGATAGATAGATAGATAGATAGATAGATAGATAGATAGATAGATAGATAGATAGATAGATAGATAGATAGATAGATAGATAGATAGATAGATAGATAGATAGATAGATAGATAGATAGATAGATAGATAGATAGATAGATAGATAGATAGATAGATAGATAGATAGATAGATAGATAGATAGATAGATAGATAGATAGATAGATAGATAGATAGATAGATAGATAGATAGATAGATAGATAGATAGATAGATAGATAGATAGATAGATAGATAGATAGATAGATAGATAGATAGATAGATAGATAGATAGATAGATAGATAGATAGATAGATAGATAGATAGATAGATAGATAGATAGATAGATAGATAGATAGATAGATAGATAGATAGATAGATAGATAGATAGATAGATAGATAGATAGATAGATAGATAGATAGATAGATAGATAGATAGATAGATAGATAGATAGATAGATAGATAGATAGATAGATAGATAGATAGAGATTGATTGATTGATTGATTGATTGATTGATTGATTGATTGCATCAATGCCAGGCGCAGCGCTAACATCAGCGTTGTCATAAATTAAGTGCTGTGTGTTGTACTGTTCAGGCACGCACCCTCTGGAGAGCCAGCGACGTCGACACCGGGGGCGACGCAGTTGATGAAGGCCTCCAGGCGTCGCTCGTTACGTCTTCGCCATGCGTATGGCCCCGTGCGCGTAGGCATGAGCTCGCGCAACAGGGGCCGGCCCAGCAGTGGAACCAGCACTGGCTCGACGACAGGCGAGGCATCAAGAAAGAGCCCCAGCAGACCCAGGGGAATCAGCAGGGCATTGCGGTCTTCCAAGTAGCGAACCTAAGGAGCACCGAAAACTTAGACCTTTCGTCCGGCGTACCACTCAAGACAGCGATAGCTTTAAGCCGTTTCTAAAATGTGTGCATCGGCAGACCTCCGACACATAGTTGATGCATAATATCTGTATGCGGCACATAGTTCTCGATTAGTGCTCACCGAACGCACATCGTTCACGTGCAGTGCACAGAGCTCCATTATCTTAGCCCCTTCACTTTTCCATTTACGTGGTTAATGACGCGAGCCCTGTAGAAAACACCTTGTGTGCATCCAGCTATGACAGCGCTGCCACGTGATTTGTCACCGCGGCTGCGAGTACCTTCCCTTGCTGCTACAAAGTATGCTCACATAGTGGGCTCTATTCAACCAGAATATCGGGGAGCACTCTGTAACGTACCCTATCAAGAAGCTCTTGTTAGATTATACAGAATGCTATAGACAAGTGCAGGACATGTATATATCCTAAGTTGCAGAAGAAGAGGGGAAGCCTAACAAGAAAGTGATGTGGAATTCCGAACGGGGTAGATTAAAATCTCCAAACGCTGGGTGAAGAAGTAAAGGATGAGAGGAGGAATTATTTCAAATAGCGAAGAAAAGCACGCTCTATATCTTCACCAAAGGCCACATTACAAAGTAAACACAATAGGATAAATCAAGAGACAGCACCTTGCTATTTAAGGCGAAGTCTCGGAGTGGGAGTGGGGGTGTTTCGAGAACGTGTGAGACAGTGCCGAAATTAATTAGTCGGTAAAAACGATTTAAAATATTTGTCTACCGTCTCACAGTAGTCTAGTTGTCAATGCTAACTAAACTGACTCTTTCTGAATCCTTAGGATTGAGAGATATCAAAGGTGATGTGGATGAATGTTCAGCTAGCGTTACCAAACAACGTTTCGAAGATTGTTAATTAACACAGGGCCATAACGTATGGGCAAATAAGGAGAATGCAAAACTAGGTTTGATTCAAGGCCGGTGCATTAATTTGGGTTTAGAAGGAAGAGTGCCGACACCCACCCCCACCTCGTTTCAAAGGGACAGCTGCTAACATCTCTCCGTCAGTCCATTCATGCGTCCGAGAAATTAACAGGGCGGACTAGGCCACCCCGATGTCTGAGACCATCGTATAATATGTTACCGATAAAAAGGTGTTTCTCACCGCGGTCTCAAACTTATAGCAAAACTTCTTGTTTTTCAAAAACCTGTCTTTCACCCTTGGCAAGATATATACACCACCGCTCGTTACCCCTAATGAAAAGCGAAATTACGATTACTTAAATTGCGAAGCGCTGAATGCAGTATTGAACTGAATTCAACTTATTTAAGACATTTACGAAGTACAAAATACAAAACAAGCGCTAAAGAATAACGGGTGCACGTGCATTAGCTCTCAGTACAACTCCACTGAATTAGTCCTATTAGAATATGTGGTCTACATCGAGTGGAATGTTGTTGCTTATGAGGAAGCAGGGGAGACAAATTATCACTGAAAATAAACTACTTTCTCCCTCGCCTGATTACAGCATGCGAACGGCATAACCTCGCAGACTGTAAATAGCAAAAAGCGTTTGCCTTAATCTGCAAGAAGAAATGTGAGAAAATAAGCCTTTAGTTTATTCCATTTTCTTCTTTTGCAGGCTTCTAGCATTCAGTTTCTATGGTGCGCGTCGCGCCTTTATCAAAATATATCATTCACTTTGGATTCAGGTCAGCTTCGGCTTGCATCACAGTCCCCATAATTACACCGCACTATTAATGCATTCACGGCACGTTTGTGCCCGACGAACCGCGCGTAATGCATTTTGTCACCATCGATGTCTTCCTCATGGCCTTAAAACACCGCATATCGGGCCTTCACAGGGGTTAGAGAAATTCTTGCCTCAGCTCACCTCAATCGGAACCAGTATATGCCTGGAAGTGCCCTCTTCCTGTCATTACAATAAGGTGGTGTTGCCTGTGAAACTAACTCTTCTGGTTTTTCTGCAGTTTAGGTCTCTCTGTAAGCTTAACCACTTTATCCTTGCTTCTAGCGGTCAACATTCAATTAAAAAATGCCTGTTTCTCACTGATGCTGAAAGATTTAATTACTAAACAAGGATTCAGAAAACTACATTCACAAGACCAGCATTAATGCTTACTGCACTGATACAAAGAGATCGCAGAAACCGTGGGTTTCTTGGACACCATTTTGAAAACACTTAAACTGTAAGGTTTAACGCCTAATATGCTAACGTGCCTGCCACGAGTAGATGCTAGTATTTGGCACCAGTGGGCCCGACTCTTTGGTCACTAGGGCCTCTATCGCACTGAGCTGCTGAGCGGCGGGCTGCTTTGCCACGTCCCTTTCCAGTGCTTCGTCAAAGACGTCACCAGTCCAGTTGACGCTCTCTGTAGATAGCCACGTAGGCACCAGGTGGCGCATCACCTGCGAAAACGGAGTTGAACTCAATTTAGACACATCTGGATTACCGCTATTCCGGTACACGGTGGCCGACCACGAACTTAGTTAATCTGCCTTCTATGCGCTGCGAGGCATACTTGCTTACTTGAACAAAACATGTTCAAAATATTTGTGCCTCTCACGGGGTTTCTCAACTACCACATTTTCGCTTTGACTACTTCTATTATAGTGTGGTTCATCTTCCGCATCCGCGATTAATCTCTCTCTCTCCTGCACCTATCTTCATTGAACATATTACGCGTCTCTTCCCAAGCCCCCACTTAAATTAATTCATTTGAATAATAATTAAGTCCCTGCCTTCAGTGCCCTTCCTATGTTGCCACGCTTATCTCTTCAGTAGAGAAATATGTCCTTAAAATATCGTAACTTCAAGTTTCCATCATCATTCTCGGGCCTCAAATTTTATCGCCTTTTATTTTTGGCTTTAGAAATAATGTAAGCAAATCAGCTACCAAATTTGGATGCTGGTACTGCTATGTCTAGAAAATGTAGGACGAAATTTGAGGACTTGTCCGCATTCCGCATGAGGACAAAAAGGCACTTTTTCTTCATTTCTTGCCTTGTCTACCAATATGTTTGCTATGATTAGGTCCGTATTTGCGAAGTACATACTATTGGATCACTGCCTTGTCTTGAACTCGATGAAGTCGTGAGCTCTGCTGCGTAGGGCCACCCAAGACAGACAAGGTCGCGACAGAGAGTTTTAATTCTGATAAAATGTGATTCACTGGAGAAGGTACTGGCGACCCACTCCAGTATTTCCTACCAAGAAAACCTTGTGGCCAGTCACAATAGCAATAATGATATGGCGCCGGCAGATGAGCCCCTCAGGTTGGAAGGCGTCCCACATGTTACGGGGGATGAACAAAGGGCGATTCCTAGTAGCTCCAGGACGAATGAAGCGGCTGGGCTAAGCCAAAAGGACGCTCAGTTGTGGATGTGTCGGGAAGCGACCGGAAAGTCTGATGTTGCAAGGAGATATATCACATAGCAACATGGAATGTAAGATCTATGACGCAAGGTAAACTGGATGACGTCAAGCGAGAAATGGACAGATTGAACATTGATATCTTGGGTATTAGCGAGCTCAAGTGGACCGGAATGGAGAATTTAATTCCGGCGACCATTATGCCTTTTATTGTGGGCACGAATCCAAGAGAAGGAATGGGGTCGCTCTCATAGTAAACAGGAGAATGGACAAAGCAGTGCTAGGGTACAACCCCAAAAATGACGAATCATTTAACTTCGGATCCAAGGTCACCCTCTCAACATAACAGTTATCCAAGTCTATGCACCAACCACTACTGCTGAAGAAGCTGACGTTGAGAGATTTTATGCTGAACTGCAATGCCTTTTAGACCGCACTCCATAATCAGACGTCCTTTTTCTCATAGGAGACTGGAATGCTAAGGTGGGGAGTGAAGAAATGTCCGGAATTACAGGCACGTTCGGTCTTGGTGAGCCAAATGAAGCTGGGCAGAAGCTAGTAGAGTTTTATCAAGAAAACAACCTCACCATAGCGAATACTCATTTACAACAGCACAAGAGGCGCCTCTACACATGGACTTCACCGGACGGTCTGTACAGGAATCAGATCGATTATATTCTTTGCCGGCAGAGATGGAGAAGCACTATACAAGCAGTAAAAACAATGCCTGGAGCCGATTGTGTCACCGATCATCAGCTTCTTGTTGCCAAATTTTAGCTTTGATTGAGGAAAACGCAGAAAACTAGAAGACCTTTCAGGTATGATCTGGATCAAATTCCATCAGAATATGCTGTAGAATTGAGGAATCGACTTCAAGAATTAGATCTAGAAGACATATGGCCTGAAGAGATGTGGACAGATGTTCGTGATATAATACAAGAAGTTGCTACTAAGGTAGTTCCAAAGCAAAATAAATGCAAGAAAGCAAACTGGTTATCTGAAGAGGCTTTGCAAATAGCGGAGGAAAGGAGCATGGTAAAGGTTATGGGGGAAAGAAAGAGATACAAGGTTCTGAATGCGGATTTTCAGAAAATAGCAAGGAAAGATAAGAATGCCTTCCTGAACATACAGCGCCATGCAGTTGAGGACAGGAAACAGCTGGTTAAGGAACACAAGAGCTCTGTATATAAGACAATCAAAGATATCAAAGGAAGCTTCTGTGCTAAGCTGGGCGTGATAAAGGACAAACGAGGCAAGGACTTCACTGAAGCCTCAGAAATAAAGAAGAGGTGGCAGGAATACACAGAAGAACTGTACAAGAAGGACCCGGATGTGCAAACCCAACATAACATGGTTCTGGTTACTGATCTCGAGCCGGGCATCCTGAAGAATAAAATTGAATGGGCCTTCGCCAGCCTTGCTAAGGACAAAGCTAGCGGAACTGATGGCATTCCAGCTGAGTTGCTTCAAAACCTCAACCATGACGCTCTTAACATTCTGCATATATTATGTCAGAAGATTTGGACAACCCTGCAGTGGCCACAGGATTGAAGGAGGTCAGTTTACATCCGCATTCAAAACAAAGGCAGTGGCAAAGATTGTTCCAACTACCGCACGATCGCACTTATCTCGCATGCTATCAAGGTGATGTTGAAAATCCTCCAAGGCAGGCTGCAGCAGTATGTGTATCGGGAGCTTCCGGACGTGCAAGCTGCGTTTCGCAAGGGCAGAGGAACTAGAGACCAGAATGGCAACCTTCGCTGGATATGGAAAAAGCAAGAGAGCTCCAGAAACCCATCTACTTCTGTTTTATTGATTATGCGGAAGCGTGTGACTGCGTAGATCACAGCTGATTGTGGCAAGCTCTCCGAGAAATGGGAGTTCCAATTCACCTCATCTGTCTCCTCAGGAACCTGTATGAAGGGCAAGAGGCCACAGTCAGAACTGGGCATGGTGTTACTGATTGGTTTCCGATTGAGAAAGGAGTGAGACAAGGCTCCATACTCTCGCCCTGCTTTTTTAACCTATATGCAAAGTGCATCATGCGGAAGGCGGGTCTGAACGAGTCTTCAGCTGGAGTGATGATTGCTGGAAAACGTGTCAACAACCTTAGATATGCGGATGATATCACTTTAATGGTAGAAAGTGAAGTGAAACTCAAGAGATTTCTAATGCTCGTACAATAAGAGAGTGAGAAGTTTGGGCAAAAACTGAACATTAAAAAGACAAAGATCATGGCGTCCTGGCCTGTCTAGTCCTGGAACATCAAGGGACAAGAAGTATAAGCTGTGACAGATTTTCTCTTCTTGGGCTCCAAAATTACCCCGGATGGAGACTGCAGCCATGAAATTAGGAGACGCCTTTTTCTGGGAAAGAGAGCCATGGTAAGCCTTGAACGTCTAGTAGAGTGCAGAGACATTATTCTGCCAACCAAGATCCATATAACTTGTGCTATGGTCTTTCCAGTTCTTATGTTGGATGCGAGAGTTGGACTGTGAAGAAGGCTTGCCACAGAAGAATTGACGCGTTTGAAATGTAGTGCTGGCGCAGACTCTTGAGATTTCCTTGGACTACCAGAAGATGAAATCAGTCGATGTTGTCGACCATGACTGCTCATTTGAGGGTCAAATTCTAAAGTTAAAGCTCAGCTACTTTGGTCATCTGATGAGAAGAGATGAGTCCCTGGGGAAAGATTTGATGTTGGGAAAGGTTGAGGGTCGCCGGAGAAGGGGTAGGCAGCGAACGCGATGGTTAGATGGCATCCTCGAGGCACTGCAGATTAATTTATGTAATGTTAGGAAGATAGTGAGAGACCGGAAAGCGTGGCATGACATGGTCCATAGGACCACGAAGAGTCGGACACGACTGAACAACTAAACTGAACTGAGTATTTCCTCACGTTGTATTATTTTTACTTTTGCAATATATATTAGGCACGCAAAAATGCAGTGGTTCTACTTTGCAACTTCGCAAGAAACTATTATTCTCTACTGGGTGTATGTTTCTCGCCCTCCCCCCCCCCCCTCCTCCCATTCTATCCTTGATCTAACGCCATTAGGGAGGCCGTCAAAGGGACTAAAATACATGTTAATAATGCCAAATTCAACGCGGCTCAGGGTATATGCATATTAATATCTTTTAAACGTACTAGAACCAAGAATAGGTTTCGTGTAACGTGAGGTCCAGCATTTCAACTCGGAATTGCGTGATCTTCTACAATTTTTTTCGGAAATAACAATAGCTTCTTATATTAAGCTTACGTTTTATTATAGCTGATTCTGAAAACCGGCGTACAGTACAATAAGAACTGGTGAGAACTACTGTCAATGGTAAGGCGTGTGTCCCGAAGGGCTGATGAACCAGATGCCAGTAGGTGCGTTTCGGATGGAGTTGATGCTGTGCTGTGCCCGAGAGTACGTGGAATGAATTTCCCAATAGATAAGACTGTAGATACCTGCGTGAAAATGTTCTAGCATTGTTGACTGCAGACAAAGAAGGGGGTTTTGCTATACTTTCAAAGGATAGCTTGCAGCGAAGAGCAAATGGTGCGGTCTGCTCACTCTTCAAAGATTGCAGAAGAGCTTGCCTCGCAAAAGCCAAATTAAAGGCAAAACAGTAGTGGAAACAGCTACATTTAGAGGCGCTTTTATCCTCTATTGATAAGTGCGAAAAAGAAATCTAGCCTCGACATGTTTTTTAGCGCGAAAACTCACAAAATAGACGTGTCATTACGTGTGATCGTTTCAGAGAAGGGCACGTGGCAGAAGAGCCTTGGGAAGTTTTTACAAAATAACCTAGCCTACCTAACTATTGACGACCCTTATCAGGTATAGAAGTCGGACGAAGTAATTGAATTTCTGAAAACTGACCCGGCCAAGCCAATCCGCGCATTTTCCATTGACGTAAAAGACCTATACTAAGTAAAGCAACTGACGACTACGGAGCGGTAGCATTTCAGAATGCCTGTGGCATTTCTACAGAAGGCTGTTTAGACCTGCTGCAAGTGTACCTTCAGTCAACCTATGTAGAATGGGAAGGCACTGTTTTTATTCAAAAGAATGGGATCTGCATAGGATTTAGCATCGGCCCAGTACTAAGCGACATTTTTCTTGCCAAACTTGACCGGACACTCGAGCATTCGCTCATTAGCTCTACAGTTGCAAGTGTGTTCCGATATGAAGATGATTACCTTATTTTATTAGACTGTGACCCGGCTAGGCTCGCTTCAGAAGTGAATGACTTGTGCGCGATATTTTCTGGAGTGCTTTCGCCGCCGGAAACTACGCATGAAGTGGCTGTGAACGATCGCATTAGGTTCCTTGATCTAACCTTGTATTTTTCAGACTTCCATGTATGCTGGGCTTTTGAACCTAGGAGTAAAAAGACTTTACTTCCCTATAGCTCAGCCCATTTGAAGCTCGTGAAAAGAGGCATTGTGGCGTCATGCTTTCAAAATGCCATGAAAACATCCTGTCCACACAAGATTGATTAGAGTTTCTCTATTCAGGTTGATAGATTAGCAGACGCAAAATACACCCTTCATATTCTGGTGTCAGTAGCAGAAGGGATTTTGAAAAAGCTAAAAATGGGGGGCAACGATCTCCCTCATTCCAAACGAAATCTGACTGTAATACAATATGTCCATGTTGTATCCCACATTTTGAAGAGAATAGGTAAAAAGGCTGGAGTTGATGTTTTTTCGGCACCCGTAAGACTGAATGGCTTGTGTGTGAGGGTAAATGGCCCAGATAAAAGATCAGAATCTGGTCATGAATGCAAGAAAAACCACAAGATGATGTGTGTGTCATGTCAAGAAAAAGTGATGTATTATGTCCCGTTGACGTGTGGTGGTTCATACATTGGCCAAGCTGGCCGTTGTATAAAGGATTGACTTAGGGAACATGGAAACAACGTTGAGAACGCGGCTCGCCACATAGGTATTCACAGTCGTGATTTTTCATGTTTCCCCGTATTCAAAAACTATCAACTAGTTACCAAGCACAAGGATAAACTTGCACGAGAGATTATCAAGCATCTTAAATCATGAAGCTGGGTGATGATTGTAACAGCACGCCTTCCATAGCCACCTCGTTTAAAGAGCATAACTATTTGATATTGTATAATCGTTGTACACGCGAAGCGGTTGCATGCGCACAGTAGACAGTTTTAGTTTCACGTACGTGGGAGCTTTACGTACGTGAAGCGCCTACGTGTGACCAGTGCGCATGCGCAGAACGTGAAGAGTCTGCGGGAGTTTTACGGACGTACGTGAGATTCGGATTTTCACGTTGGGGTCTTCACGTTGCTAGCGTACGTAGAGTTGACAACATGGCGACGCCCTGCCCGCCCGCTTCACAGCAATAACAGCTTCGCCGCTAATTCCTCGGCGCGATATCGTGTTCTAAACTGTTGTATTCGCTTTAAGCTTACCCAATATTACCCTCGCGTAAAGTTTCAAGTGACAAATAGCCTTTTGTTTTTTGATAGAAGGACGATTTTTCAGCTGTTAAGCCTAACGCAGAAGCGTTTGTCGTCGTCATAGCAACGATCTCGCGAGGTCACGCCAGACCAGAGTTGAGCGAGAAGTGGCTAGAGCGCCAGATGCAAGCCGGCAGCCAACCAGAGCCAATCCGTTGTAGGGGGAAGGTCGCGAAGTTGTAAGCATGAGTTCTGTTGCCCAGCGAATTCGCTTTTCGAAAAGCGACGATCTGCATATGCTTCGCGACGTGAGAGAATGCAATCCATTCGAAGACTGCATGCGACACGCTGTGCGGTGGACGCATATAGGCATGCGTCTTGCTAATTGTTCACTGTAGAGCAACGACGTTGAGAACAGCAATTTCCAATTCGACCGACTCTTGGCTACGGCTGCAGCATGGCTCGACTCAAGGCAGCTCGACTGAACAAAATTAGTTTGGTTCATCTGTACTAGATGGCGCGGCATAACACGTACGCACAGTTTTTTGAGGCTTGTATGAAAGGTCCATACATTTTGCTTCACGTACACCACGCACGTGAAACTAAAGGTAGTCCTGGCGAAATTCGCGCAGCGCACGTAGACTTCTCACGTTTGCGTACGTAACTCTGTACGCACGTGAAACTAAAACTGTCTAGTGACTGGGTTGATTCTTTCCGCTCCTCTGTGTTTCTTTTGTTTTTTCGATTGTGCTAAAGTATATATATTTATGCTTAGCATCCGGAATAAATATTTGTTGTCAGTTCAGCGCTGTGTTTTTCCCTTTCTTCCTCTGACCATGTGCCGTTGCGCTGCTTCACTAGATAGGTCTTACAGTAAACGACGTGCGGCTCTTCATCAAATGCATATTATGTGAATGCATACCGCGTTTTATGACTACAAAAATCATAAAAGGCAGGCTTCTAAAATCCTTTTAACACTAAGATATACTACAGGAAGAACAAATTTTGAAAACCTCAAAGCAAAACGGAAGCCTAACGACGGAGGTCTCACTTAAAGCTAATTGTCAAGTAGATAGCGGGAGAATTTGAATCAGTGAATGAAATGGGAAATTATTTCAAAGCAAATCTATCATTCATCACTAAACTTTAAATCTGCTGGTGTATCTAGAAAGTAGAATATTTCCTTTGCTAAGGCATAGTCTAACTCCATTGGTGAACCTCTATGCGCAGTGGTGTGCAAAATATTGCAGATTCTGTTCGATAAGCCTTTTATTGCAGCTGCGGTACCTTATACCCAGGCGACCGACAGAAAGGCATAAATTAGCAAACCCAAACCCATTTTCAAATTACCGTATGTATTCCTTAACCTCATTGGTTGTAAATGATTGTTTCGTACACATTGATACGCTTATATTTGTTTCCAATAATGAAGAGAGATAACCTACTCACAGGCACCACTTCTTACGATAGGCAGATCAATGAGTAGACGACTTCTGCAAAACATTCATATTGATACGTGGCAATGTAAGTCCTAGAGATTAGTCCAATATGACTCCGCAAACAGCACACAGAAACAAAACACAGCAGCGTTAACCTGGCACCAACCGACTCTGCTCGCACGTCGTCTTCACCAAAACTCACGAGCTTCTTCTTCTTCCATCCTTATGCATGCTCCGCCTAATGTAGCACTACCCCGCCGGCTAAAAAGCACCGTCCGGTGCGTAGCGTCCAAACCAGGGTCCGTGTTGTACGGCTTTAGGCGTGCAACATGGACCGTCTCGGTGCGTGGTGTAGAGGTATGGCGTGCGTGATGCAAGGGCGCAATTTCGTACGTCACTTTTGTCACTAGTCGTAAAATACGGTAGGGTCCTATATAACGGGGCAAAAGTTTTTCCGATAGGCCGACGCGGCGAGCTGGGGTCCAAAGCAGCACGAGAGAGCCGCAAGAATAATGTGTGTTGCGATGACAGGAATCATAGCGACGTTTCTGTGAGTGCTGGGAGGCTGCGAGTCGGTTGCGAGCAACAACGCGGGAAAGCATCAGCTCGGGCTATGGCGTCACGAGCATATGAGCTGGCGGTGGCGGCCGAAGGCAGCAGGCTGTCAAAAGGAAGCAGAGGTTCACGGCCGTATAGAAGATAAAAAGGGGAGTAGCCGGTAGTGTCGTGACGCGACGAATTGTATGCGAATGTCACAAATGGAAGCGTTATGTCCCAATCGCGGTGGTCATCAGAAACGTACATAGACAGCATGACAGTTAATGTCCGGTTAAGTCGTTCAGTAAGACCGTTCGTTTGTGGATGGTAGGTAATCGTGAATGAATAACGAACGTTGCATAATGGTAGGATCTCGTCGACTATGCGCGCATGAAAACAACGGCCACGGTCGGTGAGCAGTTGGCGGGGAACTCCGTGGACGAGTATAACGTCGTTGAGGAGGAAAGCAGCGACCTCATTTGTACAACTAGTTGGTATTTCTCGTGTGACCGCATAGCGTGTGGTGTAATCAGTGGCCACCGCAATCCATTTGTTCCCCGATGGGGAGAGTGGAAAAGGCCCTAGAAGATCCAGACCCAGTCGAGAAAATGGGTCTATGGGGATGTCGATCGGCTGCAGTAGCTCAGCTGGTAAAATGGATGGCTTTTTCCGGCGTTGACAGTGATCACAAGTAGCCACGTAGCGGCGGACTGTGCGGTATGGGCCTGGCCAAAAGAACCGACGGCGCACACTGTCGTATGTGCGAGAGACGCCTAGATGACCTGCTGTGGGAACATCGTGAAGCTGTTCGAGGACGCTTGTGCGTAGGTGCTGAGGGACTACTAGTAGAAAGTCGGGGACATCAGGTCGCATATTGTGCGGGTATAAGGTGTCGTCGTGTAGCACAAACAAACGAAGGGAAGGGTTATGGCGATCGGCGCTGAGGCGATTTATAATTTCGTGAAGCTGAGGGTACTGGCGTTGCTCCCGGCGAATGTTAGAAAAGTCAGAAATAGAGAGCACGCAAGCGTCATTGTCACATTCAAGTTGGCTTGGCGGGTCGACTGGATGACGGGACAGGCAATCGGAATCTCGATGCAACTGGCCAGACCTATAAACTACTGAAAAATTGTACTCCTGAAGGCGCAAGGCGCAACGTCCAAGGCGGTCAGTAGGGTCTTTGAGTGTGGAAAGCCAGCACAATGCGTGGTGGTCAGTGACTACTGTGATTGGCCGCCCATACTACAACTAGGGCTAAGCACTCACGTTCAGCGATGGAATAACTCTGTTCGGCAGCAGAGAGGAGTCGGTGGGCATAGGTGATGACGTGAGGGGAACCGAGCTAATGTTGTGCGAGAACGGCACCAATTCCATGACCACTTGCGTCGGTGCGTACTTCTGTGGGCGCTGACGGAATAAAGTGAGCCAACACTGGCGGACCGGTGAGGTGGGCAACAAGAGCGACGAAGGCGGCCGTTCGTGGCCCCAGGAAAAGGAGACCCTTTTTTTCAGGAGTTGCGTGAGTGGACGGCGATTTCCGCGAAGTTTGGTACAAATCGCCGGAAATATCAGCAAAGTCCGAGGAAGCTACGCACGTCGGGTACAGGAAAATCACAGCGCGAATTTTGTCGGGGTCCGGCTGGATGCAATGGGTGTTGACCAAGTGTCCTAGGACATTGAGTTCCCGGCGACCAAAGCTACACTTCTTGGAGTTCAACTGAAGGCCAGCTCGTCGGAAGACGCCAAGAATAGCCGAAGCGTAATGGAGGGGGCCCTCAAAGGTCGATGAAAATACGATGACGTCATCGAGGTCGCACAGACATGGGGTCCGTTTGAACCCGCGTAGTAAAGAGTCCATCATACGCTCGAAGGTCGCAGGGGTATTACATAATCCGAAATGCATCACTTTGAATTGGTAGAGGCCATCTGGGGTGACAAAAGCTGTTTTTTCACGATCTCTTTCGTCAACAGAGATCTGCCAATATCCAGAACGGAGATCGATGGAGGAGAAGTAGTTGGCACCATGCAGGCAGTCGAGGGCGTCATCGATCCTTGGAAGAGGGTACACGTCTTTCTTGGTTATCTTATTTAGGTGGCGATAATCTACGTAAAACCTCCAGCTGTTGTCTTTCTTTTTATCGAGTACTACCGGAGACGACCAGAGGCTGCTCGACGGCTCAATAATGTTGCTGGCCAACATTTTTCCCGCTGCTTCCTGAATGACCCGGCGTTCGGAAAGAGCAACTCTGTAAGGCCTCTGTGACTAGGGCGGGTATATCCAATATCGATGCGATATGTGACGACGGACGTTTGGACCAGGGATCTGTGACCGAAATAAAAAATGTCGCTGTATAACCGCAAAAGACCGGCAAGAGCGCTTGCATATTCGGGACGTAGGTCAGAGGCAACCATTGCTGAGATGCGGTCCTCCGGACTATGTGACGGGACAGGTTGTGCAGGTACCTCGGCGTGACGGTCGGACAGCACTGCAGAAATAGTAAAGCTGGACCAAGGTGACAGCTCGGCAAGGAAAATTCCCTCCGGGAGAATTTGGCGAAGCCATGCTGAAGTTGAGTATGGGAATGTAGGTGAGGGTGTAGGTGACGTACAATATTATGAGGTAGGACGATGTTGCGCTGTAGAGTGACGTCGGTGATGGGATTGACAACGTAGTCGCCGTCAGGAAGGGAGGGAAAATGTGACATGGGCACGTATACTGCCGCCTCGGGAGGTAGGCGCGTAAATGTACTGGAGCGGACGTGAGGCTGGGATTGGTCAGCACTAGGGTCACGAACACAGTGGAGCAGGGCTAGGCGCAGCAGTCTGGAGGCACAGTCAATGAGAGCGGAATGGGCTGTTAAAAATTCTAGGCCTAAAATCACGTCTTGAGGACACGTAGTAAGGACGGCGAAGAGCACAGGGACGTGATGGCCGGCGATGCTGACGCGCGAAGTGCACATTCCGATGATGCCCTAGTGAAAAATCCCGTATCGCGACAAACGGGTTTGAACCCGTCCTGTATAATCCCGTATAAATTTGATAGCGGTGTGACCAGTCCTGTATGAAGCTTAAACGGGTTTATTTCGGACAGCTCATGTCCGGTACGAATCTCAATCCGGACGGTCCAGACCGGTATAGAGTTAATACAGGGCAGACCATTTCCGGGATGCATCTTATACATGACATCCCAATCCGGTATTGATGTGAAACATGTTGGACCAGTCCTGTATGAAGCTTAAACGGGTTTATATCGGACAGGTCATGTCCGGTATGAATCTCAATCCCGACGATCCAGTCCGGTATCGAGTTAATACAGGGCAGACCATTTCTCGTATGCATCTTATACACGACATCCCAGTCCGGTATGGATATGAAACAGGGCGGACCAGTCCTGTATTGAGCTCATATACAGGACAGGTCATGTCCGGTTTAACAGAAACCGGACAAATCCGATATAAATGAAACTGATACGGGACAGAGTATTTCCGCTTCTCAGTACAACTCGGGCGGATCGTGAAGCTCAGCCAGGATGACCACGTCGGAATATGCCTTCACGCTAAATAAGCATGAAACCATACATAATATACGTTAAAACGTTTCTGTATATGTGGAGTACGCGTTGTTTCGTACATACCTAGAAGATATGAAGCCGTGGATGTGTGCGCTAGCAAGTACATACATGCATCGCGTTTTGTTTTTGCGTGTGCAACAGTCGCTGCAGCTTGTACGATCTTGCGGTGCATCTTCATAATCTGCGACTGAAGATCTGCCACCTTCAACGCGAAAGTGCAAGCAAGAACGTAGCGTTTCGTTAGCGCGGATAAAATACGCTCGAGAATAAATGAAACATCGCTGACCATCGAAATATGCACAGGTCAGCCGGACATCGGGAGTCGCTTGCTCGAGTGTTTACGCATGCAAAACGCTTGGTCAGAAGTAAATTCATTGACGTCGCGGCTCCGCTGGCAGCAGGTGAAGCTAAAACAAGCAGTATTACAAGTGTTGGTGCACCGCATATATCTATATGTAGCAATAATTGCATGCTTTCGAAGACGATGACAAAACACATAAGCATTAGTAAATTGTGACATTCGGAGGTTTGTCTGCAAGAAAGCGATACATTGTAGAGATGCGGGACACGGATAACCCTTCATGATAGCCAGGAAAAAGATGCAGCGTGTTTAAAGGGCGATCGTTCAATTACGACCACAAATTCTACATCGTACAAAAATACACAAACTACAAAAGAGCAATCTCGACTACATAAGTAGATATATAACCGCCATCAACCTGTGCTGCCTTGGTGTAGTGGTTAAAGTGCGTGCTTGCCGGCCTAAAAGACCGAAGTTTGAATCACATGTAATTTTTTTTTTCCTTTTCTATTTTTTTTTTTGTTTTTTTTCTTTTTTCTTTTCTTTTTTTTTTGTTTTTCAAATGTAGTAGTGTTATGTATTATTCAGCCTGTATCAATTAACCAGAAACCGGACGAACGCGTCATTTCTGGAACTGATACCGGGCAGAGTATTCCGCTTCTGAACAGAAGCCGGGCCGGTCGACGAAGCTCAACCAGAATGACCATGCCGGACACGCCAGCGCACTAAATAAGCATGATACCAAACATGTTATACAACTGTTCTGTATATAAAGGGCGCGCTTCGTTTCCCAAATACCTCGAAAATGCGAAGCCGTCGAAGTGTGCGCTAGCAAGCATATACGCGCGTCGCGTCGCTTTTGCGCGTACAACAGTCGCTGCAGTTCGTACGATCTTGCGGTGCGTCTTCATATCTGCGACTGAAGATCTGCCGCCTACAACACGAAAGTAGAAGCACGAACGTATCGTTTCGCTAGCGATCACAAAAAACTGTTCGAGAAAAAATAAACAAACATCGCTGACCATCGAAAGATGCCCAGATAGCCGCACACCGCGCGACGCGTTCTCGAATGTTTACATATTGAAACCGCTCAGTCGGAAGTATATTCATTGGCATCGATGCTCCGCTGGTAGCACGTGAAGCTAAAACGCCCAGTATTACAAGTATTAGTGCAGCGGATATCTCTATGTAGGAAAACTTACAAGCGTTCGTAGGCGATGAAAAACACATCAGCACTAGTAAATTATGATATCTCGAGGTTTGCCTCCAATAAAGCGACGCATTATAAAGATACGCCACATTTGTGAACCCTCGTGATAACCTGCAAAAATATTCAGCGTTTTTAAAGGGCTATCGGTGAATTACGGCCACAAATTCTACGGCCAAGGAAAATATACAAGTACGAAAGAGCAAAAGTAGCTACATATACTGTGTAATAACCACTGTAACCATAAGCCGCCGTAGAGTAGAGGTTAAGGTATCCGTCTGAAAACCATAAGGACCGACGTTCGATTCCACATTCGGTACTAGGTTTTTGTTAATTATTTTTTTATTGTTTATATTATTTTAAATGTAGTCGTTTTATTTTATATTGTTGCATGCTTTTTCCACCCTGGCGACGCGTTTCTTTCCGGAAACGAGGGCCATCAACCATACAGGCCATTCCCGTATCAGGGCTCCGCGCGGTTTCATTCCGGACTTTCCAGGAGAGTACAGGAATTTGCTGAAATAGCCGCCAATCCTGTATCCCAGATCCTGTACAAAAAACCTGTATACGATTTCCTGTACGAATTTTATACAGGATTTTTCAGTAGGGTGGTAGCAGTGTTTCCATCGGCAACACGAACTGTAGAGGTGTTATCGGGCGTAAGAACGTTTTTGAGGCGCTGGCGGAACGACGAACTGAGGACTGAAATATGGGCTCCAGTGTCAATAAGGGCAGAAATAGAGACTCCGCCCGCAAGAATGTCAATGAGGTTACGTTTGGGTGTGGGTGTCGGTTCCGAGTTGACAGTCCGAGTCGGTAATGCAGCGTCACTCCCGGGCGCTGCACTCGCTAGTTTCCCGAGTAGGTGCCGGCGTATGGTGGGGAGGAGCTGCGAGGAGGGACCGGTGAGCGGGATCGATGAGCCAGTGGAGATGGAGATCGGCTGGTGCGACGGCCAGTGGGGACGGTTTTGTTGCGAGGCTGATCTGTTTGAGGACGACAATGTCCAGGTCCATCATAGGCGGGGCGGAGCTCCTCTGATTGGGCATGGAAGCATCGAGGTCCATTGTAGTATTAACGGTCGGCGTTGTAATAACAGCGAGAGGCGAAGAAGGTACGGCTACGGCAATAAGGAGATGTATGGCCGGCGCGACAGCAAATGAAGCAAATTGCCCTGTCGTCTGCGGTGCGCCACTCTGCAGGATTGCGGCTAAGGTAGCGACGTGGGGAAGCCTGGCTCGCGGTAGCAGCAGCCACTACAGGAACAGGGTGTGTTGGTGACGGTGGCGGCACGGGGCTGGAGGAGATGCCGACGTTGGCGAGTTCTTGGCGAACAACGGCCTGTATCATGGCCATAGTGTCGGGCGGCGGAGACGTGAGTGGTGCAGGAGCCAAGGCCTCGAGTCCTCTCCGGATGATCCGAGTGATGTTCGCTGGATGCGAAGGCTGTTCTAAAGGCGGCAGGTCAGCGCAGGATGATGTAGCCGCCGTATTTGGAAGGCAGTCAAAGCGATATACGACACGGCGTTGTTTAGCCTGCTCGAATTTTCGGCAGACTTGAAGTACCGAGTCGACGAGCGCAATCCGTACAGAAGAGGATGTTGAACGTATCATCCGCTATACCCTTGAGGATATGCCCTATCTTGCCAACTTCTGGCATGGAGCTGTTCACGTTGCGGCACAACGAAAGGACGTCTTGAATATAGGCAAGGTAGGACGCCGTGGGGGATTGGGTGCGAGTGGAAAGTTCTGTTTTTGCTGCGCGATCCTGCCCAATCGGCTTTCGGAACAAGTCCTGTAGCTTTTGTTTACAGATTTCCCAGGTCACTAGCCCTTGCTCGTGATCTTGGAACCACGTCCGAGCTTTTCCCGCCAAATAGAAGATTATGTTCGCCAGCATAATGGTCTCGTCCCAGTGGTTGTTTCTGCTGCAGCGCTCGTACTCATCAAGCCAGTCGTCGAAGTGCGGCTTGTCTTCGCCATTACAAATGGGAGGGTGGCGGATCTTCGTGAGTACCACTGGCTGAGCTGCGAAGGTAGAGGATGCCTCGGAGGTCCTAGTGGTCGTTGCTGACGTCGTTGTCGGCCCAGATAGGTGGCGGCCACTGCGCAAATCCAGCTTTTCTGTGCTATTTTGCTCTTATATTTTGTTCTGAGCGCACGGGGTTCTTGAGTCGCCTCCACCAAGATGATACGTGGCAAAGTAAGTCCAAGAGATTAGTCCAAGATGACTCCGCACACAGCACACAGAAACACAGCAGCATTAACCGGGCACCAACCGACTCTGCTCGCACGTCGTCTTCACCAAAACTCACGAGCTTCTTCTTCTTCCGGTATTATGCAGATGCCAGTGCATGCACCGCGTAATGTAGCAATATCATTGGAGCTGCCATTTTGACGAGAAACACATATTTTCATAGCACATACTTATTGAACAGACGTTACGGTACGCGGCACGATAAAAATGTCTCACGTCTCAAATAAGAAGAAGCTGTACAAGCTTGATTCCGTTCAGTTCGGTCGTTCAGCTGTTTCCGACTCTTCGTGAACCTGTGGACCATGTCACGCCACGCTTTCCGGTCTCTCACTGTCTTCCTAACATCACATAACTTCATACACTTGGTTACATACTTGGTTACATACAGCAAAATATTACATTGCTTACCTCGATAAATAGCGGTTTGTTTTGGTTACGGCTTTTAAAGTCCCAAAGCGACACAAGCTATAAACTGAGGCTATTAGAGACGCAGTAGTGGAGGGCTCTAGAAATCGCGACCACCTGGGACTCTTTAACGTGCACGGACATCGGCTCTACCGAAAAGCGACCGCCGCTGCCGGGACTTGTTCCGCATCTTCGGGCGCAGCAGTCAAGCGCCCTAACGACAGCGCCAACAAGGCGGACCGGATAATATATTATTTGATACCATATTATTCCGATAATGAAAAGGCGGTGTTAAGGCGCTATGGCACGTACACAACACGTAGCTTAAGCGGCTTCCTGTTCTTTACGTGCTTATTTATTCATAAATTTGTCAAGCAAACCGAGCAAGCGATCTGAATTTTTTGCGTCCATCAGTCACAGCTAAACCACCATCCACAACTTTTCCAGAAAGTAAGACAACCAGAGCAGCTGGAAGTTTCCTTGGCCAAACCTAACCTATCAACAGCTGGTGGCACTAAAGGCATGTCAACTTAGTAACAACTGCAAATGTCTGAAGAAAATGCATACTGTTGTTTTCTAAGTACTTAAGCGCCATTTAGACCCAACTGCTGACAACGTTTATTCAATTGTAGCGTCAGTTGTCTCCACTTATATAGAGGACAATACCGAACGCGTTAATATTCCTGTTAGGGCTAACCACTCGGAGAGCTAAGCGCCCCATGCTTCAATGGCGATTTAATTTTCTAAGACGTTATCAGCGCAAAATAATCAACACAGGAAGAGTAACAGACACTAGGTTGCGTACCAGGGAGCATCGCCCAAAGTCGATTGGAACTATCTCCAACTCACTCAGTTCAACGCACTTCTCTCTGCTATTTTAACTAGTTATCTCCGTATTTACGTTTTTCTTGTAAGGTTAGAATTCCCAAGGGACCATGGGCCGATGACGCTTACCTGCCGCGCGTCCCAGGCGAAGTGAGCAACGGTGTCGTGGAGTCCGTCCACCGCCTCTAACAACGTCGATCTGGCCACTTGAATCGTCCTGCTCCTGAACACATCTTCGATGACCCGAACACAGGCTTGGAGCTGAGGCTGCGGTAGCTCCTGGTATGCCTTCCTCACCAGGGGCACGGACTGCATCAGCCAGAATGACAAGGAAGTTTCTAGCGTTAGATCATGTTCGCATCTCTCAAGGTCACTTTTTTTTTACTGAAGAAAATTTCTTGAAAAACATAAAAACCCAAAACACAGGAACAATATGTGAGACAAAAAGTACACATTACTAAACATATAAGGCAGGCAATAAATAGAATACCGTAGGTATCTGGCCACAATGTGTATAATAATATTGCGAGCACAACAAACTCGTTATCCTCATGAATTAGATGAACTGGGGTGCCACGATAAACATTTATACTTCCGTCCAGCAATTATAGTCCCGTTTGTGAACAATCGAGGTAGGATCACTGAGCACCACCATTCGTGTAAATGTTACGGACAACCTGTTCGACGCTGAAGTTCAGAAATGGTGTGCAGCGGTATCAAAAAATTTATTGTGCTACGGATTCGAATTTACTAGCTGAGTATCAACCTAGTATACGCTACTGACTTTTGTCCCAAACCATATATGTCATGCGCCTTCGTATGCCCCGTGCCAGATGCAGTGGAGCAGTGGAGACGGAAGTCCAGGTTGGTGGTAGTGGTGAAAAGCATTTATTACATTAAAGACATGTTGTTTGGATAGCCGCCCGTAGTGAGCCGCTCCCCATACAATAGTAGGCGGACCCCTTATTCGGGACCCTACTGGTCTGAGCAGCCACTCGAGCTCATTGGACCAGTGCTTGTTGGACCGGTAGGTCCTGGCTGCCGAGCAGGGCCGCCTCCAAGTTCTCTTGGGTAAGGGAACAAGTTGTGAATTCGGCTGGCATGATCAGATCATGTTAAAGGTGTCAGTCACCTCTCCACAGGAAGGGCAGAAACCATAAAAGAAAGGGTCGAAATGTTTGAGTACTGCCGTGCGCAGTAGAGTATTATTAAATAGGCTAAGTATTCTTTCGTCCGCTTTCTCTAGCCCCGTGAGAGGACCCTCTGCGAGTCCCGGTTAAGCAGAGATGTATTAAAAATTTAACAGATGTCATGTGTCCTGATTCAGGTCAGTAGGGTCTACGTCGGAGTCCCATTTAGTGAGCATGCGGGTGGCCGAGTTGGCGACATGATTCCCTCGTAGACCCTGGTGACCTACTGTCCAAATGAGAAAATGGGTCTGGTAATCCTGATCTCGAGCAGCTCTCCGACGTATTGGTTGTGCTATAGGCGGTATCCAGCCAAGCTCAAAATTCCTACAGGCTACTCGCGAGTTCCATAAGATGAATTTATATTGCAAGTGGGAGGCCGCCAGGGTGATTTGAATCTCCTTTGCGTGAGTTGCGCTAGGGGCCTTAAACATGAAGCCGTGCCCCTGTTTTTCCTCGTGAAAGACTGCAGCCGTGTGCCATCCTCCCTAGGAATGATGAGGCCTCGCAACGTCCACATAGAAAACAATGTATATGGAGCCATAGTGGTGGTGCAAGGGCAATCGCCTGCGCCTGACGCCGTCCATTGTGGTCTTCTCTGTCCATTTTGGTAATGTCTTCTTCACTAGATCAAGCACAGCAACCTTGGGAAAAGTTGCTAATGAATACCTGGTGAAATTGTCACGGTGGCTTTTAAATAATAAATTGATTCTAAATACAAGTAAAACAAAGTACATAATATTCAAGCCCTTCAAGTTCTTCATTTAGACAGAAGTACTATAGGCGATTAAGACATATGCTAGGAACTCCATCACGCCTGAGGGACCATTCCACCAGATATATTTATTTTGACCGCATCCTCATCATCAGCCTGACTATACCCACTGCAGAACGAAGGCCTCTCTCATATTTCTCATTTAAACCCGGTTCTGTGCTAGCTGTATCTATTGGACCCCTGCGAACTCCTTAACCTCATTCACCCACCTAACTTTCTGTCGCCCCCTGCTACGCTTTCCTTCCCTTAGAATCCAGTTTGTTACCCTAAGCGACCATCGGTTATCCTCTCTTCGCACATGTTCTGCCCATGTCCATTTCTTCTTCTTAATTTCCGCTAGAATGTCGGTAACTTGAGTTATTTCTGTGACCGACTGTGCACGTTCCTTATCTCCAAACGTTACCTCTACCATTTTTCGTGCCATAGCCCTTTGGGTTGTCCTAAACTTAAGTAGAACCTTCTTGGTTAGCCTCCACGTTTCAGCCCCAAAGGTCAGTACAGGTGAGATGCAACTGTTGTATACTGTCCACTTAAGCAATACCGTTAAGTTGCTAGTCATAATCTGCGACTGCTTACCAAATGCGCTTGATCGCAATCTTATTCTTCTTGTTATTTCCTTTTCATGATCTGGATCTGCGGTTACTACCTGTCCTATGTAGACGTATTCGCCTGCTACTTCCAGTACTTCGCTACCTAATGTAAACTGCTGTTTCTTCCAAGGCTGTTGAACACTACCTTAGTCTTCTGCATATTGATTTTCAAGCCTGCCTTTCTACTTTTTTGCAGTTCATCTCCCGAGTTGCTTAGCAAGGCAATGTCATCAGCAAATCGCAGGTTACTGAGGTATTGTCCATCTACCCTTATCCCTAACTGCACCATTCCAAGTCTCTGAATAGTTTCTCTAAGCAAGCTATGAATAGTACTGGGGAGATTGTGTCTCCTTGCCTAACTCCTTTCTTTATGGAAATTTTGTTACTTTCTTTATGCAGAACTATGGTTGCTGGGCAACCACTATATATATCTTCCAGCACTTTCACGTACGGCTCGTCTACCCCCTGATTTCGCAATGCTTGCATCACCGCCGATGTTTCAGCTGAGTCAAATGCTTTTTCGTAATCAGTGAATGCTATGTATAAGGGCTGGTTATAATCTGAGCATTTTTCTATCACCTGGTTGGTGGTATGGATATGACCGATAGTAGAGTACCGTTTCCCAAAACCTGCTTGATTGCAGTATAAGGTTGTCCTGATTCTATTAGCGATTACTACAGTAAATACCTTATACGTAAGAGACAGTCAGCTGATTGGTCTGCAATATTTAGGATCCTTAGAGTCCCCTTTCTAATGAGTGAGGATAATGTTTACATTCTTCCATGATTCCGGTACCGTCGATGACACTAGGCACTGCGTATACAGGGTGGCCAGTTTTTCTAGCACGATATCCCCACCCCGTACTTCAACAATTCTGTAGTTATCTGATCCTCTTCAGCTGATTTCTCCCTTTTCATAGTTTCTAATCCTTCATTGGCTTCGTCCTTCGTCACTGAAGGAACGTCGTTCTGTTTTTCCCTACCGCCAATTTCATTACGGTCCTGACTACTTTGGCTACAGTAGAGATCTGTATAGAACAACTCGGCTACTTTGACTATCTTGTCCATATTCGAGATGACGTTGCCCGCCTTGTTCTTTATCGCATACATCTGGTTTCTGCCTACGCCCAATTTCTTCTTTACCGCTTTAAGGCTTCCACCATTCTTTACAGCATGCTCAATTTTCTCCATGTCATACTTCCTTATATCGGCCACCTTGGGCTTATTGATTAGCTTTGATATCTCGGCCATTTCTATCTGGTCTGTTGGGTTGGAAGCTTTCATACTCTAGCGTTTCTTCTCCCAATTTTTCGTCTCCTCAGACACCTTACGGGTATCCTTTCTAACTATCCTACCGCCTACTTCTACCGCGCACTCAGTCATGATATCTCTGAAATCATTGTTCATTGCTTCTAGGGTAATATCACCATCCTCGGTTAGAGCTGAATATATATTTTGTAGCGAGATCCTGAAATCTTCTGCCCTCCCGCTCACCGCTAATTCGTTGATGGGTTTGTTTCTTACTAATGTGTTGCGTTCCTTCTTCTGATTTAGGCTAATTCGGGACCTCACCATCCTGTGGTCACTGCATATATTTGTATCATACTCAACGTGTAAATAGATATGTGCGAGCAACGTCTTTCGTTGTCACTGCAGGGAACTACCTCCTGTAGAGACGTAACCTTAAATTAACTGACCCTGCAGAATTCTGTTTAGGGCACAGCTCACAACGACTCTGCAATCAGCGACGATGTGGAGCTTGGATAAAGCAAGAGGTATGCATTTTCTAGTGCTGCAACAGTCATGGGCTGCCCAAAAGCAGCAGCGGAGGAGAGGGCACGTTAGCAGATTCGCTGAGCCAGCGTTGAGAGCAAGTATGGATTTGAAAGGTTGCTGTTGCGGTGGCGCCGAGTCACAAAGACCTGCTTCGGACTCCATGACGCATGCCAATGATGGGCGACAGCAGCAGGTGCGGTGGAAGCAGTCAACGTAAACCGGCGCATGGTGCTTGTAAGTTTCATTTTTCGAACTTCTTGCTGCCCTTATTGTGGGTTTAAGCCGGTACTCATTTAATCAGCATGCGTCGCAATAGTGAGCACAGTGTTGAGTCCGAGGTTCCAGTGGTCCCAATCTCTATGATCAGCAGGCGTGACTGCATTTGAGTGACCACCCATTCGGATACCATGTGTTTCAGCGAAGGTGGACCAGAAGTTTTAAAACTGCTTTTTGTGATATTGGGATGGTTTCAAATTGCAATTGTTTACATCAGGATACAGGTTAATCAAGCTAATATGGTGGTTAACTAAACTCGTAACAATTTAATTCTTATTGCACTTACGTAATCAATATTCGTGGTTTCCTAAGCTTGCAAGTGCGAGATGCCGGGCTAGTCAGTACTGCATTCTTAAAGAGCAGCGCAAGGAACAACACGGAAACACACAGAATGGGTGGACACTGGCGCTGACTATAATTCGTCTCAGAAGATGCTTGCAGCACTGCGAAAGGCAGAGGCACCCCGGGGTAATCCGGATCACGCACACTACAATAAGCTAGCAATTGTGCTCCTACGCGGCTCTCGCCACCAAATTGGCGGGGGTGCCGTATATGAGCACAATTCTCTATTATAGTGTGCACGGCCGAGAGGCACTTCGGAGCACAATTGCAAGGGCTCCTCTGCCTTTTGCAGTGCTACAGATAACTTGTGAGACGAAGAACAACTGAAATTTCATTACCGAGCAAAACATATATAAGCATGCATAAAGAGGTGGAGCCAGGGCGGTTACTAGACTGTTTTCGGTGATCGCACAGCATCACCTTGGCTTCACACCTTTATGCATGTTTATATATGTCGTGCTCCGAAATAAAATTTCAGTTGTTATTAAGCGCCTGTGTACGTCCATTCTTCTGTGTGTTTCCTTGTTGTTCCTTGCAGTGTTATTAAGGCATACCTAAGTTTGGTCTAGTTTTGGGACATGTCCTTCAAGAGTTAT
This sequence comes from Amblyomma maculatum, assembly GCF_055883805.1. Lineage (NCBI taxonomy): Eukaryota > Metazoa > Arthropoda > Arachnida > Ixodida > Ixodidae > Amblyomma > Amblyomma maculatum. The sequence goes on from NC_139354.1 coordinate 88,167,294, forward strand.
CCGGCGTTGAGAGCTTGCGTTTTGATTATTGTGTCATATCCTTTCTCCTACAGTAAAACCGCCTAACAGAATCATGTGCACAGCTTTGCACTTTAGGCCAGTTCACGCAGCTTAATTTTATGTCTCATAATGGACATTTTTTCAGTAGCTTGCTGCGATTACACAAAGCCCCCTCATCTATCATTTTTGATGACCATGCTTCCTAAAATGGAGGAGTTTTCTGAGCGTGATTTTCCACGAACGTCCCCCCAGTTATCGACGCCCTGGCCTGCTGCATAATAATGGACCTTTTCTTAGTGACGCACCCCTCTTGTGACCGACGGGTGAAGTACCCTTACCGAGGTTCCCTCGCGTATTTCCAGCAAAACTTTTTTGACAATAGTTGAGTGGGCTTATTTTCTGAGCAGTAGTTGAAGGCAAGGCTGTCATGGATGAAGCAGGCCAAGTGCAGGGGGAAGGTATATCATGGTGCGTCCACAGATGCCTCGAACATCACCACACATGCTAGCTGAAAGTAGCCCCGCACTTAACTATACTGCTTGGAAAATAGGCCGGCACCACTACTGCGAACGAATTTGTGCAGAACAAAAAGGAGCGATCCTCGGTTACCCGCCCCATCAGACTTTCCTCGCTTGCCGCGCACAAGAAGGGTGCGGTTATGGAAAAATGTTTCCCATATGAGAGAAAGCGCTTGCTGTATCTGCAGCCGCGACGCGGTTCCAACACGCTTCCATTTTTTTTTTTTTGCCACGTCGCCGCAGTTTAGTCGCCGAGGTGTTTCCATTGCTTGCATGTGTATACATTTTAAATCTGTGTACTCCCTCACATCTCATTTTTCTCTCGTTTTTCTCTCACACAGGTTCCCACGGAGTATGGATCCAACCACGACGATGACAAAAGACTGCTCAGTTATCCTGCCATTTTCAACGCATAAAAAGTAAACCCTGCCTTCCGTCCTCGTGTACTGATATCAGTGTGCGAACTGTACCCTGAATGGCTACATGGCCCGTCACAAATATGTCGCTCCAGCACGAAGAAACCAACAATGCGGAAGTAAGGGCGTCTGTGACCGGCTGACGAAGACATCATACATCTTTTCACCAAACGCTTTTCTTCTGAATAGGGTGTATGTTAAGGCTGTCTAATGTTGCAGCGGAGGCCGCATTACCACACATATGCCAAACGGAGTCGCTTGCGTTGCAAATAAAGAAAATGTATGTCTCGTATCGCTTCGAAAGCGGCGACGTCTTGTGACTGACTGCACAATCAGTCGAAGTGTGGTAGTTTTCAAATTACTAGCGTACCAGTGGGCGCCTAGAGTATATTTAGAAGGGCGAAAACATACCCTTCGAAGGAAAAGAACATTATCTTAAATGGGTGTAAAGAACACACTAAATTATGAATTTATTTTATTCCTCTGGGTGGTAATATTACCCTTCATAATGAAGCATGAATATGAACTTAAAAGTGCAAAGTTACGCCCATTCATACGGTGCAAAGGTACACTTACGAGGTGCTGTAGTAAGCTCATTATGCTGGCATAAATGCAGACCCTGTGAGGGTAAGTTTACGCCTTACGATTAAGCATAAGCTTATACCAGCGGGGGGCAAACATGCACCAGATCTTAGAGCATATTTTTGCACCTTCATGGCCTAACCTTTAGTCCTTCTGAAAAAGGGCAACATTACTCCCCAGAAGCATATACTTGCACTTCCCCATATGGCATAACGTTGACCTCGTGGCCGCGTAAACTTTACACCACACACACTTAAGCCCCAGTCGAGGGTGTAACTTTGCACCCAAAGGGGGTCCCCAGTGCGTCAGTGGACTTACCCCCCTAAAGGGGTAAGATCACACCTTTTTTTCTTACAGTGTAATTACGATGCCTACCATCCTCTCCTTAATGATATAGAAATCATCTGTATTACCCGCTATATACTTATAGACAAGGAAACCTACTCCTACTTGTCGCCTCTCCGGTAAACCTCGATAACACAGTACATGCCCATCCTTCAGTACAGTATATGCCTCATTCGGCCTCCTAACCTTACTAAGTCCTATGACATCCCATTTCACACACTCTAGCTCCTCTAACAGCACTGCTAAACTAGCTTCACTAGCTAGGGTTCTAACGTTAAACGTTGCCAGGGTCAATTTCCAATGGCGGCCTGTCCAGCGGAGGCAGGAATTCTTAGCACCCCCTGCTGCGTCACAGGTCTGACCGCCGCCGTGGTCAGTTGTTCCGCAACCGTTGGTGACTGAGGGCTGGGGTTTTATGGAACTAATCATGAGAGGTTGCGGCCAGTTACTACACCAGGGTGACCAACTCCTGTTCTGGCGAGGGAGTGCGTTGCTGCAGCATGGAGGGGTTCACCGGCATCAGGTCGCACCCCAAACCTTCTTTATGCAATTCCATCGGCAAGCGGATTTGTTGTTTTTTAATCCGGTGGAGAATTGTGCGGCGCCGAGATTTGAGTCCCGGTCCTCTTGCATTTGAGGCGGATGTTCTTCCGCTACGCCACCGCTGCACCCTTTTTGACCATGTTTTCGGTTATTGCATATCCATTGAATTTAACAATACTCTCTTTCCAGAAGTGTGTGTTGTACGCCCTTCATGTTTTTCGCAACAATTTGTCTCTCCGCAGTACTGTTCTCTCGCAGTTGCAAGACAAACAGGCATTTGGCGGCAGGGAGAAGTGCCAATTCGTACCCTTAGGTCTGTGCCTGTCTGAATATTATGGCTCAAAATGCATTGGAATATGGTTGCTCAGTCCTACCACATTACAAAAAAAGGAGCCAAACACTACCTAACATCTGAGTGAATATTTTAGAAATTCTGCGCTAGAGGAATAACGTCTGGCAGCGCGTACTGCTTGTAGGTTGTGGAATAATAAATAATGGACAATGTCGGCGCCCACAGTGAACTGCAGTGTGGCTGAGACTGTGCAGATACTTACAGGAAAAGCAAGGATGTTTGGATTTCAAAAAAAAAACACGAACTAAATTTCTGCAGCTAATGCAACATCCGTAGCGCTGGAATATCGGCGCATAGCCGGGGTGGCGCCACCTTGGACTGCAGCGCCATCTCAGTGCCTAGGAGCAAAGCGCGGCTGCTTTCGGAGGCGCAGTTCCAGAAATGAAAAGGATCTATAAACGATGTGGCGGGCATACCATAGAACATGAATCAGCTGTAGTTGAAATAGATAGTTCAGATTTACACGATAGAAGCCGTTTGGCGGTGAGGTCTTCGGAAATAGATGAAAGCAACGCCAATGGAACGCAAGATTCCTCCGTTACAAATCTCAAAGCTGTGCCTAAGACTTCTACTTTTATTATGCCTCGCTAGGTGGCCCCACTTGCTCACTAATTTCAAAACTGAGAGAAAGTTGAGGAAAACCGACCTCCTTTAAGGACTGGATTTTGCGTCCAAGTGATATGTTCGTCTTAGATGATGTACTTTCCATAGCTAGCAAAGGCCTTTATTAATTTATTTGTTACTCCGAATGGTTGGTTGCAAAAAAAGGCGCCTAATGCACTGCTCTGCATTCTAACAAGCCTGAAACCTGGACCGAAATGGGTACAAATGCATTTCATGTCTGTGTAAAATCGAAGTAAAAAAATGTTTATTTTTTTGCAAGGTGTCATTTGGAACGATAATACAAAACTGAATTTGCTGGTGAGCATGCACACACCGTTCTCACAGAAGCCTTGCTCAACTTTATGCGCGAATAACCGGCCTGACATGATATCACGTTATGTTTCTGATGCAATTTATGTTCAGTGCACTCAGAGTTTACGTTTAGTACTATGCAGTGTCGTTAACCTCCAAGTCAGTAGTATTCGTTTTGTTGCGCGGTGATTGTGCCGTATTAACGTCGCTAAAGGATCGCCCCTGTTAATGCAAAAATGGTATTACACAGGTTTGTTTGTAAATAGCAATCGTGCCATGGTGAGGTGACAGATGCCAGGCTCCAGTCCCATACTTTCCGGGCTAGACAATAAAATTTGCCAAGCGTTTGCGCACAAGGATAATGCAGCCGAAGCTTTCGCTGCTTCATTTTGTTTACTTATTTATGGGAATTTATGAAAATAAATGTCATAAAGGCATCATGTGAAACGAACCCCTCACCCTCCTTTTTCACCTCACCCCCTCCTCCCCTCCCCCCCCCCCCGCCCCACTTTCAATGCTCTGGCGCCATCCCTGGTGGTAACCCGGTGAAATAGTCGTCGTATTAACTACACTAAGTGAAAAAAAAGAAGGTGCAGGGAACTCGAAAAGGTGAGCTCCCTGCTATATTTATTGGTCCAACTAATTTTCCTACGCACTAAAGTCTGGTTCAGCCATTTCAAATATTCCTCTAAGTACGGCCCCTAGTGCACATCTGGGATATGTGCGCCCACAACATGGAAACATAGAAACAACATTTACGCATTTTTTTTACAGAGCAAATTTCAAGGCAGTTCACGACTGCCAAATAAATTCGCGTAGTAGCAAAGACAAACAGTACGATTCCTAAAACGCTAGGTTTAACCAGGTTTAACCAGCTCGTAATTATGGTGATGCAGTTTCTTTTCCAGAAAATTGACCAAGCGCAAATATTCCTTCCGGGCTCTTATTGTCAAAAAAAAAAAAGACGGCTGATTAGAGGAAAGGGTCGGGTACGTACGAAATTTAGATTTTATTTTGTCACTTTACTAACGGTACCAAGTCTTGCGGGAAAAAGCATAATCAAGCTTGAAATGACTCTATCGAGCAGAACGATGTCTTTTCTTCCTGGGATTAAGTGTTCGACTAAATGATGCCTCTGCTGAAGCTCCGTTTACATTGAACATCAATCATTTCAAATGCACGTCAACACAACCTTTCTTCCAATTAGGCGGAGTTCAAACTAAAAGGAACCATGAGGAGCTCCGTTATTACACTCAGATGTTTGCAGGACAAAATTGCCTCTTTCAATGAACCATAGCTTTCAAATAAACGACTTGCAAATCGAGAAATTGCAGTGAGCTTGCGCACATGTAAAGTACAACCTGAGTACTCGCCTGATTCCCCATGAAAGGTGCGAAGTACAGTAGCTTCCACAGTAGCTGGTACAGGGATAGATGTCCGTAGCCCCGAGACCGCACACTACGCTCCAAATGGCAACGTGCCGAGAGCTCCACCCAGCGGCAGGCCTGTGGGATCCAGTTTCTGGGGAACTCTCCACCTGCGTCAGTGTCCCTCAAGTGCAGCCGGTGCTCGAAGTTAAGCCTGGGAGCCACACTGCAAGAGGATTTGTTTATCTCAATAAGCGCAGTAACATGCACAGAGCCTCTGAGCACCAGCAATTGGCGTAATCTGTTGCCCGCCAGAGCGGACACCCTTTAACTCAATGAGGACCAATTTCTGCAGCTTTGAGAAGACTAAACAATGCCGAAAGAGTGTCCTTACGTTAATTATAATGGCTACCCTTACTTGTTACCCAAAATCATTTCCATAAATTACATCCAGCGTTTTCACTATAATGTTTGTACAGCCATAAAAATTGGATTAGATGTGCCGAAAATATGACATTTATGCCGCTATCCTGAGTATCCAGTACCATGCGGCACAGAGTGGCAAACGGGGAAACTGGGAGACTTTGGCCAAAATGCCTTGCTTTTTTGTCGTTAAAGAGAGACAAATGGGTGGGCTCGAGCTCATGGAATCCTGATATCATCTTACAGTACACTAGAGCTCATTTCTCAGAGCATTGCCTAGGTCTCATATATTTATCACTGCTGGTACCAACATCACCATAAATCGACTTTTCCTGTAGAGCAAAACACCTATTCCTGCGATCATATTCTGCGCCCATTGCGGCCACCACATCCCACAACTTTTAACCGCATCCCTCCACCTTACTCGCCCTCTGCCTACATCTGGAAATCAGAACGTCACGCTAAGGAAACGTTTGACATCTACTCTACTTATTTAACTCCCCTCCCATGCCCGTGCCTTCTTTATCTGAGCAAGAATATGTTTATGAGATGTTTGTTTCCTTAAAGAAAGACTAACTGGTACCTTGATTTGCTAGAACACGCACTTCAATAGAGAGCTTTAGAATAGCACACTGGTGCTTTAGTAGATAGTTCAGACTGCGGGATTTGAGCATATTTAAGCTATCACGCCTCACGAAAGGTACAGGAAAGGAACACTAAACAATGCTGCCTGCCTTGACTTAATTTGAAGTGAAAGAAAATGAATCATTTGGTAAGACAAAACCTAGGACAAAGGCAACTCACTGCGTAGGTTAACAATTTTGTACATATGTCGCTGGCTCTTCTTTTGTGTTACAGGAGAAATAAAGCCATATGGCGGCATCTATTGCATTATTGGACAAACCACATTCTACAAAGCCGCTGCAACCATGTCAAAGCACCTGAGAACTTCAAAGAATTTTGCTACGAACGAAGGCATCTGCCGACTAACAAATTCAGGAGAGTTAGCTACAAAGGTTGTTAACTTTATAGGAAAGTTTTCTTCCTGCATGGCCGAGCACCATCACGCTACAGTTCCATACATCACCGTTAAATATCGATCGCGTCGTGAACACAGCTCTTCTGCAAAGGGCTTTAACAAAAGCGCTCTTTTCATCATCCGCAGTCCCAGGTGCTCACATTTGTGCAAGCTATATGAAACATTCATAATTGTTTCAGCCACATAGTACACAAGGGCGTAGGCAGCTTGTTTTGTGCAGACCTCCGTTACAGCCTGTATACAAGACGATGCGTACTGCGGAAGCATATATTTCGGATGCTTTGTACCCCGAATTGCTGCACCCCGTAAATGCCTAATGTTGTAGATGTAGAACAGCACATTATATCCCAGTTGCTCGAAACGCTTAATGAATAAAATATTTCTCCTCGCAGAGTGCTTTCAAAATGCTCTAACGTTCTCTGTAAAAGTGTGGCGTGCTGTATAATGTTGCATGCTGTATGCGTTTTGCGTGCGCTTAGGTAGATACGCCCGTGTTTTCCATTAGCATAGAGAGCAAAATCAGCCGCGCATACCATATTACTATTCCGCACAGAAAGCAAACGAGATTAGGTCATTGCTTCATAAGAAAAAATAAAGTGGCTATCAATTAACGTATTAGGCATCCAGCAATTACTCCATCAACTTATTGTCCTGCATGTAGAACGTTTCAAAGTGGGAGTTGAGAATGAAATTCCCACCAATATGATGATGATTTCGAATTCTGAATGGAAATAGGCGTTTTATATGAAAACATTTAAATATTTTGCTTCCTTCACGCTTAAACATATATGTCTAAAGCAGGGCATTCCAAACTGAAGAAAAAAAATGTTTTTGAAAACATTTCTCCGAGTTTCACGTGAGCGCAGACGTGCTTCTGGAATGTAGTGTATCCATTTGCTTTTTTGGCACTGTTTAGCGTTTTCAGAAGCCCTAAGGAAAGCTTAATTATGCACAGCTAGAAGCAAAATGAAAGGAAACATGGGAGCGCGTGGCCTCCGCGCTTTGCAAAGCGCTGCCACCAACACAGGACGAGAATGGGTAGCACGAAGTGTACGTTCGGAAAGAGCAGCCGACCAAGCTTACTCTGGATGCGTCTTTGCCACTGATTCTTATCACGTGTCGGTGACAACGCATTTGAAAGCCTGGAGGCCACGCGCTCCAGTGTTCCCTTTAATTTTGATTCTAGCTGTATATAACAACTTGTTGCGCAAGCGGGTGGAAAGAAGCAAAAATTTCACCCTGAAAACAGCATAGACAAGAACTTTATCATCGACAAAAACATGACAATTATTACATTTGTAATAATAATTTTGGGTGAGGTCTAGGCCCTTCTCCTGAAACAATTAAATTGTGAATGTTTTTTTCTTCTGGGGCATATTTTTTGACAAAAGGGTAAATAGGCCACATCCGTATCGAACCATTTGTAGCCTTATTATTCACAAAATAATGTGGTTTCAAGCATTCATTGTAGTGTATTTAGTAGTTGAACATTTCATCCTAAACGTGCTCTAAATAGCATTATGGGCGTTAATAAGTTCATCATAATGCCGACATTGAGCTTTTAACTAAACTGCTCTGAAGTTATGATCAGCAATTCAGTACAGAAAATGGAAGGGCATTACAACTAAAATTTGTATTAATTTCAAAGAGAACCTGCATTTGTCATAGCATGAAGTTGGGTTAGTTAGCTTTCCAAGACTGGAAATTAGCGCAGAGGACGGGACAGGAAAAAGAGAGACCACTATAGACAAGAACAAAAGATTACCGACGATTACGTTACTTCCTAATGTGAAATTTGAGCGCAGCAAATAAGCTGTTTCACCTTTTCGATAGATTGAGGCAAAGAAATCGAGCAACACATGTATGCGCTATCACAGCATTTTTTTTTATTTTTCACACGTATTCCTTTAACAAATATTCCCTTCTCGGCGGCGGCGATGAGCTTCTGCTTCAGCCTCGCTTACACCTGGTTGCTCTCGGCGGTGGCGATGAGCCTCCGTTTCGGCGGTGCGAACGGCAAGGTCTTCTCGACGGCGGCGATGAGCTTCTGCTTCAGCCTCGCTTACTGCTCTGGATTCTGGCGGCTACGGCGCTGGGCCTCTGCTCTGGCAGCTCGTTTAGCAGCAGCAGCAGCAGCAGCAGCAGCAGACGGAGGACTTCCACCGGTCGTCTCGCTCATGGCTCAGAAAGAACTGGCGGATAATTTTGCAGTGGCGAACGGCAGCGGCAATTTCGGCTCGAGCGGTGCACATATACAGATCCGCCGCCACCGATCTGGCTCTCTGATTGCCACCGCACAGGGGTTGCATTGGAGGAGGAGCGAAGAAAGGAATTAAGTTCGAGCCGGCGCTTTGACAACCGGAGACTCGCAGGAAGAGGGGGGAAGGGGCGGCGTGTACACCCAGCGGCAAAAGATGGGGGCAGAAGCGCGCGCAGCAAGCGGACAACGCGATAAAGGGAGGAGGGAAGAGATAGCAGCGACAAACTGATGCTGCTGACGCCGATAGTGAGTCAACCCCAGCTGCGGAGTTGGTTTCAGGGACAACGCCGCCGATGCCGACGCAAACAATATGATACCGTCGCTTCCGCAGCGCCAAGAACCAGGTCTAGCCGTGGGAAGGTGGTCACGTATTCGTCGACGTGCCGGGGCCTACGTGAAATAACCGGCGCGTCGGCAACTGAAGAGCACCCTATCCGCCACACAGGAACCGGGGGGGGGGGGGGGGGAACCCTCCCCTCCTCTTTCTGCATGGCGGCGACGGTGTTCTATGCAGTCTGCCCCGCCGAGGTTGTGCAGTGGTAAGACGCCAGACTACTGTGCCGGAGTACCCGGGTTCGAACCCGACCTCGGCGGCTGCGTTTCGATGGAGGCGAAACGAAGAGGCGTCGTGTGCTGTACGATGTCACTGCACGTTAAAGATCCCCAGGTGGTCGAAATTACTCCGTAGCCCTCCACTACGGCTCCTCTTTCTCTCTATCCACTTTCACTCCCATCTTCCTCCCTTCCCTTACGGCGTGGTTGCGGTGTCCACAGAAATCAAGTGAGACAGTTACCTCGCCTTTCCCTTCCTATAAATAAATCAAAACTTAAATCAAATCTATGCAGTCACGTTATCTTGACTCTCTAGCGGCGTCAGCGGCATCCAGCGGTATCAGTCGGTCGCTGCTAGCGCTGGGGGGATGAAAGGGGGGCGGAGCTGGTTACGAGGCCGACGACGACGCCGACGCGAAACCCAGGAACGGACGTCAAAGAGCTGCGCTCTAAAAAACAACATCGGGCCTCTGTGCCAGGATTAATAAGGAGGTATTGGTGACCAGGACGACCTTATGTGTAAACGATGTGAACGTTCACAGTGATAGAGGCGCTTAGTCATTAAAGACGATAGCCTCAGAGAGCCCACAGCGCGCCATTCTTAGTTTTACTCATGGTCGTATTTCAGGCGAAGCGTTTCGCGTACTCATATCAAATCCTCCTAAACACCTGACTCTCCTGATATGGGCTCCAGCCCACATTAGTCTCAAGGGTAATGAGAGAGCACATGAGCTAGTTCGATAGCTCACTTTAAGAGCAGCTTATCATCCCGCCCCAACATGCCTGCCTTGGTGAGGAAGGACGCCATAATCACTTCACGCGACCTGCTCCAACACTAAGTATCGTCTTTCTCGCCAACTCTATCCAGTTCACCACCAAGAACTTACAGACAGAGGAAGTCATAAGCACCAACTCCAGACGAACTCCTTTTCCAAACCCAAACGATTCCATAATATATTTCCTGAACGGTATATACCGATGTGTAAACACTGCAATATCCCAGCAGACCTCCTTCATATGGCCTGGACTTATCCATGACAACACACGCCAACACCCACACAACATACTTGGAAGGCCCGTCTACGCAGCTCTACCCTAGATGACCAACGAGCGCTCATCGGTCTCGCTCTAGAGGCTGCCAGATTTCAAGGAGTCTTGGCTGACCCCTGGATATGGGCCTTCGGCCCCTTGACTGTGTTCCGAATTTGCAGGGTCGCAGCGGAGCACCAGATCAAGATTACCAGCGTGGCAGGCTTCTCGTTCATAACAGCCCGTGCCATGTCTGCGCTCCGAGCACGCGCTGTACATATTTATTTTCCGCTAACACGGGCTGGTAACGCTGATCTCAGCGCCTCCGCTTTATAGCGTCGGCGGGCGCTATAGGGCCCCCCGCCCAGACGGAACGGCGAAATGTACGCACCGACGGGGCAGAGATGGGGGCGCCACGGTGGCAAGCAGGTCTGCAGCTAAGCCGGAAACATCTGAGGGGAGCTCCTGGGGAAGTGTCTCGAGGTACGCGGGTTTGAGGCGATCTAGAGAGACGACCTCTTCACGACCATCCAGCAGGATTGTCGCTGACTTTGTCGTCCTGTTGAGGTCGCGGTACGGGCCGTCGAATGAGAGGGTAAAAGGCGCTTTTACAGCGTCTCGGCTGAGGAACACATGCTTCGAGGAAGCAAGGTCTGGGTGCACAAAGATTTGATGGGCAGATGAGCGAGGCGGCACTGAGCGCAGATGCTGAAGAATGTTTACCAACCGACCAGCCTCTGACAGCAGCCTCATTCTACAATTTATAAACTGACAGGATGGGCAATGCGAGCCGAATCTTCAAGGCTGCAAGAACCCAACTGGGATCAAGTGACGCCCGACACTGCTGCAGCATTTGCAATGAATAAAATGGTGTCGAGTTTGTTGCTGCTCCTACAGTAGCATAGATATAAAAGCGCTGGCCTATCTTCACCTACTTTTGTATTTTTTAAGAAGAAAGTCTTTCTAGGCTCATAGAATGAAATGCCGTACACAGCAGTTGTACGCGAGATCTGTCATAATCCGTGAGATTCCGCGAGATGTGTTCTTGTCCGGCGTTCCTGCCATCTGCCATCCCACACTTGAACACGCGCCAAGGAACGCCAGGCGAGAAAAGCGATGGTGTGCCTTCCAGACACGCCGGAGAAAGTGTGACAGGTACTCCGCCTTTCCTTTTCTTTAAACCAATTCTATGTAGCACTGAAACGATAAGACAAATGATGAGTGGCAAATAATAGTAGAGGAAGGGCTTTCGTCATTCCCCTCTTAAATAAGATCTAAAAGAGCCTGTATTTTTTTTCTTGTCGCGTAGAAGCAATCTAACGCAATTGTGCAGCCTTAGATAGAAATTCGGTCCATGGAAGCCTTGTCGCCATTGTGAGCAGCAGCATAATCATGGCGTTGTCGACAGGGGTTCACTGCCGTGGCGTGTAAGATGCATCGGCACCTCAAAACGGGAGACTATAAGCGAATCGACTTCATTATACGAAACGTAGTTAAAAAGGCGCTGGGCCTGCCCCAAAGCACTTCCACAGAACGTCTTTTGCAATTAGGGGTGCACAATACAGCCGAAGAACTGCTTGCCGCCCAACGCGCCACCCAGATAAATCGACTAGCAGCAACCCGCACGGGCCAGACCGTTCCTATGGACCTTAACCTGACTAGCCCGCAAGGTATCGTACAAAAACAGGCCATACCGCCCGTGTGGTCAGACTCGTTCATAGCCAATCCCCTACCCCGCAATATGCATCCTCTGCTCCACCAAGGGCGCCGGAAGGCGCGGGCCAAATACATCCAGGAAAAGTACGGGACGGACACTGAATCCTACTACGTAGACGCAGCAAAGTCAGAAGCGCGGTACACGGTAGCGGTTGTGATTCACCAACAACAACTGGTTGATGCCCTCACCATCTGCGATGATAATATAGAAATGGCGGAGGAGGTGGCCATTGCTTTAGCCGCCACGCATACCACCTGCGCCTATATAATAACAGACTCTATGGCTGCCTACCGCAACTACATCAAAGGGCGAATATGTCCCCAGGCTGCCAGAATATTGAAAAATTATGGACACCCCGAACAAGACAAATGCCTCGTCTGGACACCGGGACATCAAGGCGTGGAAGGGAACGAGTGCGCCCATGCCGCTGCCCGAGCTCTCCTCCCCCGGGACTCGACCCCTCATCCTCCGCACCGCCCTATCCCGGCCCTCTGGCGACGTATGCGGAGAGGTTACAGCACTGCAGACTCTCTCGCAGAAAATATCCACCCCCAGCCAAGGGGCTCTCCAAAGCGGAGGAAGTTAGATGGCGACGCCTACAGACAGGTACATATAACACACCACCCCGGGTTCTGCGACCCCAAATGCAATTATTGCGGGGAAAAGGCAGGCCTGCACCACATGGTGTGGACCTGCCCATACAATCCTCCAGATGATCCGAATGCAGTGCTAACAATTGAGGGGTGGGAGGCTGCCCTATCCAGCTCTGGACTAGAGGCACAACGGGCCCTCGTGACACGTGCGCGGGTAGCAGCGGCAGCCGCTGGAGTCCCGGACTAGGGACCCCACCTACACATCCCCCTCCCTTGAATATACTTAATAAAGTTTTTCAGTCACTCACTCACTCACTCACTCCTGCCGTGGCGTGTAAGATGCATACTGATCACAGCTATGGCAATAGCGGTAGCGAATGAAATTATAGCGGTTGAGATGCATATGAGTCCACTAATAAAGAGAATTTATTGGGTACATACACACATACGAAAACGCACATTACTCGCAAAACAAAGCACTATACAAAACACTATAGGTTACATATGCATAATAAACTAAAAATAACATGATTCCCCAGAGAGGGAAAAACAGTATAAACGAGGAGGGTTCCAATAAAGGACGACAGGCATCTCAAGTCTGCTGCTTCGTACAGCATAGAAGCGCGTGGGACAGCGCCGCATAAACCGCGTCTCACCGTCCGTTTCAAACTGTGGGTATGTGCCATTTCGCCATTACAACTAGGGAGAAGAAGAAGAAGAAGAAGAAGCAAGCTACAAACGCGCACAGTCTCGTACCCCATCCTTCACGCGCGGAATTCTCCGCTAGGGAGCCAACGGAGGCGCATGTGCTTCGTGTGGGCTCCGCGTTTCGAGCACCTGCTACAAGGGACAACACCCGGATACGTCGACTGCGACACACGGACAAGAACCGTGAGTGTACAAGGCACATTTCAAGACCTTTTTTACGCAAATCGGAGCTCGGGAGACCGAGCTCCGACTGTCTAAATCCAGCGTCGCTCCGGCGCCCTTGCTTACCCGAACGCCAGGCCTAGTGCGGCGCGAACGCCACGGCGACAGTCATGGAATACGCCGTAGTTGGGACGAACGCTTCTCCAGCCGAATTCGAAACACCAGACTGGAAGACAATTGTTTCTTACCGTACCAAGAACCCCAAAGCTGAGTCATTAACACCTCAGAAGAAAAATGAGCAGTCCGAGAAACCGAAGGCGAAACCTCTCCCTCCGCTACATCCGAAGAAACCGCTACCCCGACTCCCGGAGAAGGACTATAAAATCATCTACAGACCAACGGGTGGCGTAGACATCACGCGCTACACCGAGAAATCTATCAGACAAGCGATCGCAACAGCGAGCGGCGTCACCGCGTCCGCGGCCGAAAACGACCAATCTAGAACCAACTCTGCAAAAAATGTGATCACCATATCGACGCCGGTGCAGGCAAACGCACTACGCTACGTCGCAGTCAAGCAAATCCAAATAGAAGGCAAAGACATTGTTATGACGTCGTACATCGCCCCTCCGGACAGGGCCCTGCAAGGCATTATCTATAGGGCTTACGATGGCGAAACGCACCAAGAAATGATGACCGAATTCCGAAAAAGAAACCCGGACATCGTTCAAGCACGCACCATGGGAAGAACATCAAAGTCCCTCCTGCTTCACTTCGACGCGGACGGACTTCCAGATAGCATCGTCTACTTTGGAGTCCTGTACCCAGTTTACCCCTTCATTCCTAAAGTAGAGGCGTGCACAAACTGCAGAAGAGCCGGTCACAGAAGAGACGTATGTCCGGAGCCACCGCAACAACGGTGCCCGTACTGCGGAAACCATCACCTGAAAGAAGTCTGCGACCCGGTCTGCATTATCTGCGGAGGAGGGCACCGCACAGGCGATAACAGCTGCAAGAAGCGATTTCAACGACACCAAAAAAAAATGTCGGAGCACCAATCAAGACCCAAATCACGGACATGTGACGACCCAACATCTACCGAAAGGAAGGACCGCTCGAGCTCCTTCCCGTCCTTGGACAGCGGACGCAGCAGCAGCCGTAGCGGACGGAGCAGCAGCGGCGGACGAAACGGAAGCAGCAGCAATGGAGGAGGCGCCAGCACTAGCAGCCGGACTCAGAGCCCCGGGACGAAACAGGTGAGCTGGGCAGGAGTGGCCTCTCATGGGAAGGGGATGGAGCTGCAGACATTACAGTCTAAACTAGATCAGGCACTCCATCACATTCAAATTCTCACGGATAAAATCAAACACTTGGAGGAGGAAAATAGTAAACTAAAAGCACCCGCCATATCTAAGGACCCACCTCCGAAGCCACTCCCATTGCCGGAAGTCACAGAAATGGAAACTACTGTGACCGCCTCAGTCGAAACCCCAGTAAGCGTAGTTAGCAAGGAAGAAACACCTCGCAAAAAACGAGCAGTAGCAGCTGACGTAAGAAATACCTCAGTGGAGGATAGAGTCCCAAAAATCGAACAAAAAGTGGAGGAGCACAGCCAGAAACTCGATAGTCTAACCCAAAGAGTTGATAATTTAACACAAAGACTCGAACAACACATACAGGATGTAAATCACAAATTCGGAGTAATTGACACAGTTTTACAGGAAATTTTACACCGGCTTCCCCCTTTAGCTCAAGGGGCGCCAATCGATCTATCCCAGCAAAATGGCCAATCCTAAAACCGTAACAATTTGGCAGTGGAACTGCAGGTCTATGCGCAACAAAAAAACAGATCTGCAGTTACACACTCAATCGCAATCCGAAAAACCTGACGTTATAGCGATTCAAGAACCCAGAATGTCTCGACTAAAACTGCCAGGGTACCGGGCGGTTCTGCCATGTCACATCAAAGAAAAGCCTTTAACCACTACGTTGGTACATAGAAATCGTACCGTGGTTAACCACGAGATTGAAAACGTAGAGCTCGATTGTATATTAATTGAAATTCTGCCTAGCAGAAGAAACTCCTCTTCTCTGTTCGTACTAAACGTATACAGCCACCCCAGGGAACCGGCTGGACCAGCGAAAGCCGCTATACTCAAAACCCTCCAAATCGCAGGCCAAAACCCAACCCTAATTGTGGGCGACTTCAACGCTCAACACGTGCAATGGGGACACGCAACCATGTCCAGGAAAGGAACGGCCCTAATGGATTTTATCCAGCAAAGAGGGCTCACCCAATACACGGACCCCATGCAACCTACTAGGATAGGAAACAGCGTGACCAGGGACACGTGCCCAGACCTAACGATAGGCAAAAATCTCCCAGACTTAAGCTGGAGCAACACCAGACAAAATCTGGGAAGTGACCATTATATCATAATGTCTAAAATTACGATTGCCAATCTCAAACCCCAACCCAGAAAAAACAAAATCACCGACTGGGACAAACTTAGGACTATCCGCGACCAAAACAACGAACCAATCATAGACTTAGAACACTGGACACAGACCCTCCTATCGGATGTGGGAAAGGCCACTAAGGAACTAGTACATGACTTAGGCGTAAATACGGTTGACAGCCGACTTACGCACATGTGGGAGGCAAGGCAGAGCCTAGAAAAAAGATGGCTTAAGCAAAAATATAACAAAAAGCTTAGAAACAGGATCGTCACACTCACGAAAGAAATTCAACACCACACCGCAGAACTAGCGAGACAGCAGTGGAGCCATATTTGTGAAAATGTGAATGGCAATCTAGGCACGAGGCAGACGTGGAATCTTCTGCGGCATCTCCTTGATCCGGAATCCAACAAAGCTACCACTCAAAAGGAAATCACCAAAATTTTAAACATAGACCCAGGCACGGATCAAGATATTATAGACACGCTACAGCAGAAATACTTCTGCACAACCCGTGAGACGAAGTCCCTGCCCAATTATAAAGGAGAGCCTAACTCCATCCTGGATGCTGACATAACAATGGCGGAAATAAGAGCAGCCCTCTTTAAGGTACGTACAACATCCGCCCCAGGGGAGGACGGCATTAACAATAAGACACTCAGAAATCTGGACGACGCTTCTATCACAGCCTTCGCGGATTTTGCGAACGTATGTTGGAGGGAGGGAAAACTCCCAGCGTCTTGGAAACATGCCATCGTTAAATTCATCCCAAAACCTGGCAAAAAGCTCGCGCTCGAAAACCTCAGACCTATTTCGCTTACTTCTTGCATAGGAAAACTGATAGAGCACGTCATACTAGACAGACTCCAGTCCCACATGCAAAAAGAGAATTTATATCCAAACACTATGGTCGGCTTTAGACCACATTTATCAACACAGGATACGATGCTAAGACTAGCAAACGAAGTCCTATCTCATGAGCAAGAAAGGAGTACCAGGGCAATCCTAGCCCTAGATTTAACCAAAGCCTTTGATAACGTTAAACACAAAGCTATCCTAGATTCTCTTTCACTGCTGAATGTAGGCGCAAGAACGTTTAACTACATCAAAGACTTTCTCTCCGATAGGACGGCTAAAATTCAAATTGGCACTATCAAATCCGACACCTTCACTTTAGGAGATAGAGGAACTCCGCAAGGATTGGTCCTCTCCCCCTTTTTATTCAACATAACCCTAATCAAAATGGCACACAAACTCGCAAGAATCCCAGACCTAGAACACTCTTTGTACGCGGACGATATCACCCTTTGGACCACCAAGGGGAGTATTGGCACGATACAAGATACGCTACAACAAGCGGTAGACGTAGTCGTAGAGGAGGCACAAGCCGCGGGACTCGCGTGTTCCCCCCAGAAATCTGAGTTACTCATTCTACACCCAAAGCGTCAAAGAAAGAATAAAGCGCCTGCGATAAAAATCTACGCGGAAGGTGCAGCCATCCAAGAAGTGGAAACACTAAGAATCTTGGGAATGCTCGTACAGTCAAACCAAAAAAACGACACACTAATTAAGAAACTGAAAACCACCATCAACCAAATTTCCCTCCTCCTCAGACGAATCGCGAATAGGCGTGGAGGAGTTGAAGAAGCTGAGACCAGGAAACTAGTAGAAGCCTTCGTTCTTAGCAGAGTTATCTACTCTACACCATACGTCACCCTCACAGTTAGAGAAAGAGACGACCTGGATTCACTAATTAGGCAGTCCTATAAAATTGCGCTAAACCTCCCTCGTCATACCCCAAATGAAACACTACTAAAGTTAGGAATTCATAACACCTTAGCGGAAATGGTGGAAGCACACCTCACCGCACAGTACGAACGACTGTCAAGCACTGAAACGGGACGTTTCATCCTAAAAAAAGCAGGAATACAATATGAAGGGACCCGGGCCCACACTTTGCCGATTCCAAGACACGTACACGAGCAATTAATAGTCCGTCCTCTGCCTAAAAACATGCATCCAGAATATGATACGGACAGAAGAAAGGCTAGAGCACAAAAATTACACGAAAGATTTTCAGTACAGAAAGACACGGCGCACGTGGACGTGGCAGAACATGCGGACAGAGATGCCTTTTCCCTGGCAGTTGTCGATCATCGAGGTTCTCCCCTCGCATCGGCGACAATCAATAAAACAAACTTTCCGGAGGAGGCCGAAGAGGCTGCCATAGCTTTAGCCATTACCTCCACCACTGCCAAATACATCCTTAGCGACTCTAAAACCGCAATTCGAAATTTTGCAAAAGGAAGGGCCCACTCCGCAGCCATCAAAATCTTACAAAAAATCTCCCATACCCGCCTTATCACATTGATCTGGGTCCCTGCCCATTCGGACCATCCTGGGAACGAGGCAGCGCACCAATTTGCCCGAGGATTCGTAGTTAACCGGGAGGTGCGCTGCCCTGAGCTCAGGTCGGCTAGGGAGCGGATGACAATCTACAAAGAAATTACTACCCACTTCAAGAAAGAAAGACAAATCTTCCCAGAACCACATCGATCTCTAAGTAAAACACAAGTCACCTGGCGCCAGCTTCAAACAGACACTTTCTTTAGTCCGTACATGTACTCCATGTGGTTCCCAGAGTAGTTCAGCCCTGTCTGTTCTCTCTGTGGACATCAAAAGGCAGACACACCACACATCCTATACTCATGTAATCAAGACAAGCCACCACAGAGTCTGCAGCTCTCTACCCAATCTCAGTGGGGGGCCGCGCTGCTCAGCTCCGACCCGGAGGTTCAACTCCGAGTCACGGAGCGAGCCGAAGAGGTCGCCGAACGACATCGTCGGTCGGCCACCTGGCGTCCGGCCTAGAAGAGGAGCCCACCGCGGGGACGGGAACGCCAACCCACCCCGCGCCTACGACCTCTTCTTTAATAAAGTTTACCTCCTCCTCCTTCCAGATGACGAGGCGCCTCTGCAAGGCTGGGTACATTGCTCGGCCGGGAGTTCGGCGCGCCTCAGCGAGGCACCTGTGACGCCACAACACAAACAGAACGGGGGACAGGTAGGCCACCTGCGCTTGCGGCGGGGGCTAGCCTGTGACCGAATTTTTATCTGTTGTAGGCCGTCATTGCACCCGCCACC
Source organism: Amblyomma maculatum (assembly GCF_055883805.1). Taxonomy (NCBI): domain Eukaryota; kingdom Metazoa; phylum Arthropoda; class Arachnida; order Ixodida; family Ixodidae; genus Amblyomma; species Amblyomma maculatum. The sequence goes on from NC_139354.1 coordinate 88,186,419, forward strand.
GCTTCGGTGGTGGACGACTGCTGTTGTTGCGGCGCGCGCCTTTATTTCGCTCTTCCTTTTCTTTTCTCTCTATTTTCTCTTCTGTCTGCACGAGGCAGCGGAGGTGGCTCAGCTACAGAGCCAGTAGCAGGCCCGTGCATTTTCTTTTCGGTCTTCCTACAGCCACAACAACAACAACAAACAGAACCACATTAAACACAAGGTGTTCAAAAGGGTTGCGCCGTCGCCTGACGCCGGGGTTCATGCGGACGTTAAACATCCTATATGCGAGCCGCCACATTGTTCTCGCTACTACACATTAAAAAAAACATATGCGCGAGGCTCTCCGGAGCACCGCAGTTGGCACACTGGTCATTGGGTACAATACCCCATCTGGCAAGGCGCTGTCTCGTGGGGAGGACGCCCCAGCGCCTAAGTCAACTTTTGCGATATCGCACAAGGAGCGCGTATCGAGTTCCTGCAAAGAGCCCATACAACCGTATACTTAATGGAGAAACGCCATGAACTCGTATGAAACCGCAGTAACCGACTGGGTTCTAAATTCCGACCGCTCATAGAGTTTCTGCAGCTTCGACTGCCTGCGCCGTGTGGCGCTCTGCGAGCAAGTGTGTTAACACTTTGATGATTTGAAAATAGCCACAGTCTCTTTCGTACCGCACTTTCTACTCGATTCTCCTCGCGCAGTGGTTACGAGCGCTGCACATGACACCTTACAGACGATCACGCATGCTACGTGGATGTAGCAAGACAGAGCGACAATCTCTATGTCATGCTACGTGGATGTAGCAAGACAGAGTGACAATCTCTATGTCGCATGCGTAGCCACGCCACACTCGACACTTGCTACTGCGGCCACGGTTAGCGCTCGCTCTCCCACCGCGGCGGAGGAAACTGCGATTGCGTTGGCCATCGCCGACACGTGTACACACCAAGTCCTTAGTGACTCTAAACGTGCGAATCAAAATTATTCGAAAGGCCTTATATGCCTAACCGCCGCACGCATACTCCACGGCCGCACTCTCGATCACAAAATCCACTTGGTATGGTACCCGCCCACGCGGGGAACTATACCTGGCGGGCGACTCCGGGAATCCAGAGGCCTTCGCCGAGGCCTCCTTGACTTTTGCCGAAATCGTTAACCTACACAGAGAGACAAGACGACACTTCCCGCCTCCCCATCCTGACCTTGACAGAGCGCGCCAGTATGCTGCGTGAACTTCAAACACATTCCATTCTCAGCTATTCGAGATTGGCAATAATTACAGACGGGGACTACGACCCTATTTTCCCCAATTGCGACTGTACAGTAACGGCCACATTGGCACACACCCTTTAGGGATGTAAGGGAAAGACCCCCCCTCGTACCTTACTGCCAGCTCGCTCCGAGGAGGGCTGGGACCAACTTCTTACGTGCTCACACAAGACGACGCAGCTGGCGCTAGTCTCGTGGGCCCAGACCGTCGCCCTCACCTGGGGGCCACGCCAGGCCGATATGCCTTAATGTTACACTCTTTCGGCAATAAAGGTTGTTTCTCTCCCTCTGTCACACACACACACGACACGCATTGTCTCTTTAGAGCCCGACTGCAAGGCCGTAGTAGTCAATGGAGGCCCCTGACTTTGCGGCCAGGTCTGCGCTCGTGTAGTGTGCAATGTTTTTTTAAATGACGATAACAATATTTATGGTATTGATGCCTGAGCGTGAGAACCATTGATACACTTCTCTATAGAAAACCTGCCTATTATATATAACTATATATATATATATATATATATATATATAAAGGAAAGAAGCCAACAGTCGGCGAGGCCAAGGCCTCGCCGACTGTTGGCTTCTTTCCTTCATGTATTATAACGAGCACCCTCATTTCCCCTATATATATATATATATATATATATATATATATATATATATATATATATATATATATATATTTGTGTGTGTGTGTGTGTGTGTGTGTGTGTGTGTGTGTGTGTGTGTGTGTGTGTGTGTGTGTGTGTGTGTGTGTGTGTGTGTGTGTGTGTGTGTGTGTGTGTGTGTGTGTGTGTGTGTGTGTGTGTGTGTGTGTGTGTGTGTGTGTGTGTGTGTGTGTGTGTGTGTGTGTGTGTGTGTGTGTGTGTGTGTGTGTGTGTGTGTGTGTGTGTGTGTGTGTGTGTGTGTGTGTGTGTGTGTGTGTGTCGTTTTTTTTAAGTAACAAAGCTGAATAGTTTTCTTCTGTGCCCTGTACCAGAGCCTTTACGGTGCCTATTACACTTTAAATGACATCTTCGGTAAGGAGAGTCCTCCTATTTAAATATTAAGACCTTTCCTGTCTTTTAGTGTGCTTAAAGCTGTGCTATATTGCTACCGACGAAGCCGTGAAGCCTGCTGATTTTTGGCTATACCGGTACTATATTTATCTATATAGGTATAAAAGAAAATGCATTCTGCTAATGGCATCAGGACTGCTTTAATCATCATCATCATCATCAGCCTGATTGTACCCACAGCAGGGCGAAGGCCTCTCCCATATTTCTCCACTTAACCCGGTTCTGTGCTAGCTGCATCCACTTGACCCCTGTGAACTTCTTAATCTCATCCGCCCACCTAACTTTCTGGCGCCCCCTGCTATGCTTTCCTTCCCTTGGAATCCAGTTTGTTACCCTAAGCGACCATCGGTGATCCTCTCTTCGCACTACATGTCCTGCTCATGCCCATTTCTTCTGGAATTTTCACTCGAATGTCGATAACATGAGTTATTTCTCTGACCCACTCTGCACGCGTCCTTTCTTTTACCTTATCCCTACCATATAGCCCTCTCAACTTAAGTAGAACCCTCTTGGTTAGCCTCCACGTTTCATCCCCATAGGGGAGTATCATGAGCTCCAAATATTAGCCACTGGCCATGAAATAAGCCAACAATTTTGGAACGGGTGTTTCGTGCCATATTCATGCATCGTTCTCGAAATGGCAACACGTTAGTTTTGCTCGTATGATTGTTTGGCCAGTTACTATGAAGTCTATTTGCGAAAAAAGTGCGTGAATAATTTTTTCAGTGTAACAGTCCTGTTGCCGTGCAAGCTAACTGCCAACCAAAGAAAGCGTGGGTTTGGTGAAGCGAGAATTATGAGCACATCTATCCATTGACAAATACTTTCCAAGGGCTCAATTGGAAATAGCTGCTACATGCTTCATCCCTTCTACACACATCGCATTTTTATGGATGATGGCAGTGATTAGGGGCATGACACCTATGGCTATCTTTTGTGTTAGGGGAGAGAAAAAAATTACAAGGCTTCAACGCTGCTGAACCAAATATTGAGCGAAAGCATTAGCTGCGGGTGACCGAGCGTTCTTGTTCTCTTTTTCTTCTTCCTCAGCCCACATTTAAAGCCCCGCTTTAACCAACCCATATGAACGTACCTAAGTGGCCTATAGGGGTAACGTGAATGCAAGTGTCCTAGCAGGCTGATCCTGACGTAACCGTCCCATGTGAAACGAGAAATCCAAGCTGGCAGCTCCTGCCAGACAACACCCTAGTGTCACGTGTGGTGTGACGTCACAGCTTCAGGTGGGTAAGACGTGGCTATCGGCCGCGCTACGCTGAAGGCTCGAAAACTATAGTAGTATTTCTTTCGCAATAAAATAACAGGATGCGTCACCTCTGCACGAAAGTCAAGAAGTCGTCCACGCTGGCATTGGGGTGCTCACGGAAGAAGCCCTCCGAAAAGCGAAGGGGTGCATCGGGAAGTGACTGGGGGCACAGGACGCCGTCACCTCCCCGGGAGGCGCTGCAAAACAACATTTCTTTCATTTAAGGAAATGGCCGGATTTCTTCGGCAATGTCAGACGCGCATGTCGCTTTGCTAAGGTACTTACTCTCAGTACAGCCAGAAAGGGGAGCAAGAGAAGTTAGACAATAATAGCAAGCAAAATATATTAGTCTAGGTCATTCAGTAAGATATGCACTAGCTTCGGCTCGAGTAGCCTAAGGGGATGAGCTTTGCTATAACGGTGAAAGCTTGGTGGAGCATGTGACATGTAACGCTGGGACTTGATAAAGGCGATAGTAGAGCCAGCAAGCAATCCCGCTGCGCCATCGCTTCGGCGCTCCCTAGGTACCGGGTGCGAATAATGCATGCGCTTCTTCCGCTTTTCCGCAAGCATAGTCTTGTGTCGTGGCTTGCGTAATGGCTGCCGTTTGCTTCTTCCAGCTCCATACAGCTACATCTAGACGCACCTCTGGTTCCTCTGTGCCGCACTTCTCAAACAGACATGTTTCGTTTGCTCTTTCAGTTTTTCGCCAGGTCCATGGGTGGCCTTGTCACCAGTATTGGTAAGACGCCCGACTACTGTGCCGGAGTACCCGGGTTCGAATCCGACCTCGGCGGCTGCGTTTCGATGGAGGCAAACGAAGAGGTGTCCGTGTGCTGTGCGATGTCAGCGCACGTTAAAGATCCCCAGGTGGTCGAAATTACTCAGTACCCCTTCACTACGGCTCCTCTTCCTCTTTTTCCACTTCCGCTCCAACGTTCCTCCCTTCCCTTGCACGGTCGCGGTGTCCACAGAAAAACAAGTGTGATAGTTACCGCACCTTTGCCTTTCTATAAATGAACCAGTTTCTTGTCACCAATAGAATATAATTGGTCCACTGGAAGGGAAAGGGGCCCTATCTGTCACACTTGTTTCTGTGGACACCTGAACCAAACCGTAGAGGTAGGGAGAAAGGTGGGAATTAAAGTAAATAAATTGGTTAAATTGGTTCACAGGAAGGGAAAGGCGCAGTAACTGTCACACTTGCTCTGTGGACACCCGAACCGCGCCGTAAGGGAAGGGAGGAAGGTGGGAATGAAAGTGGAAAGAGAGAAAGAGGAGCCGTAGTGGAGGGCTACGGAGTAATTTCGACCACCTGGGGATCTTTAACGTGCGCTGACATCGCACAGCACACGACGCCTCTTCGTTTCGCCTCCATCGAAACGCAGCCGCCGTGGTCGGGTTCGAACCCGGGAACTCCGGCACAGTAGTCGGGCGTCTTACCACTGCACCACCCCGGCGGGGCAGGAATTAAAGTAAAAAGAGAGAAAGTGGAGCCGTAATGGAGGGCTAAGGAGTGAGTTGGGGGTTTTTAAACTGTATGAAGCAATTTTTCACTTGTGTATATATGGTTGGTCGGTTGGTTTTGGGGGTTTGATAGCGCAAAGCAACTCAGGCTATCAGAGACGCCGTAGTGGAGGACTCCAGAAATTTCGACCACCTGGGTTTCTTTACCGAGCACTGACATCGCACAGCTCACGGGAGCGTTGCTTTTCGTGTTTCGGTGACGAAACGGGCGCCGATTACAGCTCGTCATACACGGGAGAAGCAAATCCCACTCTTGACAAACCCATTACTATAGAAGAAGTCAGACACGCTGTTATGTCTGCCACAAAAGCACCACCCCAGGCAAGGATGGCATTACCAACGGCATGATTAGGAACTTGGACGAGAATTCAATCCACAGATTTACTGAATTCATCAACACACACTGGGAGCAGCGGACCATCCCAAAAGACTGGTCTCATGCGAAAATAGTAATGATTCCTAATCCGGAAAAACTCCCAGCCTGGAAAATCTACGACCCATTTCATTGACGTCATGTTTGGGAAAGGTATAAAAAAAGAATTGTGCTTCAGAGGTTGCAGACCCACCTGGAGGACAATGACCTCATGTCGCACACTATGTTCGGATTCCGAAAACATCTATCAACACAGGACATCCTCCTGCAGATCAAGGAGGAGGTGCTTAACACGGTCCCGAAATACGGAGAAAACATCTTGCTCGCGCTCGACCTCAAAGCGGCATTCGGCAATGTCAGTCACAGGGCAGTGCTAGACGGGCTCTGCAACTTAGATTGCGGGCAGAGAATACACAGTTACGTGAAAGTCTTCTTGAGTAACAGAACCGCCACCATTGGAATAGGCGGCATCAGGAAGGACATCTTCCCGACCCCCAAAAAGGGAAGACCGCAAGGCTCAGTGATATCCCCTATGCTCTTTAACATTGTTATGATCGGCTTAGCAAAAAAACTCGAAGAAATTGAAGGAGCCAGACATGCTATCTATGCTGATGACATCACGATCTGGGTGACCAGGGAATCCTTAGGAGAAAAGCAAGACTGTCTGCAGAGAGCAGCAGGCGCTGTCAACGCATACGCTCGACATTGCGGCCTTAAATGTTCTCCGGAGAAATTTGAGGTGCTCAGAGTCCACAGAAGAGGGTACGATCTGCACAACTCCATAGAGATCTACATAGGGGAAAAGAAGATCCCGGAAATATCGCAAATAAAAATCCTAGGCATGCGGATACAAAGCAATTGCCGTTTAGATCAAACAATCAGGCAGCTAGCAAGTGCCACCGCGCAGATCACGCGAATGATAGCAAGAATCTCCAACAGAAGACGAGGCATGTCCGAGGAGGACACATGTAGGCTAGTACAGGCCCTCGTTGTAACCCGAATTACATATGGCGTCCCCTACCAAATTCCGCTCGAACAGGAAAAAGAACAACTGGAGGCAATCCTGAGGAAAGCCTACAAATGCGCTCTTGGACTACCGGTCAACACCTCGACCGAAAAATTCAATAAACTGGGCATAAACAACACAACAGTTAGCAGCGGTAGCGTAGCGGTAGAACATCCGCCTCGCATGCAAGAGGACCGGAGTTCAAATCCCGGTGCCGCGCAATTCTCCACCGGATTAAAAAAAAATCCGCGTGTTGATGGAATTGCATACACAGGTTTGGGGTGCGACCTGATGCCGGTGAACACCTCCGGCAACGCACTCTCTCACCAGAAATGGAGTTGGCCACCCTGGTGCGCCCCGCCGGGGTGGTGCAGTGGTAAGACGCCCGACTACTGTGCCGGAGCTCCCGGGTTCGAACCCGACCGCGGCGGCTGCGTTTCGATGGAGGCGAAACGAAGAGGCGTCGTGTGCTGTGCGATGTCAGCGCAAGTTAAAGATCCCCAGGTGGTCGAAATTACTCCGTAGCCCTCCACTACGGCTCCTCTTTCTCTCTTTCCACTTTCATTCCCACCCTCCTCCCTTCCCTTACGGCGCGGTTCGGGTGTCCACAGAGCAACTGTGACAGTTACGGCGCCTTTCCCTTCCTGAGAACCAATTTAACTTAACCCTGGTGCAGTAATTGGCCACAACCTCCTATGATAAGCTCCATAAAACCCCGGCCCTCAGTCACCAGCGGCTGCGGAACAACTGACCACGGCGGCGGTCAGACCTTTGACGCAGCAGGGGGTGCTAAGAAAGCCTGGCTCTGCTGGATAGGCCTCCATTGGAAACAGACCCTGGCAACGTTTAATGCTAGAACCCTAGCTAGTGAAGCTAGTTTAGCAGTGCTGTTAGAGAAACTAGAGGGCATGAAATGAGATGTCATAGGGCTTAGTGAGGTTAGGAGGCCGAATGAGGCATATACTGTACTGCAGGATGGGCATGTACTGTGCTATCGAGGTTTACCGGAGAGGCGACAAGTAGGAGTAGATTTCCTTGTCAATAAGTATATAGAGGGTAATATAGATGAATTCTATAGTATTAATAAGAGGGTTGCAGGCATCATAATTAGGCTTAAGAAGCGGTATAAACTGAAGGTTGTACAGGCCTATGCACCTACATGTAGTTATGATGACCAGACAGTTGAAAGCTTCTATGATGATGCAGAATCGGCAATGCGAAAAGTAAAAACGCAGTATACTGTACTAATGGGCGACTTCAATGCCAAGGTAGGAGAAAAACAGGCAGGACACAAGGCAGTAGGTGACTATGGCATTGGTTCTAGGAATAGCTGGGGGGAGTTACTAGTTGAGTTTGCAGAGCGCAATAACTTACGAATCATGACTACCTTCTTCAGCAAACGGAAGAACCGGAAATGGACATGGAAAAGTCCTAACGAAGAGAATAAAAATGAAATCGACTTTATAATGTGTTCAACCCCCGCCATTGTGCAGGATGTAGAGGTAATCGGGAAAGTGCGATGCAGTGACCACAGGATGGTGAGGTCCCGAACTAGCCTAAATCTGAAGAAGGAACGCAACATATTAGTAAGAAAGAAACCCATTAACGAATTAGCGGTGAGGGGGAGGGCAAAAGAGTTCAGGATCTCGCTACAGAATAGGTTTTCAGCTCTAACTGAGGAATGCGACATTACCCTAGTGGCAAGGAACAATAATTTCAGAAATATCATTACTGAGTGCGCGGTAGAGGTAGGCGGTAGGATAGTTAGAGAGGATACCGGTAAGCTGTCTAAGGAGACGAAAGATTTGATTAAGAAACGCCAGAGTATGAAAGCTTCCAATCCAACAGACCAGATCGAATTGGCCGAGATATCAAAGCTAATCAATAAGCGCAAGGTGGCCGATATAAGGAAGTATAACATGGACAAAATTGAGCATGCTGTAAAAAACGGGGGAAGCCTTAAAGCGGTAAAGAAGAAATTGGGCATAGGCAAAAACCAGATGTATGCGATAAGGGACAAGGCGGGCAACGTCATCACTAATATGGACAAGATAGTCAAAGTAGCCGAGGAGTTCTATACAGATCTCTACAGTAGCCAAAGTAGTCAGGACCGTAATGAGATTAGCGGTAGGGAAAAACAGTCAGACGTTCCACCAGTGACGAAGGACGAGGTCAAAAAAGCACTAGAAACTATGAAAAGCGGGAAATCAGCTGGAGAGAATCAGATAACTACAAATGCTGAAGGACGGGGGGATATCATGCTAGAAAAACTGGCCACCCTGTATACGATGTGCCTGGTGTCATCGACGGTACCGGAACCATGGAAGAACGCAAACGTTATCCTCATTCACAAGAAAGGGGACTCTAAGGACCTTAAAAATTACAGACCAATCAGCTTACTGTCTGTTACGTATTAGGTATTTACTAAGGTAATCACTAATAGAATCGGGACAACCTTAGACTGCAATCAAGCAAAGGATCAAGCAGGGTTTCGGAAACGTACTCTACTCTCGATCATAACCATACCATCAATCAGGTGATAAAAAATGCTCGGAATATAACCAGCCCTTATACATAGCATTCATTGATTACGAAAAATCATTTGACTCAGTTCAAACCTCGGCGGTGATGCAGACATTGCGAAATCAGGGGGTAGACGAGCCGTACGTGAAAGTGCTGGAAGATATATATAGTGGCTGCGCAGCAACCATAGTTCTGCATAAAGAAAGTAACAAAATTCCCATAAAGAAAGGTGTTAGGCAAAGAGACACAATCTCCCCAGTACTATTCACAGCTTGTTTAGAGGAACTATTCAGATACTTGGAATGGGAGCAGTTAGGGATAAGGGTGGATGGAGAATACCGCAGTAATCTGCGATTTGATGATGACATTGCCTTGCTAAGCAACTCGGGGGATGAACTGCAAATAATGATTGATGACCTAGACAGAAAAAGTAGAAAGGTAGGCTTAAAAATCAATATGCAGAACACTAAGGTAATGTTCAACAGCCTCGGGAAGGAACAGCAGTTTACATTAGGTAGCGAAATACTGGAAGTAGTAGGCGAATATGTCTACTTAGGACAGGTAGTAACCACAGATCCGGACCATGAAAAGGAAATAACAAGAAGAATAAGATTGGGATGGAGCGCATTTGGCAGGCACTCGTAGATTATGACTAGCAGCTTACCGGTATCGCTCAAGAGGAAAGTATACAACAGTTGCATCTTGCCTGTACTCACCTATGGGGCTGAAACGTGGAGGCTAACCAAGAGAGTTCTGCTTAAGTTGAGAACAACCCAGAGGGCTATGGAACGAAAAATGGTAGGGGTAACATTAAGAGATAGAAAGCGTGCAGAGTGGGTCAGAGAAATAACTCAAGTAACCGACATTCTAGTGGAAATTAAGAAGAAGAAATGGACATGGGCAGGACATGTAGTGCGAAGAGAGGATAACCGATGGTCGCTGAGGGTAACAAACTGGATTCCAAGGGAAGGAAAGCGTAGCAGGGGGCGGCAGAAAGTTAGGTGGGCGGATGAGATTAAGAAGTTCGCAGTGGTCAAGTGGATGCAGCTAGCACAGAACCGGGTTAAGTGGAGAAATATGGGAGATGCCTTCGCCCTGCAGTGGGTATAATCAGGCTAATGATGATGATGATGATGAAACAACACAGTGCAAGAGCACATCGAGGCCCACCTTCTCGCCCAGAAAATAAGACTCATGCAGACACAAACGGGAAGGAACACGCTAAATATACTGGGCATGAGAAATGCTTGCAGAGAAATAAACAGCACGGGCAGCATACCGAAAGAAATAAGAGAGATCATTAACGTCAACCCGATTCCGAAAAACATGCATCCGAAAATACACAAGGCCAGAAGAGAGGCAAGATCCGAGGCACACGAAAGAAGCCTCGCAAGAAGAAAAAAAACATATTGTACGTCGACGCGACCACATACAAAGAACAACGCGGAGCGGTAGCCAGTGTGGTTGATCACCAGCTTAAAGAAGTAAACTGCGCCTCGATCAAGAGCAACAACATTCTCGAGGCTGAGGAAGTGGCAATCGCTCTCGCTATCACCCACCAGGGTGAGGAGGCTACCACAAAAATAATTACGGACTCACAAGAAGCATGCAGAAGGTATAGCAGCGGACGCATATCCACTGTGGCCATCCGCATACTCAAGGCAAGAAAAATCACCTTTTCGAGATGCTTCATAACGTGGACACCAGGCCATGAGACTGTCAAATGTAACCAACGTGCCGACGCCAATGCCCGAGCATACGCCAACCGGGGGGCGCGCAACGACGGGGAACCGGACGCAGTCACTAGACGCTATGGAGCCATCCTTGAATATCAAAGAGCCTTAAGGAGGATCTATCCACCTCCCCACGAAGACCTCAATAGAGAGCAGTCGGTTGCCTGGAGACAGCTACAGACTAACACATGCCCAAATCTGAGTCTACTCAGTAAAATCCACCCCACTACATATGAAAATAAATGCCCACTATGCGGAGAACCCCCTACACTCTACCATGTTACATGGGCCTGTCAAGAAACACAGGTAGCACCAATAAACACCACACCAACACCGGAGCAGTGGGAGGCTGCGCTGTCCTGCTCGACGCCTGACGACCAGCTCAAGCTGACAGAGCGCGCAAGACGGCAAAGGCCACTGGGTGCCTGGACTGAGGGCCCCACCGACGCCGGGAGAATTCCCTTTGTGTGAATAAAGTTTTTCATTCATTCATGCATTCATTCGCCTTCATCGAAAAGCGGCCGCCGAGGCCGTGATCCGATCCCGCGCCCTTGGGAACAGTAGCCGAACGCCGTAACCACTGCGCCACCCCGGCAGGGTACTTGTATATATATATATATATATATATATATATATATATATATATATATATATATATATATATATATATATTTCCCTTATTGATCTGCTTATATATATATATATATATATATATAAGCAGATCAATAAGGGAAATGAGGGTGCTCGTTATAATACATGAAGGAAAGAAGCCAACAGTCGGCGAGGCCAAGGAAAGCGTTGGGGATGGTACTTTATGTCTTTTTTTTTAATTGTTTACTTGGATAATCACAGAAATTAGTAATGTAGCGTTTAGGGTAAAGATAATTAAACACAAAGTAGAAGAAAAAACAACGTGCCGATGGTGGGAACCGAACCCACGACCTCCGAATAACGCGTCCGGTGCTCTTCCAACTGAGCTCCATCGGCCGCTGTCCCCCCTGCTACTTTCTTGGGTATTTATGTTGTCTGTATACGAACCTTGAGAGTGTTCACCAGCGCCACCCTCAGCCACCCTCTTCTACTTTGTGTTTAATTATCTTTACCCTAAACGCTACATTACTAATTTCTGTGATTATCCAAGTAAACAATTAATAAAAGACATAAAGTACCATCCTCAACGCTTTCCTTGGCCTCGCCGACTGTTGGCTTCTTTCCTTCATATATATATATATATATATATATATATATATATATATATATATATATATATATATAAGTAGGTGACACGGTGGAAAAATACACTTTATTCCGACGTTTCAGCCGGGGTCCGGTCTTTCCACCGTGTGTCACCTACTTTAAGTTTGCGCCCTACAGGGCCCATTCGAGCTTCTACCCCATCCCTAAATATATATATATATATATATATATATATATATATATATATATATATATATATAGGGAGGGGGTAGAAACTCGAATGGGTCAAATCGAATGTACAAATCAACCTTTACGGTTCTCTTGCCAACTTATATATATATATATATATATATATATATAAGTTGGGAAGAGTACCCTAAAGGTTGATTTGTACAAGCAACGTGTATCACATTCACTACTTGAAAACACGCACCGCGTGATATCGTCTTTGGTTACGACTGCTGCGCCCTGCAAGCACCGCTTTAACAGAACTCCGTGAACGTTTTCCGGATCTTGAACAGCGCTGCCTGCCTCCTGGTAGCTTCCGCTTCTGGGTCCAGTTTGTCCGGCCCTCCACCCCGTCATTTTGGCTGCCACGGCCGCCATTAGACGGGCGACACCGTCCTCGTACACAGAGTGGCTCCGGCCGCCACACACGTGACCATGGAAGTCGTCGCATGGATCCGCGCTGCTGTGGCTGTGATTATGGCCCGAGCTACTATCGACTCCCCGTCCTCCGGAGCGCAGGTAGGCCTTCAGCCAGAGGCAGCCCGAGCTATTGCACAGGTCCTGATGGTGGCGGCCATCCATGGAGCTCATGCCAGGGTGTGTTAACTCCTCCTGAGTTGTAAATGAGGCAGATCAGACAGGGTACTCTTTGTTCTTTGAATTCCGATAATTTACCCTTCCACGAAAAGTGCGAGCATTATACGAAACCCTTACTCTTTTATTTCTGCCTGCGCAGTGTACGATTGTTACAGGCAGCTATAATCACCGCTTACTATCGACATTATAAGCCGACAGGACGCCAGCGGCAAGATAAAAAATACTCCAAATACACAGCTGCTTTACCGTCACTAATGGCCACAACTTGAAGGGGTCACGCGTAATCATCAGCTGGAAATCATCATCATCATCATCAGCCTGACTATACCCACTGCAAGGCAAACGCTTCTCCCACATCATCAGCCTCACTATACCCACTGCAAGGCAAACGCTTCTCCCATACTTCTCCAATTAACCCGGTTCTGTGCTAGCTGCATCCACTTGACCCCTGCGAACTTCTTAACCTCATCCGCCCACCTAACTTTCTGCCGCCCCCGGCAATGCTTTGCTTCCCTTGGAATCCAGTTTGTTACCCTAAGCGACCATCGGCTATCCTCTCCGCACTACATGTCCTGCCCATGCCCATTTCTTCATCTTAGTTTCCACTAGAATGTCGGTAACCTGAGTTATTTCTCTGACCCAATCTGCACGCTTCCTATCTATTAACGTTACCCTTACCATTTTTCATTCCATAACCCTCTGAGCTGGGAATAATACCAAGCAAATGCTAAGCAAAAGCAGCCATTTTTATTCCCAACTAAAACTATCATGCCAACTTTAGGAGCAACAGCTGCAATTTATTCTACCTTCCAGTACTCCGGCCTCGGTGTGACACTGAGCCACCCTCATTGGTCAGCAAGCAGTAAAACTTTACCAATGACACCTCAACGCGCCATACTAATTAGTCAGCATGAACTGACACCCGCACACGACACAAGCGCTCCCTGGCAACAAACCAATCAGAGTAGTTGAAACGCACTGCCGTAACGTGTGCAGCGTAGTGACATCACGCGCACTTCTCTTGATAACACACTCGTTAAAAGGGCAAAAATCTTGTATCCATCATCACCAACGAATATCGCTAAAAACAATCATTACACTGTGACAACTGCTCGATAAGTGGTTCAGAAACTATCTGACGTAAAACTGAAAGCTTTAACATATGCGAATGCGGTTTCTATTGCCTATGCCAACTTGTGAGATATATCTTATATAAAGACAATGCTAAAATCGGTACCTTCTTGCACAGTTAGCGATCAACTAAAGAATGCTTTCACATTTATAAAATTCTGCGGGTTTAAGCATAGCTTGAACCCAGTGATAGAGCAAAAGCTGCTACTATTGCAGTGATAGCCAGTGTGACACCGCCTTTTCAATTCGCAGTATTGTCATAATTTTTCTTCTACTTGGTTCACAGGATGGGTGAGGCGCAGTATCTGTCACACTTGTTCTGTGAACACCTGACCCGCGCCGTAACGGATTGAAAGAGCGAAGAGAGAAAAAATTACCGACGATTACGTTACTTCCTAATGCGAAATTTGAGCGCAGCAAATAAGCTGTTTCACCTTTTCGATAGATTGAGGCAAAGAAATCGAGCAACACATGCATGCGCTATCACAGAATTTTTTTTTTATTTTTACACGTATTCCTTTAACAAAGACTCCGCTAACAGTTCTTGACAGTCATGAAGGAAGCTTTGTGGTCGAAGAAATAGACTGATATATGTTCGACTTGGTACACCAATGCTTGATTCTCAAGACGAGATCTATACAAGTGCCTCACGAGGTTGTCACAGCCGTGGGACGCGTTACGAGCGAGAGGAACGGGATACGAAGAGGCGTCCGTGTGCTGTGCGATGTCAGCGCGCGTTAAAGATCCCCAGGTGGTCGACATTACTCCGTAGCCCTCCACTACGACTCCTCTTTCTCTCTTTCCACTTTCACTCTCGCCTTCCTCCCTTCCTTTACGGCTTGGTTTTGTGTCCACAGAAAACAAGTGAGATAGTTACCGCGCCTTTCCCTTCCTATAAAAAATAAATCGGTTTTAGAGCGCAGCTCTTTGGCGTCCGTTCCTAAGTTTCGCGTCGGCGTCGGCGTCGTCGTCGGCCTCGTAACCAGCTCCGCCCCCCTTTCATCCCCCCAGCGCTAGCAGCGACCGACTGATACCGCTGGATGCCGCTGACGCCGCTAGAGAGGTAAGATAACGTGACTGCATAGAACACCGTCGCCGCCATGCAGAAAGAAGAGGGGAGGGTCCCCCCCTTCCTGTTCCTGTGTGGCGGATAGGGTGCTCTTCAGTTGCCGACGCGCCGACTATTTCACGTAGGCCCCGGCACGTCGACGAATACGTGACCACCTTCCCACGGCTAGACCTGGTTCTTGGCGCTGCGGAAGCGACGGTATCATATTGTTTGCGTCGGCATCGGCGGCGTTGTCCCTGAAACCAACTCCGCAGCTGGGGTTGACTCACTATCGGCGTCAGCATCAGTGAGTCGCTGCTATCTCTTCCCTCCTCCCTTTATCGCGTTGTCCGCTTGCTGCGCGCGCTTCTGCCCCCATCTTTTGCCGCTGGGTGTACACGCCGCCCCCCTCCCCCTCCTTCCTGCGAGTCTCCGGTTGTCAAAGCGCCGGCTCGAACTTAATTCCTTTCTTCGCTCCTCCTCCAATGCAACCCCTGTGCGGTGGCAATCAGAGACCCAGATCGGTGGCGGCGTATCTGTATATGTGCACCGCCCGAGCCGAAATTGCCGCTGCCGTTCTTTGTTAAAGGAATACGTGTGAAAAATAAAAAAAAAATTCTGTGATAGCGCATACATGTGTTGCTCGATTTCTTTGCCTCAATCTATCGAAAAGGTGAAACAGCTTATTTGCTGCGCTCAAATTTCCCATTAGGAAGTAACGTAATCGTCGGTAATTTTTTCTACGCGGTCATGCCCCGCCGGGGTGGTACAGTGGTAAGACGCCCGACTACTGTCCAGAATACCCGGGTTCGAACCCGACCTGGGCGGCTGCGTTTCGATGGAGGCGAAACGAAGAGGCGTCCGTGTGCTGTGCGATGTCAGCGCACGTTAAAGATCCCCAAGTGGTCGAAATTACTCCGTAGCCCTCCACTACGGCTCCTCTTTCTCTCTTTACACTTTAACTCCCGCCTTCCTCCCTTCCCTTACGGCGCGGTTCAGGTGTCCACAAACTCGTGTGACAGATACTGCGCCTTTCCGTTCCTGTGAACCGATTATTATTATTATCTACGTGGTCACGTTGTCTTGACTCGCTAGCGGCGGCAGCGGCATCAGACAGTCGCTGCTAGCGCTTCCTCCGGCGACCCCTCCCCCCCCCCAGACCCCCTTCCTTTCCTTGTGTTCTCCGGCTGCTTCGCGCTTCCTACGAGGCTTCGGTTGCCAAGCGCCGGCTCGAACTGGGGGGATGAAAGTGGGGAGGCGCTGGTTACGAGGCCGACGCCGACGCCGACGAGAAACCCAGGAACGAGCGCCAAAGAGCTGCGCTCTAAAAAAAGCTACCCAGGGAGTCCACCTATGATTGTACGGAAAGGAGTTATAGGCTCCTGCCGCCAGCTTTCGTTGCGGATCTTAGTTTCCCTACAAGGACTTTGCTACAGAGGAGGGCTGCAGAGTATTTTCGACCATCTGGGGATATTTAACATGGACTGACACTGCACAGCACACGGATGCCACTTCGACTCACCTTCATCGAAATGCAGCCACCAGCAGTCGGGACCGAACTTGTGTACTTAATAATAATAATAAATAAATTGGTTCACAGGAAGGGAAAGGCGCAGTAACTGTCACACTTGCTCTGTGGACACCCGCACCGCGCCGTAAGGGAAGGGAGGAAGGTGGGAATGAAAGTGGAAAGAGAGAAAGAGCAGCCGTAGTGGAGGGCTACGGAGTAATTTCGACCACCTGGGGATCTTTAACGTGCGCTGACATCGCACAGCACACGACGCCTCTTCGTTTCGCCTCCATCGAAACGCAGCCGCCGAGGTCGGGTTCGAACCCGGGAACTCCGGCACAGTAGTCGGGCGTCTTACCACTGCACCACCCCGGCGGGGCAATTAATTATAATATTAATAATAATAATTGGTTCAAAAGAAAGAACAAAGAGAAAGAGGAGCCGTAGTGGCGGGCTACGGAGTAATTTCGGCCACCTGGATTGGTTGGTTGTACAACTTTTAATTCCATCGGAAACGGGGAGTCGTGCGCCCGCGGATTAGAGGCTGGCAGGTAGCCCTTGTCTTCTTGCAGCCTCTTCCGCCAGATGGACGGTGCGGTCACCTGGGGATATTTAAGGCGCACTCACAACGCACAGCGCACGGACGCCTCTTCATTTCGCCTCCATTGAAACGCAGCCTCCGGCAGTCAGGATCGAACATGGGAACTCCGGCACACTAGTCGGGCGTGTTACCACTGTACCACCGTGGCTTTTTTTTCTGACATGGTATTGGGCCAGTATCTCACCGGTACTTTAGGTTTTGGGGGAAGGAAGGCGCAATATACGTTGGCTGGTCACAACGGAAACCTGGACACCCACACTTAATTGGTTTGGTTTGGTTTGGTTTGGTTTGGTTTGGTTTGGTTTATGGGGTTTAACGTCCCAAAGCGACTGAGGCTATGAGAGACGCCGTAGTGGAGGACTCTGGAAATTTCTACCACCTGGGGATCTTTAACGTGCGCTGACATTGCACAGCACACGGACGCCTCTTCGTTTGGGTCAAGTTCAGTTGAAGTCTTACCTTGCCCTTTCTCCGTATCGCTCCCCTTTTTGATTTCCTCTACCTCTTCCTAGCGATCCCTCTATTTCCGCTGGCCCAGTTCAGGTGCTTCCGATATCAGATAGCCGATACCAGGGCGGTAAAATATATTTAATTTCCTTTTATATAAATAATAAACATCCAACCACCACTACTACTACTACCTGAATACCAAATTTAGTGTCATACAAAGACCAGCCCTGCCTAGCGTAATGAACCTTTAGCGTTCATTGTAAATTGCTTTAAAAGAAAGGAAACGCGCAGTATCTGTCAAGGTCTCTTAAAGGTGAAACCTTCAACATCCGCGACGGCAGGCCGAAGTAGCGGAATGACTCTCTCGCTTCAATATTACACTTCCCATTACTTCCAATTGATTGTCTTCTCACCAGGAACAGGAGCGAGCCATCGGCGTCCTCTGGGCCGACGCCCGGCTCGAAGATGCGCTCTTCGTCCTCTTTCTTGCGGATGGTCTTGCGGATCACCTTAGGCTCGGCCGTGAGCCACAGGTAAAGCAGGATGAGGTCGATGATGAGCAGAATGATGATCACCACTACACCAACGCGCACTATCATCCGCTTGTTCTCGCGATGCGCGAGGCGATCTGAGGGCGAAATGGTGCTGGCCGAAGACAACTGGGATAACTCCCCGGTCTGCGACAGCTGCGATATCTGCGACGTTCGAGCAGCTAAAGGTAATCATCCTTACTATCATTCTGCAGTGCTCTCGGACATCTATCAGCTGTTGCTTAATCACGGATACTCTGAAAAAGTTATTACTGCATGAAAGAAAAAATAGGCAAATAGCCAAAATGGTAGGCAAGGTCATTGTCTTAGCTAGCCAAGCAAAAGCCGCATCAAAATATTCATATTTCCGCACAAATGCACTTTAGACCCATTGCGTGAACTACGTAGCTACGACGTTCGACTACAGTCGAATACCACTTGACCGAATGCCACCTAAGCGAAGTGTTCTGTTGTGCGATCTTGGTTAACTTCGCCCACCGAAGCTCCATTGAACGCTTGGCAAAGGCGCTTCATTTAATAAACTTCAGTTTTGCTCATTTTAGTTCTGCGAACATTTTCCGAGGCGTCATCTTCTGTTTTCAACGTCATACTGAGAGTTTTAACAAGCGCAATGCGCTCTTTTTCTTGAATATTTGTACATTGAGAACCACGTTTTATTACCGCTTAACGCAAACCGGCCGTCATTTAGGCTTTGACTGAATGCTACCTAAACAAGCTTATAGCCAGCGGAATCCATAGCTTGCTTTACACGCCTAATTGGCTCCATATTCGTACTCAGTAATAACCACCGCTTCAGCCATACTAATCATTTTAGCCTTAAGAATGGCCTACGTGCACATGCTGGTTAGCCATGATCAGTAGAAGCAATGATCGACTTGGAAGAAATGAAGGATTTTCCTGCCCGGCAGACTTTTGTGCCGGACAGCGTTCACGGGAGCTTACACACAGTGATTGAGTTCAAGAACACTGCAATCATAAGCTCAAATGTGCTGAAAAAGGTTACTGTTACATTCGCTTACAAAGTGAGTGACAAATTAAGCAGTGGCAAATTGAAATTGTCTTCAGATATGATTTCAACACCGGATGTCACTTGGAGCTATTGGAAACAGTCTTCCAGTAATCATTTCAGTTGAGCGCACTTTCATTTCAACAAACGTTTTACGGAGGTCCCTTGAACTTCTTGCAACATCAGCTTCATTAGCAAGTCGAGCTTCAGACTGAATCACAACTACGTCAACCGCTTATCGATAGACTCGGTATAAAGAAAAGTCTATATTCTGTGGATTACGATGTACCTTGAGCGCCTTAAATGCCCAACATTCTTCCTGAATACTCCACTTCAGCCTTCCCCATAGCCCACGTGGATGTTCAGCTGTTAAACTCCACATTACACACAATGCAACTAATGTGTGCTGCCATATTTTCTGGTTCTACGCACCAACAACACAGTCAGGATGTGATTACACTATTGGATCCGGGGGAGGTGCCAAAAATGTCAGGGTGCTCCCTTGGTGCTCTTTAATGTTCCTCGACTGTGGTCATCGCTACAGTCCCCGCTTAAGGCCGAGTATCGGTATTGGTGCAGTGGACTCAACAGTTTTCAAGGCGCGTCTCACCTGTGACATTTCGCTTGCATCTCCCATGGTGGCTCGCTACCTTTGCCGAAAGGCGGACAGGGTTGCAATCTCCACTCCTTCTTTTGCGGAACTTGCGGATATTCTGGACGTTTCTGGCCAAAGATGCCCAGAGCAGATTGACGTGTCGGAGCAGCAAGAACCTGATCTTTCTTCTTCTCCTTCCCCTGACGGTTGCACGCCGCGTGACATTCGAGAATAGGCTTTCTTCTTCTCAATCAGGACAATTTTTTAAACTAACCTTGAACATCAGCTGTTTTCATGTGGCGAATATGACTTGCCATTCACATGAGCTGATGTTGCCCACCGACCCAATTTTTCCGTGCATATCCTTTTGTTCAACTACCAACACAACTGCGTACTCTCAGATCTGGTTGAAGTAAAAATGATTACTTGCTCTTGACCCAATAAGGCAATTGTAATACGTGCGGCTGATTTGTATTGGGCTTCATAACCTAAAAGGGCGTAATGCTGTGAAGCGCCGAGTATTGAGATTATGAGCACTTTGGTATAAATGACGTTTTAAACGGAGTAGTTTGTTTACAACAGTGTCATCCTTTGAAGACCAACATGCGTTCGGCGATTTGCATCCAGAACTATTTGTCCGGCTTTTCGCATGCTCAGCAGCCCTATTCAGTAAGTTATTTCGATATATACTGTAGCGGTGGTAATCTTCGTCTTCGTAGCCACTGCCATGCATCACGTGCTGGCGCGCTCGAGGACGAAGAAGCTGGTCGTTGTCTGTGGGAATCGCTACGCCTTACGCCCCGCTGCGAGTTCATCCCGAGCAGCTGGATCCATCTGCGTCAACTGAATAAACACACCCCTACAATACTAACAATCTTTCGCATAAACTGATCATAAATTCAGTCATTTTCCTACAGCAGCGGTAGTGGTAAACCTACGTTTTAAACGTTTTACCAAGGGTAATAACTACTCTCTCTTTATGAAATTTCGGCGGAGTTTGGCATGTGGACAGCCATTGTCACTGGTACACCATTACCATTCTACCGGCAGGGGTATTCTTTTGGAGGGTTCTGCTTCTTCGCCCCGCAGTCACAGCAGATGAACATGCCGATGAACAGCAGATGAACACTGGGACATTTCTGGACGATGTATACGAAGTAGTGATTTCTGCAGGACAATATGTCAATTGTGTATAGAGACTGAAATAAAGCTTTAAATCGGAGCGTTGTTGTTTCTCTGGAGTGGTTTATAGGGCGTATAAAAACTGTATTTTTTTATTGTCAACATTTTTCAGTTGGCATCATATATATATACATATATATATATACATACATATATATATATATATATATATATATATATATATATATATATATATATATATATATATATATATATATATATATATATATATATATATATATATATATATATATATATATATATATATATATATATATATATATATATATATATATGTATGTATATATATATATATATATATTATTCCTACTGAAAGCAACCAGTGGTGGCGGTCAAGTATCGAGTATTTCCGTCGAATCACAGCTGTTTCTTTTCTATGCCCATTCAGTAAACTTAAGTCAGCACCATGAAGCTCACAGAGCACTTAAAAATTAACTCCGAGAGAGGGATATCAATCAATAAAGATGAAGAAGACAGCTCTTTTGAAGCTAATTCCACTGCTTTCATGAGTAATGGCAGCTTTTTTGTCCTGTCCAGATGTATTTCGCAGAGCGTAGCTTACTTCTCTGCTTTTCTCCATCAAAAGCGCACTACTTACCGCCTTTGTTCTATTCATTGAGCCGTGTGCAGAGACGTTACGTAAGCAGGATGAAGATAAACATTTTTTATTTGACAAGGTCATGCAAGCAGGAGCTTCCGCGCTAGATCGCCAGGAGCCCTTGAGCTCTGGCGACCTGCGTTGCGCGCTCGATGGCCCGCAGCTGGATTACCGGGTCCGAGCTGAGCATAGCGGCGTCCCACTGCTCTCAGGGCATTTCGTGGCCTCTTGAAAAGGAACGTATACAATTAAGCTGAAATACATTGCTGCTATTGACCTAGGTTTGTGCTTGTTAATTTGTCACTCAGGTAGTCGCTAAAGTACTTGCAAATAGCTTTTGCAGTAATCAATTCATTTTTGCCTCACATAAGCGGCCGCGACGCGTTCATGTAAAACTATGTCACGTTCCTATGAAATGTCCAGACGCAGACGTATAATCTAGTGATGCCTATTTACGGCGCGTAAAGCTCAATCGCGGCGTAGAAGTCATCGTAGTTGGCGTCGATGTCAGATCAATACCTCACGCCCTCCCTGTCTTTCCACAGCCCTCCCGCCCCCCCCCCCCCCCTCAACACCACTCGTCATGCCTATTTTCATTTTTTCCGCCATTTTCTCGCATTACAGAATTCATCCCCACACCCCTTCGCTGACAAAGATTACCAGCTTATCAGCAGTCTGCTCAGTATTGGCGGAGAGTTGGATGCGCGTCAACCTCCGCAGCGCCGACGGAGAGAGGAACACAGTCAGCAGGCCCAAGATCCTTAGTTCCGAACTGTATGTGGCAGTATATGCGAAGAAATCCCAAATCAAAACAGGCCTCCCTCGAAAACAGTGGGTCATTTGCCAGTAAGGCAACAAACAGTCGCTGGCAAGCATACTGGTTCTCACTTCCCGCTCACCAGGACACCCTTCTTTCCCAATGTCGGAGTCCCTGAAATGTACGGGGAAGGCACCTGCTAAACAACTAGCCAAATACGTGGGCCGCTCACATGGTGGATATATGGAAGACGTAAAAGGAAGTGGGTGCAGGAAATTCCAAACGACGAGACTAAAAGTGAAATAGACATCTTGCAGCGGGCTCATACTGGTATTGTGTCAAACTTGGAGGTCCTCCAAAAGGTTATATAGCAACCATGCCATGATAAAGCCTCATAATAACCTATGATTGAAGAGATAACAGACAAACATCGTAGCAAGAAGCCCATCAGAGAGCTTGCCGCAAAGAGGTCTCCTTAAGTCTATATAGGGTACTGATATTTGGCTTCAAGAAAGGATGATTACCTTAGCATTCAAGCAACGCACAGAACTTCACAGCTATCATCACCGAGTGGACGGTAGTAGACGTGGTAGGGTAGTTACGACAGCTGTAAGCTATCTTAGTAGGAGATGAAATATCCGATGTAGTAGTGTCAAAATGAGACCGCCTCTATAACCAAACAATTGAATTGAACTGGTGTAGCTATTAAGAGCTAATCAATAACAGCAAGACAACCAACATAAACAAATATATGATGGAGAGAATCGAGCATAATCGAGCATGTGCTTAAAAAGGGAGCTTGTCTAAGAGCATTCAGGAGAAATCTAACCGTATGCCGAAATCAAATATATGCGCTTGGTAATAAGCAGGGCAATATCGTTAGGTATATGAACATGATTTTCGATGTTTACGGATATATTTTACATATATGTATAAGTTTGTGTGGCGCATGATAGCTTCAGTTGCTTATGAGCCATAAAATCTAGCACAACAATCCAATATATGGATGAGTACCGCAGTAATCAGAAAAATAAAAAGCTGCAGTAGTGGGCATAAAGAGGAAGTGAAGGGAGCCTTCGAAGAAATCAGAGACAAATGTGTGGCTGCCCATCGGAGATGATGTGAGAGAGTGGTGGGAATAAGGTAACTGCCCATCTGTCAGAAGACTGTGAAGAGATCGCGCTACAAAAAAATTGGCTATGTTAGCTTAGGTTAAGCCTAGACATCCGAAGCGAATAGGTTCGGTGATGCACAAAGTTTCAACGTGTAGTCTTTACACCGGCGAGGCTTTTTCTTTTCTTCCATGACGTCATCGGAGTCACCCTGCTGCTGACACTGGTGGTAGGCGCGGCTAATATCCGCCTTTGAGCCTCTTGCCGTCGCCGTTTAGCGATGCGTTCCTCTCTTTACAGACTTGTTCCATTCACTCTTTCGTCCAGTCCTTTTTATTCCTCTCGCGCTTTTTGCTGTGAAACTGTTCGGCGCCTTCGCCAGTTGCCGGTTCGGCATCCCTCTGCCATCGTTTAGAGAGGCGAGCTTCCCGCTCGTCTGGCGTTTCGGCAGCTCGTTTGGTCTTGCGCTTCTCGTATAATCGCTGCCACTGGGCCAACTTTCAAGCCACCACTTCGGGATCTTCTTTCATGGCGAGGCGTCTGCATTTCTTCTACAAGAGCTGTTATATATTGCCACCTCGCAGTATTATCAGATGCGCCGCAGCGAAGGACGAAACGAGGGCGAGAAATCATGGTATGCGCAGTAGCTTCATACTATCTAGCGCACGCCGGCGATCACCCGGTAAACGCGCGCAGAGCACGCGCCAACTGTAAAGGTCGACCAGCGGAGTCGCGCTCGGCGGCGGCTGCACCGACCACCTGCGGCTATCCTAGTGACGTCACTAGGCGAGTTCGCGCATGCGCAGCTGTGGCTAAAAGTGATCACACGCAGGCCAGACCCGGTGTTGACCAGCCTAGTAAAGCTTTTCGTTTCAAAACTGACCATTACCTATATACTCAATACCTCATCAGTGCGAGCGTACACCGGAAACTTGGAAGAACGCTAACATCACTTTATTCGAAAGACGACGTCGGGGACATGAAAACCACAGACTAAAATTTACTAAGGCAACCGCTAATAATATCAAGAAAACATTAAACTTCCTTAAGCCTATAGGCTTAAGGAAGTTTAATGTTTTCTTGATATTATTAGCGGTCCTTATAAGGACTAAGCAGACTTTCGGAAAGGCTACTCTTCAAAATCCTCATCTAGACTACAGAGATACGAAGGTGATCCGAATATAACGAACCACTATATATAGTCTACATTGCTTGCGAGCAGCTATTTCACTCGGTAAAAACCTCACCAGTCGTGCAAGCAGTTTGGAACTAGGGTCTAGAAGAGCCATGCATAAATCTAACTGGAAAACATGGTCAATAGCCTCGAGGAGCGAAGCAGAACTGTAAATTTATCATCAGTTCAGTTCAGTTCAGTCCTACAGTCGTGTTCTACTCTTCGTGACCCTATTTTCATATAACGCCAAGCACAAAACTGAAACAATGTTTAACCGTGTCGGAAGAGAACAGTTGTTCACCGTACGCTGGAAGCGGAAACGAAACCTAAAGACCGTTTGCAAAGAGGAGTTTCAATCCCCGTAACAGGTGGCGCCACTAAGACGGCCCTCATTTCTGGCCTTCGGAACGCATCCGAGCGCAGGGCGGAGTGCTGCTGTCCAGCTTGTATTAGAATGCCGGCTGTCTATTAAACAGCGCTGCTTTGTAGTGGCTGTTATATCTGGCATTTCTAAGTAATCTGCGGCGAACTGTTGTCTATTGGCAGAACAATAGATGGCATGCTTTCTACACATAATGCAGCATCATAGCCGAGGCCGCCATTTGTCATGCGGATGTATCACTATTTCAGATTTTTTTCCCGGTCTGGGAGAAAATAGCGCCTGTGAGTTGTGGGGAAAGGATTATCACATGCCTCACGCACAGCTCATTTCACCGGCGGCAGTAGCGGTGGAAATACGAAAACGAGTGTTATGTTTTCACAGGAGTTATAAATTGCATAATATGCTGGCAAGTTATTTTCGAAAGATATTTTAAAAATTCATAGTGTGGCTATTACTCTGTGCGCATTTATAATAAATTCAAGAGGGAAAGTCAACATGTGCACATCAATGAACTTGTTTACTTTAGACATGCAGTGATGGATATACATGCAATAACTGTTGCTATTTATTTATTTATTTATTTATTTATTTATTTATTTATTTATTTATTTATTTATTTATTTATTTATTTATTTATTTATTTATTTATTTATTTATTTATTTATTTATTTATTTATTTATTTATTTATTTATTTATTTATTCAAGTACCTACATATTGCCCTGGTGGACATTACAGTAGCGAGGAGGAAGCAAAAGAAAGAAACACTTGTCAGCACCAGAGTTGGAAATTGAAACAATACAGGCATCAAATACATTGTCCTGATGGGCATTACAGTAAGCAGTGAGCTAGGATGGACAGCCACTTCAATGCATAAAAGTACTAAAGGAATACAAGCAACAAACGTGGGCAGTCAATAATTGCAACAAAGTAATAAATAAACGCACTCAACAAACACGAGCAATCAGTGGACACAAAAGGGGAAAAAATGAAGAAAGGTTCGCATAAAGATAAGCACATCGACAAACCTTGTACGATCAGCAGTTTCAAAAATATCAGGACGCAGCCGGTTCCGTTTACTGATAGTACACGGAAAAACCTACTTCTTATAAACACATGTGCGGGCAAAAAATTATTTAATCTTTAGGCTGTGATCTCGTCACTTAAATAGGTAACTCTAAATATCTATTTTTATCTAACGGTGTGTCATTATATAGAACGTCCCACAAAAATGAGTGGCGAAATTGTTGACGGCGCACGGAAAGGCCTACCCAGTTAATTTGACGTTTTATATCGGAGATGGCGTTGGGAAATTGGTAACAGATAGTTACAAAGCGAGCAGTACGATTCTGAATAGCTTCTACGCGATTCTGAATAGCTTCTACGCTATTAATTAGATGCTGCTTGAAGGGGGTCCACACAATACAGGCATATTAGAGGATAGGCCGGAAATTAATTATATAAAGAATAAAGCGTTTCCCTAACGTTCTGCGGGCTTGCTTGAAATTTTCTTTAATAATGATTAGAACGCTGCCTGCCTTCTGGGTTATATAATGAACGTGACAATTTCATGTTAAGTGGGAAGAATATGTGGCACCTGGGTATTTTGAATCGTTAACTGTAGCGAGGGGCTGACCATTAATATAATAATTTGATTGCATGGACTTATGTTTTCTGATGAAATCGATATAGCAGCACTTGAAAACGTTTAGAGACATAAGCCAGTTTTGACACTAATGAGATATTCTATGGCTTTGTTAATCATTTTTAATTTCCCTGTATAAAAAACTATTTTCAGCGTAGTCTGATTTTTGGCGTTATTTCAGCATCAGTCATTAATCTAAAGTAAAAACGAAGAGGCCCTAATACAGAACCCTGTGGTTCTTTGAATGTCACAGAAGCAGTAGCAGATTCAGCTCCATTCATGATTACTTTCTGCGAACACTCAGTTAGATAATTTTGCATCCAGAAAAGAATATACTCAGGTAAACCTAGAGTGGATAGTTTGTGAAAGAGAAAAGCGTGACAAACTTTGCCTAATGTTTTCTGAAAATCAAGAAGAATGCACTCAGTTTGAAAACCATAATCGAATGAAAACCATAATCGAATTAGCTAAATATCCGTCTGATGTACTTGTCCCTGGTGAATTTAGCAAGATAATTTTTTTTTTTTTTCCGCTTGTGCCGGCTGGATAAATTTGCGGATGCTAAACTCCAGGGCAGCCGCGCAGTTTCCAGTCTCACATTCGCCCTAGCACAAGAGAACATCGCTGAGCGCCTGCTGCGGCCTTTGAGGAGGGTAATAATCTTCTGAAGCCACGACAATTAGGGGAGGTAGAATAATATTGCCGCGAAACCTTCAAAACAGTATTTGTTGTTTTTTAACAGCCGCCGGCATACAGGCTTATCACTCTGATTCTGGACCGCGTATCAGTTCCGTAATCTTTGTTTGTTACTGCTCGATGTCGCGAGTCACACCTTTATCAGTTTTGTTGTAGCGCAAGACGCACCGAGATCTGTCTCGAAAGTTCCGGCCACTCGCTTGTCTTTCCACAATGTTCCAGCCCGTGCTGGTAGCTGCTTGCGACGTTATCTAGATTCTTCTATGCAGCCTTTAAATTGAGCGTTGCCGAGTGTGACGAGCATTCTTTGTTCGACGATCGACGAGCACGTGTGTTTCTATCGCCGCCGCCGAGTTGCTTAGCTATTTTGCGGGCGTAAGTCAGCCCAAATAAAGAGTTTCTTTAGTGCAATCATCGACCCCCTTCATTTGTGTCGCCAACCTCGTCACCACTACGTGACAATATCTTGCTAACTGTCGGGGGATTTCATGCGCGCTCATATTGCGCAGTAAATTATTAGCCGAACAGCGAACATTCTTAATACGTCTCAACTAGGATGGATAAGAAATTGTGAACATGATTTTACTCTTTAGGAAAAAATATTGAAAATTAAGGTTTCAGGCGATGGCTGTAATTTATTCAGTTTGATAGTAAACCATACAGTCCACAAAGAGCGTCGGAGAGGGAATTGTTTTTTTTTTTTAAGTATAACACGCAGATGATAGACGGGTACGTCAACACATTCTACCAATCGAGGCAGACGGA
Source organism: Amblyomma maculatum (assembly GCF_055883805.1). Taxonomy (NCBI): domain Eukaryota; kingdom Metazoa; phylum Arthropoda; class Arachnida; order Ixodida; family Ixodidae; genus Amblyomma; species Amblyomma maculatum. The sequence goes on from NC_139354.1 coordinate 88,214,400, forward strand.
CTCAAATTAGCTAGGTGTTTAAATTAAACATTTTGCAGTAACTACACCTATGATGTGCATTTACATGAAGTTCCTGTGCTTTATACGAGCTCGTTGTCCGTAGCGATATCGGGTACGCAGCACCTGGCAGCCGGCGCCGACGCGCCGGCAACCGTCGAAACCAGAACACCCGAAGACCGGCGATGGCGGAAGGTTCACGTGACCAAATATGGCAGCGCATGTTCTCTCGCGTTTTAAAACGTTTATATATACATCGGACAGGCAGCGACCGTAAACGCGGACCACAAGGACGAAATAACTAACAATAGGGTTTGGAGTGTTTAGCAGGTACTCTCGGAAAATGAAGAGCTTTACGCTAGAAATGTGTACCAGGTGACTTTATCAAAATAACTAATAAACTTTTAATTTATTATATTTCAAGGAGCTTTTTCTGCTGCAAAATGTAAAGGTGATAACATCAAAAGTAAGCCGCTTTAAAAACTTTCCTAATCGGTCTCGTGGCTAGAAATATCCACGAGGGCGAAATCGAAGAAAATATCGAACTTGAAAAATACGCATGAAAAGCTGATTGAGTTTGCTTTCACGCCTTTCATATTTACAAAAATAGCGCCTCCACACATTGTCGTCAAACTAATGTGAACATCCTCTTTCTCATCAAGTGCATCAAAGGCGTCTGTATTTGATGCATAAAAAGAAGAGCAGGACATTATGAAATTATAAATGCTTCAAAGTCAACTCATTTCTGGTGCGCAGTTTTGATATATTGATATATCTAGCCCCAAATCCCATTCAGAACTTTATTTTTATTTTACCTTAATTTGTTCTCGCTATATGAGCTTCAAAAGTCAAATTTAACAAGTTTATTAGGTCTTTGAGATAATTATTTTTGTAATAATTAAGGTCTATGCCATAAAAAATGCTCTAAAAAGGAGCCACACAAGAAAAGGGCGCATATAGGATCGCGCTTGTCCTGTTCTATCTTACTGTCTCTTATGTGCTGTGGTTTTTAGCGCTATTCTCCTGGCTTCTGCAGTCGATCGCTAACTATCCCGACAGCCACTCTTGTTACAGAATATTAATCTCTATGACAAACATAATGTCCGTTCTTTTTACAACCAACCGTAACAAACCACAGGTATCACATAGTCATATGGAAATCAGTAGACAGTAGAAAATTGCCAGGTACAATAGTTGTGCATCATCAGTACTGTCATATCATTGGAGTAAATGGGTTTTCACGAAAACGGTTCAACTTCAATTTATGGTAACACATTCAGCTCTGGAAAGAAAAATTCTAGGTTGAACATTAAGGGCCAGGAAGGAGGCAAGGTAGGCCAGCAAAACAAACTGGGGTTAGACATATTCTTGTCGATGTCAATAATATTACTTAGACCTGGGTAGGACATGTGGTACGATTAGAAGATCACCAAAAGTCGTTAAAGGTAACGGAAGTGATTCCCGGGGAAGGCATAAAGTGAAGAGAAAATAAAATTAGGAATTGCGTGGCTGCCGAATCTGGCGCAACGCAGCGGTAATTGCAGAAATATGTGAGAGGCATTTGTAATGCAGTGGTCAAGGTTAGCGGACTATCGACGCTGATGATGACATTAAACATTCCTTATATTTTGTATTGCGCAAAGCAAGTAGTTCATTTCTCACCCCTTCCGCCTGATGTTATAGCAGTGTCTCGTAGTCTTTCTGGTGACAAACAAAAAATACACGAGGAAGATAGCCTACGGGAAAACGGCACTTTTTACCTTTCCGATTCTACACCTTCGGAAATATTGTGGTACTAGCTTTGAAAAAGAGCAGTTCTTAATAGATGGCATAACTTTCAGGTCAGTGCGTAACTATATTTGCTGCGTTAACCGTCGTACTAGGGATTGGTTAACACTGTTGAGTTCAAAATGTTGGAACGTTCTACTGGTTAGCTCGCTGTTGTGCCTTGCGATAGGGTCCAAGCGTCATAATGTGAATCAGCGTCCAAACTTTGCCTCCGATTTCTTAGTGATACCACATGAAAATTAAAAATTAGTGTGGCAGTTCATGCCGAATATGCAAAGCTCGGGGCACAAATTAAATTCTATATTAGTATATTTTCACAAGGAAGAAACAAATTAAACATATTCACCATAACGAAATGCCCACCTTAACACATCAGAAGTGAATAGGACTGGGCGTGTTGGTTAGACATCGTAAATCAAAGCGCAAGGAGCAGGAACAAGAAACGGGGACGACGACAAGACAGGACAAGCTATATCCGGTATTGTCGTCGATCCGTGTATTGTTCCTGAGTCATGTTCTTTGATTTACAACGTCTAACACATCAGATGCTATCGACCACCACAATAGAACATGTCATTGCGGCCTATATGTCAGTGAAAGCGGCCTGTTTCGATTAGTTTAAAAGAAGTCGATTTACGACTCGGCGATTTGCAGAATGGAAAGAAAAGAGAAGAACCGAGAAGCTATACGCCCATTCCTGTTAATTGCCTAATTACCGACAACATTTATTCAATCAAAGCTTTATTGACATTCATACGAAACGTAGTGTGATATTTTGCAAAATTATTTATCGTTTTTTTATCTATGCTTCAATGATATCAAATAATCTATGAAAATAATTCTTATTTATAATTCCCAACAAAGAATTACCTATATCACATAGAGTTATATTTTCAGCCGATCGATGGTACCAGAGCATTCGATGCTTTGAAGATGGGAGATCCCACTTCTTTTCCTACAATCTTTTAATCTTTATTATGTTAAAGAGCACCCAGAACACTTGGGCAGGATGGTACCTGCGCAATGTTCATGCATTTTGCCAATTTTGAAATGTGATTATTATCGTAATATTACACTCCGAAAGTCTTGCTCGCCCACATGAGAGCTAAACTCAAGCTCTTATCTCTTGTCGATAGCGACTGCTTCACGAACAATTCTTGACGTGATACATTACGATTAGTGTATATGACCGCAGAGTTGGTAGAGGAACCATTCTCTTAATCCTAGTCTGGTGCAGTTTTTTGTTCAATATAATGGACCTTTGAACATCTGCAGTTCATGGTAAATAATCCTAGTTGGTGTTCAACGCATCTCGCAGGCTGAAGGTAATCACACTTGGTTCAGACAAAAGGGGAAAGATGTTTGGACACAGTTATTACTACTTTCCGCCGCTGTGGAAGCAGAATGCATGAAGTTGAGCAGTACATCGTGTACTAAAGCGGAGTTTCCAAATATGCAGTCCAAGGAGAGACAGCCGCTTATCTACTTTCGCAGCTAACTGCCGGCGTCTCCATCGCCAGCTTTCAAACTCAACCACTGATGTCACTTCCACGTGACCTTCCGGCGACAGCCGCGCTCAGAGCGACGCGTGTGAGGTGGCGGCCTCTATCGACCGCCACCGCTATCGATTGGCATCCGGCAGCGGCTGCTGCGCGCAGCATAAAAAAAAATAGGCAAAAAAACATATCCATAATACAAGGCGCACGCAGAGATCGCCGCTGGCGCCGCTGAATCCGCGGCGGCCGCTGCGCGAAACTGTCCTCCTGGTCAGAGAGTACAGCGTTGCCATTTTGGCGACGACGCAGACGGAAGATAGGCGTCTCGCGGGGTGGAAACTCCCTACAGACACCTGAGAAGCGTAAGAAAAGGATAGCAAGGGAAAGAAGAGGTGTCCGAACCCCACCGGGAAGAGGAAGCCCGAGACCGACCGACGGCGAGGGAAAAGGGGAGACGTAAACGAAGCAGCACACGCACTCTACGTAACACGAAGAGGGGGAGCATCCGTCGACCACCCGTCACCGTCGTCAACTTTGCCAAGGGAAGAGAGAGCGCTGCAAGCATCACCACCAGCAGCAGCAGTAGACGCAGCCATGGAAGGGAGAACGCAGCAAGACTGAGACCGAACGTATTCAGCGCCTGCGGTGATACGTTCCCCTTGCTCCTGTGAGTCTTCCCAAATACTGCAGGCACTCCTGCAACGACCGTCCCGAAAGAAGAAGACTCAGTGTTTCCCGGGAGCGGCATCGCGGGAAAAAACAAGCCGTTTCCACACCGACGGGGCCCGCGCAGGAGACGTCCGAAAAGCACCGCATCGCCCTTCGGAACGACCCTTCCTGAGAGGAGCTTCGCCTCTCCCATCGACGCCCTGGCAGTATTCGCCGCCGTGGCTGCATTCGCCGGCCCCCCTCACCGCACGTACACGCTTCGCTTCTTTGCCGTCGTTCCCTAATTCCCTATTTTTGTTTTGAGGGAGCAGTGAAATAGGGACAAAGAGAAAACGAAGAGGAGGAGCGTCGGTGCTGTGTGTATTAGGGAGCGACCCCTGTCTCCTCCCCTGTTTCGAGGGAGTGCTTCGGAGACAGTTTCTTTTTTCTTTAATCAGTTCTGCACGTGCCCCGACAAGTTCACACTCTACACTTGCTGCACTGCTGCACGCAAGAGGCACACTACCACGAGAGAGGGTTGAGCGGAAGAAAAAGGGAAACGCAACCCGAACGGGAGAGAGAGAGAGAGAGAGAGAAATTCAGCGCTTCATAGCAGCTGTACGACGAGTCAATCTCTCCACGACTAAACGCAAGGTGAGTTTACTCATTTTCCGCCGTTTCCTTCATTCTTTGAGGTAAAAAGGGATGCACGACTCTGAACTTGCTTGCACGTACCAGTTTCCTTATGCGCGTTGCTTCAGCAAGCACCGCCCTCGGTCGCCCCCGCAGATAGAGTGACGTACGCAGAGCGCAGTGTTTGCTCCGCGCGCTACCCCCGGAGGCCTGGCATATGTTCGAGCTTCGCAGCGTTTTATCGGCCCTTCAAGGACTCGACGAATAAGGTGCGGGGCTGCTCTGCTGAGAGGCGACGACGCTCTGTGTCCAGTTGTCTCTTTTCAGCTGTGAGCTGGGTTGCAGTCTTTTTTTTTTTTTGGCACATTAAACAAATAACAACTGCCGTAATAAAGAAGGCGTAGAAGCATTTGCGGCTGATGCCTTGTTTTTAACCCTCCGGTGCGAAATTAGATGTTTCTCTCACCATTATGGGCTATGAAGTGACCGCGTAAGTGCCTACGGCCGCAGCTTTTGAAATGCTGTCGATAGTTCTACAGTCCAGTCAAACCATCTGCCTTAAATTTCAAATAGCCATGCGGGTCATATGAAAGACCCTATAAACGTTAACTAAATCGCTTCACTGATAGTTTTGGTGGAGCCCAACACCTGGTGATTCGAGTTCAGCTCAGCTTTAGGAACATGACTGTTGATACAAAAAATTGGAAATCAGCTTTCGCGGCAATGTCAACTATATTGAACCCTGGTATCAAGTAAGATTTGCTGTAAAAAGAAAATCTTTTAATTAGTGTTAATTAGTGTAAAGTTTTTAATTAGTGTTAATAATCTGAAAAAAAAAAGGAATGGAAAATACATTTGTGGCCTGCATGTTTTTTTCAGGGGCAAGGCTTTCGTCTCTCTAGGCTGTCACGTCCAGCACGTGACGTACTGAATATCCTTCCACAAACCTGCTCTTGTTAGCAAAGCTACACTTCGAAGTAAGTGTTGTTGCAGTGAATACCTGTGATTTTGTTTCACTTGCTATATATACACTGTGACGCAATATTCGAATCCGCGTGCTCTAAAGGTCCTTTCAGCGTAAGCATGTAAAGTGATTGATATATCTTGGCGGTTGCTCAAAGTGAACCTGCATGAGCTTTCTCAGTACTTCTATCCTGGGAGCTAAAGTAACTTTTTCAGAAATTGAGATTTCGAATGTTTAGTTAACGGCAGAAAACTTTGGGTATAGTGTGCGGAGACTGTGCTCAGTAATGGCGAACTATATATTTATTCTACAATCTTACATCATAGCCTAGCACCTCTACTTCATCTTCGCTTTAGACTGGCAACCCAGGCTGCTAACGCCGAGACAAGAAAAAACAAGGGCAAAAACTTTAAGTGTTCCTGATTTTACTCAGCTTAATATTGTCTGCGGGGGCCTCTCCAAGTTTGGTGAGAACATTTTTTAGTGAAAATGAACTATTAGGCCTTATACAATGATCAAGAACGCCTTATTTCGTTATATTGTATCCCTCTGCAACTCAAGCATTCTTGATTTCTGTGACTGGCTTTTAAACATTTGTCCAGCGCATTTTCGCGAGCGAGTCCTTAGTTGAACATTTGCTTTTACTCGCGTGGCAGGTTCCTTTTTAGCAATTCTTTATTGCCCGCAGCAGTTGACAAAATTACGCTTCCAACTTGTAGCATTCAACCGCTCAGAATTTGTGGAGTTCAGTTGTTCACGTTGATAGTTTGTCAGGCTCCGCACTCGCCTTTGTTTTTTCAGGTAACCGGACTGTGGAAAGAAAAACAGCTTAAATGTTTTAGTTCGTTTTCGGCCTTTTTCAAGCATATGAAGCTTTAATGTATTAAATTAAAACCACTCGTACCTGCAAACAAGCCTGGCATGAACGGCACGCCAGGCAGAGACCAGGACAGATAACACACAAGGAGCACACAAGTTGGCGCTCGTCCTTGTGTGTTCTCTGTCCTGGTCGCTCCCTGCCGCGCCGTTCATGTCAAGTGTGTCTGACCAACTCGCCCAAACGATCATAGTTCCTTTAAACAAGAGCGCTGATTAGTAGGTTTATATAAGAGAAGACACCTTAATTATAGATATAGAATGGTTTAATGACTTTTAGACTTAGTGCCCTATCATGAATAGCTAAAGCTCCAAAACATAGCCATGCGTGAGATAAATAAACGCATGCCGTAATAATACAATAGTTCAAATTAAGGCGAGCTGGCCTGATGCTTTTCTCTGTAGCTCAGGTGTACATTAGTGGAGTGTAAATAAGTGTGTGTGTGTGTGTGTGTGTGTGTGTGTGTGTGTGTGTGTGTGTGTGTGTGTGTGTGTGTGTGTGTGTGTGTGTGTGTGTGTGTGTGTGTGTGTGTGTGTGTGTGTGTGTGTGTGTGTGTGTGTGTGTGTGTGTGTGTGTGTGTGTGTGTGTGTGTGTGTGTGTGTGTGTGTGTGTGTGTGTGTGTGTGTGTGTGTGTGTGTGTGTGTGTGTGCGCGCGTGCGTGCGTGTGTGTGTGTGTGTGTGTGTGTGCGTGCGTGTGTGTGTGTGTGTGTGTGTGTTTGTGTGTGTGTGCGTGCGTGCGTGCGTGCGTGCGTGCGTGTGTGTGTGTGTGTGTGTGTGTGTGTGTGTGTGTGTGTGTGTGTGTGTGTGTGTGTGTGTGTGTGTGTGTGTGTGTGTGTGTGTGTGTGTGTGTGTGTGTGTGTGTGTGTGTGTGTGTGTGTGTGTGTGTGTGTGTGTGTGTGTGTGTGTGTGTGTGTTCGACTCGTTTAAAACCATAGTGAGCAGTGTTAACTGAAGCATATTGCACTAAATGCATCTTGACTTAGTATATTCAGTTTTGCGCATTTGATGGTGTGCATTCTTATTTTTCCCTTCTTACTCTACGCAACTAGCCGATATATCTTGCGTGGGGAATTACTACAGCGAATCAGCCCGCCCAGTTTAGGGCAGAGTATGCTTAAACTAGAGTTTTTAAACTATGACTTTGAAAAACCAAAAATGCACTACTTTATCAAACTATACAAGTTTCACACTCATTTTTGTTTGCCTCCCGGTTTACTACGGTTACATTAGCAAAGCAATAGTGTAAGCTAATAAGCTTTTCGTGGCATCAGTGAATAAATGACAGCACCCAAAACTCTAGTCTGATGAGAGCCGAAATACTGTCAGTACGGAATATACAAGTAAAATGTGTGAGGGCACAAGGCGCTAGCCTTGAGATGTGCGGATCAAGTTGCTTGCTTTTCTTATCCTACACATGGTGTCTTTGGCCAGCAAAAGTGTTCAGCTACCCGTTCAAGAACACCAACATAAATAGTAAATAACAAATAATGCCTTTCATCTAGCTTGAGATCGGCAAGTATCACGTCCGCCTTGTTAATTTATTAACGTTGGCAGCTGTGGGTCCTTCATTTTGTGCCGGGACCAACGCGTGAGGAATAAGAATAGCTAAGAGAAACCAAATGGGAAACAGTAGAGGAGAACCTGGAAACTCATGCAATGGTACACGGAAGAACCGACAGCAGCCCTTCCTCTGCCAGCCCACACTCGTCTCTGACATTGAACGCTTTGCGGCCCAAAACTATCCCTATTTCTTCTCTTTTGGCGTGCGTGTGTCCTGCAAATGGCCCGAAAGACATGGCCCCTCAGTATTGATCTGCCAAGCAGAAAGAAGCATTCGTGAGCCCAGCCTGATCGATACGAACCTTTACTGATGTTTTGTGCTCCCTAATGTGGTGTGTTGTTGTTGCTTCAATGATGTCTTCATTATTTGTGAATACCTTTTTTTTTCGCCTTCATTTTTATTCGTACTGGAAGCCGACAGCGACTTCGACACAGACGGCCTAATTAGAGGCAGCGTTTACATTTAGGGAGATCATAATAGATTTTGAAGTATATTGTGCTAATGAGCACCGACATACGCTGCCTAATTACACGTTTTCTGCCTAGTTACACGTTTGCTAGCGCTTGTTGCAAGGGACATTTTCATTCTCTTCGTGTAATACAGTGTAGTCAACGGCCACCTTCATCCATGTATTCGCTTTCAGTGCTCACTAATTTTGAAAGCAGACTAATCAACTACAACGATTAATTAGGTTTCAAATCTTCCATTTCTCATTATTCAGCGTAGAGAAACAATTGATGTCTAATTAAACGGTATTTCACAACAGCCGTGGCGATTGCCTTAAATTTAGGCTAGTAATATTAAGCTTGGCTCATTAATGAGCCTTGCTCTTTAGGCTTCTCTTCGCGAAGTTCATTCCGTGCAAGAAAGCCAGAAATAAAAGTTATCGTCTCTAGTTATTGTATTTTTCGTTTGTTTATAAAGTTTTGCTTCAACCTACTGCGCCTGCCTAAAGTTTTTCCTTTCTACAGAGGCAAATTTCGCGGTGCAGAATCCAAGTTCCCGCTGCCACATTTGGACTGGTATGACATTTAATGTCTACGCAAGTTACGCGGTGAAAGTTCTAGTTAAAAAAACTACAGTTAGTCGAAACTAATCGATGCTCTCGCTAAGCAATCATTAAAATATTTATATCTTGGATGCACATGGTAAATCTATACGGGAAAAGCATGCAGGTTCGTCGTCTAGGTCGAGAGTGTCATCAATATTCGTAGAGGAATATATGTGTACAGATGTCTTCATTCAGTTGCAGCTGACACATATTATAGAGTTTCAACAATACACTTTGTTTTCGTCAGAGGCCCTCTGGATTTACAAGCCTTCTGTACAGGTAGTTCGGAGGTATATTTAGGGATGACCATTCACCCCTATCAACTGATAGGGATACGTGATGACATGTGTTATAGTTTTCTTGCATTTTTCAACCGGCGAAGTCAACTGAGAGCCAGAGTTGAAAAATATTTTTTGTTTTTCGCTTTCCGTATTTTCGTTACTGTAATTGAAATTGATGCAGTTATCGGATATAGACTGGCAGAGATGATACAAAAACAAAGTTTACGCACATATGTGCACGGGCCCTTGATGGCACGCATAGAAGCTGACCTTAGTTACAAGAGGGGTAGGCAGGCATGGAAATATATAGAACTGATTTCGGTAAATAATTAAACACTGAAAAAAAAAAAACAGCCCTAACAGTCAAGCTGAACGAAAGCGCTGAAAGTGTTTGTCTGAACAAGGCGAGTTACAGTTCCCGTTCACACTGACGAACGTTTCTAGATAACGCTTTGTCGTTTCTTCAAGACCGCAAACGTTGCTGCGTCTGTTGTGCATGTCCGCGATAATCTTTAAACGATCGTTACCAGCCTAAAGGCCAAAACAAAGAGAAATTGCCTGACGCTGCAAGCACTGACAAGGCAACGGGCCGACATGTATAGAGGCAAAGCACCTGAATTACAACATCAGTCTATTGAAAACACGTCCAATATACAAAAGAAATCAAGCGTCTAAAACATACCGCTAACACATATTATACTAGCTACTGCACACTGCAAATGAGGAGCAATCTAAAACCTGGAACATATACAGAGCATGAGGAAATTTTGTTGAAATTTTTATCGTTCTTTTCTGCAAACAGATTTATAATTGCTGAATATAATTTTTGCATTGAAGAGAAGCTTTAGAATTCCGTTAATTTTCTGCGTATCAAGTGCTAATAACATCACCGTACTCAACCCCATGTTCTTACAGCAACTGAAAGCTGGCAACTAGAAAAACATTTGTTTCCCTTCTCTCGCGCTCTCCCATCATGACAAACATGACACAGTGTCCAGCCATTTTTGCGTTCTCTTCTGTTTTCTAACACATTTTTCCAGGAACAGCTGGAAGTATCAAGGTGAGTACTAGATTAGCTGCGCACTAATTACGCACGTTTGCGGTACGTTGACATAACTAAAATCACATAATGTTAACAAAGAAAGCGGTTAACAAGAAAAGCGAATATGTAGATGCCGCAGTAGATATAGCTGCAATAATCTTGTACTTATCTGTATCGGTATTTCTCGTTTCTCATTTAGCCGACGTCGGCGCAACCGGCGCAGAAATTCACGGGTCGGCGCAACTGAAAGCTTGTTTCTCCTCATTTGCAGTCTGCGTGTGGCGAAGCGTTCGCCTCGCGGCGATTTCGTTAGGCTTAGCGTTGTCAGCAGTAGAGGTCGGCGTGCACCGCGGACCTCGACCCACGTTGGGCCTAATTAACGGTCCGCAGTTCTGTCTGTTCCACGCCCCTTTGCTAGCCATGTGTGCTCTTTTGCTTGCATATTGCTCCCGATGGCCCCTGGGGCTAGGCCTGCGGTAATTTGTTTGCCGCTTGTCACATGCGAAAACAGACCCCTCTGCCACTGTGCGAACATTGCTGCCGCACTTATTGTTCGGCATTTAATTGCTGCTTTTCTCCTGCGGACAGCTGTTTACACTACTCCGCTTGTGGCTATTTGCACGTAGAAGCGCACAATCACTGCATGTCAACACTGACAAGCTGTTATCAAAGAACACTGACTGCAAAGCAATATACGACCCGATATTTGCTATTACTAGTGCCGGTACGAGCTGTCTGTTACACAATACGTACGCCAAGCATTTATCGAGGGATGGTTTAGATATATGTATTATTCCGCTATTTGGATATAATACATCTGCATAACCAATATTATCTATTATACGTACATAATGACTGCAAGACCTCTAATCCAAAGTGGTGTTTGCTTTTTAAAAGCTTTACAAGAGCATAGATCAAATTATCCACCAAGGTGCTTTTATTTCGAGATCCATTTTTTTTTATATATAGATATAGGGAATTCCAGCTACTTAACATAAAATCGGATCAAACACGATGCACGTAATTAAGCACAGCGCATTGCATTCACCTCAGCCCATACTTGCTGCAAAAAAATGTTGCGTAACATCTTATAATCTTATCTGCGAGTGAAAAGAAAGAAACAAACGTGAACCGTAGCTCCAAAATCACGCAGACTACTGCCTCTATAATAATTCAATTAACCAGGACGACCTATCAGACAGTGTGGCACCGGTTGAGGCAGCAACTCGGGAGCGTCGCTAATGTTCGCTAATGTTTCACTCATGTATTGAGAAATTTGGAGGTACTAAAATATGAAACATAATTTGTTTAACAGAACTACTAAAGAAGTGCGAAAGAAAAACAAATTTAAATTTTTGAGGTGGGTGCACTTCATTCCAGCCGCCACAATGTCTTCCTCTCTCCGCCATCCGTATTTGCATGGATTAGTGGTGGGCCGCAGCAGCTCCGACCCGTTTTTAATGACTACAAGGAAGTCTTGCATCTCATTCGTCATATAAACCATTGCAATAGTGTTATGTAGAATGAGTACCTGTTTGACGAAATTTTATAGTGCAATACAGTAATTGCAACTTTTTGTTTCTGGGCGCACTCTGCACGCCTATATCAACCCGAATTAATCGGACAAGCCGCCAGTCTATTATTCTAACAACGTGATATATCTCCGCCGTAAGAGACTTGTATAAAACTTGTATAAAGCTTTGTATCAGCCTAAACTATGTGTATAAATTTGGTGATACGAAGTTTATGACTGTCTGCTAGAGTGGTAACGAATATAAAATCCGACTTAAGGAATAAATTCTATTCTTTCAAGTTAAATTTAAATGTGCGGACGTTTTTTTAGAACAACACGCATCAATTTTTTTAAGAGAAAATGCGTAGTAACCAATCTTTCATGTGGCAGGTAACCAGACAAGCCTCGTTTTTAGCCAACAAATGAATGGTAACAAAGCCTTACTTTTAACCTATCATCAATGCACGCTCTTCGTGCTGCGGAAGCTAGCCTTTACTAGCTTACCTTAAGCACTCGCGGAAGCTCGCTTTGTCTTGATGTTGCTGGTCGACTCGATAAGCCCTAGAAACAACGTTTCATTTCTAAGACAAATTTTGCCAGCAATACCTTTACTATTTAGTGCCGAATACGCACCAACATATCCGGAAAGCGCTGTATTCCTTTAAACAAGCCATATTGCCACAACATATAGCCTTTTCTTGTTCCCACAAGCCGCGGTTGAGTAGTGGCAACGTGTAAATGGCAAAGCGTCAAAATAATTCCTTGATAGAATGCATGCTTTTCACCTCAATAGAAAGCCAAAAGTATAAGCATGTTGACCAGCGATCTGACTTCTAGTTTCGAAAAAAAGAATAAAAATAACCAGTTCTAATAATAGCTTGTGATGTAATGTTAAAATAGCCATCGTGGAGAGCTCAAAAGTTTGCTGTAAGTTTCACTACATTCCAGTTACTTCTGATTTTTATCTTGGTATTCTTAACCCGCACGAGAAATACGTCAGAAATTCGCGATGCCAGTGCAAGACCTATACACAAGATTATAGAGACAAAACCCTATATGGCGTCCTTTTCCACAAGAAGGTTATCATATAACCAAATGATGGATAGACGGATAAAATCCTTTATTACATTCCAAAAATCTATTTTATAGTTGTGATGGGTGGAACTAGTACTGTAGTTCATTGGCCTTCAGTGCAGCTTCAGCCCTTTTCCCCAGTCGTCGCTGATATTTTGGGCCATCGCTGTACGAAATGTGCTATTATTGGTATCTAGAGGTGTTGAAGATTGGGCCTACCTAGGGTTTGTCCTAGCATTACCATACCATACTAATTAATTAATTAGAGGAAATTGGTATTTTTTTTACTGTTTTATGCTGACAAGTCTTGTTCTACGTCTGCACGTGGAGTAATTCCTGGCAGATGCATAAAAACGCTGCAGCAAAATCGGGAAAGAAGCGCAGTGTTCATCATGCGAAGGACCACTCAACATCACAGCGGCAGAAAGAATGTCTCGCCGATGGCTGACACCATAGTTTTGCCAGATTTTCTCCCCTCTGCAGCCAAGCCTTTCGGCAATATAAGTGATTTGGGTAATCTATTTGTTATGTGATTGAGCATACCTGACGGCAACAAGATATTCTAGCAAAAGTAAAAACGATATACTTCTTCCTCTCAGCATATAATACCTTTTGCAAACAGGCTATTTTTTTGTTGCACCTCCATATAATTCTATCCCATAGACGCGTTAGCAGGCTTCTCTTCCCAAGCTAGCTTGTTGAAAACTTAGCACAGCTCGGTCTCTCGAAAGGCGATTCAGGTTCCCCTATTCCGGCGTCCGCCTCAAAATTGATTCCGATGCTGCAAGATTGATTAGGTGAGGAGACAAAATGAATTGAATTCCGAAGACCGGAATTATAGAGGAGGGGGACTAAACTGATTTTTCCCTGGTCCAGACAGTCCTTGCGCAAAACCGGTAACAGCGCTAAACCAATTTAAACGCGGTGAAACGAGGCCTCTTTTGATAAAAGATGAATGCTGAGAGGCGAGGTTGTTGCACAACCCTCTTCTTTTTATTGTTCGGCCACAGACTATGCACGAAGTCGAGAGTTCGGGTGAGGTCCAGCCAGTACTTTTCTTCTTCCCTGCCTGAATTCGATGCTGCGAGATTTCCCAGGAGTCGTTTTTTTTTTTTTTTCTGCTCCCTATTCGCTCACGTTGAATGTCACGTGTGGCCGCGCCATATTACGTATTCACGCTCAGCATTTACGAAACGCTCTCCATTCGACCTTCCATTCAGCTTTCACGTGCTGATTCTACGTATTGCTGGTGTCCTTTGCGGAAAGTATGACATTTTTATGTTGTCTGATGCCCGTGATTTTTTTTTTTTCAAACTTCGAGCACTCTGCAGAAACTTGGTCAGTTTTTCAGCGCAGACTAAACCTCGTTATACTGCACATTGAATACATCGCAACCTCTTCGCTATTTAAGTCAATATAACCACTTAAGCGAAAATCTGCATCATTCATGTTACCCTTCATTTCCCTTATATATTTGAATACGGGAGATACTGGGATTTGTGGTTTACGGGATTTAACGTCCAGAAGCTCTGTAAATTTCCGCCACCTGCGGTTTTAACTCGCAGTGACATCGCACATTAAACTGGGGAAGCTCTATTTGAGCTGGATATTTAGCATAAATGGCTTAGCAGTTGACTGCCATCATTTTACAGTCTTCTAAATGGTTATATAGTTCATGTATATCCAGTTCTTCTGGCTTTGCTTAACAAAACTAATAAACTCATACACATGTGCCAAACCCTGGGCGCCTCCTCTCATTTCTAATATTACCCTTTTTTATGCCCTAGGAAATTACATAAAATTGTAGAACTTTTATGTTAGGCATCCAGCAGCCGATTCCTTCACCAGCTATCCTTGCAGAGACGTATAACTTATTTCATTGTGTACTCTTACAATCACTCCTTAGCATGTTTCCAACCATTTTGTACGCCTTTGCAAGGGGTATTAACTCAAAAGCACAAAGAACCTCGAACATATTTAGCAATCGCCTTAAAATAAAGGAAAGAAGGCCGTAAATGATAGAAGGGGAAAATAAAATATAGTAAAAAAGAAGTATCAACGAACTAAATAAGCAAATAAGGAAAGGCAGAACGAAGGGATGAAGAAAAGCAAAAGAAAGAAAGAAAGGTTACAAGTTTGTACTGGTCGATTTATTATCGTGTTTTCCTTTTACTTTCACTGTTACTGTTTGTTCTAATGCTCCGTGGACCTCTGGTGGGATGATGTGCGTGAGTGGGGAGCGGAGGCTTCGTGACGATAAGGGTGGGTGATAGTTCTGTACCAGAAATTAGATTGGAGGGCAGAGGTCGCTGGGTGGAAGCTTGAAGTCAAGAGATGCCTTTTTCTCAGTTTGGCTCCCGTAGGTGCACACACCGAATGGTGCAGGACGCAGCTCGCGAGGTGGGTGCTTCAAAATGCCAGGAATTAGACAAAAGCGGACTTTATTGCTGTTGCCGCGTGAAAACAAAATAAAAGAAACAAGACAGGAATGAAAAACAGGCTGACACCAATATTTAAAGAGAGAAAAAAGACGGAAGAAAGGAACAAAAAACTTTTCATTGATAATTCAACTAATGGTATTTCATTTTATTCCCTTAAATGCCCCAAGAAGGGGTATTTAAGGGCATTTCCCAGACGAAGACAAGGCAGCTTGTTCAAACGTTTTCTCGACGTGTAAACTGAGGCTTAAACAGTGTTGCAGTACATATTTTTTCGCACTTTGTACGAACTTGGATGAGCAGCTGATACCAGCCATGTCACTTAAAAGGCCGTTCTAATTTGCAGCGCACGTGGAAAAAAGCAATTCGAAAAGATAACGGCGGGTGACAATGAAATGGTGACGTACAGGCGACGATTAGTGCTGGGGAGAAAATATAAGTGGCTCTGCTCATGGGGCTTTTCAAAATTTTATGTAATAAAGAAACCCTGCACGTGAGACAACGGAGAGATTGCGATTACAAACCGGAAGCTCTTTTTAGGGGTAGACGCTGATGTCATAAGGATAAAATGCATGTATGAAATGGGTAGCGAGATTTTGAGCTGACACAAGATGATGATTCCAAAGATGGGTGATGCGTACTCTAGTCTGGGCCTGACAAGTTTTTTGCACAATAATAGTTTAACATGTTAAAGAATCCAACGAAGGTGATGTTTTATAATGTTCTATTATTGGCCGATGGTATTGAGATTGTTACGTGCAAGCTCCAAAAAAGGTCGCTAGAAAGTGTTACACCTAAATACCTCTACTACTATGGGCACACTAGAGAGCCTGTGGCAAATTTTCTTCAATTTATGTAGTCTATGTAGCATCAAAACAAATGCTAAATAAGTACAAAAGTTACTAAAATGTTTAGTATTCTCTCCCTCCCCTCCCCTGCCTTTTTTTCGTGTCTGACCATACCGTTTTGAATAACAAACCATTAATGAGACTTGGCTTCTCTCTGCCAGTTTTAATTAAAGCGCCAACTTTTATCGCATTACTTTCGTCCCTCCATCGAATCTTTGTCGCTGTAAACACTTGTTTTGCAACTTCCTGGGCCACACATTATCTTTTCTAATGACCAGTCTCCATAATCGATCGTTAAGGAAGCTAAATTTGCCTCGTATACGCCACGCCCAGTTTGTTTTCTTTATTCGCGTATTAAGCGCAGCCGTAATTGTTATGTAGATACTTTTTTTTCAATGCCGAAACTGCCGCAATGATAATGCTTACCGGCAACAGAATAACCACTGACGACAATGCACACTGAGTGTGACTAGATCGGTGAAAGCAAGGAAGCTATTTAGCAATGCTGATTTCAAGCTAAACGTCAATGTCGTCAGCCATTCACGGAGCTAATCTAAAATTTGGGGAAAAAATATATTGCTTAGAGCAGAATAGCAATGCAATACGATGTTCACCGCACTGTTTTCCTCTAGTTGCTCTTATGTTGCCCGATGCGCCATAACTAATTGTGGTTATGTGTCAGCAAGTAGTCTACCGCGTAGAGTTGTCTGTGCTGATTACACCCCGCCCCCCGTCCCTTCACCTCTACTTGTTTATCTGTCTGTTTTTCTCTTGTTCAATAAAACATGCCGCAAAAGTTCATCTGCGATTGTTTAGAAACTGTTGTAAAGCTAGGTATAAAAGAGTGCTAGGTAATTGGAATGCACCCCTTTTACACCGCAGCAGAAAGCACATGATCGACGAGAGACCTCGAATATATTTTATTACCGACGGTAACCTTATTTAAGCTACGCTGTGCGACCGATGCAAGCGAAAAAGTCAGACCCTCATTTGGTTTCTTGCTTTTACTGTTGCTTAGGCCCTCCTAATTTGAAATTTAGGATTTCCTGCGATATAACAATAAAACTGAAATTATTACTGAATAAAGCATGAACGAAAACATTCATTATGCCTTGCATGATTTATTAGTTGTCGGAGTACAGCCAGAATATATAGTACACAATCCGTGACAAAAATCAAACTTAAGGCTTATACACTTCATACTGTCTATTTTTTTTAAACTATTATAGAGGCACCAGTAAAACTTAGAAACAGGTAACCTCTGCCGGTAACATTTACTAATACAACCATACGGTGCTCATGCACACAGCTCACAACGTGTATGCCGAGTTCGGTCGACTCGGCAGAAGCAAGGTCAGTGGCAACTACTTTTAGGCCTGCCTCGTGAAAAGGTCCAATCGACGCAACAAAAAGTAGGGCAGCTCCCCTCTTGTAACGCGTAAACTTTCTAGGACAGGGACGCTACGCCCACGTTCCCGCACCAATCGCGCTAGCCACCATAATGTACTGCCATATGGTAGCGTTCTTCCTTTTTTTTTCCAACGTCCTCCTCTCATTTTCTCTACTTCCTTTCATCCTTGCAGTGCACCTTCCGACTGCGTTCACCCCGTTTCACCTTCTTTTCTTTCCCACTACTGCGATAAACTTCCGGATTACGCACGCTTCGGAGATTAGTAATCGAATGTCTAGCGCCTTGGGGTCCCTTACCGCCTCGCCTGGCACACAGTCAGGGGCCTGCATGTTCCGCCATAAAGGAGTAGACCAGCAAATAGTACTAAGAGAGCAGAATGAACAGAAAAAAAAAATATGCGCATAAAAAGTAAGAATCAAGTAGGGAGCAACCATGGGCTCGTGATGGTGGCCGGAATGGGGAGCTTTGGGGATTTAGGTTCTGACAAGCAGCTCTTCTTTCTCGCAATATTCCTAATTTTTTTACTTCGGGCAGAAGGTTTTCTTTTGTACATGGTCAATTTTTTCCCCCGCATGCACTTGTCTCTGCCAGCATCATGGCGGTAAGGGTGCGCCGGACGTCGAGGGAACGAACACAGCACAGAAGAGGAGAGCGAGAAATGGAGAGAATAGAATGGGGAAACCCTGGCAGAATGAGGCTGTAAGGAGAGGGAGGAGCTCGCGAATGTTCTCATATCGACCCAGCAGTGCAGCCGCTTTCTAATAATACGGTCACGGAACCTCTTTCACTCTGCACTCCCCTCTACCTTTGTTTCCTCGCTCTCGTCCTCGTTTCCGAGGCAACGAAGAGCGCGTCCGTGACGTACTTGCTCACGTCATGTCTCTCCTCTTTTTTTCTCTCTAAGCCGCTCTTCCCCGACGGTCCGCGCTGCGCTGCTTTGATTGGCTCCTTCTCCTTCCTGTGCCTCATCCCCCACCCCCCTTTATCCCTTTCGCGAAGCACTGCTCCCTCTAACTCCATTCCCCTCCCTCTCTCGCCGGTCGCCGCCTTCGCCATCGTTTTCGATGCGGTCGCATCTCCCATGCTGCCGCTGGGAGGTGCTGTCGTCGGGATTTTGTGCACGTGTCGCGCATCTCCTGAGAGGACTGACGGTGATCAACGGTTTCGCAAGACGCTTTACAGCTTGTGTGCATGGCTAGGCTGCAGAAAAGGGGGAAAACATGAGTCGTAGTTGACCACAGACAGCGTTGATTTGCGTTAGGTGAAGGTTAGCATTTTCTAGCGTCACTTAACGTCTTAAGAGCGTCAGTGCCTGCGACGGTTCTCGTGCAGCCTCGCATAGACGGAGAAAGCTGTGAGTTTTGCAGAGTGCCATAAGGGTGCACTTTAGCTTGCAGCCGAAGGCACCTTTGCTTCTTGGAGTTCATCAACCTCTTTTAGCAAGCACATCTGGGCTCACTTGTGCACCGCGGAGCCCCAGCTACAGCCCTTCGGGGATCTTTTAATGTGAAGGTAGACACACAGAAATGTTAAAAAAGAAAAGTTGCCAGGGTGCGCCAGACTGAGAATAGTTCTCTATGTATATCCAATTAAATA